>NC_054880.1:41428904-42097654 GCF_018320785.1 Cheilinus undulatus | reverse complement strand
AGCATTAGTTCGGCTTAAATAGTCATTGACCCAAAGTTTATTAAGGATTACATATAAAGTTTACAAAATGTCACAAATATCACCCATCTGTGTGTCCCAGTGAGCTCTCAGAGCAGAGAGCTCCCGAGCTCAGGAAGTGTCTCTCTTTTTATCTTCAGGGGAGGATCCTCCTCCACTTCCTGACAAGGAGGAGTCCTGTGAATTACGTCACTTCCCTGTAACAAAGAGTGGTCTCACTGTCTTTAACCTTAGCTGTCATCATCACTGTAGACAAAAGGAGCCACTCACTCTAATCTTAGCAGAGAAAAAGATTATATCTAAAAGTACAATGTGTCATCTTGTAATATCTCACAATTCCCCCTTTAAATATGATTTTATCATATTTACAATAATCTATGTGTATGCAATATGTGTAAGCAGTTTCTTTGTTGCATTTCGTGCATTTCTTCCTCTTATGTCCAAGAGAGTGAGTAGATGCCAAATCAGACTCCACGATTTTTTTGGTTGTTCACGACCATGTTAGACAATGCAACTAAAAACTCTTGTCCCATCTCGGCCGACTGGCCACACTACAAAACTAATCATTGTATGCTGACGTCACCACTGTCTCTGCACCTGAGTGGCATCAAAGGTGAGGCTTTTCCAATACGGCTTTTAGCCGCACCGAGCCAAACCAAGCCGTGCTGATTTGCTTTTCCTCCACCACGTTGGCCGCGCCACACCGCACTCAAATAGCGCTGCTCATGGGCAGGGCAAAAGCGAGCCAGCCCTTGCCTCCAAGAGTACCACGCAGACATTGAGGCGGTTTGCAGGGTGCTATTTGCTGGGGAAATTTACCCATTCTGCTACTGACACTCCACCATTATAATTTTTCATCCCATGGGGAGAAGGGCAGAGACATTTCCTCCCTGCCTGTGCTCCAGCGGTCTATAACTCTGTTACAGTCAGCATTCTCTGAATGACTTAAACATTTATGACACACAACCAAAACTCCAGATTTATGTGCATACTACGGTCCGATAGTTGTGCATGGCTTCTCACACTGACAGGTGAGATCAGGAAGGACCAGGCATAGATCCAGGATTACCACTTTTCTGCACATACTAATAACAAAAGTTTGACCCTTTCCCCTTCCAATAGACAGACAAATTTGTGACTTTTTAAAAAACAAGATCCTGGAGAAGTTTGAAAAGTTTAGCCCTTGACAGAGACAGTTTGTAGTTTATTAACTGGTGCTAGTTCTTGCTGCTGTCAGGGGTCTGATTTACAAAACAGTGCATAGAATCCACACTAAAATGAAGCCTCAGTTTGGGAGTCTGCTTAAAAAGGTTGGTCTCAGTCTGCTTCCACTCTAGTATGACTGGTTCCTGGCAAGAGCACCAATGGATCTTGATCTGATCAAACTAAGGAAACGCTGAGTTTTCTTGGATTAAATCAGCTACCATAGCCAGGGGATTATGGGTAATTGGTAGATGGACTTGAGCTTGTATGGCGCTTTTCTCATCTGTCTACTCAAAGTGCTTTTGCACACCTACCCATTCACACACATTCACTCACAGCAGAGGTTGCTATGGAGACGTGGCCATCAGAATTAGCTAATCTCATTCATACACTTCCGTACCCGTTTACACTCCACTGGAGCAGCAGTGGGAGCAAAGTGGGGTTAAGTGTCTTGCCCAAGGACTCATCGGCATGTGACTGCAGGAGCTGGGGATCAAACCCACAAGCTTCTGATTACGAGACGACCGACTCTACCTACTAAGCAACTTTAAAACTACAGACAGACCTGGCAGAACTTCAGCAACAATCCTCTCTTTTGGCTGCTGTCTCTGTGGAAAACACTACAAAGGTAATGGACATGAGTTGTTTCCAACACGAAAACTTTAACTGGATTTATATGTAAATTAATTCTAGGAAAATATCAGGCTCAGACAGTCTGTGGTGCTATAGCGCCCATTTTTACCACACTCACTAGTTATTACTGCCCATGTTTGCCAGTTTAAATCATTTTTGCCTTTTTTCTGCCTCAGCCAACCCATTTTTGCCAGTTTTGACCAATCTTTCCCACTTTTTAAATAGCATTTCACAAATATTTCCACCCATTTTCCCCCTTTAACCCCATTTCTGCCATGTTTTTCATTTAATTTCACCACTTTTTCAATCAAATTCTGCTACTTTTATGCCAATATTTCCACCGTTAGCCACTTTTACCACTTTTTCTGTTCATTTTTGCCACTCTTATCTACATTTCACCCCTTTTAACCCATTTTCATTCTGTTTTAGAAAAAGGATTTACATTTTAAAGATGGATATATTCTATGGCACAAATGAAAGAAAAAGATTTTTGTTGCCTTGAGCAGAGTCATTATTCAGGAAAAATAAAAAGTACAGATAGAAACAGTAAACTTTATAATGACTCCTTGGGTCCCCAGTATCTTTAAATGTTTATAGCTGTGTCCAACCACCTACAGGGACAGTGAGGGTCCCCGGTCACTGGCAACTTTATCTTCGGGGTGGCGGGCTGGAAAGGTTGAGAGCCCCTGCTGTAAACAAACCAACTTCAAAAATATAGAAATATCCCTTTAAAGGCACCTGTAACCCAGGTCACAAAATGACCAGATTAATATTTTTTTTTTTTTTACAAAGGAATTAAAAGGTTAAATGATTAAAAGAACCGACCTTATTGGTAATATTGTTTGAAATATGTATTGTAAACTTTGTACAAATGTTTTTAATTGTAATCAATTATTTGTGAAACTTTTAATAATCACACGCCATGATTATATAGCGGAATGTCAAATCCCGTTTTATCCCGTTTGAAATCTCGCGCGACGTCTCAGCCAATCGCAGCACACATGCAGTATTTTTAAACAGGAACTGCTAGAAGAACCGATCAACTTGACGAAGGACTGCCGTAAAGATTCCAAATAATCGCGACTTGGTAAGTGACATTCCGCAGCTGCATATGATCCTAACTAATTCATTGAATGGCATTTGTTTATTAAAGAGATTTAAGGAATTTTATTTTGTTATGAAAGTACATGTGTGGATACATTTAAGTTGAAGTTATAGGGGAAAAATGTCTAAAACCTTTGTTCTAGCCCTGTTACCAGACCAGGTTTTTCCCCCCTGGAGTTTGGATGTCGAGCTAAACCCAGGACAAATCATCATCACCATTCCCCTCACCCATAATCATCATCATCCCCCTCACCCAAAGTGTACCTCCCAGGCCAGTAGGACAAATGAACCCCTTTTCCCTCATACCTATTTAAGTTGACTTTTGAAAAAACCCCAAGGAGTTTTAAGTATTTCTTTTCTTTTTATTGGTGAACTGAAACCTAAAAAAGTGTTTAAACAAAATTTTAATTTACCCCACTGAAAGAAAGAGCTTTAAAAAAAAAAGACTCTTGGTATTTTTTGTTATTGTGAATATTTTATGTGTATTTACTTTTGTTTAAATTTTTAATACAAGAATTTTGAGTAACCATATTTGAGTCTCCTGAGTTTGAATGCTGATATCAGTTTGTTTCTTCCTCTTTTCGAGTTTAGAGTCTTCTGAGTTAATTTAGCCTTGATATTTCTTATGTTGCTTATAAGTTTACTCTAAATTAAATTATAAAAAGTAAACTTGTGCTATGCACCCGTTTGGACTGCTGACATGTCATTTTGCAAGCAACCCTTTCTCTTAACATTTTTGACTGAGGCTTTTATATCCGTTCCAGTGTCAATCATACCTCCTTATTTCTGATATTGATGCCAGCATCACAAGTACTGTGGTTGGATCTAGAGTTTCTGTTTCGTAATGATGTAGAGGGTGCATGTACTTGTTTTTGCATTTGTTTATTTTGGGAGGACAAAATATTTAATTCTTACATTCTTAATTCTAATTCTTACACTTTTATACATCCAAAGGCATAATTCAGAGACAAGAAACACAAAACTAAAAGTTTTTCTTCATACATATTTATCTTATGTCTAAAACAAGGTCCAATAAGATATAGAAATTGCAATAAAACTACAGGGGTAACAGAGATTTATCTGCATCACTCTTCTACATCTTACATCAAATGAAATTCAAACCTGCAGTAACTACAGAAAACACTAAATATTATTACTTCTATTCACTGCGTGTGTTTTGATATCCAAGAAATATATAACACATCGACTGTTATCTACTGCTTATGCAAGCAAATCTCCAAAAGATAGCTGGTTAAAACTGCTTGGTCTTTTCAAGCAAATAAAATTCTTCTTCTCTGAACAGTCTCTGATAGTCAAATAGCCTCCTCTCTTCCCCATTACCCCACAGTGTGTCCTGGGTCCAGGGCAGGCCACCGGTCTCTTCAGAGGGAAGCCGCTCACCCAAAACCACTCTCCAGCCAGGAAACGCAGACCTGTCCACACTTCGTCTGTCTCGGCCTTTTGGATCAAGTCTACAGGGTCCAAGTTGTTATTTTCGATGTCCATGTGTAGAAGGTCGTATTGATAATTGAGGGGTGAGTCTTCTGAATCAGGGTCAGTCTGAAGACTCCTGCAGTGGTCCAGAGCCTCCTCCCATGTCTTCAGCTCGTTCACCAAGATCACATCCGCAAAGCACACACTTGGCAGTTTGACTTTACAAACCCAATCACGCCAAATTCTCCCAGTCATAAAACCACACTCCTCATGAAGGTTCTGAGATTCATTTTTGCCCCAGCTTGTGAAACTGACTTCTTCTCCATTAGCCCAGATCCAAGTATTGGGGTCTTTAGCATCTCGTCGCAGACCAATCCAGCAGGCGTTTGAACTGCATGGAGTCTGTAGAGCCTGAAATTCACTCCAACTTCCAAAAACAGCCAGATCAGTGTGGCTGGCTCTGCAGAACTGACGGGCATCAGTCCAGTTCATTGGAATTGGCATATGAATGTACCTTCTGTGCTGTTCAAAAGCCTGGACGCAAAAAACTTGCATGAAGATCAAGAGGCTGCTGATCATCATGATTCCCCAGAGATCTACTCTTCGTCAGCTTTAGCTGTCAGCCACAGGACATGAGCAGGACGATCTCTATGAGGAATCTCAGATTGAACACCTTAATAAAAGCCTGTGTGGGTGGTGCCTGTTCACACACACCCAATGCAGTGTAACATCTACCAACATGTTGACAACTTTCTCTGCCTCTATTTGTTTAAGGAAATCAGAGAATCAAGTTAAGCCTCTCTACTCAAATATGTCTGCCAGCCTGTAGAAACTGGATCAGCCTTGTTACTGTCAGAACCCATCAGGTCAGTCAAAGACACTAGAGCTTTGAAAAGTGTTGGTGTTTACAACTAAACTACCAAACAGAAGCTGTTCAGATCCACCAGAGAAAACCTCTCCATATAAAGTTCCTGTAAAACAGGAAGTGCTGATTTGTTTTTTCATCCCCACTTTGGCCGCACCACGCCACACTCAAATAGCGCTGTTCATGGGCAGGGCCAAAGCGAGCCAGCCCTTGCCTCCCAGAGTACCATGTCGAGGCGGTTTGCAAGGTGCTATTTGCTGGGGAAATTTACCCATTCTGCTACTGACACTCCACCATGACAATTTTTCATCCCATGGGGAGAAGGGCAGAGACATTTCCTCCCTGCCTGTGCTCCAGCTGTCTATAACTCTGTTACAGTCAGCATTCTCTGAATGACTGAAACATTTATGACACACAACCAAAACTCTAGATTATTGTGCATACTATTGTCCGATAGTTGTGCATGGCTTCTCACACTGACAGGTGAGATCAGGAGGGACCAGGCATAGATCCAGGATTACCACTTTTCTGCACATACTAATAACAAAAGTTTGACCCTTTCCCCTTCCAATAGACAAACAAATTCTAGACTTCCTAAAAAACAAAATGCTGGAGAAGTTTGAAACATTTAGCCCTTGACAGAGTCAGTTTGGGAGTCTGCTTAAAAAGGTTGGTCTCAGTCTGCTTCAACTCTAGTATGACTGGTTCCTGGCAAGAGCACCAATGGATCTTGATCTGATCAAACTAAGGAAATGCTGAGTTTACTTGGATTAAATCAGCTACCATAGCCAGGGGATTATGGGTAAATGGACTTGAGCTTGTATGATGCTTTTCTAGTCACCTGTCTACTCAAAGTGCTTTTGCACACCTTCCCATTCACAGACATTCACTCACAGCAGAGGTTGCTATGGAGACGTGGCCATCAGTATTAGCTAATCTCATTCATACGCTTCCATACCCGTTTACACTCCACTGGAGCAGCAGTGGGAGCAAAGTGGGGTTAAGTGTCTTGCCCAAGGACTCATCGGCATGTGACTGCAGGAGCTGGGGATCAAACCCACAAGCTTCTGATTACGAGACGACTGACTCTACCTACTAAGCAACTTTAAAACTACAGACAGACCTGGCAGAACTTCCCCAGACAACAAGCAGTTATTGAAACTCTATTGAACCAATGTTATTTTATTCTGAACATAGAACAACAGAATTTCAATGGTATTTTAATTATCAGGAATATTGAAACAACGTGGACATTTCTACTCAACTATAAATCAAGGTGTTTTCAATTCAATTTCAACTGTAATAAGCTGAATATCCAGGCCTAAAAACCCTGCTTTATCTACAGCCAAAGTGTGAAAAAGTGATGAAAACCTTTTAGAGTAGGCAAGAAATTACTACACCTGATGACTTTAAAGTACATATAAACACATTTTTATTAGAATATAACAGCATTTGATAACACATTTACATTTACATTTAATAACACTTTTACATTTAATAACACATTTACTGGTGCAGGCATCCAGCTCCCCCTGCCCTGTCCAGTGCATAGCGGAGCCACTTCTGAACTGCCTGGGAAAACATGAATTGGGTCACCGTCGCGGGCCCTCCCTGCAGTACAAGAGCATCTAAATAGAAAATACAAACAAAGTGCAAAGTTAAGCTTAGTTTATACTTCTGTGAATCTTTTTTTTTTTTTTTTTTTTTTTTAAAGGAGGGGGCAGAAGCAGGAAACCTAGAGTAAAAATGTGACTTGTTGCAGAAAAAAAGGGACAGTTTGTGCATTTTTCTCTTTTTGCTGCTAAAATTGTATAAAATAAGAGGTCAATACAAGTGCTTTGGTGGTAAATATATATATATATATATATATACACACACTGCCTGGCCAAAGAAAAAGTCGCCACCTGGATTTAACTCAGCAAATAGGTACGAGCCTCCTATTGGATAATTACTGCATGGGCTATTATCTTTCAGCTGGCAACAAGTTATTTAACCCCAGCTGATGCAATGAGTAACTTCTCATTTCTTAAACAATGGATTTTTTCTTCCCTAATGGCACGAGCATATTCCAAGATGACAATGCCAGGATTCATTGGGCTAAAATTTTGAAAGAGTGGTTCAGGGAGCATGAGACATCATTTTCACACATGGATTGGCCACCACAGAGTCCAGACCTTAACCCCATTGAGAATCTTTGGGATGTGCTGGAGAAGGCTTTGTGCAGTGGTCAGACTCTCCCAACATCAATATTAAAATTAATGCAACACTGGATGGAAATCTTGTGACATTGCAGAAGCTTATCTAAACAATGCCACAGCGAATGTGTGCTGTAATCAAAGCTAAAGGCGGTCCAACGAAATATCAGAGTGTGTGACCTTTTTTGGTGGTGACTTTTTTTTCTTTTTTTTTTTGGCCAGGCAGTGTAAATATATGGGTGATTGTTCAATTCGGGGCACTTTTGACTTTTGGAATTGGCATGCTCAACTCAAATGTACCATATGATGGGTGCCAATCCAAAAAAGATAAAATAGAACATTTTTAGCACTCTCAAGTAAGTGTGTAACATTTTAATTCATGCATAGCAACAGTGGCATGACCCATATTGAACAACAGTCAGGGACCTGCTGGTGATTATCAACCAGCATATACATATCATCAGAACAATGTCATAAAAAGTACTAAAATACTAACAGGAAATACAGTATAGTAAGAAAAATAGTATTTAAATCATTAAAAAAACATATATCACATTGTGACTGCAACAACCGCATAAGTAACCAATTGATTTTACATACTAACAATAAGAAAATGCACTTGACAATATAAAAACTCATGTGCAGAACCTCAATAGCAGAATTAAAGTGTTTGGCTTTATTTTTAGCACCTTTTTTACAAAGAGCATTCAAATTTCACTTTGCCAAAAGCTTTTTTGACAGTTTAGAGTGTGCTACCAACATTAACCTTAGACACAAGTTTGTTTCATTCCCTGAGGGAGCACAACATCTCCCACACATTCTCTGGTAGCCTCATGTGCCTTTTTGTGACTGGCTGGGGCTCTGGGACAAGAACAAGCAGATCATGTGGCTGATACCACAGAACATCATCTCTCATAGGCCAAAAGAGACGGTTCTTGCCAATGATGCTCATTGTTTTCACAAGGGTACAACCTTCTGCATCTACATCCTGAATGATGCCTGGATACACATCTTGGTCATATTGAATGGCACACCTTTGTCCAATCAGCTGATCTGTGATCTCTGAAACAGGGACAAGTGTTGATGGTTGTGTGTCCATCTCAGGTGGCTGCAGATCCAAGGGTGTCCACTGTCTGCGGGCCATAGCATTTGCACTCCTCTGGAGCTGAACATAAATAGCTGAGTAGTCGCCACTTGATGTGACCTGCATTGTTGGTGAAAATCTGTACAAAAATTAAAACAATTTGGTGTTACTGAATATGCTACATTCACAGAGTAAATAAAGACTAATTTGATATTCAAGTTTTATAATATAATATATGAAATACTCCACCTGATGTATTTTCATTGTTCCATGAACTGTTTCCAGTTGATTTGGTAGCAAAACATCCTTTGCTGAAATGTCTTCTTCAGTAACATAGAAGAGCTTGATGTTTGATTGCTCCTTTGACAGGACATCAAAGAGGACTTCACCGCTTGGTACATCTATTCCACGGGCAACAATAGCATCTGCATTTCGTTTTATTGCTGCCCCAACTCCATCTGCGGGCCCTTTGCCTTGCCCGGCCTCCAAAAAATTCCAGGTCACCCCGCTGAATCCAAACCTAAACGGCATTGTGGAGCGTAAATAAAAATTCTTCTTGGATCGGTACTGGGTTGTAGGGCCGTCACTTATGACATGGAGGGTTGTTGCGGAGGGGTTCTGTTCCTTCAAGTGGGAAAGCACAGGAGAGAGATGTGCCCATATAGCTGAAGGATCATGCCTCATTGATGAGGAAACTGAACACACTGACGATATCCCTTTTCCTATGTAGGCAACTCCAGTGTGAAGGGATGCTTGCTTGTGTGAGTCGCCAAAATGTACAGCTTGAATCTCAGATGAGTATTAGCAGAGATAATTCTCAGCAAAATCCACTTGAAGAATAATCTCACTATGTCCAACAATTTCTTTCAGTCGACTCAGCATGGAGTACTGATGGCGGGTGTTGAAGACATGTCTTGCAAACCTCTCTTTTAAAGCAGTTGTGAAGTCTTCCAAAAGAGATTGAAGGGTACCACATATCCGCTCCTTTCTCGTTAAGTGCACACTGAACTTGTGTTTTGTCCCATCTTTGTTTGTCTTCTCACGCTCTTCAATGCTATTTTTCCAGTTAAACCAGTAGGTCTGTAAGCCCGGATCAAATTCACCAGTTTGCAGCTCTTTTCCTTTGCAGAGGTTACACTCTCTGTATGCACATTCTTTTGTCGCCCTTCCACAGCATATGGTCTCCATCAACCTGTCCGGGGTTTTTGCTTTGTATCACTCTATGATATGCTGCTTGTCAGCCATAAATTGCACATTGGCATGTATTTTGCATAAGCAGGTATCTCTGTCGCGTCAAGTAGGTGTCACAACCCACAGAGGTCGATTTTTGCAAAACTCTGTATGTGACAGCTTCAACAGTGGACTTTCCATCTTGAACTTAAGATAAAGGTTGGTAAGTGTGTCATTTAGAAAACGCTTCTGCTTTTTCACCTTCTGTCAGGTGAGTGTCTCCCTTTTCCCTGTTGTTGCTCTGCTGTTATCGTCTCGTTCCAAGAATATCTTGCTTTTCTCAGTGGTATCCACACTGATTATGTTTTTGTAGGGTTTCCTATGAAAGTGAAGACCAGCAGGCCGTTTACTGTTTCTCCGCATCATCTTGGCTGAGAAACCAAGTTGGCTTTGTGCTTCTTTCACCAAGTGGTACTTCTTTAGAATCTTCAAAGCCAGAATCTTTGACACTATTTGTTTTTCTTTTGTGCCAAAATCCCTGTATTTTTTTTTTTTTTTTTTTCAGCTGAGAAAGCACTGCATTCTGAAACAGTAGTGTTCTTTGAAGGGCCTTCGGTTTTAGCTGCATTTGTTGCTTTAATTTCATTTTGGGGGATTCTGAAGTTTTCAACTTCTCGGAGAGCCTTAGATATCTCTTTTCATACTTCTCCACCTTTCTCAGAGCATGTTCAAGCTTCAGATGGTCACGGTAAGCTTTTGCCCTATTTGCTCTCACAATTTTCCGTCCTTTCATACGTCTTGGGGTTTTCTGATGAGAACTGTCAGAAATATGAGGTGACGCTTCAAGAATGGGCACTTCATTCTCATGTTCTTCCTGACCTATAGGAGATATGGGAGGTGTGTTTCCAGCTACGTAACTTTCCACTGTCGTCTCCTGACTCTTTGTTCCCGCTTTGATAATTGTGAGATGGCTTTCAATTTTCCTGTCTTTTCTTTTTTTGTATCGCTCTTTTTCTCTTTCAAGATATTGCTGATATTTCTCAGGACATTCCTTGATTTTGTCTCTGTATTTTTTTGACTTTTGAGCTGGTTTAGCTGGGGCCATGTTGACATCTTCAAACAAAAATAATGTAAATTACGGTTGGTCACTGTTCAATTATGTGTCATAGTAAAGTAGTAAATAGTAAATTAAACTAAAATATTTTAGTTGTAAGGTAATAAACAGATAAATTGTCATTACCATAACTGATTGTCATTACCATCACAGTCACTTGTGTGATGGTAATGACATGTGATGGTAATGACAACTTTCACTATTTGCAGAAAATGTTGGCTAAGTTTTAGACTTGCTAAGCTAATTGGTTAGCTAGCATACAATGTACACTGAATATATGTACATAAAGTGAAATTTCCCATTAATTAATTAAAATACTCAAATAGTAACTTGTTTGGTAATGACGCCTAATAAACATACTCTCAGATCAGGATGTAAAAAACATCAAATTACTTCCATATGTGGGCATCAAAAATCAGTTCAAGTTGTTATGAAGAAATGCAAAGTAAAATTTTAATGAATTTAGCACTATTTATTGCTTTACTATAGAGGGGATGTCAAAAAGTCTGGGTTGGGGACAAGTCCAAAACAGTGAAATTCTTGCACATTTGAATTTTCAATACACTTAAAAAAGTATTAAAATATCATCATTGAGACACACTGATTTTTTTCATAGCTACTACAACCTAACCTTAACAAATTTAATATTTGTTTTTTACAAAAAACATTTTTTTTTTTTCTTGAAAATCTACCCTGGGGACAGAAAAACTCCCTTAATTGAAGAATCACCCATATATATATATTAGGGATGCACTTTGTACTTCGTGCCAGGAAAAACTCTGCAGCAGCCTCTACTTAAGTCATTCAACAAAGCTAAAAAAATACAGCAGTGACCACTCAAAGGTAAGGAGCTGAACAGGAAAATCATTGAATTTTTAGCTCTTGATAATCAGCCTTTCAGCGAGGTGGAATATACCGGCTTATGATGCATTTAAAGCCCCGCTACGTTATACCTAGCAGGCGCTTATAGCCTTACCTGAACTGCAAAAAACTTCGTTTCCAGTCACGGAGAGAAGCTCCTCGTTAAAGCTAAACATATTAGCTTCACCACGGATATATAGACATCATCATGTTTAGCCTCACCGCCTCCGTGGATAGATGAGGATTTTACTCTTAAAAAGTCTGTCCTACACTTACAGGAGTGCTCACTCAGCAGCTGCTTTTGATAACATGTTTAGATAGAGATAAAAAGAATGTGCATGTCGTCCTATGTGACATGCGCGAAACATGGCAAAAGTAATGACGGACTTCTGAGTGCCATCTCCTGTGCACACTCGAAGTTGCACAAAGGCGTGTCCGACATTGGAGATGTGGGTGTCACTGTGTTGTTACAGCGCTGTTTACAGTAAAATGCCCATTAAACTTGGTTGCTTAGTTAGTTTGTGCTGTTTAAAGCAGAGTCAGGAGAACTACTTTAGTTGAAGTCTTATTTCTGTTCATCTTGAGTCTCAGAAATTTATAATTATAATTAAGCTCTGAACTATAGCTAGTTTTTTTTTGCATTTAAGAATCTGTGTTGTTTTTTTAAAGCCCTTTGTCAGGAGTATCTGGCTGAGTAATAAGGAGAATCAGTCTATATGTATAAGCTATTTCTTTTTTGCACTGTGGAGCTCAGAGTAAGCAGGTTATTTTGCTGCTTATTGCCCTCAAAAATGCAGATGACTTTGGCTGTACTGTTAAAACTACATGTAAGCATGTAATACACATGTAACCCAAAGACATTACTCTAAGTTTGTCATGAGTGTATGGCTGTATTTGAAAAAAACCCAATATATCCTTCAGTTCTGATAAAAATCAAATGTTTTGTCAGTTTGTACAAAATTAGACTACCAATATTTTAAAAAAATTGTAGTCCATGATAGAATTGGTGTTTATAACAGTGGAAAAAATGTAATTAAATATCGGTATCGGCCAAAATTTCTTTCAAAGTATCGGCATATCGGATATCGGCAAAAATTCAATATCTTGCATCCCTTATATATATATATATATATATATATATATATATATATATATATATATACACACACACACAGTCATGGACGAAAATAGTGGCACCCCTGGAATTTTTCCAGAAAATACATCATTTCTCCCAGAAATTGTTGCAATCAACAAATGTTTTTGGTATACATGTGTTCATTACCTTTATGTGCATTGGAACAACACAAAAAATCCGAAGAAAAAAGACAAAATTGACATAATTTTACACAAAACTCAAAAAATGGGCTGGACAATATTATTGGCACCCTCAACTTAATATTTGGTTGCACAACCTCGGAAAAAAATAACCGAAACCAATCGCTTCCTGTAACCATCGACAAGCTTCTTACACCTCTCAACTGGATTCTTGGACCACTCTTCTTTTGCAATCTGCTCCAGGTCTCTCAGATTTGAAGGGTGCTTCCTGCAACAGCAGTTTTGAGATCTCTCCATAGGTGTTCAATGGGCTTTAGATCCGCATTGCTGGCCACTTAAGAACTCTCCAGCTTTGTCTCCAACCATTTCTTGGTGCTTTTTGAGGTATGTTTGGGGGCCGTTGTCCTGCTGGAACACCCATGACCTCTGATGCAGACCCAGCTTTCTGACACCAGGCCCTTCATTGTGGCCCAAAATTTTTTTTTATAGTCTCAGATTTCATGATTGCTTGCACACAGTCCAGGCACCCAGTGCCAGAGGCAGCAAAACAACCCCAAAACATCCTTGAACCTCCACCATGTTTGACTGTAGGTACTGTGTTCTTTTCTTTGTAGGCCTCATTCTGTTTTCTGTAAACAGTAGAATAACCTGCTTTTCCAAAACCTCTACCTTAGTCTCATCTGTCCACAAAATGTTCTCCCAGAAGGATTGAGGCTTACTTGGGTACATTTTTGCAAACTCCAGTCTGGCTTTTTTATGTCTGTTTGTCAGCAGTGGGGTTCTCCTCGGTCTCCTGCCATAGCGCTTTATCTCATTCAGATGACCACATATGGTCCCAGCTGACACTTTTGCATCCTGAGTCTACGGACAGCCTGAATTTGTGTGGAAGTTGACTGAGGATGTTTATCCACCATTCAACTATCCTGTGTTGCATTCTTTTGTCAGTTTTTCTCTTCCATCCACGTCCAGGGAGATTAGCCACAGTGCCATGGGTTATAAACTTCTTGATTATATTGCGCACAGTGGACAAAAGACTTTCAAGATCTCTGGAGATGGTCTTTAACCTTGAGATCGTTCATATTTTTCCACAATTTTGCTTCTTAAGTCCTCAGACAATTCCTGGCTCCTCTTTCTCTTCTCCATGCTTGGTGTGACACACACAGGCAGACAACACGAAGGTTGAGTCAACTTTTAGACATTCTAACTGGCTTCAGGTGTGATTTCTAGATTGTCAGCACCTGTTACTGCCACAGGTGAGTTTAAATGAGCATCACATGCTTGAAATAAAGTGATTTACCCACAGTTTTAAAAGGGTGCCATTAATTTTGTCTGGCCCATTTTTGAGTTTTGTGTAAAATTGTGTCAATTTTGTTTTTTTTCTTCTGATTTATTGTGTTGTTCAAATGCACATGAAGGAAATAAACGTGTATACCAAAAACATTTGTAATTGCGACAATTTCTGGGAGAAATGGCGTACTTTCTGGAAAAATTCCAGGGGTGCCAATATTTTCGTCCATGACTGTATATATAAAAAAAAAAAAAATATATATATATATATATATATATATATATATATATATATATATATATATATAGAATGTCACAGAAAACACAACAAACTAATTACATTACACTATTTACAACTGATTTTACATCTGTATGCAATCTACAGTCCGTGTGTATTGTGCCAGTCATTTTAACAGTCCTTTTTGGCCACAAAACACAGTGGGATGTACATGGCGCATTTACGTCATGTAATCTAATCCAAACCCCCACATTTAATACATTGTAGGAAAGGTCAGTCTATTGGCTAAACAACTAGTCAGTCAAGAAGAAGCTGGTTCACATTGGCTGAAAGTTTGGAGGGCGGGAGTCCGGGTTGGTCTTTTCTGAACTGGTTAGACATTAGAGCCTTTGGTTTGGATATACAAATTCCGATCGACTCAAATGAGGTGTTAATCGAACGATCACACTCCAGCGGCCATTTTGAGGAGAGATGTAAACAATCGGGGGGAGGAATATGCAGATATAACGAAAAAGGAGGAGGAAATTTACAGAGTGGACGTCTTTTTGTAAATGCAACTATAGTTAGTCATGATTTATGGCCCTTTCTTCTGAGTTTTGGACAAAATGCTGAATGTCATTGGATTTATGGATATCTTAGGAAGATTTTGAGACTATTTTTGTGGGAATATTCTGATGCAGTGGAACAGGACAGGGCTTCAAAGTTGAGTAATTCCATTTATTTTACTCCGTCTTTTTTTGCTGCAGGTCTGACGGACTGTGTTTGCTGTTATGGTTGTATTTGAGATTGGTTTATATGGCTGAAAACGTGAGATTCTTAGCTTTCAAACGGAGGATCACACTTGTGATATGCTACTGCTGCCACTGCTTCTCTGTAAAGATGGTGTTATGCAAATTATGTTGTCAACGGCCCGAATATGGGCCGGTGGACGTTAACTGTAGAAATACTTGTCATCACGTTCGCTGTGCCAGCAGTTTTTGCTACTGCACTCTGAAAAAGGCAGAACGTAGAGTGGTTAGCTGGAGTGTCTAGACAAGACCGCACAATGCTGGACAAAAGGAGATTTTTACTTTCCAAAAACAGATGAGCGGTGAGTAATGGAGATTTTTCTTTTTCTCAAGGCAGCACCGCCTGCTTTTTATAACTGTTTTTATCTGTTCATCATTATTTGATGTGTGTGAATGTGAGAGTTAGCGCTGCTCATTTGCAATAGGCTACTAGAGCAGGGTTAGCTAACCGGTGCGGACCCTCTACAAACTACACAGATTTTTTTGCTTGGTCTCAGATTTTATTTTGAAACAGAATGTCCAAAGAATAAAGGGTTCATGGATGTGTTACCAACCTTGGGCCGTGCATAAGAATACCAGATTTTTGAACAATAGGTAACAGATTTTGTGCTTACCTGGGTGCTTGGCTTCAGGATGAGAGACAAATGGATGAGTCCGCCACACGATGATCTCCCGGTCAACCATACATCAACTAATTTTCGATCATATTTCCCGGGCAACTTGCAGTTACCTGGGCAACTATAAATCAATGGCTTTTCAACAACATGCAGTTTCGCCGTCAATCATTTTTCAACTATTTATCAACATTGGTGTCATCGCCCGGTCAACCAGAAATAGATGCTTAATCAACCACAATAGCCGATCATAAATCAATGTTGTTCCAATGTTATAGTCATCAACATCAGGTACCATCAACAATTCAATGATGATTCAATGTTAATTTATCATTGAGAAATCGATATCAACCATTCTGACAGTTTAGATGAAGTATCAACATTTATTCAATGTCGTCTTGCTGGGCAACAACCCTCTTTTGGCTGCTGTCTCTGTGAAAAACACTACAAAGGTAATGGACATGAGTTGTTTCCAACACGAAAACTTTATCTGGATTTATATGTAAATTATATCTAGGTAAATATCAGGCTCAGATGGTCTGTGGTGCTATAGCGCCCATTTTAACCACACTCACTAATTATTATGCCATGTTTGCCAGTTTAAATCATTTCTGCCTTTTTTCTGCCTCAGCCAACCCATTTTTGCCAGTTTAGACCAATCTATCCCACTTTTTAAATAGCATTTCACAAACATGTCCACCCATTTTCCCCCTTTAACCCCATTTCTGCCACTTTTTCATTTAACTTCGCCACTTTTTCAATCAAATTCTGCAACTTTTATGCCAATATTTCCACCATTAACCACTTTTCATTTTTTTATGTTCATTTTTGCCACTCTTATCTACATTTCACCCCTTTAACCTATTTTCATTCTGTTTTATATAAAGGATTTATATTTTGAATATGGATATATACTATCCCAGAGGAAAAGAAAATCCAAAAAGAGATCTCAAAAATGTTTCAATTACTTCTCCTAGACAACTATGAGATCTGTGTGACACCAAACTGAGACTAAGGTGTATTTCTCCTGTCTCTCATTTTTTTCTCCTGAGCAATAAGATGCACTGAATCTCAGTTTAGTCTCCATTGAAGTTTCAGAAGAGATCTCATCAGCCTCTAATTTAATTCTCAAAGTTTCTCAACTTTTGTCTCTCTTTGTGATCTCAGACAGAGAAATAAAAGAGCTCTCTTTATGAACTCAATCCACTCTCATCCCAGCTTCAGTTCATGCATCTCACACTTAGCTCACACAGAGCTAATGAAGAGCTCTCCACAAGCACTCTTTGAATTCTCAGACTTAGATACATATTTTGGTAGTTTTTATTCACCTGATATCTTGTTGATTTTATTGTAATCCACGCAATATTGTTATTTATTATTGTGCACAATGAATTGTTGAAAATGTATCTTCTGCTTTTATATTAATTATATGTTCTATAAATCCTTTTAAGTATTGCACTGCACGTAATTCAGTTTTGTCACGGACTACATAAAAGACGTAACACGTAAAATAAAAAACTAAATTTATTAGTTACTTGAAGGCTATAAAGTGTCTATTTCAACAAAGTATTTACATAAAGTCCTGTATATTATTTCCCCAGATGTCACTTAAAAATACCATTATCATTGCCTCCAATAACAGACACATTTGTGAATTAAATTATTCATCAGAACAAAAAACAGAATGCTACACTATGACCCTTGCATTGAGAAAATTTGGTTTATATAATGCTGAAAAAAGCATTACATTTTACTTGGATGATCTCCAGAGTTTGTAGAGCTTTTGGGTTCTGTTCCCTCCTCTTGGTTTTTAGCTTTAGAGTATCTTGTTCGAGTGTGTTGTCCTGATACTTCCTGAAGAAACTGGTCGGCATATGTGGTAAAAAGTAAAGCTAGCTAGCGAGGCTGTTAGCCAGAACCTCATATAGTTTGGAACTTGTGTAGGTTAGCTAACTGTTAACTTACTGCAGTAACATTTAATAATGGGAGAATCACCTGTATGCCCAATTTATGTAAATAACATACAGTTTGAGGGGAAAAAATCTTTTTCTTTTTCATTTCGTAAGACTACATTTTTTTATATGTGTGTGCGTGTGTGTGTGTGTGTGTACACATATATAGAGTATATATATTTAAATACTTAGTCACAGTCTGGATTTTTATCTGATGTTCCTTCAGGATCCCTCTGTGTTACTGTTGTTTGTCTGATGGATTTTAGATTATGTTTTTCAGGTCCTGAGTGGTCTGATATGGTAAAATTAACATGATCTACTTATCCAAATATATTAACATGTGTTGTACTTTGTTCCCAAATACAAGACATAATGACAGGATAAATTAAGAAGTTTAAGCACTTTTTAAGTTGGCTAATTAAAATGTGATGCACTTGTATGTATTTAACAGAATGGATGGCCCAGCAACAAATACTAAAAAGGAGCTGCCTAAAAGAGCAAGAAAACCCAACGAAGAAGATACATTTCTATGAACCAGACCCTGACTCACCTAGAGATGACCGAGATGGTAATTGAGCTATTGTTTTACTACATGGCTTAGCTGTCTTTAAAGTGACTGTTACTTTGAATTTACGTCTGTTTGACAATCTCTAGTATCTATAACTGGTATTATTATCAATTAATCTGCAGCTTCAGGCACAAACACTGGTTTACAGGATTTTTGAAAAGAAATGACAGAGAAGTAAGAGTAATCCTCTAATCCAATTGAAACTGTTTGTATTTTAGTGGAAGAATTTTGCAGCACGGTTGGTCAAATTATCACTACATTTGGGGCTGGGAGATTGATTTGGAAATGTTATTACTTTTTTAAATCTCTCATTTGAAAAAATAGATACTGTTTTACCTGGAAGGGCATGAAATTGCAAATAGGTATGAAGTTGATACTGCAGAAATTGTGTTGCCACTTGTTTGCTGATTTTAGGATTTAACTGTTTAAAATGTATTGACAATTTACTGAACATTTTCAGCAGCTTGACCTTAACTAAAGGCAATTTGAGAGAGGACAGGCCAGGTGACAAAAACAGAAGAATATCAAGAACAAAAGTTTGCTAAATACAATCTTTTCATTCAACAGCATTGTAAAAAGCTAAAAATTGATATAAAATGAATTATCTCACATAAAAAAACTCCCAACAGCACACCTGGACACAGATCATGACCCTTCTCTATCCTACTCTATTCTCAATAGTTTATTGGTTGATGCATTAATAATGAACTTTATTTGCATAGCACCTCTGATACAATTATTGCAACTCAAAGTGCTTTACAACAAAGAATTACAGCATCAGGTGTGTCATAGAAAATGTGTAAAAAATTAAAATGCATAATCTAAAATAATAAAATGAAAAACAAAGTGAAAAGATAGAATACAGAGTGCAAAAATCAAATAATGAACACTATTTAAAATAGTCACGTGAGTTCAGAAGTGTCCGGAAAATGCACAATTAGGCTACTAAATTTAATGCTATTTAAAGGCATAAGTAAAGAGAAAGTTTGTGCTAAGGTCTAAGAGGATTAGAATTGAGACCAAAAGGATATAGTAGCATGTTTCTTGCATCACTTATCCCATCTTCTTTTCGATGATTTTTTTAATGCAGAGGAGTGCCAAAATACTGTAGTATTTGGGAAACACAGAAAGGTGCCAGATGGAAAGACAGTCCTGGATCAGTCCAAAGTCAATGGAATTCTAAGTAAGTACACTGATCACTTAGGAGTTAAAAAAAGGAATGTTATGGAAAATTGTTGGAAATTAATTGGTAAAAACTTGTGGGAACCCAATATAGAGAGCCAAAGGTGTATCCCTTGGGACCTTATTTTGGAGAAATATATGTGGCAGTGAACAGCAAGAGATAACTAATCATGTGATCATGTTTGAATTGTGTCATGATTTACACATATGATGCTGGTCAATTTAAAATACAACATTACAACTCATAAAGTCACAGATGTTGAAAAAACTGTACGAGACTGTGAAAATATGTAATTAGAAAGACAACACACCCAAGAGTTGCACGGGTGACGTCATGCTAACTAGAGCTGTTGAATCCAGTGTTAACATGATGCCTGTGTGTTTTGTGCTGGGACGTAGGTACACATATATTGGCTACATTGGCTCTTGCTTGTTCTTTGGCTATCTGGCTGAAAAGGAACATGAGTCACTGGATAAAGCACATCAGGCAAGATACATTTGTGCGTCTAACAGCTAAGCTCATGCTACTGATGTATAGTATGTTGTGCAAGATGAGAGTATTGTCCGGGTTGATACAAAACTACTAAATTCTTAACTATTTTCATGCTTATTTTTGTTAATAACAGCAAGGTAACATTTTGTAGTGATATACATTAACAAAAGTTTAATTCATCCACAGTTCATGGGATTAGGAATTAAGTTGTCTTTTGTCATTTACTGTCATACATATTAGGGGTGCCATGATTTTCCAAATCCTTGATTTGATTGGATTTTCAATATTAGGGTCACAATTAATTAGATTCTTGATCTTCTGTTCTCTTTAGCACAGATGGCAGTACCACTTTTAGACTGTCTAATCTAGATTAATTGCTTTTATGCAATGATAACTCATTTAATTTTGGATTCTTTATTTAAAAGATGGTTTACATGGTGTCATGAGTGATATAATCTCCATTATTTGTTAACAGTGTGCCACACTATAGCCTTATTGTCAAATTGAGATAATTTATTAACAACATAATTTAAAAATAAACTATTTTCTTGTTGGCAACGTTAATTTAATTGGCACAACTCATTTGGAAGGCAATAAATCAGGGTTCATTTTGACAGTTTTTTTAAATTAAGTCTCAGTCTTAGTCTTTACATTAAATTTTGTATAGTTTAAGTCACATTTTAAACATTTATAACCTTTTATAGTTTTAGTCTAGTTTTAGTCCATAAAGATTTTAGTCTTGACCTTTAATCCAAGCAATTTATTTTCTTGCCTGAACCTGGAACCAAACCATGGTACTGTGTTCTCTGCACTCTGCCAAACCTGCTTTCTACAGCTGAGAGGCAGAAGAAATACAGATGCATTGTTTTTTTGAAAGATTTACCCACAGTGGAGAAATATCACGGATTTTGATTGACTGAAAAAACCTTTATTACATTTTAGTCTAGTTTTAGTCATCTTAATGAAAACTAAACTTACTTTGAGTCAGTTTTTGTCATCAAAGATCTATTTTTGTTAGTCTTCGTCTAGTCTTTCTCATGTAAAAAAGGCTATCCACATTCATTTTTGGTCATAGTTTTAGTCGACAAAATTAACACTGCAATATGTTGATTTCAGAAAAGCAGGAGGAAGTTTGGTTCATGTGTTTCCTATATCAGCAGTTGCCATGGTGTCTTAATTGACACTTTCAGGTTAGAGGATGTAATGTTCACTTGCAGTACAGTGGCCACAACCACAATATGCTCTGTGTTTTTTGTCCCTCTTGGCCTGCCTGCTTTACATGACACTGGGGGCAAGGCTAAATCCTCGATTCTTCTTTGAATTTTGAAGGTCGAGATCATGATGTCACTCCTATTAATATCCAATTTAAATCGAGATAGAAATACATATTAAAAAATACATATAAAAAAAAATACATATTTTTTTCCAGAAATAAGGTCCCATAGGGTCCACTAGAAGGGGTTGACTTTGGCTTTCTATATGGAACTCTGTGTGGTGTTTTACTTTGTATTGATCGTTTTACTTTGTTAACTTCCGGTTTCCGGAGTTGGTTGCTGGCTGGTAACTTTCCTTTGTTCTTCCTGAGGCATCCACCCGCCCCCCTGGTGCTGTGGAGAGTGCACACCTCACTCATTGGACTCACGCTACTAAAGACCGGCTGCAGCTCTCTACAGTGCCTGAGTCTTGTCTACCTTACCACACGGTAAACGTCAGCTCCGGGCTCCTTCTCGAGATCTTCCAGAGAAGTTTCTAGTGCTCTTTTGATGATTTATTTGAGTAATCTCCAGTGCTTGTACTTTTTGTGCTTACCTCTAATGTGCCTCTCCTCCTTCTTCCAGTGCCTCCTGCTCAGATCACCTCAGCCAGCTCCAGCACACTCTCACTCCCTCTTGGACTCTTGGAGTCCCCCCCTCCCCTCTTCACTTACCTGCACAATAAAACTGTTTAAACTGCTCTCCGTCTCCGCATCCTGGTTCCAACCATCACATAAACATAACACTCTGAGAATGGTTGACTGCAACTTTCTCATTACCAAGTTGTCCAACACAAGCGTTTGGGGTTGTGACACAAGACTGTGCTGGAGTTCTATACTGGGCCTTTAAGAAGCTTGTGTCAGAAATGTATTCCCCTTAAATGCCCTTAATCAATTGTAATTGATAACCAATAAACTAATAGTTGCAAATCTAAAAAAAAAAAACCAAAAAAAGTTTTAACATCAACCTGTGTCAACCAAGTGTTTTTGTTTTTCAATAAAGCTTCATCTAGCTCATACACTGATTAACATGAGTTTAACCATCAACTTTTTCAATCTAAAGAAATGCAGCATTATTTTCAAAAATGAAGTTGTTGTAATTCTAGTTTTTATTTCTAGTTTGTTTTCCCTTTGTCTTCTGCCCTTTCTCCTCACATTTATCACCACATATAGCTAAATTTGTGCATACTTTCTAAAGCATTGGGACCCCATAAATTATGTAGCTACATTTAATGTTGTGGTTGTTTCAAGGTTTTCAGTGTCCCCCAGTTTTACTGCGTTCTCTTGTGTGAACCATAGAGATATTACAATAAGAATTTTCAATATCAGGATAATAAAAAAATCTCAATACTGTTGTGATAACCTGTTAGATTATCCAAGTTTTAATTAGCGCTGTAGTGCACTGGATGGATGGACACCGGTTGAGAAAAGTAAGGTCCAAAAAGCTGTCAAACAAATGTCGCATGAGAGCTACAAACACATGGACAACTGATGAGATGACCATGTTTAAAAAAGCCCTTATATACAATGCTGCATGATGGGCCTTAAAGAAGTTGTTGAATGTTATGTGTTGTAAAGCTGTGCTGATACTTCTCAAAACATTGTTAGAGACACTGTTTGTCCACGTCTGTTTTGAAAAATTTAGTTTTACTGATAAGAGGCACATTTATGGTTCAGATTTTATAAGGATGACAATGGTGGAGTAGCCTTAGCTGTTGTTGAAGTGCTAACATGTTATTACAGCTATCATAAATACTCAGTTGGGACTGAACTGTTTGTCAAAGTCAATTTACTACTGTTGTTAGTGCACTTTAATAAAGACTTACTAGTACCAACATTGCTGTGTGTGAGTGTTCATATATCTATTCTTCTATATATGGGGGTGTGTGTGTGTGTGTGTGGGGGGGGTGTCAAGTATGACTCCCTCTAACCTCTAATTATTCTGTCTCACCTGTTTCTCCTAGTGAATTTTAGGAGAAATAGGTGAGACTCACTTATTACTCCATAGTAGCTCCAGTAATGCTCTTTTTTTTTTTCCAAAGGAGAAACAAAAGAGCCAATAAAAACACTGAACTGAGATTAGTAAGGTATCTCTCATAAGTCTCAAGAATGGCTCCCTCTAATTATTCTGTCTCACCTATTTCCCCTTGGAGAAAAAGCTGAGAAACATTTCAGACACAATAGAAACCAAAATGAGGCTGAGATGAGAATCACAACTTTGTCTCACAAGCAATAGAAGAGCAAGCTTTCAGCAGTAGATTTTCCTCTGGGATGGCACAAATTTAAAAAAAGAGAGATTTTTGTTGCTTTGAGCAGAGTCGTTATTATTCAGGAAAAATAAAAGTACAATGTGCATGTCTGTGTTCAACCACCTACAGGTACAGTGAGGGTCACCGATCACTGGCGCCTTTAATTTTGGGGTGGCAGGCTGGAAAGGTTGAGAGCCCCTGCTGTAAACAAACCTAACTTCAAAAATATAGAAATATCCCTTTAAAGGCACCTGTTAGGACGGTTGACGTAGTATAATTTTCCAAGCAACCCTTTCTCTTAACATTTTTTGATTCAGGCTTTTATATCTGTTTCAGTGTCAATCATACCTCCTTATTTCTGATATTGATGCCAGCATCACAAGAACTGTGGATGGATCTAGAGTGTCTGTTTAGTAATGATGAAGAGGGTGCATGTACTTGTTTTTGCATTTGTTTATTTTAGAAGGAAAAAATATTTAATTCTTACATTCATGATTCTAATTCTTACACTCTAAAACATCCAAAGGCATAATTCAGAGACAAGAAACACGAAACTAATTTTTTTTCCTCATACATATTAATCTTATGTCTAATACAAAATCTAGTAAGATAGAGAAATTGTAATAAAACTACAGGAGTAACAGAGATCAATTTTCTACATCTTATATCAAATGAAATTCAAACCTGCAGTAACTACAGAAAACACTAAATATTACTTCTATTCACTGCGTGTGTTTTGATACCTAACAAATATATAACACATGGACTATTATCTACTGCTTATGCAAGTAAATCTCAAAAATAGAGCTCAGGTATTGGTTAAAACTACTTGCTCTTTTTCAAGCAAATAAAATTCTTCTTCTCTGAACAGTCTCTGATAGTCAAATAGCCTCCTTTCTTCATCATTACCCCACAGTGTGTCCTGGGTCCAGGGCAGGTCGTCGGTTGTCTCTTCAGAGGGAAGCCGCTCACCCAAAACCACTCTCCAGCCAGGAAACGCAGACCTGTCCACACCTCGTCTGTCTCAGCCTTTTGGAACAACTCTACAGGGTCCCAGTTCTTATTTTCGCTGTCCACGTGTAGAAGGTCGTATTGATGATTGAGGGGTGAGTCTTCTGAGTCAGGGTCAGTCTGAAGACTCCTGCAGTGATCCAGAGCCTCCTCCCATGTCTTCAGCTCGTTCACCAAGATCACATCCTCAAAGCACACACTTGGCAGTTTGACTTTACAAAACCAATCACCCCAAATTTTCTGAATCATAAAACCACAATCCTCATTAAGGTCCTGAGATTCATTTATGGCCCAGCTTGTGAAGTTGACTTCTTCTCCATTAGCCCAGATCCAGGTAGTGGGATCTCTATCATCTCGTCGCAGACCAATCCAGCAGGCGTTTGAACTGCATGGAGTCTGTACAGCCTCAAATTCACTCCGACTTCCAAAAACAGCCAGATCAGTGTGGCTGGCTCTGCAGTACTGTTGGGCATCAGCCCAGTTCATTGGAATCGGCACATAAATGTACCTTCTGTGCTGTTCAAAAGCCTGAATGAAAAGAACCTGCATGAAGATCAAGAGGCTGCTGATCATCATGATTCCCCAGAGATCAACTCTTCGTCAGCTTTAGCTGTCAGCCACAGGACATGAGCAGGACGATCCCTCTGAGGAATCTCAGGTTGAACAGCTTAATAAAAGCCTGTGTGGGTTGTGCCTGTTCACACACACCCAATGCAATTCCAACATGTCGAGAACTTTCTCTGCCTCTATTTGTTTAAAGAAATCAGAGAATCAAGTTAAGCCTCTCTACTCAAATATGTCTGCCAACCTGTACAAACTGGGTCAGCCTTGTTATTGTCAGAACCCATCAGGTCAGTCAAAGACACTAGAGCTTTAAAAAGTGTTGGTGTTTACAACTAAACTACCAACCAGAAGCTGTTAAGATCCACTAGCTGAACCCTCCCCATATAAAGTTCCTGTGAAACAGTGGTGGCTGGTCATAGACAGTGCCAGAGGACCATCAACCCACTCTCCACAAGGAGCACGACAGACCCACTACTCACTAAATTACATTTTTAAACTCTTCCTAAAATATTCATCTTTAAAAGATGATATTTGTGTGATTAAGTTGGAGGGTAAAATGTGTACTGTGTGATTAAAATTTAGAATCACAGGCTTAACATGTTTAAGGTCACTTCCTGGTCACATGTTTTTGGCTTGGGCTGTATTTGGTCCTTCCATTAACTCTCTTTTTAAGTTAAGTGTGCATTTCTTCCTCCTATGTGCAAGAGAGAGAAAAAAGGCCAAATCAGACTACACGATTTTTTTTTTGGTTGTTCACAACCAGAGGTGGGTAGTGACGTGTTACATTGACTCTATTACATGTAGTTTTGTTTAAAGATCCTACTTCTGAGAGTAGTTATAGAGCAGAGTACTTTTTACTTCTACTCTGTGACATTGGGCATGCACTGGTCGCTACTTTTACTTGTCTATCATTTATTTTCATTAAGTTTTCTTTTACACTCAGCTGAGCTCTCACAGCAGCGTGAGGTAAAATCCACAGCACCACAGAGTAAACGGAGGAGTGACCCCTCCCCCTTAACCATCAACAGTTGGAGATAATGGCTGAAGATGTCATATCTGCGTCTCCTTCAGAGGAGCATGTTCATCCCTGGTCCAACATCAAGACTCTTTGCCTTTCAAACGACGAGGAACAACAGCCACATAATGCACTGCCTACTGTGTCTCCCTGAAACGGTGGAAATTTCAAGCTTCAAAAATAGCAAGTCAAATTTAAGAAAGCACGTTATGCTAAGAAAGCTAAACAAGCTAATGACTGCACTGCTAGTTGGCTAAACGTATAAGTTCAAATCTGTTTTAACTCACAGACTGCACAGACACAGTTGTGTCAGTGATAAATGATTTCACGTGTCCAACCACCTCTGCAACTCTCCCACAAATGTGATTACAGCATTATTTAACATTATGTCGTAGGTGATAGTATTATCCTGTGTGTGTGGCATATCTCTGATATCAGTGATTATACCTAACATGGTTATAATGTGGGGCTAGTGGACCAAAGTTGTCCTTGGTTTAATAAGTTTCAGTTTGAATTGCCAAATTTGTTGAGTTATAATCAGGGTAAAAATTCATAAATTGGAGCTAAAAAGTAAAAATTAAATAAAAAAGGGCAAGAAGTCAGAAATGAGGCCAGTTCATAAGATTGATTTCATAAATATGAGCCATAAATCATTAAAGGGGCTCTATGCAAGATTTAGAAAAACATCAGTGTAGCGACACCGCCGACAATTAGGCGAACTACAACAACATTGTGTTGCTCGTCCACGACGGCATGCTCCTTACTCATGAATGAGCCTCCAGTTTATCAGCTGATACACACGTAGGCCAAGGTGATTTACCGGCATCATGTATACAGAGGAGGTAAGTGAAGTAGCACTTAAAAGTTCCACAAACTAAAAATGAAAATGAATAAAGTATTTTTGAACCTCTAGCGCAGACATGGCAAAAAATTAAATACTGGTTCATATGAGGCGATTAAAAAAAGGACGATATTTTTGCTACCATTTCTATGACTTCGCTACTTAGTGCAGCATTGACCAATTTTATTGTCTTTTAAGGTGTGTAAAGTGTATTGAATTGGACGCATTTTAGAGCAGAAGCTACAGGGAACACATTGCTCAGACAATGGTGCCTGGACCGCGGATATCAGATAGCTGACATTAGGTGTTGAAGATATTTTACAAACCAAGTATCAAAAAATAAACTCAGTAAGTTGAGTCCAGTGCCAGGAAGCAAGAAAAAGATGTAACATCATCCAGAAAAAACTAATGAGCAACATGACATTCTCTTTGTTTGGATAGCATCTTCATAAGCAAGCTTCGTGATGTAGCATATGGTTTATACAACATAATACACTACATTGTATTTCACAGTCCGGAGTGATGCCTTACCTTTCACAAATGCTCCACCGATATTTATCATCGATTTCCCACTGCGTTGGTCACACTCTCTTTTAGCTTGACGGGCTTCAGCAAATAAAACTATCTTCGTTTTTTTATGTTTTCGCGGAGTTTGAGTGGATGTTTGGGCTGAGCTAGCTGGTCGTTTACTCGCGGAAGCGGCTTTCTCCATTACTGTCTCTCTCTCTTCTCCATTCAACACGCCGTGGTCAGGTATAAACAGAGCAAGGGGGTGCGCGCATTATGTAGTACCCAACATCACTTCCGTTGAGATTTCATGGGAAATTCGTCCCGAATTCTTCACAGAGAAATGACTCCACAGGCTTATACAGGCAAACAAGGAAGACATAAAGAGCCTCATTCTTCACATCGGGAAAAAGTGCGCACCATTATATACTCTAAAGTGGGAAGTTTTAAAGCAAAAATCTTACATAGAGACCCTTTAACACATGATAAAATAAATAGAATGTGATTAAAAAGTAAGAACTGCAAGGTAAAAATGTATGTGTGAGACTAAAATCATCATGTAGAAATAAGATAACTATTATGAGAGAAAGTCTGTTTTTTCTCATATTGAATTTTTATTAACAAACATAACTTGACTACTGCTTTATGTGTTAAGATTTTTATTTCTTTTACTTTTGGCAAGTTATGCTACTTTATCTATGACAATGTGCAGTTTAATTTCTACCCCTGAATAATATGTTGTAATGTCATAGGTTTTAATAAATTGCACAAAATGAAGTTACTTACCACTTGAATACTCTTGAAATAAAGTACTTATTTACTCTTTACTTACTTTTATAAGTACCTGTACTTCTACTTGAGTAATTATTATTAAGTAACAGTACTTTTAATTGAGTACTATAACTGTGTACCCTTTCCCACCACTGTTCATGACCATGTGAAACTATGCAACAAAAACTCTTGTCCCATCTCGGCCGACTGACTGGCCACACTAAAAAAGTGCTTGTTGTATGCTGATGTCACCACTGTCTCTGCACCTGAGTGGCTTCACAGGTGGGGCTTTTCCGCTACAGCTTTTGGCCGCACCGCAACACTCAAATGGCACTGTGAGCCAGCCCCACCTCCAAGAGTACCACACAGATGCTGAGGCGGTTTGCAGGGTGCTATTTGCTGGGGGAATTTACCCATTCTGCTACTGACACTCCAACATGATAATTTTTTATCTCATGGGGAGAAGGGCAGAGACATTTTCTCCCTGCCTGTGCTCCAGCTGTCTATAACTCTGTTACAGTCAGCATTCTCTGAACGACTTAAACATTTATGACACGTGACCAAAACTCCAGATTACTGTGCATACTACGGTCCGATAGTTGTGCACGGCTTCTGACACTGACAGGTGAGATCAGGAAGGACCAGGCGTAGATCCAGGATTACCACTTTTCTGCACTTACTAATAACAAATGTTTGACACTTTCCCCTTCCAACAGACAAACAAATTCTAGACTTTTAAAAAACAAAATGCTGGAGAAGTTTGAAACATTTAGCCCTTGACAGAGTCAGTTTGTAGTTTTTTTAACTTGCGCTAGTTCTTGCTACTATCAGGGGTCTGATTTACAAAACAGTGCATAGAATCCACACTAAAATGAAGCCTCAGATTGGGAGTCTGCTTAAAAAGGTTGGTCTCAGTCTGCTAACACTCTAGTATGATTGGTTTCTGGCAAGAGCACCAATGGATCTTGATCTGATCAAACTAAGGAAATGCTGAGTTTTCTTGGATTAAATAATTTACCGTAGCCAGGGGATTATGGGTAAATGGTAGATAGACTTGAGCTTGTATAGCGCTTTACTAGTCATCTGTCTACTCAAAGTGCTTTAACACACCTTCCCATTCACACAAATTCACTCACAGCAGAGGTTGCTATGGAGACGTGGCCAGTAGTATTAGCTAGTCTCATTCATACGCTTCCATACCCGTTTACACTCCACTGGAGCAGCAGTGGGAGCAAAGTGCCCAAGGACTCATCCGCCTGTGACTGCAGGAGCTGGGGATCAAACCCACAAGCTTCTGATTACGAGACGACTGACTCTACCTACTAAGCAACTTTAAAACTACAGATAGACCTGACAGAGCTTCAGCAACAATCCTCTCTTTTGGCTGCTGTCTCTGTGAAAAACACTACAAAGGTAATGGACATGAGTTGTTTCCAACACGAAAACTTTAACTGGATTTATATGTAAATTAATATTCAAATCTAGGTAAATATCAGACACAGACTGTCTGTGGTGCTAAAGCGCCCATTTTTACCACACTCACCAGTTATTACTGCCCATGTTTCTCTGTTGAAATCATTTCTGCCTTTTTTCTGCCTCAGCCAACCCATTTTTAACCAGTTTAGACCAATCCATCCCACTATTTAAGTAGCATTTCACCAACTTTTCCACCCATTTTCCTCCTTTAACCCCATTTCTGCCACTTTTTCCATCTAATTTAGCCACTTTTTCAATCAAATTCTGCAACTTCTATGCCAATATTTCCACCGTTAGCCACTTTTAACACTTTTTATGTTCCTTTTTGCCACTCTGATCTTCATTTCACCCCTTTTAACCCAATTTCATTCTGTTTTAGAAAAAGGATTTACATTTTTTTAAATGGATATATACTATGGCACAAAGGACACAGAAGAGATTTTTGTTGCTGCAGAGTCATTACTCAGGAAAATAAAAGTACAGATAGAAACAGCGTATCTTTATAATGACTCCTTGGGCCCCCAGTATTTTTAAATGTTCATAGCTGTGTTCAACCACCTACAGGGACAGTGAGGGTCCCCGGTCACTGGCAACTTTATCTTCAGGGTGGCGGGCTGAAAAGGTTGAGAGCCCCTGCTGTAAATAAACCAACTTCAAAAAATATAGAAATATCCCTTTAAAGGCGCCTGTTAGGACTGCTGACATGTCATTTTGCAAGTAACCCTTTCTCTTAACAACATTTTTTATTCAGACTTTTATATCTGTTCCAGTGTCAATCATACCTCCTTATTTCTGATACTGATGCCAGCCTCACAAGACCTGTGGTGTCTGTTTTGTAATGATGTAGAGGGTGCATGCACTTGTTTTGCATTTGTTTATTTTAGAAGAACAAAATATTTAATTCTTACTTCTTAATTTTAATTATTACACTCTAATACATCCAAAGGCATAATTCACAGACATGAAACACACAACACTAAAGTTTTTCTTCATACATATTTATCTTATGTCTAAAACAAAGTCCAATAAGATATAGAAATTGCAATGAAACTACAGGAATAACTGGGATTTAGCTTGTTTTTCATGACAGTGAAATTGTTCATCTGCACCACTTTTCTACATCTTACATCAAATGAAATTCAAACCTGCAGTAACTACAGAAAACACTAAATATTATTACTTCTATTCACTGCGTGTGTTTTTATATCCAACAAATATATAACACATGGACTATTATCTACTGCTTATGCAAGCAAATCTCCAAAATAGAGCTGGTTAAAACTACTTGCTCTTCTTCAAGCAAATAAAATTCTTCTTCTCTGAACAGTCTCTGATCCTCAAATAGGCTCCACTCCTCCCCATTACCCCACAGTGTGTCCTGGGTCCAGGGCACGTCGTCGGTTGTCTCCTTAGATGGAAACCGCTCACCCAAAACCACTCTCCAGCCAGGAAACGCAGACCTGTCCACACCTCGTCTGTCTCGGCCTTTTTGATCAACTCTACAGGGTTCCAGTTGTTATTTTCGGTGTCCACGTGTGGAAGGTCGTATTGATAATTGAGGGGTGAGTCTTCTGAATCAGGGTCAGTCTGAAGACTCCTGCAGTGGTCCAGAGCCTCCTCCCATGTCTTCAGCTCGTTCACCAAGATCAAATCCTCAAAGCACAAACTTTGCACTCTGGATGTACAAACCATATCACCCCAAGTTTTCTGAAACATAAAACCACACTCCTCATTAAGGTTCTGAGATTCATTTACGCCCCAGCTTGTGAAGTTGACTTCTTGTCCATTAACCCAGATCCAGGAAGTGGGATCTCTTTCATCTCGTCGCAGACCAATCCAGGTATATCCTGAACTGCCTGGAGTCTGTAGAGCCTGAAATTCACTCTGACTTCCAAAAACAGCCAGGTCAGTGTGGCTGGCTCTGCAGTACTGCCGGGCATCAGCCCAGTTCATTAGAATTGGCACATAAATGTACCTTCTGTGCTGTTCAAAAGCCTGAATGAAAAGAACCTGCATGAAGATCAAGAGGCTGCTGATCATCATGATTCCCCAGAGATTAACTCTTCGTCAGCTTTAGCTGTCAGCCACAGGACATGAGCAGGACGATCTCTATGAGGAATCTCAGGATGAACACCTTAATAAAAGCCTGTGTGGGTTGTGCCTGTTCACACACACCCAATGCAATTCCAACATGTCGAAAACTTTCTCTGCCTCTATTTGTTTAAGGAAATCAGAGAATCAAGTTAAGCCTCTCTACTCAAATATGTCTGCCAACCTGTAGAAACTTGATCCGCCTTGTTATTGTCAGGACCCATCAGGTCAGTCAAAGACACTAGAGCTTTAAAAAGTGTCGGTGTTTACAACTAAACTACCAAACAGAAGCTGTTCAGATCCACCAGATAAACCCTCTCCATATAAAGTTCCTGTGAAACAGTGGTGGCTGGTCATAGACAGTGCCAGAGGACCATCAACCCACTCTCCACAAGGAGCATGACAGACCCACTACTCACTAAATTACATTTTTAAACTCTTGAAATATTCATCTTTTAAAAAATGATATTTATGTGATTACGTTAGAGAGTTAAATGTGTACTGTGATGGAAATTTAGAATCACAAGCTTAACATGTTTAAGGTCACTTCCTGGTCACATGTTTTTGGCTTGGGCTGTATTTGGTCCTTCCACTCTCTTTTTAAGTTAAGCGTGCATTTCTTCCTCTTATGTCCAAGAGAGCGAGTAAAGTCCAAATCAGACAACATGATTTTTTTGGTCGTTCAGCACCATGTTAGACAACGCAACAAAAATCTCTTGTCCCATCTCAGGCGACTGACTGGCCACACTACAAAAGTGATCATTGTATGCTGATGTCATTGTGTGCTGTCTCTGCACCTGAGTGGCTTCACAGGTGGGGCTGGTGGGGAGAGCTAAACCAGGCCGTGCTGATTTGCTTTTCCATCCCCACTTTGGCCGCGCCACGCCACACTCAAATGGCGCTGCTCATGAGCAGGGCCAAAGCGAGCCAGCCCTTGCCTCCAAGAGTACCACGCAGACATTGAGGCGGTTTGCAGGGTGCTATTTGCTGGGGGAATTTGCCCATTCTGCTACTGACACTCCACCATGATAATTTTTCATCCCATGGGGAGAAGGGCAGAGACATTTTCTCCCTGCCTGTGCTCCAGCTGTTTATAACTCTGTTACAGTCAGCATTCTCTGAATGACTTAAACATTTATGACACACGACCAAAACTCCAGATTTTTGTGAATACTATTGTCCGATAGTTGTGCACGGCTTCTGACACTGACAGGTGAGATCAGGAAGGACCAGGCGTAGATCCAGGATTACCACTTTTCTGCACATACTAATAAAAGTTTGACCCTTTCCCCTTCCAATAGACAGACAAATTCTAAACTTTTTAAAAACAAAAATCCTGGAGAAGTTTAAAACATTTAGCCCTTGACAGAGTCAGTTTGTAGTTTATAAACTGGTGCTAGTTCTTGCTGCTATCAGGGGTCTGATATAAAAAAGTGCATAGAATCCACACTAAAATGAAGCCTCAGATTGGGAGTCTGCTTTAAAAGGCTGGTCTCAGTCTGCTTACAATCAAGTATGACTGGTTTCTGGCAAGAGCACCAATGGATCTTGATCTGATCAAACTAAGGAAATGCTGAGTTTCCTTCAATTAAATCAGCTACCATAGCCAGGGGATTATGGGTAAATGGTAGATGGACTTTAGCTTGTATGGCACTTTTCTAGTCATCTGTCTGCTCAAAGTGCTTTTGCATACCTACCCATTCACACACATTCACTCACAGCAGAGGTTGCTATGGAGACGTGGCCATCAGTATTAGCTAGTCTCATTCATACGCTTCCATACCCATTTACTCTCCACTGGAGGAGCCGTGGGAGCAAAGTGGGGTTAAGTGTCTTGCCCAAGGACTCATCAGCATGTGACTGCAGGAGCTGGGGATCGAACCCACAAGTTTCCGTTTACGAGACAACCGACTCTACCTACTAAGCAACTTCAAAACTACAGACAGACCTGACAGAGCTTCAGCAACAATTCATTTAATTACATCGGATCCCCATTAGTTGTTACCGCAGTAACGACTATTCTTCCTGGGGTCCATGAAAAGACATGACACTACACAAAACATAATCAAACAAATACACAAACAGTACATGATACAGTAAAATACAATAAAATCAGACAGTCCCAACATATCAGGAGCTTAAATGTTTCATAGTCTGGAAGCAGATGTTTAAAACATTTGTTTACAGTATAATAACTCCAGTTTCCTTAACAGTCTATTAAATATACATCAGATTCATTTAATCACTTACCAGCTGTTGCAAATAAAAGCCTTATTTCTAAAGCATTGGATTTGGGCAGTGGTAAGCATTTTATCTAGGTCCTTGCTGTTTACTGCAGATACATGTATTATACAATCATCTGCATACATAACAATACCTGCTTTGTTTAATACATATGGAAGGTCATTTGTATATATTGCATATAAAAGAGGTCCTAATCAGCTACTCTGGGGAATTCCACATTTCAAAGATTTAATACTAGACAAGCTGCCATTGAATGTTACACATTGTTGTCTGTTAGATAAGTAGCTTTCCATCCATCTAATGGCTGAGGGTTTGAATCCATATGCAGATAGTTTAACTAATAGTAGGTCAAAAGCTACACTAAAATCCAGCAGTACAGTACCTACTAAAAGCTTTCTGTCAATATCTTTCAACCAGTCATCTGTTAATAGGGTAAGGGCTGTGCATGTTGAATGACCTGTCCTAAAACGTGTTGAAATTCTGAGTTGAATGTGTTTTGAGAGAAGTAAAACTATATTTGTTTGAATACAATACCTTCTATTAATTTGCTTAAAACATGTAAAATGCAAATAGGTCGACTATTTGGTCCGTTGAAAGGATCCTTGTTATTTTTTGGTGAGGGATTAATTTTCTCTATTTTCCACGGCTGTGGAAAAACACCTTCCTCAAGACTTAAATTAAAAATATGACACAGTGGTTTTGCAAGAGTTCTAGCTGAAAGCTTTAGCAGTTTACCATCCATGTTATCGTAGCCACAAGGTTTATCACATTTTAGTGCAAGAAGACATTTTTCTACTTCATCAACATTAAGAAATTCAAACTGACACGTTTGTCTTTACAATATGATGTTTAATTAGTGACTCAGAAAGCTTTCTGTTCTTTGTCAGCATTTGATTTCTCATTGCATCCATTTTATTGATGAAAAAATTATTAAAATAATCAGCAATATCTTTCAGTTTGGTGATGAATCCAGTGTCAGATTCAATGAATGATGGGACATTGTTGATCCTTTTTCCCATTATGTCATTGAGGGTTCTCCATAGTTTTTTGCTGTCACCCTTCATTTCCTCAATCCTGTTTTGATAATATTGTTTTTTCTGTTGTTTATTCAATTTTGTGACTCTGTTCCTCATGTAACCGTAAGCTTGCCAGTCAGCTGAATTCCCAGTTACAACTGCGGCTTTCTTCAGTTGGTCCCTCTCTTTCATAGTTTCTCAACTCCAAATCAAGCCAAAGAGCTCTGATTGTTCTAACAGTTTCCAAACAGGAGCGTGTTTGTTACAGATAGATAAAAACAAATTCATAAATAATTGTAATGCAACTTCAGTATTAGTTTTTGTACTTACATTATCCCACTGAGCATTATTTATGTCTTTAATAAACTCATTGTCACAAAAAATGTCTGTATATTCTTTGATATCACCTTAGGTCCAGTTTTTGGGACTTTTGATTTCCTTGCCAGGGTAATGAGGTTATGATCACTGAAGCCTATAGGTACACATACTACCTTTGAACAACTGTCCACAGAGTTTGTGAAAAAATAATCAATGCAAGTTGAAGAGGTCATGGCTGAGCTCCTGATGTTAACTAACCCACTAACCCACTAATATAGGTTTAAGATGGGGTAAATGGACCTGTAACCACAGAACTTCAACACCAGCTGCATCTAGATCTTTTCATCTTTTCTTCTTTTTACAGGTAAATGTTCTTGGATATAAAAGGTTACACCACCTCTATCTTAATTTCTGTCATATCTAAATCTTTTATACCCCTGTATAGCAACCTCTTCATCCTCTGTTGATGAATCTAAATGTGTCTCTGAGATTGCCATTATGTGCACATTATTTTCCTGCAGCACATGATCCAAGTCCTGTACCTTGTTTTTTAGGCTACAGATATTTAAATGAGCAATTTTAAGACCTTTCTTTGGCAATTTAATAGACATGCAGTTTATGCCATAATTTGAATTGCTGACTTATGAGTAACAGACTTTTGATGACCGTTTAGGAGGACAGGTTAGTGTTTCTCTTTGGTCTCACAATGAGCCGATCATAGCTGATTATGGCATAGTTACCTTTTGCTCGAGCTTCTTTCATTGCAGGCAGGAGCTCAGCTTTCTTTTTCCTCAGCCTTTCAGAGAAGTCCTCATTTATGAGGTGTTTTTTACACAGAGGTTTTTTTTCAGGTGTGCTCTGGCCTTCTCCATGACGAGTATCTTTTTAGCTTCACAGCAATGCTCCTGGGTTTTTCAGCCTCCTGTCTGAATCTTCAGACAATCCTCTCTTTTGGCTGCTGTCTCTGTGGAAAACACTACAAAGGTAATGGACATGAGTTGTTTCCAACACGAAAACTTTACCTGGATTTATATGTAAATTAAATCTAGGTAAATACAGTTGACACCAGAAGTTTACATACACTATATAAAAAGGCACATAAACTTTTTTTTCTCACCGTCTAACATTAAATCAGATTAAACTTTTCCTGTTTTTGGTCAATTAGGATTACCAAAAATATTTCTATTTGCTAAATGCCAGAATAATGAGAAAAGGATTTTTTTCAGACAATTTTTATTACTTTCTTCAAAGTCAGAAGTTTACATACACTAAGATTACTATGCCTTTAAACAATTTGGGAAAGCCCAGATGATGATGTCATGTCTTTGGAAGCCTCTGATAGGTTTATTGACAACATTTGAGTTAATTAGAGGCACACCTGTGGATGTATCTTAAGGCACACCTGAAACACACTGCTTCTTTGCGTATCATCATGGGAAAATCAAAAGAAATCAGCCAAGATATCAGGAAGAGAATTGTAGACTTGCACAAGTCTGGTTCATCCTTGGGTGCAATTTCCAGATGCCTGAAGGTGCCACGTTCATCTGTTCAAACAATTACACGCAAGTATAAACACCATGGGAATGTCCAGCCATCATACCGCTCAGGAAGGAGACGGGTTCTGTGTCCCAGAGATGAACGTGCTTTGGTCCGAAAAGTGCATCTCAACCCAAGAACAAAAGCAAAAGACCTTGTGAAGATGCTGGCTGAAGCTGGTGAGAGTGTGTCATTATCAACAGTCAAACGAGTCCTGTACCCACATGGGCTGAAAGGCCACTCTCCCAGGAAGAAGCCATTACTCCAAAAGAAACATAAAAAAGCCAGATTACAGTTTGTAAATGCACACAGGGACAAAGACCTTAATTTTTGGAGACATGTTCTGTGGTCTGACGAAACTAAAATTGAACTTTTTGGCCATAATGACGATCGTTACATTTGGAGAAAAAAGGGGGAAGCTTGCAAGCCTGAGAACACCATCCCAACTGTGAAACATGGGGGTGGCAGCATCATGTTGTGGGGTTGTTTTGCTGCAGGAGGGACTGGTGCACTTAACAAAATAGATGGCATCATGAGGAAAGAACATTATGTGAAAATACTGAAGAAACATCTCAAGACATCAGCCAGGAAGTTAAAGCTTGGGCGCAAATGGGTTTTCCAAATGGACAATGACCCTAAGCATACTGCCAAACTGGCTACAAAGTAGCTTAAGGATAACAAAGTCAATGTTTTAGAGTGGCCATCACAAAGCCCTGATCTCAATCCCATTGAAAATTTATGGGCAGAGCTGAAAAGGCATGTGCGAGCAAGGCGGCCTACAAACTTGGCTCAGTTACACCAGTTCTGCCAGGAGGAATGGGCCAAAATTCCTGCAAACTATTGTGAGAAGCTTGTGGAAGCATATCCAAAACATTTGACCCAAGTCATACAGTTTAAAGGCAATGCTACCAAATACTAATGAAATGTATGTAAACTTCTGACTCTCAAGAAAATAATACAAAAAATTGTCTAAAAAATGATCTCTCTCATTATTCTGGCATTTAGCAAATAGAAATAATTTTGGTAATCCTAACTGACCAAAAACAGGAAAAGATTAATCTGAATTAATGTTAGACGGTGAGAAAAAAAAGTTTATGTGCCTTTTTATATAGTGTATGTAAACTTCTGGTTTCAACTGTATCAGGCACAGACTGTCTGTGGTGCTAAAGTGCACATTTTTACCACACTCACTAATTATTATGCCATGTTTGCCAGTTTAAACCATTTCTACCTTTTTTTTTTTGCCTCAGCCAACCCATTTTTGCCAGTTAAGACCAATCTTTCCCACTTTTTAAATATCATTTCACCAACTTTTCCACCCATTTTCCCCCTTTAACACCATTTCTGCCACTTTTTCATCTGATTTCACCACTTTTTCAATCAAATTCTGCAACTTTTATGCCACTTTTACTACTTTTTATGTTCCTTTTTGCCACTCTTATCTATATTTCACCCCTTTAACCTATTTTCATTCTGTTTTAGAAAAAGGATTATCATTTTAAGGATGGACATATACTTTGGCACAATTTAAAAAAAAAAGATTTTTGTTGCTTTGAGCAGAGTCATTATTATTCAGGAAAAATAAAAGTACAGATAGCACAGCGTAACTTTATAATGACTCCTTGGGCCCCCAGTATTTTTAAATGTTTATAGCTGTGTTCAACCACCTACAGATACAGTGGGGGTCCCCGGTCACTGGCGCCTTTATCTTCGGGGTGGCGGGCTGAAAAGGTTGAGAGCCCCTGCTGTAAACAAACCAACTTCAAAAATATAGAAATATCCCTTTAAAGGCACCTGTTAGGACTGCTGACATAATGTAATCTTCCAAGCAACCCTTTCTCTTAACATTTTTGATTCAGGCTTTTTTATCCGTTCCAGTGTCAATCATACCTCCGTATTTCTGATACTGATGCCAGCATCACAAGACCTGCAGTTAGATCTAGAGCAGTGGTTCTCAAATGGTGTGGCAGGGCACACTAGTGTGCCTTACAGCAAGTCTAGGAGTGCCGTGGGAATTTGTACAATACGCTATTACTACAGTTTAATGGAAAGTACTGTAACCAGGCCTGCCCACAGATCTGGACCCCTGAAAACCCCAGAGAGAACGACCTCCCCAGTTGTTATTTATTGATGATATCAGTGTCGTGTGTTGGATCAGTAGCATTGGTGCTAGCATCCTGGCTAACAGTTACCTCATTAAAGCATGCCAAGCTATTACTGGGTTGAAATTGGTGTTGAAATGATTGATTCGTGCAATTCTTAACCAAGTTAACCAATTTTTCTATCCATTTTTGACACTTCTTTTGACAACTTAAACCATTTTGCTACTTTTTTTCACATTTTTGTCACTTCATAATACTACTTTTGACCCATTTTTGCCACGTTTTTTGGAGTTTTTTTCCATATTTAACCCATTTTTGCAACCTTTTTGCCACTTCTTGCACAACTTTGCTATTGTTTGGCCACTTTTTCCCACCACCTTTTAGCAGCCCTAACCCTTTCTGCCACTTGTGATCCATTTTGCCACCTTTTTGACACTTACAACCCATTAATACAACCTTTTCTATAACATTTTATCCTTTAAGGCAAATTGTAACCCATTTTTGCCACTACTTTGCCACTTACAAGTTTTTGCCAATCTCTGCTTGGCCACGTTTTTACCAATTTTCGCCCATTTATGACTTTTTTTTTTGCCACTTTTTGTCCAATTTTGCCATCTCCATGATCCCCCAGTTGGCTGGGCCCCAGAAAGCCCTCCCTTTTATCACCCCATATAGGCCACCTTGAATGTAACATTATTTAAAAAGTCTATTATGTATAAATTTAAATATTATGTGCCTTAGGATTGTGGTTTAACCTTAGGTGTGTATTGGGTGAAAAAAGTTTGAAAACCACTGATCTAGAGTGTCTGTTTTGTAATGATGTAGAGGGTGCATGTACTTGCTTTGCATTTGTTTATTTTGGAAGGACAAAATATTTAATTTTTACATTCTTAATTCTAATTATTACACTCTTATACATCCAAAGGCATAATTCAGAGACATGAAACACAAAACTTAAGTTTTTTCTTCATACATGTTTATCTTATGTCTAAAACGAAGTCCAATAAGATATAGAAACTGCAATAAAACTACAGGAGTAACAGAGATTTATCTGCATCACTTTTCTACATCTTTCATCAATTGAAATTCAAACCTGCAGTAACTACAGAAAACACTAAATATTACTTCTATTCACTGAGTGAGTTTTTATATCCTACAAATATATAACACATGGACTATTATCTACTGCTTATGCAAGCAAATCTCCAAAATATGGTTAAAACTACTTGCTCTTTTTCAAGCAAATAAAATTCTTCTTCTCTGAACAGTCTCCGATTGTCAAATAGCCTCCATTCCTCCCCATTACCCCACAATGTGTCCTGGGTCCAGGGCAGGTCGTCGGTTGTCTCTTCAGAGGGAAGCCGCTCATCCAAAACCACTCTCCAGCCAGGAAACGCAGACCTGTCCACACCTCGTCTGTCTCTGCCATTTGGATCAGCTCTACAGCGTTCCAGTTGTAATTTTCGATGTCCACGTGTAGAAGGTCGTATTGATAATTGAGGGGTGAGTCTTCTGAATCAGGGTCAGTCTGAAGACTCCTGCAGTGGTCTAGAGCCTCCTCCCATGTCTTCAGCTCGTTCACCAAGATCAAATCCTCAAAGCACACACTTGGCAGTTTGGATTTACAAGCCATATCACCCCAGATTTTCCGAATCATAAAACCACACTCCTCATGAAGGTTCTGAGATTCATTTATGCCCCAGCTTGTGAAGTTGACTTCTTCTCCATTAGCCCAGATCCAGGTAGTGGGATCTCTATCATCTCGTTGCAGACCAATCCAGCAGTATTCTGAACTGCATGGAGTCTGTAGAGCCTGAAATTCACTCTGACTTCCAAAAACAGCCAGGTCAGTGTGGTTGGCTCTGCAGTACTGTTGGGCATCAGCCCAGTTCATTGGAATCGGCACATAAATGTACCTTCTGTGCTGTTCAAAAGCCCGAATGAAAAGAACCTGCATGAAGATCAAGAGGCTGCTGATCATCATGATTCCCCAGAGATCAACTCTTCGTCAGCTTTAGCTGTCAGCCACAGGACATGAGCAGGACGATCTCTATGAGGAATCTCAGGTTGAACACCTTAATAAAAGCCTGTGTGGGTTGTGCCTGTTCACACACACCCAATGCAATTCCAACATGTTGAGAACTTTCTCTGCCTCTATTTGTTTAAGGAAATCAGAGAATCAAGTTAAGCCTCTCTACTCAAATATGTCTGCCAACCTGTAGAAACTGGATCCACCTTGTTATTGTCAGGACCCATCAGGTCAGTCAAAGACACTAGAGCTTTAAAAAGTGTTGGTGTTTACAACTAAACTACCAAACAGAAGCTGTTCAGATCCACCAGATAAACCCTCTCAACATAAAGTTCCTGTGAAACAATGGTGGCTGGTCATAGACAGTGCCAGAGGACCATCAACCCACTCTCCACAAGGTGAATATCAGACCTTCTCAGTGAAGTACATTTTTAAACTCTTTTTGAAATATTCATTTTTTAAAAATGATATTTATGTGATTAAGTCGGAGAGTTAAATGTGTACTGTGCAATAAAAAATTAGAATCACAAGCTTAACATGTTTAAGGTCACTTCCTGGTCACATGTTTTGGGCTTGGGCTGTATTTGGTCCTTCCATTAACCCTCTTTTTAAGTTAAGCGTGCATTTCTTCCTCTTACGTACAAGAGAGAGAATAATGGCCAAATCAGACATGATTGTCGTTCAAGAGCATGTTAGACTCCTTTCCCATCTCAGCCGACTGACTGACCACACTACAAAAGTGATCATTGTATGCTGACGTCACCACCATAGACTGTAGAAAGAACTGGACAGAGCCTGAGTGACGTCAGCCGTCTGCTTACAATAGGCGGACTCAAACGGCTCTTGAAGCCAATGCACGGCAGCTTCCATATTGAAATTACTGTCTCAACCAAACTTTGGATCATTCTAAGGGCCCGCCCACTAAGCATGACTTCCATTCATCTAGCTAGCTAGCATTCTGGTTGACAGAAACGTAGTTTCTGCCTGTTGAGCTATCTGTCAATCAAATGAGAAGTGCCAGTCAGTCCGCAGTGAGGTTTTTCCTAAATATAATCAAAACCATTATGGTACAAAAAAATTCACACCTGTACAGTGAGGGCATATAGTCATTAGCCAATGAGACACGTTTGTTTTTGAACCAGGCTGTTAACCAGTTTATTTCTAATGTAAAAACCGGCTGTTTAACAGGTGTCCAGATGGGACTTCTGGTGTTCCTGCAGCCAGCCTCAAGTCGACATTCGCGGTATAGCAATTTTTTGCACTTTTGCATTGACTTCATTTTTCAGGACCGGAGGTTGCCGCTTGGTCAATAAATGATCCATATTAAAATAATAACTGATAGTGAAATATAAGTATATGTAAATAAGTTGTAAACCGTTTCTCATGCAACAGTTCATTTCGGCGTAAGTGGTCCATCTCAATAAATGCTGAACTGGGAGACTTCGTATACGTGGGATAAAGGCCTTGTTGTGCAAGTTATCGGAATAATGAGCTCAAACGATCAGATTAATATACAGTGCTTAACAAATATATTAGACCACCCTAACCCTAACCAAAGTAAGGTTTATGCCACAGCTGCCCTAAATTAACAGCATTGGTAATTACCAAAATCATTTTTTATGTTTCTGCAATGGTTAATACACCAATATGTAGAAGGTCTTTAGCCCAAATGATATTTCTAATACTAAAATACAATTGTTATTGTTTTCCATGAGTTTTCAAATTTACTGATTTACAAAAAAATTGAAAAAATAGTAAAGCACATTAATATTTCTTGATTAATATGTCAAATTATAATTATTTACTTGCATTCCTGAACAAAAAAATTAGTTTTAGTGGTTGAATGTTGTGCTTGATTCATTTCTGACTTCTCAGAGAGGCCCAGTGAGCCGGCTCAAATTTGGGTGAATTCAGTTTGAAATTCCTCATTCCTGTTCAAAATGGTAAAACGTGGAGAGCTGACTGAAAATGAAAGAGTCCGGATTAAAGCACTTCATGATGCAGGTGGTCTAATAAATTTGTTAAGCACTGTATATAAATATATATAGATATCTATCTATCTATCTATCTATCTATCTATATCTATATCTATATATATCTATATATATATATCTATATATATATCTATATCTATATATATATATAGATATATATAGATATAGATATATAGATATATACACATACATGTATGAAACTGTATTATATACATATATAACATTTGATTTTAAATCATGGAGTTCATCTATTCATTTGACTGAGAAAATACAAGACAGCAGATTCAGCTTTTATGTTTCACTGTCACTATTTTAACATGGACCATTTATTACTAATGATTCATTAAAATCCATGCAATCTCATCGTTTGAGCTTTTTATTCCAAAAACTTGCACGTTCCTTGTCTACTGTATTGAATGACGTAGCGACGTCTCCTTGTATTTCCTTACTTGGCGGACTTGCCTCTATTAATGTGGCGACGACACACGGAGAAAACAACAAAGAAGACGTTACGTTCAAGTGACTTCTGGTATTAGAAGACAAGATATGGCGGCGATTTTCCCTAACATTCATTACGTTGATGCTTGTAAAGCCAGGTACTCTGGACCGTACGAGTGAATTTGGGATGGACTGTGACAAATGACAGCAGACTTTCCCTCACAATCGTATCTTGTCTCTTCCTCTCCTGCTACATCTCTCCACAACACACAAACATAAATCTGCATCACCAGCAAGCATATCTGTTAGCGAAATAATAAATATCAGCAGCAGTTTCCCTTGTTATAAGGAAGAGCTATTAAAGGGGCATTCCAGCTTTTTTCATAATGATTTAGGAGGATGTGTTTGTGTGCAGTCGTAAAACCAAAATGTCAAACATGCCAGAAATCCAAAAAAGATCAAGCAGGTAACAAAGTAACAGAGAAAGATTTAAGAAAATAACAAATGAATATATAACATGAATTTTCCAAACACCTCTATCTTTGGCTGCCAGTGTAGGTAACAACAGTGCTGCCTCAGCTAGCAGTGCTAACATGCTAACAGACTGTTGCATTATCATTTAATTTCCTGACAACCGTTCCTTTTTAGAGTGAAAGACTGCTGTCAAAGCCCTGAGTTTGTGATGAATGTTTCCATGCAGTAGAGCACATCATGTTATTCCAAGAGCTCTGATTCCCCCAGGTTGTGTTCAGTTATTGCCAGCATACATCAGTGACTTTAGTGATCATATTATATGCCACTTGTGTTCTGTTACATATTTATCCATTCTAGTCAGTCTGGAAGGTTTTTACTGAAGCTTTTTAAGTTAACTAGACTGGTGTTTTGTTGAATAGGGCCAGTCTGTTACAAATGTGAGGGCCCAGCAGCTCTGTCTGTTGTCATTAGAATATGCATTTAAGTCTAAAAAAAGGACCCCCACTTTGTATGTATGCTTAAGTTGGGAGAAGAGCCCTATATTCTAGCTGTTACAGCAGTAGCAGGTCCTATAAAAAGTATTCAGCCCCTTGGATGTTTAACTTTTTGTTTTACCAACATCCGAAAAACCTCTTTAATGATGAAGTGAAAACACTTTTCAACAACTGATGCCAAGTACATAAAACATGTACTGTAAAATCAGTGACTTCATAAATACTCACCCCCTTCAAGTCAGTATTCAGTAGATGCACCTTTGTCTGTGTAGATAGCTCTCAATAACGCTTGCACATCTAGACACTCTGGGATCAGGTGTGAACAGCCCTTTACAAGTCCTGCCACAAATTCTCTACTGAATTGAGGTCTGGGCTTTGACTCGGCCACTCCACAACATTCTCCTTGTTGCCTTTAAACCATTTCTGTGTAGTTATCGCCGTATGCTTCAGGTCATCGTCTTGATGGAAAATAAATCTTCTCTGAAGCTGTACTTCTCCTGCACACTAAATAAGATTTTCCTCCAGGATTTTCGGATATTTTGCCACATTCATCTACCCTCTACCTTTACAAGCCTCTCAGCCGGCTGCTGAGAAGCATCCCCACAGCATGATGCTGCCACCACTGTGCTTCACATTTGGGATGGTGTGTTTGTGGTGTTGTGCAGTGTTTGGTGTCCATCAAACATAGCATCTTGTCTGATAGCCATCGGCACCATTTTGGTCTCATTAGACCAAAGAACTTTCTTCTGCTTGACCATGGAGCCTCCCTCATGCCTTTTGGTGAACTCTTTCTCTTTGCCACTTCTCCATAAAAGCTTTGACTGGTGAAGAACCTGGGCAACAGTTGTTCTTTGCAGAGTCTCCCATCTCAGCTGCTGAAGCGTGTAACTCCTTCAGAGCAGTCATAGGTGTCTTGTCGGCTTACACGTCATATTCCCTTAATTTCTCGATGCTGGATTTAACTGGACTCCAAGGGTTGTTGAATGCTGTGGAAATGTTTTTGTACCCATCCCCTGACCTACACATTTCAATAACCTTTTCTCTGAGTCGCTTGGAGTGTTCTTTTGTCTTTATGGTGTGATAGGAGCCAGGAATACTGCTAAACCAGTGATTGGACCCTCCAGACACAGGTGCCAGCACACTTTTGATCATGTTTTGGCTCCAAATTATGACATCGTGCACAATATGTCCACCTGTGCAAATTTGTCTTCACTTCTGTACAGCATCAAGAGACGGAGATGCACTGTCCATATTATACAGTCATTGGTAGACGTGTAAAAGTGTTGATGCAGTTGGCTGTTTTCATTGGTTCTTTCTCAGTATTGGGTGGAGCCTTCATGCTGCTGTGTCTAATTGGCTGTAGAGCTTGTACAAACTATGCTAATTATTCAGGAATCAGCCAATCAGAGAGGCAGAATCTGCCTGTTGATTCACAGTCAGAGAGAGGTGAAAACTCTAAGAACTTGGTTTGACCAAATTTAGATTTTTGTTTGTTGACTGGTTCATCGTGTATTTTTCTTCTGCTTTCAGAGGCCTGAAGTGGGGGGAGGATTACACCTCTACCTCTGTGTTCCTCCACCTCCTCCCCCCTGCCAGCTCCCTGCTCTCTCCTTCCTTCCTCCTGAGTGGATTTCTTGGAGCAGTGAACACATCCCCCCCACCACCACCACACACACCCACCCACCCACCTCACCCCCGTCGCTCCTGCCCTCTCAGAGCGCTCTGCTCCGCCAGTTTTCCTCACCGTGCCGGCCCGGAGAGGAGTAAGGGAGCGGAAAGAGGAGCCAGAAGAGAGGATTTGGTGAACCGAGGAGAGACAGTCGGACGGACAGGGGAGAGAGGAGGACCATGGCTGCTCTCTCTGCCTTGCTGAAGACCTGGGTGATACTGCAGACCCTCTGCCTGGCTTTGGCCCAAGTGGTGAGTGGACACAGGGGGGAGGCTGAGACCCACTCTGTGCGGGATTAGCTGCTTTATTCTGGGGTTCAGTGGGGATAAGAGACCCCTGGGAAAGGGCCACTGGATGCCTAGAGGTGCTGTAATAGGTTTTTGATGTGCAGGTGGAACCAGAAAAAGCTCTACAGTTACTATCAGTAAAAGAAAGATGAACATGAATGAGTTTTTGCTGTGCAAAGAAAATGAAACCAGCTTCTTTCTGTGGATATCACCTTTTATCGTGTATGGACTCTTATTTCTTGTGAAGATTTGTCTGCTGAGCTGCTGAAGACAGGATTCCTCAACACCTGGACTTCTTTTTTAAGATTTTTATATAAATGGAAGAAAACATGAACAAGATTTTTCTATTTTTTCCATCAGCAGCTTTAAGAGAAACTTAAATCTGGAAACCCTTGGGTTTTGACACATAGACGACCACACAAACACCACAGCACATACACAAACTTTGCCCAGTGAGCGTGAAAGCTGCTGTTCAAACACAAACACCGACCTGTTATCTGCTGGAAGACTTACACTTTTCACTCCTAAGGATTATTCTTGTTTTATTTTGTTTTTTTGCTCCTTTTGCGCAACTCAAAGCCGGATTAAAAACATTTTTTATCGCTTGATGGACTGACTGACCCTCTGTGATGAAATTGAAGAAAGTAGAAGGAGGCATTTGGATGGGGAGAGGGGGGAGAGGTGGGGGTGGTGGGGGTAAACAGTGCCAGTCTCATGACCCCTCCTTCCACATTCCTACTAAGCCTTTGATTTTACCCCTTCCTGGAAAGATTTTATCCTCTTTCATCAGGTTTTTTCTTGATTTTCAACAACTTTTTGCATTTTTTGATCGTCAGGAGTTGCAAAAAGTTGATGTTTAAGAACTCAGAGCACAAATTTGCACATCTACAGCTTTGATTTAGCTTTGTATAATTTTTCCCCATGGAAAACAAGTCAAATATATACTCAATATTTACTTCATATTGTACAACTATCTTCCAATTTTTAAAAATTCAGCTTCCCCCTTTGTTTGCATTCTACATCACACACTAATAACAAAACTGCTGCATAATCTAAAAGCTGCAATATTTGTCCATCACCTTAAGACTCTTTTAAACTTTATTTTCCTTTTACCTGCCTGGTTTTCTAAGTGTTTCTCTCCATCTGTGTTACAGAGGGGTCCACCTGGACCACAGGGCCAGCCGGGCCCACCAGGCCCCTCCGGCACCCCCGGGTCAGACGGCATCGATGTGAGTATCCACACAGGTTTGCTCTGCATACTTGTCACAAAGAGCATCATTGTGCTGGTGAAATCTCAGTGCTGCAGCGCCACAGTCTTACCAGCAGAGAGCAGTGAAAATGAAAACACGGAGGCACAAAAGAGCTCTGTTCACAGCAGAGAGAGGGGTCTTTGAGTAGGGACCCTCGCCTCAGCGCTGTCACAGTAATGTGATACATTTGAGATGTTTCTAAGGTTAACTACACACAGGTTGTAGGAGTGTGCTGAAAATAGAGGCTGGAATGAAAGCAGACAGAGCAGGAAAAAGTGATTTTAAAGCATGAGGAGGGGGATTCTTCATGTTTGCACCTCAGTCATGAGATCAGTTTTAATATAAACGCTGTTAAACCATCATTCTGCTTGTCAGATGTGCCGTACAGAGATGCACAGTATTGCATTTGATTCAAATTATAACCTTTACTCAGGGACGGAAAGTAACTACTTGGTTGGTTTTGTAGGGGTCCTTTTTTATTTTAAAACCAGAACTTTTACTTTAACTTAATCAAGTTTTAACTGACTTTTTTTTTTAAGTACAATAGTCTTTTACCTTGCCCACCTCTTCACTACACAGTGGCACAAAGAGAGAAACATTCCACATCACAATCTAACACTCCCCATTTGCACCAAAGGTGAAGTTATCCACTGAGTTAGACGTCACTCCAGTGACTTTAGGTGCTTCTTAAGTACACATGGTGCATATGCTACATCAGTATACACTGCCTTGCTATAAGGTTGACTCTCTACTTTGTTAGTGCCAGAGGAGACCTCTCTATGACAGAGAAAAACTCTCTAAATTATAGTTTATCTATATGTTTTGTGGACAAATATACACACACACTTTAACCATATTTAAGTTTTGACACTTTCAATTTTACTTAGTATTTTACTTTCTAACAGAGGTGTGACTCTACCTGAACAATCTGGTAGTAGAAACTCAGTACTTACAGTAATCTTTAAATTAAATAGGTTTTACTTTGAGTTGAGTAGATTTATAGACCAGTGCTTTTACACAAGCTTAAGTAAACTTTAAGCAACATAACTGTACTTTTACTTGAGTACAATACTCTTGTTCTTTTTCCACCTCTGTTGACTACACAGTGCCACATAGAGAGAAAATTGTTCCACATCACAATCTAACACTCCCCACTTTTGCGCTGTGAGTGAAGTTATCCACTGAGTTAGAGGTCACGCCTGTGTGAGTGCAGTAACCATGTACTGTTTCCACCCCCGCCAGTAGCAGAAATGCTGATATTTTCAACCTCACTTTAGCTGATACGCACATATACACATTTCTTTGTTTGAAAGAATCATCAGTCTCTCCTGTATTTGAATGAATACAAATGAACTCTCCTAGTTAAACAGCATGTTTGCATGGTGCTTCCCTAAGGCAATCGTTATTTGTGACAGAACACTTCAAACAAAACAAAACATACATCCTTACCAGGTCTAACAAATAAAACAAGGTAAATTAAGACCTCAAACATCAGTCCCTAGTTATAGTTCCTAGTAACATAATAGATATATCTTGACCAAACTGACTAAAAACGGACATTGATGTCTCCTTAGCACACTCTTTGCAAATACAGTCTGTCACAAATAGTTCAAATTACAGTAATCAAAAAATGTTGGCCTGGCATGTCAAAAATGACCAATGAGTGTTGTAGTCATAGCTATTGCCAAATTAGATCACAATTTCTTCCAGACTTGACACCAAAAATAGATCTAATATCAAATAGATGATGCATAATGACACTAATTTACATAAAGAAGCATAGAAAATGTGTTCATCTCTAACAAACAATTGGGTGATAAATTATGCATATGCTTGATAAAGAGACAAGCGGTCAGTTTTGACCAAAGGGATCGAGTGTGAAAAATGTATATGGTTTGATTGTTATAATCTCCAACCAGATCCTCCTCTGATCATAGCTAATGATTAAGCATTTTCAAATTTTTTAATTCAAAATAAAAGAATAATCTAAACAAGGAATGCTGACCATATATCAGGGGAAAAAGTGTTAAACATATATGATTGAGATGAGATCAAGTTGGAGAAAGTTATGTAACAAAGACACTGGTGACAGTTTATCCTATTATGATTTAAAGCAATGAAACCAGATTTGGTCAAATTTGACCTGGCAGGATAACAAATCAGAGTTTAAAACAAAGAAAACCAAAAAGTCAAATTTTGAGGAATGGAGAAACATAATGAAAAAACCCTCCAACTAAGGGAGGTCCATTGTTTCTGCACAAACTTATACTTGCTGTTGTCAGTGCAGCCAATACCGCCCATCCATTTTCTACACTGCTTATCCCTCATTGGGCAAAGGCAGGTCACACTCTGGACTAGTCACCAGTCAATAGCAGGGCTGACATACAGAGAAGGACAACCAGGCACTCTCCCACTCATGGCCAAGTAACAGTGATGATTAACTTTTTAAGCTATTATCCCATACTGATATCCTGTTGATAATATTGTGCATCCCTGGTGCTGTATGTGCATTTCAACTACCTGCTGATCACTTTCTAAATCACAGTAACTTCTCAGGATTTGGTTGCCACCAGAATGCAGCAGTTTAAGACCCAAGCACTGACAACAGCCATTGCAAAAAAAAAAAAAAAAAAAAACAGTGGTGCATGGTCCAAACATGAAGGTGGATCTTCCCCTTTCTGATCAGAAAGGAAACCTGACCTGCCATTGATACTGTTCCAAATGTTAATAGCATGGAAACCCAGTGTGCTTTCCCAGGCCTGATCCGACACACTAAATACTGTGTGCCGAAGACCCAATGGGCTGGTCCAGACGCCTTAAGGAGGATGGCCATCAGGAGGCCAGAGCAGTACAGGACCAAGATAGACACAGCGAATGTAAAATAAACCAGAATATGCTCCCATACATGACCTGATGTATTCATTGGATGGGATGTTTTTCATAACCATCTGGGCCCATACATGCTTCTTGGGATGGGCAGAACCTTTGAACTAAATCTCAGAGGGTGATTGGATTTGCCTGTAACATTTAAGTACCTCCAACCGATCCCAGGGTAGCGCTTTGGGGCACCCAGATGGCCCAGTGGTTAGATTGCACCCCCTGTAATTGGGAGGACCTGGGTTCAAGCTCAGCTTGTAGCTCCCTCCCTGCATGTCTCTTCCTCACTCTCTCATCCTTGTTCTGATTCTGGACACTGTTCTCCTCTATAAATAAAGGCAGAACATCCCAAAAATATCTATAAAAAAGATTCAGGACTTTTGGGAAGGCGTTTGGGGCTTAAGCCCCGTGAGCCACCCCTTGGCTCAGCCTATGTGCAGATACCGACTTCATAGAGACAGTGCGTCTTGGGTCTTTTTCACACCTGATAGTCCGGGGGGCTCGATCCGTTTTGGAACGTAAATTGCAACATTGTTGCGCTTTCCTTCAGTTCAGTTTGCATTCACATTGCTCTTGGCCAAACGGACCAAACCGTCTGAACACCTACCACCTCTGCCCATTAGGGTAGCTGTCGTCACAAACAAAAGGCGCCCAAGAAGAAAAGAAGGCATAGAAGAAGACAAAACCGGAAATCCATCATCTTCCACACATGAACAATGAAAAAACACCAAATTCACGCTGTCTTGGAGTGTCTGCTTTTGCATTGGGGCATTACAAGCAGCCAACAAGGCGATGAGCTGTCCAGCGTGACGTTCTTTATATGAGACAAATAAATCAGCACCGACTACGAATGGTTGCTATGGCTACTCATATGCCAAGCATGGTAGCGACATGTATTTGAGTGTATTAGCTCACTTAAATAGGTATATCATTACGCTTCATGCCACTTCCTGCCTATGATTTACAAGCTGGTCCGCTTTGCTTTCACACCTCAAACAAACCACACCAGGGTTTGTTTGGAAGAGGACCCAGACCCCATGTGTTCAAGCGGACCAGAATCTGATTGTTTGCTCCGCACCAGAGTTCATTTGAGCTTTCACACCACTCCAAATGAACGGGACTACCCAGGAACTGACTAGAGTTCTTTTAAAGCAGACCAAATAGCTCTGGTGTGAATGCGCACTGAACTATCAAACCTTTCCATACAGGAGATTTCAAAATCTTTTTAAATTCCCCCCATCCATTAAGAGTACGTTGGATCCTCTCCAGGTGGAGGATGTCAGTTAGTATTGTTACCAAAGCTTCAAAGGTTGGTGCATCTTTATTTGAAGCAAATGTTTCTAAGGATAAAAGAGGCCATGAGACAGGAGTGGTGGAGCTTTAAGTTCTTTAAGTTTTCTTTGAAACCGCTGCAAACAGATGTGGTTCCAGGCTTATTTTAGCATTAAAAACCTTTGAGCCAAAGCCAGAAACCCAGAATTCCTCTAGTTAAGGGGATAGAGCATGACTATGTGGTAAATCTGCATTGGTGTGATGATTTTTTTAACTGATTGGTGATATTTCTGGGACGGTGTGATGTAGTTTTATCATTGAATAATGTAACCTGTGCAGAATTTTAGAATGGGGCAAACTTTGTTTTGCTATAAGAGAACAAATAAAACAACTTGGGCTCTTATCCAGAAGTATTTTTAAATAAATGTGCACTCCAGACGGCAGGGCATACTTGAAATTTCTGTTTATTTAAAGATATAAGTCATGCATTGTTTTCAAAGGCCTTGATAAGTCCAACATGAATGTGTAAACAACACAAAACATTTTAAAGAATGTATTTATGTTGTTGTTTTGAAAGGGATATGTCAGAAAAAAACAGATAAGAGAATCTGATAGATTTCCATGAATAACCTTGAAGTCTATATTGCTTGTAATATCACATTGCCATTAAACAAATTGCAAATAAAAATAGCTTCATGTCTTTGCTCTTTGTTTCTGCAGGGAGATAAAGGACCCCCCGGCCCCCCTGGACCACCAGTACGTTACCACTTTTTGTTCTTAAAACTTTAAAGTCAAATTTATATATTAATTAATACGTTGTCTGGATTGTGTTTTGCCAACTAAAATCCTACTTTTTCATTGTAGGGACAAAAGGGAGAGCCAGGAGAGCCAGGTCCTGATGGAGCACCGGGAGAGAACGGCATTGATGTAAGTAAACCCACCGCTGACTGTGTTTGGCGTCTGTCAGATTATGAGGATCAGAAGAAAGAGTGCTTTAAAGAGGCAGAAAATGCTTGAAAAATCATAATGAAGTTGCATCCAAAACTGCTTCCCTGGAGCAGCTGTCTGTTAGGCTTTACCTAAAACAGTTCAATATCTAAAAGTAAAAAAATAATGAGCAGAAACATGAATAAACGCCCACAGCAGTGAGTGGATAGAATCAGCTATTGGTTTGTAGGTTTATAGAGGAAACATATGCAGAAAATAAAACAGTAAATGATGTATCTGAGGTGTTCTTTTTAGGATAAAGAGTTAGGTTGATATCTTTAACTGAGGATATCATCAGAGAGGAAGGAGTGGAAGTTCTTAAAAGTCTGGTAGCAGAAAGTTGTTATAATCAGGGCAGTGATGCAGAGTTGTCATCATTTCAGGGCTCCTTTAGGGAGAACTAAAAGGTTCAAGGTGGCAGTTAGGCCTTTCCATTTTCACATGAACTCTTTGACTGATTATTGTTGGTCTTTTGTATATTGTTCTTTTATAAAGACTTATTTATCCTTGATCTGTTGTTTCTGCTTGTGCCTGCTGCAAAAGTGATTTCCTCTTGTGGAATAACAAACAGAATCTGCTTCTGAATCTAAAGGTACCTGAAGAACGAGCTATCAGTGGTACAGTATTTTGATGACAGCGCCTTTGGTTGCTTTTATTAAGTAATGCCACGTTTAAAGTTACACATTTGCCATGAGTTTGGACCAGTGGTGGACTTAGCAATTTTGGGGCCCAAGGCAAACAAGGCATGGGCCCCCTCATTCACTGTTCTTCCCTTTTTGAATCCTTATCCTCAAAGCAAGAGCTACTTGTAACTCCACTTGTAACTTTTAAAAAACATAAACACAGATAAACAAATGCACTCACTATTGAAACTATTAAAAAATAATTTTCTGTATTTCTTTTGCCTTTGATCATGTAGGTGCGCTTGTTTTGTTCCTCAGAGTCTCCAGCCACAGAGAAAGTGAACTTTCTTAAAAACACTGCTCCTGCCATGCACACAATGTGTTGCGTCAGAGATAAGCGGTGCTTTTATGGTGTCTTTCACTGATGAGTTTGCAAGTTAGTGTGTTTTTGGGACTAAGTGAAGTTGCTAATCTTGTTTGTTAGACCCTAACCTTCCTCTGGATACCAGGTTTACCTGGATTTGTTATGATTATTGGACTACAAGACAGACAAAGCAGGCAGCACAGCTGTTTTTTTCCTGTTTTCCTCGCATTAAAGGGCTAGTTTCTGTTTTTTTTGGACAGTTTCTGCAGGATTTTGTTTGAATATTGAGAATTTCCTCCTCAGGAGGGAGGCATTTTGGATATACACCCTTAACACGGTTGGCTAAACCATTTGGACTAAATGAAGAACTTAGCCTCTCGTGTTTTTGTAATATGTGTTTTGTTTTGTTTTGTTTTTTTTGCTGAGTAGGCTACATCTTACCTTCTTTAATTGTCGATCTATGTATTTTGTACATATTGTATATTTTGTATATATTTGTTGTGAATTATGGTCACATATTCCTGTTTGGAATAGATGGCTAGACATGAGTGCTTTCACAGTATTGGTCCACTGCGGGCTGACGTCCCACTCTAAACAATCAGTGTTGTAACTCTTTACTAAGGAGGGTATTTAAGGTTTTCAAACTGCACCATTACTGTTTGACTCTGATGAAGACGCAGTGAGAGTCGAAACATTAGTCCTCTGCACCTGATTAAACGCCATCGAGTGATCTGTGTGCTCCAGTGTCTTCACTGGGTTTACCTGGTAGATCCAGTGAAACACCCCTGTTTGTTGCTGGTCCTTCTGTGAGCACCGACCTCCACCTGTGGAGGGGCTGAAATGAAGAGACTCTCTCATTGAGATTTTCCTCTTTCTATCCCATCTTGGGAGAAGGGGTTAAGTTGATTAGGTCTTCACAGGGCTCCTAGTAGTTTGAGGCCCCAGGCTATTGCTTGCCTTTGCCCAAATGGTAAAGTCTGCCTCTGGTTTGGACTGACATGATTTACATTTGTACAGACTGTTGAGGGCTTTCAAGAGAAACTAATCAGTGGTATAGAGGTCCTTGCTGAAATGGGTATACAGCTAATTTATTTACTCTTTGGGTATATGCTTTATTTAGAAGTGTGTATACTCTATGGAGACTAAAAACAAGAGGGTATACTCTTTATACCAGCATATATCTAGCACTACACCACTGCCAAACATGGGCGAATGATGGGGTTTTGGATTGGCTATTCCCACTTGAGGGCCCATTTCTTGCACAATTTTTTGAGCATTTAAGTTCGCCATGTCCTCATCAGCACTAAATATTGCTCAGTTGCTCATTTCTACATTACATATGAGGTCACTGGCTCGTTAGATTTCAAATGTTACACTTTCAGCACTGTACAGTAATCACCTCTAAGCAATAGCATGTATCATGAGCATTTTGGATGATCCTAGTGTCACTGGGAGGTGGATGGGACACAAAATATTGTGGTTTTAGTCACCTTTTGCAAAACCTGATTGATAAAAAAAGGTTTGAAGTTGAGCAATGAGGCTACAGCAGCATTTTAGTCGATAACAATGATAATAAATCAGAGACGATGACCCAGGTTAAGATTTTACTGGTGACCAGCTAGTCAAGGCTTTCTAAAAATGGGAAATGTTTGAAGAGGAGGATACGATGTTTTTGATTTTGATTAATGGTATAAAAATGCTCAGACTAGCACAAAAGCAGTTATTTATATTCAGAGCCGAGGGTTAGGCTTTTAAATGTTTTATTTTTCATTCTCCATCTGCTACAGAGGCTGAGGAGAAGAGAATTTAGTAGCTATTAAAATCCTGTGCACATTTTTGAAACCTTCAGGTTTTAAGAGATTGTTTTTCAACAGGATTGGAAGCTAACTTTTTTGTCTGCTTTCTACTGTGGCTTGTGGATTCAGAAAGCTACCAGTCATGCCTTGCTGTTGTTAGCATGACTACACCGCTGTGCTTATGACACATTAGCATAGCCCCGTACGCTGGGGCGAAGCACATTTACAGCGTATGTTACATTTATTTACCTAGCCCAGTCGCTGGTAGGTTGAGCAAATTCACCCAACACTGCCAGCATCTGGCTGGTGGCAGGTGCCGATTTCCCGCCCTGATTTTCAAACAATACCTAAGTTTTGGACAGCATTATTATAAGACAAACTTAGGTCTAAAAAGTTAAAGATGCAAAACTGCAGCCTTAGTTCATGTTTTCAGAGGATTTATCATGTTCTGCTTCTGTTGATTTAACATGGTGTTTTATTTATAACACCTTCAGGGTTACGGGGATGTTGACAACAAAACTTAAATCTCAACAATGTTGTTTATGATTGAGAGTAGCTTTAAAAATAGAGTGTAAAATTGGGAAAATAAGCTTTTGCTACCAGTCAGATTCAGGATTGCATGCTTCACTTCTGGAGGTAACCATGGCAACCTCTGTGTTCTGGCCTTCCTGTGTGTAAAAACAACAGAGAACATATTTGTCACTATACAGAGTTAAAATAGCATCCTTACTGTAACCAAACTGTATAACACACATTTACATGATGCTCTGTATAGCTGGCATACATCTGCATTCATCTTACACAAAGTAAAAAAAAAGGGCAGTTAGCTTGATGCTAACACTTAATGGAAAATCCCAATTACAGGCTAACAAAAGTTAGCATCGCGATCACGGTTATTTTCTAACTATTAAAAAGAACCTTAAACGACACATTTCTCAACACATAGCATCATAAGTAGCCCAAAATTACCATACTTACAGACGTATGTTTCCAATTAGCTCATATTAGCTAACTCCAGTCTAACACTTTTCTGCATCACAGCTTCTCTCTGGACTGATATACGGTAGCCGTGGAAGGCCAAAAAGCCAAACCTCATAAACACAGCTTATCTAAATAATCAGTCGATCAAGGCAGCAAAAGCTTAGTGATGCTGCTATTGTAATTTTTTAAAATAAAGTGTGTGAATGTCTCAGTTTCAATCATCTTTTTAATTTTGCACGGACAGAAAATTCCCAAAGCTCTGTATCAATGAACCTTGGAGCTGTTGCTGCTGTTTCCTTCCATCACAGTCATATAAAAGTGTTTTGCAGGAAAACTTCCCCATGATCAGCTTAAAACACTCATATTAATCCTCTTATCTGTTGCTGATCTAACCCTTTAACCTTTAGCAATCACATAAATAGAGCAGTTGCTAACAGCTAACAAAGCTAACGGTCTGAAAAGGATTTAGTAGCTTTATCAGACCTGTGCTACTAGTTAACCCGGTGTTAAATGTGGTTAACTGCAAAAAAAAAAATGCTCTGTCAGTCTGAGTTTGAGGGAAAATAAGAGTCACATGCTAACATCACTAGCATACAGCCTCACACTCTCACATGCATTCCTCAGAGATTTAGCCAATAATCCGCCCTGGAATCCAAATCTCAGTTTTGTTTCCTAATTACTTACAAGAACAGTGTCAGCTTCGATCAAATGTGTGATTAGCCCTGCTGTTAGGTGAATTCATGTCAAATGTAACCCATGAGAGGCACAGTGGTTACACATAACCTCCTTTTTAAACACATTTTCTGACCTCTTTACACAAGTCAGAGGTATTAGCCTATAACGTCTCCTTCTCCTTATGTCCTTCTGCAGGGTTTGATTGGAGCAAAGGGTGACCGAGGTCCTGTTGGGAGCCCCGGCTCCAAGGTAAGTGTGCAAGCCACGTCCTTAAAATATCAGAAAAAGTACAGACTGGGTCAGTGTACATGTCGAAGATGCACTGCTTGACAACACAGTGATCATTATACAAAACCTAAATGAGTTGGTACAATATTTAATTTCTCATCCCAGTAATTTTACAAGATCATCTTTCACCCTCTGGAGATATTTTTTCTGTGTGCTAATGGCATGATATTTACAAAAGTTGATGTTTTTTATCAAGGTTAAAAGTTGCAACCTCTCTTTTCATTACAGCCTCACAGTTTGGGGATTTAGCACTTTTTCTGATGGGACCCATTTGGGTCCCAAGTGTCCTAAGTGTGTGTTTTTGATATAAACCTGCAGTACTAAAAAGATAATATTGCAGCAAAATCCATGTTGTTATAATTGTTAACATATGCAAGACTCTAATAACTTCATCTCAAACATTCCACTCTGCAATTTCTTAATTTATGTTTTGCATTTTTCTTGTTAAAATAGGGGTGCCATTATGACAAAAATGGCATTAAAATGTAGAGAATATTTCAAAAATCAATAAAAAAATTTATATTTCTGATTAGGGCTGGAGCTGGTTAAAAGATTTAAGCTTTGAAAGTGAAAAAATATTACTGTATCTGATTTTTATAGCACTTTTTCTGATGGGACCTGTTTGGGTCCCAATAGTCCTGAGTGGAGTTTTTCTAGGAGGACTCTGGAGGGTTAATATGATCTTAAATGTACTGTGAGCACATTTCCTTCTCTACTGAGGTTGTATCATGTCACTACCTCAGTCATAATGTGGTTCCCTCCTCTCTGCAGGGTCAACCTGGACCAACTGGTGAACCTGGACCTCCTGTAAGTAAAACGTGCTATCTATAACCTTCCTGTTCACATGTTGGGTAACTGTGCAGTCAGTCAAACAACATCAGATGTAATATTTAAGAGTGGAAATTTCATCCGTGCTGACCTACAGACATTTTCAGCATGGATAGAGTCATAAATAAACACTGGGATATTTAGAGCTATCAGCGAGAAAAGGATTCTTTAAGTTTTAAACTAGATTGGGTTTTGAAATTAAGCTCATAAGATAACTAAAAGTCTTATTTTATTAGTGAGAGGTCCTAAATTTGGGATTGCATTGATAATGAGACATATCTTAGTGCTCTTAAGTGATTCAATTTAAAGTGTCCAGCTAGTGTTACATTTTTGTTAAATTTTTTGTCTCAATCCTTTTTCTGTTCTTGTTTGCTTATGTGGATCATTAAAAGGTCCTGGCATTATTTTCATCATGTTTCATAACCATTTAAAACTCCCTAACAGAAGAGCACAGAAAGCTCTAGAGTAGAGATGGGAATCATTTATTTTATTCTCACTGTAAGAAGGGCCGATTTGTTGCAAAGTGCTGGACACTCTCAATTAGATCATCATGACTTACAGTCTTGGGGAATACTCGATTCTGATTGGCTCTGGAAATTCCATTGGTGTCCATTAACTACTGATATATGGACACCTTTAAAACTTCACAAGTAGTTCTGGTCAAAAAATCATTACACTGCTCCAAATTAATGCACAACAGCCGTTAGAGGATAGGAGTAACCATAGCAACCAGAGGCAGTCATACTTTCTGAGCAGGGGGTACAGCGTTGCCACCCTAAGGGGTCTACGGACCGGCATCAACCGTCACTTTACTGACATAAATAAAACGACAGACTCCAGGTTTATGACCAGTAACGTAAGACGGTCTTATCTTCTAAATTCGATGTACTACTTGTCCCCAGTCACAAAAAAAAAGAACTGTCCTCCTTTTCTAACTTTTTAAAACTATTGTTAGAAGAGTAAGATCACATTAAACAAGAGAAAAGAAGCCATGATGTCTTTGTAGAGCCAAAAGACGCTTCTGATAAACCAGCATGATAATATTTGATAAATATTGACGTGTCTGACAGAGAATCAGCACCTCCAGTGCGTGGACTCACCTCTATTACCTCGTAGTGCAGAAAAGGGAATTATTCTGTTAATTGAAACAGCTGGTCTGCTAAAACTAAACTTTCTGTCAGATGACTGTTCATGTTAACTTACAGGTTTATAGCCTGATCATAGATGACTCTCCGCCTCCCTCGTCTTCATGCCTTTTCATTTATAAATCTGTTAAGAAAGTGCGCTGAGCAGACTAGTTTTTTGTTCCATTGTGACTTCTTGTCTATGTCCCGTCCTATTTACTGGAGTACTGAATAATGTTTACGTTCCCTAAGAACTAAGGACTGGAATGACCATTCCAGTTATTAGTCAAGCCCTCAGATGTTGTTAGGGAAAAGGAATTGTCGCTATAGTAAAACTTTCTATTTTGATCACAAAACGTATGTAATTATAAATTAGTAGTTTCATTAATTCTTCTCATTGGCAGTGACCATGGTATAAGCGGGTTAATGCCCTTTAATTATCAAGGATTAATGGACTTCACGGAGGAAACCATCCAACGTTCAGGCCTCCACGTCGTCCATTAATCCCTGATAATTGGACACCTTCATCGTGCATTAACCCTTACAAACAAAAAGAGCAAATATAATGCTTTCATCAGAATTCATTAAACCAACATAAATATTTTTTAATGCAAATGCAAACTGTAATACTTAAAGGCGCAATAAGTAGACATTTTGCAGTAAAACATCTAAATTGATTGACAAATTACTAAACCTATGATATATATATTCTTATTGAGTACTGATGTAACTTCAGATATTTCCAACAGTTTTCATAGTTTTCATAGAGCAGCTGATTATTGTCACTATACCTCCTCTTTAACACTTTCTATGCCCGTTTTCACACATTTTTACCACATTTCAGTACTTGTTATGCCAGTTTAACCTATTTCTGCCTATTTTTCTGCCTTACATAAGCCATTTTGCTAGTTAAAACAACTTTTAACTACTTTTAAATCCCATAAACCAAATTTTCCACCCATTTCTGCTGCTTTTTTATTCCCTTTTAACCACTTTTTGTGCCCATTTTTGCTGCTCTAATGCAGTTTTGCTACTTTCTGATTATTTTTTGCCCTTCTATCTAATTTTTGCCACTTTTAAACAATTTCAGACACTTTTAAAATGCCATTTCACCACATTTTTAACCCATTATAGCCATTTTTTTACCTATTTTGATTCCAGTTTAAAGAAAAGGGATTTACATTTTTAAGAAAGCTATAGTGAATAAGAAAGATATTTGTCACTGTAATAAGAGTGGTTATTATTCAGGTCAAATATAAAGTTTTATTTGTTTAGAGTTGTATTCAATTCTTAAACAGGAGTGATATGTGGTTATCATTGGTGAGTGGAGAGTGGAATCACTCCGATGATTCCCTGCTACCCTTTAGTCATCTTTTAAAAGTCTTTTAAATCAAGAGCCCTCTGGTGGTTGGAGTTACACACCTTTTATTTAGTGAACATACTTCCTGTCAGTTCATATAAGGTGTGTTGTGCCTAAGTAGAGAACACTGTAACTCCTAATGCTGTCATCATACTTGAGAATGAGTAACGGTGGGAGGAATTAGGCATCGTTTGAAGCCTTGTCAGCTTCTTAACAAACATATTGTGACCCAGCTGGTTTCATACGACAACCTCCTGAGTCGTTTTTCTCCATGCCTGAATGCCTGACCAGCTGTGCCCTCTTTTGGGTCTACTTTACCCAGATGTGGCATACATCTGCTGCATATGACACAGGCCTCATTGCTAAAGTGTGCACGGTCTTTCATGCAGAAGAAAAGAGGAATATTTGCCTACAGTTTTGAAGAATGTTAAAACTTAAGCTGATCAATTGAAGAGTAAAATATACCAGTAATACCCTCTCAAATCACTAGGTGGAGCTCAGAGTCCATCCATGACACATCCTGCAGTATATTTCAGCTCTAAGTTCAGAGTCTTTCAATGTCATGCTTGGATGCAGCGCTATTAGTTAAATCCTTTGTTTAGCATTAGTCGGCATGATGTCTGGGGGCTCTGATCCTCCCGTGCACCCAGCTGCCTGGTTCTGCACAGACAGGAGATCCTGCCTCGTGGGTTGTTGTTCCTCCAACAAGGCTTACTTACTTCATTACTTTGTTTATAATTAACTCTGAGCAACAGACACAGCAAACACCAACTGATTGTGTCTTTGTACTTCCTGAGCGCTGTTTACTCTGACACTGGATGACACACGCTCCACTGAATTACTGACGCCTTTATTAATTGGCTTTTGTTAATTGATACTTTGACTGATTGGTTCCACTTGTCATACAGTAATTTAACCCCTCGTCCCTCCTGTCCACACAGGGACCCGGCCTTCCTGGACTGGCTGTAAGTAGCTTGTATGGTGTAATACAGTTATGCTGTTATCACTTAATGGCTTTTCTTTGAGGTGTGGAAATCATTTTATGTCTGGTGGGATTTGTATTCATTCCTTTCTCTTCCTCTCTGGGTGTCTAGGGTGCTCCGGGACCAATTGGTCTTCCAGGAGAAATTGGACCAAATGGGCCAAAGGTAGAACACTAAATTTAGTTTGTTATACTGAAGCTGTGAAAATTTACCTACAATCTGTTGTGGCTTTTCTGCTTAAATAAATTGTTTCTTTTTCTTTATTTAGGGTGTGATGGGACCACCTGGACCTCCAGGACTACCTGGACCTCCTGGCAAGCCTGTAAGTCTCCACCCGGGGAAAATGCTCTTTTTTTTCCATGTTTTTATTGGAGAAATTTTAATTTAAGTCCTGGAATTTCTTTATAAATGTAAGATTACAAGGTTTGAATGCTTTTAGATACCTTGTTGTTGTGGGAACGGAACATTTTATGTGCACAGAGGAGAACCATAACCAGGTTTACTGCCACGAAAGTCCAAACATAAAAGAAGTTATTGTTGCTTTATACCAGAATATCATTTAAAAATATGAACCAAAATAAGCATCAGCACTCCTACTATCAAGACAATTAAACAGAGCACACCAGCGATGTAAATGTTAAACAAAGTGATGTTAAAAATGTGAAATATTTATGGTTGAAATGCTACAAAGCTTCAAAGTCAGTGCAAGAGTGTCAAAGGTGTTACTGAGGTGATGTGCATGGCAGTATTGCATGGCCTCAGTGACAATGTTCAATATACGGAGATGTAAATCTACACACAGGTGTAAATAGATAGATTGTAATAGTGTATCTAATTTCTAAAGAGTCCTGCAGCTTAATATACATTACTGCTCAAAAGTTTGGGATCGCTGGCAAATTTCTTTGTTTTCCAATGAAAAAACATTTTCATGCAGTTATCATCAACTGTCAGTTCTCTGCATCAGTCTCCTTGTATGGCTGCTAATCCAACTTAATCATGTTGCACAGCTAAAAACCATTTTGCTAAAAAGGGAGCAAAACGGCTGGACACTGGAAGACCAGAAGAATGTGTTGTGTACAAATGAGTCCAAGTTTGAGGTCTTCAGATCAAACAGAAGAACATTTTTGAGACGCAGAACAATTGAAAAGATGCAAGAACAGTGTTTAAAATCATCAGAGAGGTGGAGGCAGCGTGATGTCTGTGGGGCTTTGGAGGTGGTAGAATAGGAGATTTGTGAAAAGTGGAAGGGAACTTGAGGAAGGAAAGCTATCACAAGATTATGCAACCCCATGCCTTCACCCTACGACAGCACTTGCTAGGAGCCATTTTCATCCTACAACAGGATAATGACCCTGAGTGAACATCATACATTTTTAAAAACATATTCAAACAGGCTGCTCTTTACTTATTTTATTTTTATTATTATTTTTTATTGGTGATAAAGTGAAAATACATACATGGAACTGTAACAAGAAAACAATAAACACAAACAAAAAAAATAAACAAACAAAATTAAAAAATGAGAATAAAAACAGACATTATTATGGCCTTGGTGTTGGATAATCTGTGGTGTGGTAAGGTGTCCTGGCTTATACAGCAAATAGAAATAAGTATTTCAAAAGTGCAAAATTCATTTCACAGAACAAAAATAAATTTCAAAGAACAAAAATTATTTTCACAGAACAAAATTAAATTTCTTAGGACACAAATAAAATTCATGAAACACAAATAAATTTCACAGTGTGTGTTCTGTGAAATTGATTTGTGTTTTGTGAAATTAATTGTGTTTTGTGAACTTTATTTTGTGCTTTTGAAATATTTATTCCTATTGGCCTTTAGGGCCATTGTAAGAAGTTATAGCTGTCCTTGAAAAAAAAGGGAAAAAGAGTGGGATGAACTTATTGAACTGACAATAAAATCAGAAATAATAATGATAAGATAATAATAACAACAACAATAGTAGACATGTAATTATAGTTATAAATCAAATAATACATTGAATAATACTCATAAGTTTTACTTATCATTTTATTTATTTAAAGATGATGTTTGAATACAACCCCAGACATAAAACAACCACTGTGTGATGTCTTAACCAATCAAATCAAGCCATTTTACACTCCCCAGACTTGGGTGTAGGTTCCACTCAGTACCTAAAGATATTTTGTCTCTATTATGTTGGTGAGTTTTGCAGGCACACTATACAGTTTTAGTTAGCTTTCATTTTTTGGTGAAGCTTAGTTTTATTTAGTTTCAGATAACTAGAATGATCTTTGTATTTCAGTTTTAGATATTTAGTTAGTTTATGTTAACTATTATAGCTTTGACTAAGATAGACACTTGTTACACGCCAGGTATGCAGAAGAGCAGCTCTGGAAAGATTTGGGAAAGTAATCTAATTGCAGTGTTTTCCCCAGTATTGCAATTGTGATTTGATGTGGTTATTTCTTTAGTTCCTAACATTGTGTTTAAAAAAAAAAAACAGCAATAAATTATTCTGTATTATAACCAACACATGTTAGATAAAAATAGAGCTGAACAATTTTTTTAAAATATCTGGTTGTTTTCATTTTGACTCCTATTACAAAAGCAATAGGAATTGATACATTGAAGGGAGTTACAATTTTTACGTCATTCTCATATTTGATAAGAAAAACATACAGAAAAGTGGGATTTTGCAGAGTATTCAAAAATTGCATGTGGATTATTGCATGATCTGTAATACATAACTGTGCTGCAAAAAATGTTTTAGACTGCTATTTGACACAAATTTCAGGTTAAAGAAATATTGCACCTTCTGCAATTTGAAAATTGCTGCAGGCCATTCGTGATTTAATCTAATTTTTGATTAATTGCCCAGTCCTTTCTGGCAGCATGTTAGAAGCAGATTGGCTACAGCAGCAGACGACCACACGGGGTGCCGCTCCTGTCGAGACGTACCGGAAAACTGAGGCTAGAATTCATGAATGCTCACCAAATTTGGATAATAGAAGACTGGAAAAGTGTTGCCTGGTCTGGTGCGTCTCGATGGCATTTGAATGGGGTCCGAATTTGACATAAACAACATAAGAGCCTGCCAGACCCCCAATAAAACCACATTAATCACCTCTCTTCCCTACTCTAATGCTGTGTTTAAACCTCAGCAGATCGTTTGGACCATGTCTATGCCTGAATGCATTGGTTGAAGCCATGTAATTGGCAGATTATCTATATTTCTAAATGCAGTTAAACAGGTGTACCTAATAAAGTGGAGAAACAGCAGTGTGAAATTAACAAGCTACCAGATGTTAACTTTCAATATAGATCACAGTATTACTGCATTCATCATGTGTTACTGAATGGGATCACAGTATCACATAATGCTACTTCAAGCAGTACCAGCAGCAAACACAGCAACAATCACCGAGCACAGCTGGAGCTCAGGGCTTCCAGTTAGAGTAAGTGGTAAAAAAACAAGAACAATTTTCAATAGAGCACTTTTAAGTCTATATTCGACGGTGTGCTTTCTCTTCTGCATGCATCTGTAAGAACAGGGATGTATCCTCATTGAGAGTGATGTTCCCAGCCCAGGGGAGTGTATTTGTTTAGCTGTAGTGCTGTCCTAGGGTAAATAAACCCCCCATTAGATCAGTGGGCTGTCTCATCCGACTGTAGCAGGAATACATCACAACCTGTAGAGATACTTTATTCTCTAACTCAGTCTATAGACAGAGAGGAGGAAAGATGGAGGAAGAGAAAGATAAAGAAAGAGGGAGAATGCTGGCTCAGCTCAAGAGAGAAAAACAGCTCTGACCAGGGGATTTTCTTCTCCTTTATCTCTCTATTTTCATCTGTTTGTCCATCTAGGGTCCTCCAGGTAAGTTTCTTGGTGGAGAAGAAGGCAGCGCAGAATTTCAGGTATGATCTTCTCTCATTGTCTTTACAAATCTGTTTTGACACAACCTTACATGTCATAATCCACGTCTCCCTCTCTCTACAGTGTCCTCTTAACTGTCCATCAGGACCTAAAGGCCCACAAGGACTGCAGGGGGTCAAGGTGAGTCACTACCTCCTGGTTTCATGAAGCCCTAAAGGAATAAACAGTTCTATAAATTTGTTATAAACCCCACTGACTGACTTTTGCTTTCTAGGGACACAAAGGGCGTGCTGGTGTTCTTGGAGATCCTGGCAGCATAGGAAAACTGGTGAGCAGCTTAAAAACCCACAAATAAAAAGACTCATCATACGCATGCACTGTCGCACACTAACCCACCATTCAAGACCAGCAGAGGTAAGGATTAGCTCTAATGAAGCCCCCCGAGGCACATGACTGGCACTAATCTGGCTGCGATTAGTCAGGCCTGGCCCTGGCCCTGCAGTCAGCATGCAGCGAGCCAGATGAAAGCGGCGGTGATAGAGCCAGGTACATGAAGGGGGGAGGATGAGAGCGTCAGGGTTCACGTGGCTCCCTCACCTCGCTGCATTTAGCAGAGCTAATGAGTGCGCCGTGAGCTCCAAGACAGCAGCCAGCCAGGCCTCAGGCATTAGCCTCTGATCTCCCCACACAAGGAGCCTCAGACGCTCAAAACACTCGATGCAACAAGTTATCATTCATCACCGACAGGGCAGATCAGCAGGCTCTTAAAGAAGACTTGCCGTGACTCAAGGCTGCTTTGTGGGGTTCTCTCGCTTTTATTTTTCTCAGAGATACGCAGCGAGGGCCGTTTACTTTCCTAGTAGTTGTTCACTAAATCTCAGCTAAAACACGGATACCATCAACTTTGTGACAAATGCACTTTTTGCATGCATCATGTATTTCTAATGACAATGCCATTCAAAAAAGCAGAGGAAGTCACAGCCCAGATGCATCACATTTATCTTAAAACTGTGGCTCTACTTATGCTGTCTACTTTTATCTGATCGAATATACAACCAGGCCTGCCTATAGAGATGGACGGGCCCCTGAAAGGCCCAGTAAATGGGCCCTCCCTGATGCCGTTAATGAGTATCAACACATAAACCTGGTCAACATTCACTTCCTGGGCCTGGGGTCAATCAGCCTTTGAGTGGACTAAAGTTGTTGCAGGTCTTATAAGGGCTACCCACACATTACTGTGAGTAATATTAGCCCTCACATAATGTTTTGTAATTTTTTTTTGTTGCTTTTAATCCTCAGGCCCTCCTATAACCCTTTTATGGCTTTTCAGTTGTATTTTTTATCTCCTTTTGGCAGTAATAATGTTGAGGTGAGGGTATCTGACAAATATTTTCATTTTTTAAACAATTTTTGAATTTTAACAATTGTCCACTACAGACCAAAAAACTGACAGTCATCCCCCTGGAGCCTTTTTAGGCCCCATTGACTATCATTAAAACCACTTATTTTCATTCTACTGCCATTGAAATATGAAATCCTGTTAATTCCTCTGTAACCAAGTCGCCAAAAATGTGCACTCAAATGGGCTCTCCCAGCTGTCATTGGGTGAGAGGTGGGGTACACCCTGGACTGGTTGCCAGTCAATTGCTGGGCTAACATATAGAGACGCTCACATTCACACCTACAGACAATTCAGAGTCACCAGTTAACCTAATGAGCATGTTTTTGGTGGTGGGAGGAAGCTGGACTACCCAGAGAGAGCCCATACACTCACAGGGAGAACATGCAAACTCCGCACAGAAGGGCCTTGACCAGGAAGCGAACCAGCAACCTTCTTGCTGTGAGGTGACAGTGCTAACCACTGCGCCGCCATGCTGCCCCCTTATTAATAACTTCATTACTTAATAAAACATCTTTGAAGTAGGTAATGAAGCCTATTGGAACATCAGTCACTTGGTAGCTAGTGGTAGGATAACATTTGACACTTTTCTTATGGTTTCATGCCAAACCAAGCTAACCTTAATACTTAAGCCAAAAGCTAAGTCCAACTGTTTCATTTTTACAACTGGTTCAGCACCTAAGTTATCCAAAATGGTTATTTTACTAACTTATGATAGCTAAATGCTACTTCAGTGTTTGTAGCTTTTCAGCTAGTCTTGCTGTCAGACTAGCTTTAGCTTTTAATCATGTTTTTGTAGTAACATATAACTAATTTTCACGCATTTCTTTCTTGTATCTTTCTTTTTTATATCATTATCACTGTAATCTTTGTAAGGGAAACTCTAACACCAACATTTTCCAACAATGTTTACAGACATGTTGATAAAAAAGCCAAGATGGCTTAGCAGTGCTGCTTTCACGTATTTGTAAGTATCAAACACAGGTGCTCTTAGGTCTCAAGGAAAAGTTCATGATACCAAAAAAATGGGGGGGGGGGGGGGGGGGGGGGCAGACTTGTGTTGTGTCTAGGGTAAAAAGAGTAATAACCAGAAAAAAAAAACAAGGCACACTGTGTTGAAAAAGTTAAAAAGCTTTAATAAATGGGCTAAAGTGCCTATGCGTTTCAACTCACAAAGTCTTCATCAGGGCATTTAAAAACAAGTGACTTCACAGATTTTCAAGGCTGTGGCAGCTGCCTTGCAATCAGTCAACTGCTTCTCAGGTTCAGTGAGAAAAGTAGGTGTGTACTCTTAATTGCTGCACTCCAACAAATCAAACTCAGAGCAAGAACAATAGTTACACAATCAGCAGTTACAAAAAAAAAGATACCAAAAACAATAAACATGATTATAAAGGAAAGCAAACAGCAAAAAACGTGACAAAGAACATACAAGATAATGATCCCACTGAGCTCTCCCATTCTATCTAGTGAGAGGGGAAAATGACCTACAGGTATGGGGTGTAGTCCAGTTCCTCATTTAGTCCTGGACTTGTTGTAGCCTTTAGTTTGAAAATCCAGTAAGTCTCTCTCTGTAATAGTTTCTTCAGTTTATCTCCTCCTCTTTTGGACATTTCTATGGCCTCTATACCAATGGCTTTAAGAGAATCTGGATTGCATCCATAAAGCTGTTTGTAATATTTGGCCGTGGGATAGACTTCATTTCCAATCCAGATAGCATACTTATGTTCAAGGTTTACACACATATATGTGATTCTGATTCTGGTTTTCACCAAGTCTTTTCAGAAACACCCCAGTAAAGAACCCCTTAAGACAAGTCAAAAGCAGAGACTACGACAGACTAGTTTGAACTCTCACCTGTTAGCTCCAACTCTTAATATCTATCCTCAAAAATTTTCTACATTTACGTCCTTGCAGACATTTTTATAAAGATTCCTTATGCTAATTCCTTTTAAAATTTCATTTGTTATGTGACCCTGCCAAAGAATATCATGGCAGAAATGTGCAACAGCTTGTTTCATCAAGCTCCTTAAAGGGGTGTATGATTGCTTTCACTGCTCTTAGCATTTCTTGGCTCAAACCAGTCGGCTTTTACTGTCTTTATAGCATAAAAAAGATTTTTATCAGGTCAACAAAGAAGTGGCATTTAATAGTTAAAGGCTAGTTTAGATATTCTATGCAACCAGTACACATCTTAAATAAATAAAGTAAATAGTGAATGGGCTTGAGCTTGTGTTGCACTTTTCTAGTCTTCTGACCTACTGGACAGGTCACACTTACCCACGTATGCTTTATTTGACCAGGTGAGACAATCACTTAACCGGCTGCTGTTGGAACTGGATACTCTAGATTCTTTGGTCAACATCTATATTTGAGCATCTTTATCTTTAACACCTGCGTGAAAGAGTTTGAACATAGTACGAGTGGGAGAAGTCACTATTTATAAAATAGAGGAAATGCCTCATAATGAGAATAACTAATAAGCTTCTTCCATTTTGTTTCCTCCACCAGGGTATCAAGGGAGAAACTGGCATCTCTGGGGAACAGGGTATCCCCGGACCTCCGGTATGCTGCTAATTCAACTCTTTTAGTCAGCTGGCAAAGCCAGACACTCAGGCTAATATTACACTGTGCTGTATGCTCACCCTGTTTTTTTTCCTACTTCCTTCAGGGTCCAATGGGTCTCAGGGGCTATCCAGGAATGATGGGTCCTAAAGGGGAAGCAGTGAGTACCACCCTCTCTTTTTCTTTTCTTTGTTCGCACTCAGACTACAACTTTTATGCCCCATTTTTCTTTTTTGGATCCAAGCACGTTCGTATTCTTAAATGAGCACCAAGAAGGCACAACCGGACCTGCCCCCACTATACAAACACCATCCATTACCAGCAATGGGGACATATGGAAATGATGCTAACACAAATCTCTCCCCTCCTCTAATGAGTCGGGGTTGTCTAGGTCCGCCGTGCCTCCATCTGTAGTTAATGATCCGCTGTAGCCATCCGTCTTACTGTTAACATTAGCCGCGTTAGCCAAGTTAGCGCCCCGGCTTAGTGCCAAAACAAGAGTGGCTGGCTCTCTGTGTAGCTCCCCATTAGTGGAGTGAGTTAAGCGCTAATTACTCCTTTATCACAATGAATAGCCAGCTAGCGTGACTTAGCATCCACTCTGATGGGAAGTGATTGATGGCACTTTTTCTGTTTTCCCGCAGGGGCCTCGTGGTTACAAGGGCATCAACGGACCTGTAGGAATTCCTGGGCCTCCTGTAGGTGCACACAGTCACACATTCAAGTAAGTTATCCATTGCATACTGTGGATATTCTGAACTTTTCTCTCTTTTCAGGGTGAAGAAGGCCCTCAGGGACCTCCTGGAGAGCCAGGTGACAAAGGAGATAAAGTAGGTGACCATTCCAGTGTATTTTTTATTGTCAAAGCAGGAGCAAAAGACCAAAAAAAGATGAAAAATGTCTGAGAACATGAATGGGGGCGCTGGTCCTGTTGTGCATGTATCCTCACTGAGGCTGGTTTGGTTATCTTCTGCAGGGCGGCCGAGGCATCCAGGGCCCACAGGGCGCAGTTGGCAAAAAGGGAGAGAATGTGAGTGAGCGCACTTTTGTTTGTGCCCAGCACAGTTGCACGAGTTTTTAGAGAGTGTGCCAAATGAAGCCCACTGACTCATTTGCCTGCTTTTCCAGGGTCTGCCGGGCATTGATGGAAAGGATGGCACACCTGGTGTTCCTGGAATCAAGGTAAGGGTTCACAGCCATGAAAATGATGAGAAACTTCCATCTCTGTAAAAGCTGGCAGTTCATTCTTCTTCTCTTCTATTCTCTTTACCATAGGGTGCGCCCGGCCAGGCTGGGATGCCGGGTCCTCCTGGTCCGCAGGGAGCAGCGGTGAGTGATCCTTCAGTGAAGTGAAGCTAAATGCAAATAAGGCTCTTGCATTTTCACTCCGACCACGTAGGGGGTCATTGTGTTCTCCCCAGTTTAGAAAAAAAAGTCCAGAGCACAGACAGGGGAAACCAGCGTGAAGTCGCCTGTAAATCTTGGTGTGTTTTGTTTTCTGGGCTCTCATCCAGGTTAACAGCAACCCTGTGACCCACGCTGTTTTAAAATTTAAACCACCTTGAAATAGCATTTTCCCTCCCACCATAGGTGATTTATCACAATCAGACCAGTGGGTACGCTCGTGTGGGTGTAGGTTGGACTTATATTTGTGTACGTGTCATTCTGACTAAAGGGTAATGGAGCATGAGATGCACACTTTGCTGTGTGGTCATTGCGGTGACACTAACACCGCTGCAAACTCAAGCACCATAACTTCTCCTGCTTCATACCCTCCCACGATATGCCATCACACACAAAAACACAAGAACAAACACACAATCACTGCAGAGAAATCATGTTCAAGGTATAAACCTATAGCTAGCACTGCTGTATGGAATATTTTCATTATTTTTATTATTGTATCAGGCATCAGCATTATTACCGTCCGCCACCAGCTCACCCATACTAATATTCCCATTCATTTTCTCCTCTATATTCAGGGTTACTCTCTGTGTTTTGAACATAAAGTACACAGCGTACTGTCAGACTTTGGCCTTTTTGCCGTAAAAGGGTTTCTACTGAGCTGTGGCCTTATTGGAAAAAGTTTTAAAGTTGCAGAATGCAACATGTACCAAAGACCAGCAGACTGAATCTTAGCATGTTTGTGTTTTTTATCTTCTTTTTACAACATTGCATCAAGGACACCCATTATAAAGAACTTTCCTCTATTTACACTCATTTAATTTCCGTCTGCAGGGATTGCCTGGAGCACCAGGAGCAAAAGGTGGACCTGGAGATAAAGTAAGCCTTTGACATTATGTTTTATTTCCTTTTTGGCATTCTGTTCAGTTTCATTTTTTAATTGTGTTCGTATTTCTTTTCTTTCTGTAGGGAGAGAATGGACCCAGGGGTCACGCCGGCATGCAGGGTGCACCTGGACCTCTGGTAAAACATGCAGCAGATACAGCTTTTCTCAGGTATTACAATCGTTTATTTTTCACAAGGGTGAATAATTTTACATCAAATTTATTTCTCCAGGGTGAGCCTGGTCTTCCTGGTGAGGCTGGTATGGAAGGAGTTCCTGGACCTAAGGTACAATTATGGTGCATTTCCATATGTGACACCGGCTTGACTCATTTTGGTGCCAGTCACTTTTCATTACCAGTATCGGAAACACGTCTGATACTGCTGAAAATGCAGATATTGGTATCTTGAGGACACAAGTTTATGCACCGATCCGATACCGTTTGGTTTAACTATATATTTTGCTTCATTTAGCCATGCTACATGCTTGCGCTTTAAACCAGAAATCAATTCTTCTTCGCTGCCAGAAAACACTGCATGCACAAGCTACCATATTCAGAGCAATGAAGAAGAATTACAGGACTCGCTACAGCAAGGAATGGTGCTGCGTAACGTTTTTTCTCTGAATGTGATCGTTAAAATGCCTTCCAGACCGGCGCTATCGTACACAACCAGAAGTAACACAGCTTATCAACAGTTAAATAACTTTTGAACCATAAATCGTTGCCTCTTGGTTGTTTTTCCTCTTGAAGCTAGCTGCTCGGCCTTCCCATTGACGCTATTGAATTCTTTGCAGCAGCATTTTCAGCGAGCCTGGAACTCATGTGACTTTTGGGACTTTAATTATTAAATCCACACCAGTAATTCTGGTATTGGACATCTTTTTAACCATTTTAATCCAATTATGATCATTTATTACTGCCAGTTTGAATGCTTACCATCATGTTGTTTACCCTTTGTGATGGTCTGTCAGCCAATGGCAGGCTGCCAGAATAGAGCATAATGGCGATAGAGAGGGCCTGAGGTGCAGCCCCATGTATTATTGTTATTTTAATATTTGGCAGTAAGACTCAATAATCAGCAGAAAAACAACTTTAGGGTCACAGAGATGCTGTACATTATGATTCTATTTGTTGAGTAATGTTCTGAGTCAAATATAGGTCTAAAATAATTTGCTAGTCTGCACAGTCAGTCCAGAAAGGTCACACTGGTATCAGATCAGTACATAGTATCGGCCGATACTCAACACCTTGATATCAGAATAGGTATCGGGAAAGAAAAAAATGGTATTGGAACATCTCTACTTTTCATTTCAGTAGATACTATCTTTAACTCATGCCATGCAAAACTGTTCTGATGTCCAACTCACATAGGCGCTTTTACCATTAGTCAAAAACAGGCAATTGCCTGGGACTTTGTGCTCCAAGCTGCCTCAAGATATACTCAGAATAGGTTGTTTGCAAATGATGTAATAGCGCAGCAAAGAGCTCCAGATGAGGAGCAGGAAGTGGTTTCTGCAAATGAAAGTGCTTGCTGAAAGTTTTGTGCTGTTTCGATTTTGCTAACCGTTCAAAACCCAGGGACCTAAAGTAGCGTTACACTGAGGCAGAAAAGCTTAAAAAGTTTTCTTAGAAACTGCAGCAGACATGAATAAAAAGCCTGGATGAGCCAGGTAGAAAACACTTGTGTATGGCCCTTTTTCGCTCAGTGGTCAGTTTGATCAGGACTTTCTTTCAGGACATTTTGGCTAAATCCCAATTCTCCCCTTAACCCTCAGTCTTAACCCTCAGTCTCAAAATGAGCGTTCCCGTGAAATGTGAGGGTTGTCCCAATTCTCCCAAGAATTGAGTTGAGGGGCGAGTTTGAGGGTTTATCTCCCTCGATTTTTCCTTTGAATTTTACAACCATGAGCCAGTAACTGTGCTGTCGCGGACAAGCCTACGAGTTACAACTGGTGTTTTGCGTAAGCCGTGCAATATGGTGACTTTCAGCTGAATATGTCCGTGGTTGTGGTGTTTATACATGTTATTTGGTTGAATATTAACACGTTCTCGTTCTTCTTCTTCTTCTTCCTCTGAATCAACAGACTACTCAGTTTTGGCACATTACTGCTCTCTACAGTCTGAAACCGTAACTGCGTGGTCTGTCGATGTCCCATTTGGCCCTGACACTTGGTTTTGATGGGCGAGTTAAGACTGAGGTTTGAGCTTAAGGGTAAGATTGAGGGTTAAGGGAGTCAGCCTTTGTCACAGTTCAGCTCTCAGTTTAGCGATAGGAAATCCGTTTTTTTTTTTTTTTTTTTTTGAGACCTGGATCATTTGGCTCAGCTCAGTAATAAGAGCTGGTCCTCTGGTTCTGAAATGGCTCCACATTTGGTACTATTTTGTCTTTTAAAATGTGCAGTAAATTATGACAAAAAAGGAGTAAAGGAAGCTTCCTCTCAAACTGGAGCTAACTCCCAGAGTTCACATAAAAGCTGGCTAGTAGAGCAGGCTTAATTGTGAACAACACATCATTACTCCGTACCTGCCCCACAAGATTTATAAAACTAGAAGCATGTTTGTAACAAAATAAGTGAGAAAAGCCGTTAAAAAGGCACAGTTATCCTCTTAGCTCAGTGCAAGACTCCTCAAGACTTGTCTCCCAAGACAAGGTTAGATATAAAGCAATCTGTGATATGGATTTCCTCCATGCCAGGTTATGTGGTTAGCCTGTGAGGAAAATCTCTTGCAGAATTTTTCTAATGATGGTTCTAACATGAAGGTCCATTTAGGATTTTAATGTCCCCCAATGATCCCCAGTGAGTCCTAGTTGGTGATCTTCACATTCTGCCCATCTTGACTGCAAACAACCTGTCGCTGTGAATCAAATGTGAGGTACACAGTTAAAGACAAAATTATTTGCCTCCTGTGAAAATTTCAGTTTTTGCCAAGTATTTCCCAAGTTCTGCTCAACAGAGCAAGTAATTTTTAACACAGATTATCCAGACATCCTAGTTTTATTTTGGATGCTTACATTATTTTCTTTTGCACACAAAAAAGATCTACCAGGGTTTAAATTATTAGCCCATATTTTATACTTATTTAAAACAGAGGTTTATCTTCTAATTTACACTCAGTATAAAAATGTAGCAAGGGTTTGAGCTGCCACAGGAGAAAGCATCATGCTAAAGACCCCAGAACAACTGCCTGAGAGGTTGCAGACAGAGAAAAACTCCACTTCTGCAGAAGAGACCCCTTCAAGCCAGACTGAGGTATGCTAAGGACAACTTGGAGAAAGGTTCTGCATATAACTAGAGCTCTTTGGCTAGAGAAGCTGCTTTTATTTGGAGAAAGAAAGGAGACGCGTATAACCTATATAACCTAAAGAACGCCGTCTCCACAGTGACACAGCGGTGGGGATGCTTCAGTGTGTCTGGAACCGGGACTCTCTTAAAGGTGGAGAATGTGTGAAGATTTTGAAAGAAAACCTTAAGCTGTCAGACGCAAAACTGGCCGTGGGTCATTGCTTTGTCTTCCAACACAACAATGATCCAAAACATCCATGGCTCCTGGTGAAGAGCTTCCTCCAGGAGACTGAAGTGAAGGTTATTGACTAGCCTGACCAAAGCCATGACTTGAATCCCATTTAAGATCTGTGTTGTAAACCTAAGACCAAGGTCAACATCAGAAGACCATCAAATCTGGAGGAGCTTGAGGGATTAGTCAAAGAAGAATGGGCTGGGATTCCTCGGTAGACATGACTGAGACTCGTCTAAAACTACAACAAGCGACTGCAGGCTGTAATCCAGCAAAAAGGAGACACAACTGACTATTAATATCAGGGGGCTAATTCTGTGTGCAAAGTAAAATAATGTAAGCATCGAATATGAAACTAGAATGTCTGGAAAAGCTGTGTTAAAAGTTCCTTGCTCTGTTTAGCAGCACTTTACAGAGGGCAGCTATTAATCTGTATGTTTAAAACTACTTCTAGTGATTACGACTTGCAGTATGAATGAAAACAAGAGGCCAAGAGTGAATAAAATAGACTCTGACTATCCAAAAATGCCCTCTTAAATCCCTGTACAGATACAGGCAGATATAGACATTAAAACAATGAATTGGAGGACACTAGGGGGCGCGATGGACGGGTGAGATGCACCTGAGGCAGCTCTCGTGAATTTCGACTTAAATCTTCTATTTTCATCAAAACACGGGGGTTTTTTGATATTCATCCTTAAAGTTCCAAACAGTATACGCTCGGGGCATCAACTTCTCTACAAATTTAAAATGCCGCACTCAAGGCGGGGAAAGAGCAGGACGAGGGGTGACTCTGTGGATGAAGGCCCAGGTGGAGCCTCGACCTTGCCTGAGGAGGAGGAAGACGAGACAAGTGAATATGACCCCAACGAGAGCGTGGTGTTAGCGGCTATAGCTTCTTTACGCTCTGAGCTACATACTATAAAAACTGATATTTGTGACAAGATAGATGAAAGGATTGCGGACGTTTCGGTTACTCTGAGAGCTGAAATTGCCGCTTTACGTACAGAAACTGATGCTAACATTGCTAAGCTACAAACCCAAACCGGGTTGCAAGCGGAAACACTGAATGGACTGGAACAATCAGCCTCACGCACAACGGACATTATGGCGGAGTTGGAAACGCAAGTTAAACGCCTCACGAACAAAGTCAACCAACTGAACGATAAATGTCTGGATCTAGAGGGGCGCTCTAAGAGACAAAATCTGAGGATCGCGGGTGTGAAGGAGGGGATGGAGCATGGACAACCCGCCAGGGATTTTGCGGGTCTACTCAAGGAGGTGCTGGAACTAGAGGAAAAACCAGTGCTGGACCGAGCCCACAGAGCGATCAGGAAACGCCAAGGAGATGACGAGCCACCGCGGCACATGATTCTAAAGATTCATCATGGGCACATCTTTGATGATATTCTTCGCAAGATTTCTAACAAGAAGGAGCTAAAGTACCGAGGACAGCGGATCCAGATGTTTAGAGATCTCCCCTATGATGTTGCCAGGGCGCGTGCGGCTTTCACTCCAGTCAGGAAGCTTCTCCGGGACAAGCCCGGGGTCAGGTTTGGAATTGCATATCCAGCAAAGTTAAGAGTGACCCACAATGGTATGGAGCTTATGTTTACAGATCCAAAGAAGGCCTTGGCTTATGCTGAGAAACATTTCGGACCGGGGTGATCAGAGCTGGACGGTAATGCACGCACTACATATAATAGTTATCCACACGCCACACCTAAGTCATTTTGGTGAAAGACACATACTACGGTTTAAGATGGACTCCGGTTGTTACTGAAGTAGTGGGTTCACAACTGCAGCACATTTCTGTTACTGTGCTGTCACTGTGCTACTAGCAAGACTCCTAATTTCAGTTTTTCCCCAATAAGTTTAACTTATCAGTATTATTAGTATTATTTTACTTCATAAAACCCCATAAGGGCAATGCAGCCGGTGTCCTGTTTTGTTGATTACATTTCAATTCTGTAGAGCTGCTTTTTGTGTTTTGTAACTGTGAATTGACACCTAGACTGTCTGGAGATAAATAAGGAGGTGATCTTTATTTGATATTATTATTATTATTTTATCCTGTTTGACATTTTAGTTTATATAGTCCTCCAGGAGTGAGATTGTGTTGTACTCTAGGAGTAACACACAATGCAGTGGTTTTCTGGGTTAGTTGTTCAGAATAAGGGGCTGGGGAGGGTGGGGAGGAGTGTTACCTGACAGACAAGTGTGTGATGTACCAATATGACACCGGATGATTCAAGTACATCAAAGGGGAATATGGGTGAGGTGATATTCTGTTCCTGGAATGTTAAAGGGGTAAATGAACCTGTTAAAAGGGGCAAGGTGCTGGCACATTTAAAGTCTTTGAAAGCAGGGATTATATTTATGCAGGAAACCCATTTAAAGAGAGACTCACATCTGAGACTCAGATGTAAATGGATTAGCCAAGTTTATCACTCATCTTTCCCTTTTAAAACTAGAGGTGTAGCGATCATTATTAAGAAAGGAGTTCCCTTTAGACATCAACTTACTGTTGCTGATAAGGAGGGGCGATATGTTTTGGTGGTAGGAGAGTTGCATTCTAAACCCATAACACTGTTAAATATTTATGGGCCTAATCAGGATGATCCTGAATTCTATAGGAAGGTGTTTGGGCTAATTCCGGATGTGGCCACTACTAATTTGATTATTGGGGGCGATTTTAACTGTGTTCTAGATTACCATCTGGACAAATCATCTGTGCATTCAATGACCCCCTCCAATGCAAGTCAATTTCTGAATTCGTACATTGGGAATATGAATCTATGTGATGTATGGAGGATTTTCAATCCAACAGGCAGGGACTATTCTTTTCATTCACCCGTCCATAATAGTTATACCAGAATAGACTATTTTCTTGTAGATGGAAAACTGTTGCCGTACTCTGGAAATGCCAGATATCATAATATCATTATCTCTGATCATTCTCCCGTTACATTCTCTTTAAATTTATGTGATATACCCCCTAATCAGAGAAGTTGGAGGTTTAATCCACAACTTTTAACTGATGCTGGATTCTGTGACTATATTGAAAGACATATAAATTTATTTTATGAAACGAATGAAAAACCTGAGACTACACCGTCAGTATTGTGGGAGACTCTGAAAGTTTATTTAAGAGGGTGTATTATCTCATTCCAAGCATCAAAACGGAAACATGCCAAGGCAGAACAGTTGGATTTAGAAGCCCAGATACACAGACTTGACGCAGAAAATGCACAGTGCCCTTCTTTAGCCAAATTTAATAAGATTTTAACCCTTAAATACAAACTAAATAAGATACTCTCTGCAAAAATTAGTAAAGCCTTTGTTTTTGCAAAGCAGAAATATTTTGAATTCGGAGATAAACCGAATAAACTGCTAGCAAGACAGTTACGCAATTTAGAGAATGAGCATTACAATTCATAGAATAAAATCAGACACAGGAGAATTGCTAACCTCCCATTTAAAAATTAATGAAAGATTTCAGCAGTTCTATGAGAGATTATACTCCTCCCAAGTGAGGGCAACACCAGAGGTTATGCAGGAATTTCTAGAGGAATGTAAACTCCCAACGTTAAATCAAACAGATCGTGACTACTTAGGCTCTGAATTGACTTGTGGGGAAATAACAGAAACAATAAAATCACTAAAAAATGGCAAGAGCCCAGGGCCGGATGGCTTTAGTAATGAATTTTATAAGAAGCTTAACAAATTATTAGTACCTTATTTAAACAGGATGTATGGGCATGCGTTTGTAGGTGGAGAGCTTCCCCAGACGCTAAGTGAGGCAACTATAATTCTAATTCCAAAAAAAGGAAAGGACCTAGAAGAAGTCGGGTCCTATAGACCTGTATCTTTGCTTAATACAGATCAAAAGATCCTTACAAAGACTTTGGCTAAAAGACTTAGTACTATGATAGGAAAGCTGGTGCATCCAGACCAGACAGGATTTATTCCTCAAAGACATTCATATTTTAACTTACGACGACTATTTAATGTTATATATTCCACACGCTTTCCTGAAAAAGACCTTGCAGTGCTATCTCTAGATGCTGAAAAGGCCTTTGACCAGGTTGAATGGCCATATTTATTTGCAGTTCTTCATAAATTTCAACTTGGCAATAATTTCATTTCATGGATAAGATTATTATATAAAAATCCCTTGGCTAAAATACTGACCAACCAGACTTGTTCTCCTAATTTTAAATTGTTTAGAGGGACAAGACAAGGCTGTGCTTTAAGCCCTCTACTCTTTGCGCTAGCAATAGAACCTCTTGCCGAAAGAATCCGATTACATCCTGAAATCCATGGATATAACACAAAATACACGGTTAATAAAATATGTTTGTATGCTGATGATATCCTCCTTTTCATATCTCAACCAAAAATTTCAGTTACTTCAATTTTGTCTGTGATTAATCAGTTTGGATCATTTTCTGGGTATAGAGTGAATTGGGCTAAGAGCGAGCTCATGCCAATTCATCTTATGGATTCTGAGTGGCTCCAACAGGTTCCCTTTAGGATAACAGAAGAGAGGATTACATATTTGGGAATAGTTGTTACAAAAAATTGTAATTCATTATTTAAGGCCAACTTCGATCCCCTAATAGGAAAGCTTCATAATAATATTCAATTCTGGAGGACACTCCCTATCTCTCTTATAGGAAGAACAAATGCTATTAAGATGATTTTCCTCCCACAGTTGCTGTATCTCTTCCAGAATATTCCTGTATTTATATCTAAAGCATTCTTCAAACGTTTAGATTCTATTGTTCTCGACTTTGTGTGGGGATATAAATTGCACAGAATTGGCAAAGCACACCTTTGTAAACCTAAGACTCAGGGAGGGCTGGCTTTGCCCAATTTTTTGTATTATTATTGGGCTGCCAATGTTCGTTCCATTGCATACTGGTTAGATGATACAGCAGTGCTACCCAGTGGGTTAGAGATGGAAAGGGAGGATTGTTTACCTTTCACCATCGGTGCAATTATCCTGTCACCTATATCAATAAGTAAACATAGTTACCATAGCAATCCAGTTATTCATAATACCATACGTATATGGAAACAAATTACTAAATATTTCAAGCTGAGGGCCATGTCCTTCTTACTCCCTATAGTAGCTAATCCCTCTTTTGCTCCTTCCAACTTGGATGGTGCATTTCTTGGATGGAGAGACTTGGGAATATGTAAGGTTGGAGATTTGTACGTGGAGGGGGTCTTTGCATCATTTCAACAGTTAAAGCACAGATATGCCCTACTGCACCAAGACTTTTTTAAATATCTGCAGGTTAGGAGCTACGTGAGAGCATATTTACCGGGCTTCGAAAATGCAGGGCCAGACAAATTGGATAACTGTTTAAAAAGTCTGGCTGGGTCTGAGAATATAATATCCGGCCTGTATTGTACATTTCAGGATATAGCCCCCAAAAACACAGACACCCTTAAGGCAGTATGGGAGGCAGAACTGGGTAAACAGCTATCGGAGGATACCTGGAACAAAAGCCTGAAATACGTGCATGCATGCTCTATAAATGCTCGTCATTGTCTAATACAATTCAAAATTTTGCACAGACTGCACTACTCAAAGTCGAAGCTACACAAAATATTTCCTGACATTTCACCTGGCTGTGATAAATGCAACTTAACGAGCGACTTTGACACACAGTTATGCCCTGTGCCCAAGGCTGCAGAATTTTTGGATTGGAATCTTTAAATTTTTTCAAAGATTTTGGGGTGGAGATTAAACCTGATCCACTATTGATTATTATGGGAGTAGCAGAAGAACTAAAAGGCTTACAGGTAGTTCAACAGAATCTTCTGTCATATGGGCTTATCACTGCCAAGAAACTTATTCTTTTATTTTGGAAGAAGAAAGAAGTGCCTACTATCAAATTGTGGTTGACTGAATTGACGGACACACTTCATTTAGAAAGAATTAGATTCATTCTCAAAGACAAATTGGATAAATTTGAGAAGATTTGGCACCCATTGGTCTCCTTTTTGCAGAGTTGAATAATCCACTTGGCTTTGCAGATATAGGTTCAGGTGACACTCCAGGGGTGGGTTGAGGTTGGGGTTGGGATGAGAACAGTTTGTTATTGTTCTGTTGTTCACTTTGTACATAGATAAGAAGACTTTATGTATATGTATGTGGGTATGTATGTGTATATGTATGTATGTATGTATGCATTTGTGTATATATGTGTGTACGTATGTATGTATGTGTATATATATATATGATTTTGTTTTTGTTTTTTGTTTTTTGTTTTCTGCCTACTACTAAGGATGAAAGGACTTATTCATTTCATTAATTATGCCAGGCCTGGATAATTTTTTTTTTTTGTATGTAAAGGAAAAAGCAAAATGCTTTTGTGGATGCTATATGAAGATTCGATTTCTTTAATAAAAATATTTCAAACAAAAAAAAAAACAATGAATTGGTGAATTACTGTGTGCTAAAATGGCATGCATTATAAATGATCTGTGGCAGGAGAATAGACATTGCACCAGAGGATAATGTATATATTTTGAGCAAATACTTATCTATATTAAAGTTACACCTAGCCTAGACACATGATAGTATATAACCATGTGGTGAGTTTGAGTTGTGATGCTCCCTAAGAGCTGATGGGCACCTACTGTTGGATATTTGGGTGTTTATATTTCAGATTTTTTCTGTGACGCTCTGTCTTTGATTGCTTTTAGCTTAATGAGTAGGGGTCCCATATTGGTCAGCTTGAGGCCTTGAAATTAGTGAAACCACCCCTGCCAACACCACAACTATGTAGGGCATAGGGGCACTATCAGTTTGTGGGTTTTTGTAAAAGAAAAATGGGAAAAGTTGCAAGGAGCAGGGGAAAATCCTGTGAAAAGTACAGGAGAGTTTTTGAAGTCATGGTGCCGTTTGATTCCTGAGTGAGACTCAAACCAAAGAGGTCCAAATCGTTTCGTAGCCTCCCAGATCTGAATCGTAAGAATCAAACACGTTTGATATTTATGTTTCTAGGTCATCATGCCTCTGACGGAGTAGCCTACCCACAACTACCAACAAGAGCGAGCAGATACAGTAGCGTCACCAACCAGATCATCCGTACTCTCACCAGTCACAACCATAAACACAACAGTAACTCCACTCCTGCCAGGATTTCTTCCTGATTCTTCCCCTTGTTGTATCGTTTTTGCTGCACCTGTAACGAATGCCAGGGCAGCCTGTTTTGGAGAGACAGTAAGAGGGTATCGCAGACATCTGTGTTTGTTTGTTTTTGTCTGAAGTCACGTGATCACCCAAAGTTGTCGGCAGGTCGGCAGGTGTGTGGTCTCCAGTGATCTGACAGTCTGGCGGAGTTTTCTAGTGTGTGTGTTCAGAGGATTAAAGATGAAACAGTTTTTGAAATGTTCCTGATGTCTGTGGTGTGATGAGTGCTGTGATGTCAGATTAAAAAATCCTGTTGTGTGTGGCCTCAGCTTGCTTGTAACCTCACCAGAGGTAAAAGGCACCAGGTGATAAGGCCCACCCTCAGATTTAGCTGGGCCCCTTAAAAACCCAGACAATGGGCCCTCCACAGTTGTGATTTATTGACAATACGAATGTATGTGTGTTTGATCTGAAGCACAAAGTTACCTCATGTTGGAGCTGAAAAGTGTGTCCAACTGTGATGTTGGTACTCTTTATCTCACGACTTCTCTTATACAATATTGACACTTTTATTTTGCCATTTTTTGCTGTTTTTCACTCATTTTTGCCCCTTTTCTACCCATTTCTGCAACATATATTTGCAACTTTTTGCCTTGCTTAGCTGCCTTTTTCCATTTTAACAAATTGTTGACCTTTTTTTATCCAAATATGCCACTCTTTGCCGATTTTAGCCCTTTTTTGGCCATTTTATGCCCATTGATGCCACTTTTTGCCTATTTAAGCAGCCTTTTGCATTTTTACCAAATTTTGCACATTGTTGTCAATTTTTGCCACTTTCTGCTGCCTTTTGTCAAATTGTGTCACTTCTCCTTGTTACGTGACCCAGTTTTTCCACTTTCACTTGTTTAAGTCCCTTTTTCCCATTCTTTTAAAATTTTCTTTGCCACATTTCACCCATTTTTGCTCCTTTTTTTTTACCCATTTTTGTCTCTTTCCTATTTTTGGGATTTTTTTGCCTTTTTCCTGCTTTTAGCCCATTTATGCCCCTCTTTGCCCAATTTTGTACCCTTTGCCTTTTTACCGTTTTTGCCCATCTTAGTCCAATTTTCCCGCTTATGCTTTTTTTAGTCCATTTTTGCCACTTGTCACTTGTTTTAATCATTTTTTGGCATTTTTTAAAAGTTCTTTATTCCGTGTTTCATCTTATTTTTACCACTTCTAACCCATTTTTGTCTCTTTTCACTATTATTCTCTTCTTTTCTGAAAAATCTCAGTTTCTTCTGCTTCATGCATCCTGACATTTGTGCACATTATGGCCAAGCCATGAAGTCTAACATGACTTTCCTAATCATTAAGTGTAATGTGCCCGTCCACATTGTTTACATCACTAATGAAAAGGTTTTCTACTTTAAGAAAAGGGGTTTACTTTTGAAAAAAAGAGTATACTCTACAACAGCATAAATATGACTGTTGCTTTGATCAGAGTGGTTATTATTCAGGTTAAATGTTAATATTTTTATCACAGCTTAACTTTTTGAATGGACCATGTTTTCGCTGATCTCCATGGGCCCCTAGTTTGTCAGGGCCCCAGAAAGCTCTCCCCTCTATCTGTCCTTATGGGCGGCCTTGAGTATGATTCCTAATGGAAAATCACAAAAATGAGAAGAGTCGAGACGAGTCAAGCCAGTGCCACATTGTCAAAAAGCACCAAAAACAGAACTGCTGCATAAAAGCACCAAAAGCTGCAATTCTGCCACCAAACCTACTCACCTTAAATGATCTCCACAGGGCGACAGAGGCCAGCGGGGACCAGTCGGACCACAGGGTGTTGTCGGAAAACCTGTAAGTTTCTTATTTTGTGTATGTTTTCACCTAAAAAACAAATAAATGTATATGAGGGTATGATATCTAATTAAAAATACATCTTCACAGGGAAGCAAAGGAGAGAGAGGACCCCCAGGTGTCCCAGGAGCTCAGGGTCTAAGTGGCACTAAAGGAGATAAGGTCTGTGAGAGTTTATAAAGGAGAAAAACACTGTAAAGCATGGGCATTATTGCCTCTGCTCATGCAGGCTTTATGATGATGCAGTTGCCCAGTCTTCTCCACAGGGGGCAGTGTTTATCCATGAATAAAAGGCATGAAACAGTAAAACACTGAAATGAGGCAGGTAATATAAATAAGCAATATAAATGATAATCCAGGCGTCCTCGTCTTCCAAGTTTGAGAAAGGACAAAACATCTTTCTTATTTTCTGATATATGATGTCTCAATTTTGCATCATTGTTTTAGTTTCTTGGTTGATGTTAAAATCTAAATTCGCCCGCGTTTGCATGCACTGAACAGATCTTTCTTTGCAGGGTTTCCAAGGAAAAGTCGGGTCAAAGGGAGACATTGTGAGTAGAAACTCTGCCCTTCAAACTGGACCGTCCAATCTCAAATTTCATGTGTAGCTCCATGTCAACAATCTCTCTCCTCTTGATCTTGTTTCTTTCTGTTTAGGGTGACCCCGGCGTTGAGGGATTGGCCGGAGAGAAAGGTGAAAAGGTAAAAATCGTTACTGCACCACCGGCTGTTTCAAACCTTTTTTTCATCTTCACAATAAGACTTGTGGGCTTCAGATGAGAAGCTTGTCTCCGTAGGCATCAAAGTAAAGTGATAAAAAAGCAGAAAATATCACAACTGTAGTGAAGTTAGGAAGTAGAAAGAGTCTGTTTTGGAATTTGCATATAAATCCCTGTAATAGTCCAGATGGCAAATGAGCTATTTACATGACAGTGAAGCGATGATGCACGTTGGCTCTTTGTAGCAGCGTTTTTGGGCATTCATTTACAAAATTCACTCTTGAATTATTGCTCAATGAGCATCTGTGAGGCACAAATGATAGATGGAAGTGATGAAAATGATGACTTCTCTGTGTGTGCTGTGACAGGGTTTGTCTGGTGAGCCTGGACCCAAAGGACAGGTGAGGTTTGGCTTCCTAGACCTCCATTAAACCCCCCTCCCTTTTTAACATAATCATATTCCATTAGTGTCTTATTCAGCCCTCATAAAATCCCTCTTTTTTGTTGCTTCTGTCCTCATAGCAAGGTATCAGGGGAGACATGGGACACAATGGACCCACTGGGGACCCTGGTAAGCCTGGAGACCAGGGGCCAGCAGGACTTCCTGGTCCTAGAGGACTCAACGGAGAGCGAGGAGTTCCCGGCATGCCTGGTATTCCAGGAGCATCTGTGAGTTGGTCGATTTTATGAGAAACCAGTTGCATACAACATGATAGATACACTCTGCTGATGCTCAGATGTCCCCTTCCTCTCTGCAGGGACGTGATGCGTCAGACCAGCATATTATTGAAGTGGTGTTGAAGATGTTGCAGGGTGAGAGCGTCTAGACAGGAATGTTCACCTTTGATGTCCATAGGGGAGATTAGATTAGCCCTCTACTTTCATCTTCTGAGCAATCAGTTTCCTGTTATCAAAGGTAATTCAATCAATAAGATGCTTCTGCTTCCTCTGTTGCAGAGAGGCTAGCGGCGGTAGCAGTAAGCGCCAAGAGGGCTGTGCTCGGTGGAGCCGGCGTGATGGGTCCACCCGGGCCTCCTGGACCTCCAGGGTCACCCGGACCTCAGGGACCTCATGGTTTACCTGGTGCACGTGGCATTCCTGGAATGATCGGAGCACCAGGACAGATTGGAAACACAGGATTGAAAGGTAGAAAGAGACAGATGAGGATCAACATCTTTGAATGAGGCATCTTAAATAAACCTCAGGCTAGGGCTGGGCAATAGGAAAATATCATATGTAACATAAATATGACCAAAAATCTCAATATCTGTTAGCAGAAAGTGAAAAAAGGGTTTTATCCCTTATTTTCTATAGGGAAATAACAAAAGCAAGTCACAGTCTCATAGGCCAAAAGCCAAATGTCACACTGGAACTTAAAGCAGCCAGCTGTTAACACAGACAGAGTTTTATACAAACCTCTGAACATGTTGCTGTAAAACTGGGTATTTTATATAGGGTCTAATACTGATTCTGTGGCTTTTGCTGCAAGCCCCAAGTGGACACTTGTAGAACTGCAGCCTTTTGCACTTTATCACAGAGGTTGCAGCTTTTCAAAAATATTTTTTTACACAGCTTTTACTTTATAGTTCTGTTTGAGTCTTACTAATCCTACAGGTTAATTAAACACCTTACTTTAGGTTCAGGTTTATTTTATTCTCACAGAATTATCAATTCATAAGCCTTCTCTTGCCACATAAGTCGACCAGTCAATTTTCATTCATTTGGGGTAAATCACAGCAAAAGTAAGCAGGTATCTATCTATATATAGAGCGGATATAGATTGATTTTTGTTGTATAATTTACAAAGTAAACATTAATATATCAATGAGCAGAGACTTGGAAGCAAAGGTAAGAAAACACAACTTTGTAGCAGAGACCTTGAACAGAGCCACACTGATTGGTGACTTCATGCTCTTTCAAAAGAGGAGAGTTTATGCCTGCTTTTATAAATCAGAGAGGCTTTCTGCCTGTCTGACCTGAAGTTTGAGACAACTTTTTTTGTCTGATAGGACCTTCATATGTGTAAAAGCATCTGTGCAAGTGCAACATAAGGCTAGGTAGAAGTGAACAAAGTGTAGATAATGTACAAGTGCAGTTTTAAAAGTCAGCTCCAAATAAAACTGGTGGAAGAGAGAGAAACTACTTTTGAAATCATAACTGTAGGCTTCTCTAGCAGACCTGCATTCAGGGAGGGTGATGCTCTACAGGTGTCATCTCAGTGCTGGGACAGGTGTGTGTCTGATTGCCCCTGATCCGGACCAGGTGTGGAGAATTTATATGCACCCCTGGATTCAAGCATATTCTGCTGACTGATTACCACAGCAATGGAGGTAGTGAGCGTTCGTCTCAGGCCTTGTCCACAGGAGGTTTTTCCTCATCCATATTCAAACATAATCCTGTCCATACGCAGCGTGTTAGGAACATCTACGTCGACACAGAGGCACACAGGCCTGCAGACAGATTTGGCTGGGCCCCTGTCAAACCCAGAGAATGGGCCCTCCTCTGCTGTGATTTTTTGATGATATCATAGCATGTGTGTTTTATCAGTTGCATTGGTGCTAGTGTCCTGAATAACAGTTACTTCATTTTGGAGCTGAGAAGTGTGTCAAACTGTTATTGGGTTCTAATGGTGCCACTTTTTAACCACTTTTCCAACCCAATTTTGCCACTTTTATTTGCCTCTTTTCAACAATTTTTGCAAACTTTGCCCAATTTTACCCTCTTTTGACACTTTACACCAATTTTGCCCAGTTTTAACCCATTTTCATCACTTTCTCCCACCAATTTTAACGTACTTTGTCAAATTTATGCCAAATTTTGTCAATTTCAAACATTTTCACCACTTTTTTCTGCCTGTTTTTGCCACTTGTAAACAAATTCCTGCCACTTTACGCCTATTGTTGCCTCTGTTGACCCATTATTGCCACTGTTAACCCCTCTTTACCATTTTTAAGCCAATGTTTGCCCATTTTAACTACATTTCACTATTTGTTTTGTCAATTTCTGCCAGTTTACTGCCACTTTTTCAATATACAATTGCTTTGCTGAACTCCTGTGGCCCCCAGTCAGGATGGGCCCTAGAGAGCTCATCCGAAGTTGCTATGGAAACGAAAGTAATGTTTTCCAGGGCTGTGTAGGTCTGCAGAAGCACCACAAAAACAGAGTGTGCAATTTTCTCACCATCACAAGTCTATCGGAGGTTGGTTTAGAGTCGTAGAGTTGTTATACCTCAACCTTTGTGCTTCACTTTTTGTTCAGGTTTGGCAGATATTGTGGTTAGGTTTAGGGGTGTTTCCCTTTTCTTCTCTGAGAGTTTAGTTTGTAGTTAACCTGCCCTTTGCTCAGATCTGCATTTTTGCTTGTTCACATTACTTTTTTAAAACATGGCCTTTAGCAGACTCCTCCCTTCCCTTCAATGGATTCACATACAAAAGTAGTTCAAATATGATTTAAAGAAAGAATCGAATTCAGTGTCACATGTTCAGTCTAAACTGTCATGAAAAAATAAGATCTAATAAAAGGTCCATATTTGCAGCCCACTTCCTGTTTTATGGCAGAAGGCCCACTTGGTTACTCTCTGCTCTTAGAAGATCCTTATTTACCAGGATTTTTCTTACATTTGTTCCCACGTTACTGGGAATAGTCTTTGAGAGGTTCATATAATTGTTTGCACCTGTGTTCTTTTATTTATTATTAAAGAATGCTGTGTTCATAAGCTTGGAGCTTGCTCAGATGTTCCTAATCAGAACTAAACAGAGACCCTTTGAGGGCGAGGGACTGCAGGGCAGTTTGTTCCCATAAAAGTTACAGAGCGGACAAAAGATGTTGTAAATTTGATCATTGAAAACTTTAAAAGTATGCATTAATTCCAAATGTGAGGAGCTGTTCTGGGATGATGGGGTGACATTTACTTTATTTATTTATTATTTATTTCGACTGATACTGATATCACTATAGATGAAGTTGAGACCTTAAACTTCAGTCCGTAACCTCCTGAGACCTGGGCTTTACTTTAGACTACATTTTAGTTTCTCCCACTTATTTTGGATCATTTGGATCTGATAAGTTCAAAAGCTTGAACTTATAGCAGGAATTAATTATGACTGAAAATGAAGTCCAATATCAACACAAAATCCCTAAAATTTCAAAGAAACAACCTGAAATTTCTGTGAAATATTCTTAAACATATATTTAAAATTTCTCATAAAAACACTCCTCAAAATTTTCCAAAAATTATCCCCAAATGTTTCAGTGGAAATTTATCCTAAAGCCTAAATTTTAATTTTAAAAAAAGTCTAAAAAAAATTCCACCTTAATCCCTGAAAAAATTACAAATAAATTCCCTGTGATTCCATGAAAAATGATTGAAAATTCCCCGAAACATACCATCAAATTCCCTATAAAATCCCATTTCCCAAGTTTCTGTGAACATACCTAAAAAAATGTATGCAAATTTTCCCCAAAGAATTCAAATAAAATTCCACAAAAATTGCAGACATTTCCCAAATTTATACAAAAATACTGAACAGTGAAAAAAATATCCCCCAAAAATAAAAATGACAAAATTTCCTTACAAATACCACGAAAAAAGTCATGGCAAAAGCACTTCCAATGAAATGCTTAAAAACACACAAACATATCGCAAAATTCCTGTGATAATTCTTGAAAATGTCATAGTGTTACGGGCTAACCCCGGGTAAATAAACAATGTCGGCAACCAAAGCCCTGACATCTAGTGTCTTAAAGAAAAGATGAAAGAAAACAGGACTGGGTTTCAGTGTTGGAAACACAAGCTGGGTAAGCCCACCTGCACGCCGTTGTCGTCAGGGCCTCCGGCCTAGTTCGCTGTTGAAGCGTCGCATGGTTCGGCAAGCCCAAGCGTTCTTTCAGGTCAGTTTTAGTTCGGCTGGGATGTAACTCAAAAACAATGACGTGTTTCATTCAAGTCCATGGAGTTAGGGTTGCTGTACAGTCCGAGTTGTCGTCTTCTTCTCTCAGTGGCAGCGTTCCCCGCTACCCGAGTCTTGTGACGTCATTTGAAGGTGACACAGTTGCAGCTTCGCACGCACTGCTGTCATGGTGCATTCAAGACTGTTGGACATTCCAACACAGCTTAACCTATTGGTTATTTCCCACATAAAACCAATCCAAAACAATTTACAAAGAGAAAAGAAAAGAAGAGAAGAGGAACTCTATCATGCTTATTCCAAGTGAATTACTTTAGCTTGTATGGACAGTTCAGACATTTTTCTAAAAAATAAGTAACAGAAAAATTTTTACTATGTTGTAGGAAAGCCTGGATGTAATGGTGTCATATGTGCATCCAGGGTTCTAGGATGTTGAAGATGAAGGAATAAGTCTGAAAAACCTTCAGCATCTGTTGGTCTTATAACTTACAGACTTATAATGTACAGCTGACATGTTGGTTGTAAATATCAGAAGAATTGTTCATATCCACCAGTGCCGATAACTAGCTGCCAGGGCACATCTCACCCCATTCTTTTTTACTTTTCTAGGAAAGAGAGGGCCTAAAGGAGAAAGAGGAGACCCTGGTAAACCTCATCCTGGACTACCAGGACCTCCAGGAATACAAGGTGAGGCCAGAGCTGCGGCTCAGTTAGTAGTAAGTCGTCTCTCAACCATGAGTTCGGGGGTTTGACCCCCAGCTCCTGCTGTCAAATATCAGATGTTGACAAATGTTTGCCGCAGCTGGCTTTCAGTGGAGTACAGACGTGTGTGTGTGTGTGTGTTTAGATAACACTGATGGCCACTCTGCAGCTTCAGCCTTAAGTGTGTGAATGTGGTGTGAACAGTCAGGTGGTGAGAAAAGAGCTATACAAGCTGCAACTTTAAAAGCCTGGCTTTCTTTGAGCTTTGTGTACACACACATTGAATGTAAAACAGCATTAAATACTGACAGGAGGTTAAATAGGATAAGAGTCCAGTAAGAAACTGAAGGACTTGGCATTACAGCTCTTTCCACAGGAGAGGCTGCTCAAAGGCATTTTAAAAGCATCATTAACTCCAGTCATTGAACAGATGCTCTTGAATGTAAAAGGACTTCAACAGAACACACTTGTTTAAACACTCACACACACCCTTAATACACATTAAATACCCACATCTGACTTTCAGTTAAACCCCTTTTTGATGTCGGCCCCCCTCAGGTCCTCCTGGTGTTGATGGTGTAGCCAGGGATGGCCGCCATGGTGAAAGAGGACCACAAGGAGCAGCCGGAGAGGCCGGTCGCCCCGGTAAGGCGGGCTCACCTGGTCTCCCAGGCTACTGCGAGGCAGCCATGTGTCTGGCTGCGTCAGCGTACACCTCCCCGAGGCTACAGGAGGCGGGAAGAATCAAAGGACCCAATGTTTAGGGAGCTGTCTCTCCATCAGCAGCTCACAAATCCTGGGACAGAGAGAGAGAGAGAGATAAAGAGAAGGAGAAAAGACCACGGATCTTAGCAGGACAACATCCAGAATGAGAAGGCAGGGGGGCAGTAACAGTAGCCCCTCTTTTTTTGGAAACCTGAAGTTTTAACTGGTGGGACACACTCTGATCTTAATCCCCCACATCACCATGACAACTGCAGCTCACAGCCACCCACATCTTTCTGAATCCTCTTGTGTTTTTGGATCATGTCAGTGTCGGTCCCGTCCAAATATCCCTGTCCTGTTCCTGCAGTGAAAGAGGAACAGATTTATTTTGCATCAATTCAGCATGTAAGAGCTGAGAGGAGAACAAAGTGTGGAAAAAAAAGGTGCTTTTCTTTTACAAAGTGGTCACTTTAAATGCTTTTACTTTTTTTTTTTCTTTGAGACGTGTTTGGAAGTTTAAATACCCTGCTTCTCATGTGGCATCACACCTGCTGCCTTGTACAAAAAGGACCAATAAATGATTGAAACTAACATTCAGTACTGTACTGCATGTTAAACTGAGGAATTATCACGTGTTAGCAAGAGTGAAATCCCTGATTTACCTCATTTGTACATCCCCCTCTCCCCTCCACATCCCCGCTCTCTCCCCGACTCTCATTTTAGAAACTAACGACTAGCTTTATCTCTTCCTCTTGTTGCCTGGCAACGGCATATCCCGATGGGCACTCCCATCTCCCACAATGCAGTGCTGTAAATCTTTGTAAATGTGTGTTGATTATTATGTAGAGAAAAAGGAATGGGTTACGATATGCACCAACAGAAATCCTGTGTTAATGAATTCAGCGAGTAATAAAAAGTTCCTCCAGACAGACGGCGGATCAGTCCGAATGTGCTTCCTATGCCACTGTCAACTGTTCACAGGGTGTCAGCGATTTTATGACTGATTTATTCTCAGCAGAAACTATTTATTGTTCTTTATATAATCATCTGTAAAGAGGGTTTTTTCTGACTGTTCAGGTCAACCCAAACCAATAAAGAGGAATCTTTTTTAAAATCTGTTCTTCTGTATCATGTGGGGCACTGAAACAAGTCTCTTAGGGTTAGCTCAACTATTTTAGCTCCTTTACTTCATTTCTCTTCATCTTCTAATTATTTATACTGTCAATGCATGCTTGTAAATAAAGTCCCATGTTTCCAAAGCTGCACATACTCAGCTTTTGTTGTAATCTTGCAACATAAAGGCCCGACGGTCCAAACTTCAATGCCACACCAGGATGATATAGATTCAGTTACAAACACTGTATAGAAAGACACAAACTTTTTCTCACCATCTGATCTTAAATCAGACAAAAATGTTCCTGTTTTGACTCACTTAGGATTACCAACATTTTTTGTATTTGCTAAATGCCAGAGTAATGAGATTGTTTTTACTAATTTCTTCAAAATCAGGAGTTTGCATACACTAACATTACTTTGCCTCTCAACAGTTTGGGAAAGCCCAGATGATGATGTCATGGCTTTTGAAGCTTCTGATTGGTTAATTCAGTAGTTCTCAACCTTAGGGTCGGGACCCCTTTGGGGGTCGTGAGACACTGAGAAGGGTCTCCAGATGCCCTTAAAATCTAAGTTTTAAATTACACTGTTGCCACTTTACACCATTTTTGTCCAATTTTAACCCCTTTTCATCATTTTCCCCACCAACTTTAACACATTTTTACCATTTAACACCTATTTTTTTGTCAGTTTTAAACTTTTCCACCACTTTTTTCTGCCTGTTTTTGCAACTTCTAAAGCAATTCTTGCCACTTAATTAATGTTGACCCATTATTGCCACTATTAACCCCTTTTTTTACAGCCATTTTTCCCATTTTAACCCCATTTCACCAGTTGATTTGCCAATTGTTGCTAATTTAACCAATTTCTGCCAATATCTGCCTTTTTTGTTTCTCAGTTAACCCTTTTTTTTTTTGCCAGATTTTAAGACTATTTTTCATCCCATTTTTGCCAGTTTAAGCCATTTCAGCCACTTTTTAACTCCCTTTTACCACTATTTATGCCCATTTTTTGCCACTTTAACCCATTTTTGCTAACTATTTTGCCATTTTTGTCTAATTTTTGCCACTTCGAACGCATTTCTGCTACATTTAAAATTCACCACCTTTTCCACCACTTTTGGTCGTTATTAACCCATTGTAGCAATTTTTAAACCAATTTTATTTATTTATTTTTTTACAAAGGGGATTTACATTTTGAAGAAGGCTATTTACTACACAAAGGATTTAAAAACGATATCGTTTCTTTGACACACTGCTTCCATTTGTGGCTTCATGGGAAAATCAGCCAAGATATCAGGGAGAGAATAGTGGACCTCCACATGTCTGCTTAATCCTTGGGTATAATTTCCCGATGCGTGAAGGTCAAACAGTGATACGCAATTTTAACCCTTAGAGATCCACTGGCTATTTTGCCGTTTTGTTAATTTTCTTATGACAAAATAAACCACTCAGAAAATGTATACCATGCTCATGTTTAGTATAATCTTTTTCAACACTACCACAACTTTATAAAATGAATATATATTTCTTTTAAATTTAATTTACTGTGTTAGATATAGATCCTCCAAAAAACACAACACCCCACAAAAATGGATTTTTAAAAACTGTTATCTAAAACAATACATTGTCATTTTAAAAAGAAATTACAATAAGCTGAAATAATGAAAAAATATCAGTGTCAGATCCTTCCACTGATCCCCTGTCCCCTTTGTGTAACAGTAATTTTTATATCAAATTAAAATGATCATTTTTCTTGTTTTACTTGGCCTATTGACTTCAAACAAAAACTGAAAGAAAGCTCAAAGATCATGTTTTCCACACAAAGTGATGCAATGCAAAATGTGGCTTTGTTTTCATGCTATCATGTCACAAATGTAGCTCATGATGAAATCGCACCAGCGTGATCGTGGACCCCTAATATTTAAATACCATGGGGATGTCCAGCCAGCATACCGCTCAGGAAGGAGAAGGGTTCCAAGTCCCAGAGATGAACATGCTCTGGCGTAAAATGTATCAACCCTAGAACAAAAGCTAAAGAGCTTGTGAAGATGCTGGCTGAAGCTAGTAGGAGCGTGTCATCGTCCGCAGTAAAACGAGTCAGGTACCCAGGCCACTCAGCGAGCAAAAGCAACATAAAGAAGCCAGCTGACAGTTTGCATATGAACACAGCGACAAAGAGCTTAATTCCTGCAGACATGTCCTGTGGGCTGAGGACAGTAAAACTGAACTGTTTGGCCATGATGACCAACGTTACATTTGGAGAAAAAAGGGGGTTAGCTTGCAAGCCTGAGAACACTATCCTAACTGTGAAGTAGCAGCGTGGAGGCATCATGTTGATCTCCTGGTGAACGACTGACAGCACTGATGCTGGAAACACTGGAATTCAAGCACAGTGCATTCTGTGCTTCTCTGATCTAAATCCAGACTCAAACTGAATGCTAAATTAACTTACCTCCAAAAGCACAACTTTGGAGTATTGTAAACTTTGGCAGCTATTTGTAATTTTAGTCTAGTTTTAGTCAGGAGAACTCAAAAACATTTTAGTCTAGTTTTAGTTAACGAGAACTCAAAACATTTTAGTCTAGTTTTAGTCCACGAGAACTCAAAACATTTTAGTCTAGTTTTAGTCTAGTTTTAGTCAACGAGAACTCAAAAACATTTTAGTCTAGTTTTAGTTAACGAGAACTCAAAAACATTTTAGTCTAGTTTTAGTTAACGAGAACTCAAAAACATTTTAGTCTAGTTTTAGTCCACGAGAACTCAAAAGCATTTTAGTCTAGTTTTAGTCCACGAGAACTCAAAAACATTTTAGTCTAGTTTTAGTCCACGAGAACTCAAAAACATTTTAGTCTAGTTTTAGTCCACGAGAACTCAAAAACATTTTAGTCTAGTTTTAGTCGATGAAAACTCAAAAACATTTTAGTCTAGTTTTAGTCGATGAGAACTCAAAAACATTTTAGTCTAGTTTTAGTCCACGAGAACTGAAAAACATTTTAGTCTAGTTTTAGTTAATGAGAACTCAAAAACATTTTAGTCTAGTTTTAGTCCACGAGAACTCAAAAACATTTTAGTCTAGTTTTAGTCGACGAAAACTCAAAAACATTTAAGTCTAGTTTTAGTCGATGAGAACTCAAAAACATTTTATTTTAGTTTTAGTCGATGAGAACTCAAAAACATTTTAGTCTAGTTTTAGTTAATGAAAACTCAAAACATTTTAGTCTAGTTGTAGTCGACGAAAACTCAAAAACATTTTAGTCTAGTTTTAGTCGACGAAAACTCAAAAACATTTTAGTCTAGTTTTAGTCGACGAGAACTCAAAAACATTTTAGTCTAGTTTTAGTCAATGAGAACTCAAAAACATTTTTGTCTAGTTTTAGTCAATGAGAACTCAAAAACATTTTAGTGTAGTTTTAGTCGATGAGAACTCAAAAACATTTTAGTCTAGTTTTAGTCAATGAGAACTCAAAAACATTTTAGTCTAGTTTTAGTCCACGAGAACTCAAAAACATTTTAGTCTAGTTTTAGTCAATGAAAACTCAAAACATTTTAGTCTAGTTGTAGTCGACGAAAACTCAAAAACATTTTAGTCTAGTTTTAGTAGACGAGAACTCAAAAACATTTTAGTCTAGTTTTAGTCGACGAGAACTCAAAAACATTTTAGTCTAGTTTTAGTCAACAAAAACTCAAAAACATTTTAGTCTAGTTTTAGTCGACGTAAACTCAAAAACATTTTATTTTAGTTTTAGTCGATGAGAACTCAAAAACATTTTAGTCTAGTTGTAGTCGACGAAAACTCAAAAACATTTTAGTCTAGTTTTAGTCAACAAAAACTCAAAAACATTTTAGTCTAGTTTTAGTCGACGTAAACTCAAAAACATTTTATTTCAGTTTTAGTCGATGAGAACTCAAAAACATTTTAGTCTAGTTTTAGTTAATGAAAACTCAAAACATTTTAGTCTAGTTGTAGTCGACGAGAACTCAAAAACATTTTAGTCTAGTTTTAGTCGACGAGAACTCAAAAACATTTTAGTCTAGTTTTAGTCCAAGAGAACTGAAAAACATTTTAGTCTAGTTTTAGTCGACAAAAACTCAAAAGCATTTTAGTCTAGTTTTAGTCAACGAGAACTCAAAAACATTTTAGTCTAGTTTTAGTCAACGAGAACTCAAAAACATTTTAGTCTAGTTTCAGTCAATGAGAACTCAAAAACATTTTAGTCTAGTTTTAGTCCACGAGAACTGAAAAACATTTTAGTCTAGTTTTAGTCGATGAAAACTCAAAAACATTTTAGTCTAGTTTTAGTCAACGAGAACTCAAAAACATTTTAGTCTAGTTTTAGTCAACGAGAACTCAAAAACATTTTAGTCTAGTTTCAGTCAATTAGAACTCAAAAACATTTTAGTCTAGTTTTAGTCCACGAGAACTGAAAAACATTTTAGTCTAGTTTTAGTCAACGAAAACTCAAAAACATTTTAGTCTAGTTGTAGTCGACGAAAACTCAAAAACATTTTAGTCTAGTTTTAGTTGACGAGAACTCAAAAACATTTTAGTCTAGTTTTAGTCGACAAAAACTCAAAAACATTTTAGTCTAGTTTTAGTCAAAAAAAAGTTCTCAAGTCTTAGTCTTTACTTTTAGTCCATTTATTTAGTCATACAGAAACATTGTTTTTTGACAGATTTACCACCAGTAGACATATCACGGATTTTGAATGTCTTTCATCTTCATGAAAACTAAACTTACTTTTTGTCAGTTTTAGTCATCACAGATCTATTTTTGTTAGTCTTAGTCTCGTTTTTGTCATAGAAAAAAAGGCTGTCGACAAATAGTTTTAGTTGACAAAATTGCACGACTGAGAACGGCCCACTTCTTTTTCTCCTTAGTCCAGGTGAAACCCTTGTAGTCCATTTTCTGCACCCTTCTATGTGTGTGGTGGTTGTCCGCTCCTTGTGAAGCTCCCTTAAGTTCTCGAATCTGCTTTGTTTGAAAATCCTCTGAGGGCTGAGCTCATCCCTGTTGCTTGTGCGCCTTTTTTTTACCTGACTTTCCCTTCCAGTCAACTTTAATCTGCTTTGATACAGCCTTGGAACAACCTGCCCTTTCAGCAGTGACCTTCTGTGGCTTACCCTCCTCGTGAAGGATGGCAATGATTGTCTTCTGAAGCACCGTCTTCCCTATGATTGCAGTTTTATGTACTGAGCCAGAGTGAGAAAACTTTCCACAATGTTCTAATATTTTGAGAAAATGGATTTTTGAGAGTTATAAGCCAGAATCATCAAGATTACCAAAAAAAAAAAAAAAACAAAAAACAAAAAACAAAAACGTATTGATGTTTCACTTTGTATAAGATGAATATACTTTTACATGACATTCTAACTTTTTTGAGATGCACCTGTAGGAGTTATGTAAGGTAAAAGTTGAGGATAACACTGAAGACCCATTCAAACAGGCTGGACAGTTCATGAGCTCATAGATGGATGATTTCTGGACGGGCCTCGTGGGCACAGACTGAAAAATCAGTTTGAAGACAGTAAAAACATCAAACTAAAAAGAGACACCTTCACAACCACAGAGCTGGAAAAAAAAATAAGCACAGTACAAACAAACAATTACAGAGAGACAGAACAAAATGAGCTGATGCAAAACAACCTCAAAAAAAGGCCATAAAACTACAAAGCCATACCTTACAACTACAAATTAACAGTTAACTACAAAAGAGCTTTCATGAATAATCTGCCCTCTTTCTTTTATCTGAGGTCACATCAGAGTGGTGGCCAAAAACAACTGTAAACATCAAACCTCAAAGGGATTCAGCTTTAAAGAAACAAGGGAGAAGAAAAGAGAAATAATGCAACCAAAAAGGAGGCAAAGACAACTACAAACATGCAAGACATCAGAAACACAAAAGAGCACCTACAAAGAGTTAAAAACAACTAAAATGTCCTTTGAAGAAAAGGAAAGTTGGACCCATGGCTGCCTGTCTCATAATTCTTTCATGGGTGGATAATATTATTTCAAAGGAGCTGAAAACTGAACGCAGTTTGACAATGAGTCACACAAAATACAGCATCTTTGAAAAGCAATTTTATTCAGCATAAGGTCAAACATGTCCAATGGGTTAGGTTGTGAAAAATAAAAGCTCTGGCTCATAGTTTAAACTGCGGTTTAAACTAGAGATGTGGTGGTTAAAATGTCCACGTATAAAAATGATACATTACCAGTCACCTTACAAAGCATCTTTTGTGATGCTTTACAGGCTGTTTTCTGAATCTCTGCAAGATCGTGAGGCTTTGGTGGCAGTGCTCAGTGAGTTGCATTACAGTACATGAGGAGAATAAGCTGCACTATTGCTCATTTTCTTAAACAAGTGCCTGGTGAAGCAGACAGATGGATATTACAGCTACTATGGAGTACAAAATGAGATGGAAGGCTTGTTTTGTCAGATGGGCTGCCTTTAAAATAAGACAATTAACTTAAGCAATGGTTACAAAAGCCAATATGCCTTCTCAGGTAATAATAAATCATAAATAATTTGTTTTTACTGAACATTTAATCCATTCTTAAAACTTAAATATCCCTTTGGTATTTAAAGTTGCTTTATTTCCTCTTAGAATGAAACACAATCGGCCGGCCATGCAAAGTCCTTTATCAAATCTGTTGAAAAAGTATAAAAAGCCACTATATATAAATATAAATATATACAAGACAGTCGAATCCATCAAAGAGGGTATGAATGCACATTTTTGACATCTGTTTTGACTGAACGGGAAATACATTTCTAAGGGAAATCTCTGGGTCAAATTGGCATACGCCACAAGCTCTGAGACGGAATATTAGAAATGCATGAGCTGCACTCTGAATGTGAGTCTGTGAGAAACGAAAAGAGATATGAGTGGTGGAAGCAAAGTGCTACAGTAATTGTGTATGTCCTCTTAATATGGATTTATGAAGGGGAATAAAAGAAAACAGAGGAAGCCAGAGTTAAATGAGAAAAAAATATACAGGTTCTCTTTGCTTGTTTGAAGATGTACCAAAGGAGTGAAACAAGGCAAGAAAAAGAGGTGAGACCACAATCAGAGGCAATGATTTAGTATTCATACCAGAAAAAGGATGATGCAATAAAAATGTGCTACTGGTGCTTCCTTGCAGGCCTCATTCCAGCGGGGCCGATAGAGAAAAATGAAGGCTTTTGCTCAAATGAACAGAGGAAATCTGTGTGGTTTAATCTTTACAATTCAACAACAAAGGAGCTTCTTTTATAACATCTTGTGGTCAGGTTTAATATCTCTGGGTCACCGTCTTTGGCTTCCTGTATTCTTTGTAGTCTCTTTGGTTCAGTCCCCTCTCCTGCAGCCCTCTACCAGGGGCCTTTAATGGGCGGGCCCTTGGGGCTGTACTCTACTTGATGGCTCATACAGTCACCGGGATTACAGCGGCCATCGTTTCCCTTCGAACCAGGCGTACCAGGAGGGCCTGGGATTCCAGGAACTCCCTGCTGGCCAACAGGACCTGGAGGTCCCATCTTACCATAACCTGGGGGGCCTGGGACACCTGGAAGAGGAGAGGAAATGGAGGCAAAGTAGTAATGATTACTGCACTATTGCAAACCTTGAACCTTGTACTGTACATACTCAAAAACCTAAATATTAGTAAGGTGATGTTAATGGAATAGTGAAGAGTTGTTGGAACAATGCTTCTTGGAGATAAACCTTAAAACTGTTGGGAAGTCTGTTTATTTCCCTTTGCCAGGTCAGAGAACGGACAGGACCAATCAGCATTATCTGAGGGAAATAAGGCAGCAGGCGCAGACAAGGTTTGGTTGTTCTCAAGGCTGGCAGCAGTGGCTCTGGTGACTTTGGATGGTCACGAATGGGATTTGGTTTTACAGTAAGCCAGTATGCCAGAAAATGGTGGGTTGCTCCTTCCAGGTGGGGAGAGTGTCTTTGCCCCAAGTGAAGGAGTTCAAGTACCTCAGGGTCTTGTTCAAGAGTGAGGGTAGAAGGGACTGTGAGATCGACAGGTGGATCAGAGCAGACGTTGTACTGCACCGTCATGGTGAAGAGGGAGCTGAACCGGAAAGCAAAACTCTCAGTTTATTGGTCAGTTTTCGTCCCAACCCTTACCTATGGTCATGAACTCTTGGTAAGGACTGTAAGAATGAGATCACAGGTTCAAGCGATCGAAATGAGATTCCCCAGGATGGTATCTGCTCAACCTTAGAGATAGGGTGAGAAGCTCGGACATCTGGAAGGATCTCGAAGAAGAGCCGCTGCTCCTTCGTGTCGAAAGGAGCCAGTTGAGGTGGTTCGTCTGTTGATCAGGATGCCTCCTGGTTGCCTCCCTATCCACGTCCAACTGGAAGAAGACCCTGGGGTAGACCCAGAACTCGCTGGAAGGATTATATATCTCATCCCTAACCCTAGGAACGCATTGGAGCCCCCAGGAGGAGCTGGAAAATGTTGCTGGGGAGAGAGATGTCTGGGTTGACATGCTTAGCCTGCTGCCAACGCGACCCAACCCCGGATAAGCTGAAGAAAATGGATGAATGGAGAAAGCTAGTATGGCTGCTATTTGAGCGATTAGCTCAGATGTAGCTTTAGCAGCAGTTTTTAACGGACTTGGACAGCATTTCTTTTTTGAAAGATGAGCAAAGAACCACACTGAAAGCTTTTCTTGGCAGATGTGTTTTTGCACTTTTTCAACCAGCTGATGAGTTTTATCCACCAACAAGCTCCGCCGTTCGAAAACTATGATAGCATCTGCCATCTCATGTTACTACTGGAGCTGTGCATGCCTGCTAACTCATTTTGTCTTGTCACTCTGATTTGCTCATAATACATGTGACAGACAGAGTTTGGTTTATTCATCTTCTGAGAATAATAAAGAGAAAGTCCCGCCATATTCAAACACTTGGTATGGAAGGTGTCCCAGATGTCCTATGCTCTGGATATATGAAAGTCTATCTGGTATATCAGGTTACAATAATAATAATTCACCCAGGGGACAGTGATTCTAGTATGTTAAATTGTGGCAGGCCCATGTCACAAATCATCAATGGGCTACCATGTTTTCTGTTTGTGGTCAGTGGGGTACTTTATAATACCTGGTGCTCCTGGAGGTCCTATATCTCCCATCTCTCCTACACCTTTATCTCCCTTTACTCCTTGTGGTCCTCGTGGCCCTGCAAACAGAGAGAGTTGCACATTTTGACCATGGCTGTCTGATGGTTTACAGTAAGCTTAAGAGTACACGTAAGTGGTCTAACAGACCTGGGGGTCCGATGCCTCCTGGACGACCTTGTCTGCCAATCATTCCTGGGATTCCTGGTGATCCGGGGGCTCCAGGGTTACCTGGTGCACCATCTTTTCCTGGGGGTCCGGGCCGGCCTGGAGATGCCACCATCTCTACAGGCATCTGCATGCGAGACATGTAGTAGGCCATTCTCTCTGGGGAAGAGGAGGAGAAAGCCACAATAACAAACAAAGCAGCAAGAGCAGCCGTGTCCCAGAGGAGTCTACAAATAATTTGCTCACAGAGAGATGTTCATCTGAGGAAAAAAAATGTTCCTCTCGTCTAAAAACTGCAGAATCTTGCAGGGTAAATGATCCCGTAACAATGTGCATTAGCAGAGATTAACACATGCCCTCACCATCAAAGACCTTGATGACCTGCTGGCGGATGAAGTTCTTGATTTCATCATAATTGACTACAGCCTGTTTTAGAGCAGAGAAATGAGGAGAAAAACAAAGGAGAGAGCATTCATCAAGGTAGATAATTAGAAAAATCATTATTTACAGGAGCAGATGGAGCTGGCGAATGCCTCTGGCCATTGTACAATTTGTCATTTCCTCCTCTCAGAGCTAAGCTGGAGAGTAAATAATTTAAAGCTGGTTAAAAACTTTAAGCAAGGTGCACAGACTGTAATAAACGTGTATCTCACATCGTTTCCTGGTGACCCTGGAGTTCCTGGAAGCCCTGCAGGCCCCTCTGGGCCCGGACTTCCCCTCTCTCCTCTGGGTCCGATGGGGCCCATCATGGGCTGTGCATCCTTGGCTTGGTAACCCCCAACACCTGCAGGGCCTGGTCTGCCAGGAGGACCAGGAGGACCTCTAAGGCCTTGGGCCCCTTGCTCACCCTGGGAGACACACAAACACTCGCGCATTAATGTTAAAACGATAGAAGACAAAACCGTGAAAAGCCCTAAATTAGCTCATAAAAGGGGAGAAAAATAACAATTCCAGTCATGACATGTGAGACACTTTCATCATTTTAAACAGGTTTGTGCTAATTGAATAATAACTACTATTATCAGTAATTTTATGCATCCACCACCTTTTCAAAAATCATTTATTCACTGATTTGAAAAAGAAAGAAAATAATGACCTTGTTTTGACTTCCCTTCGACGTTTAAATTGTTAAACTAATATAAAAATCCTCCTTGTCATGGCGCTTTAGAACTCTTTGTATGAAGCACTTTGATTTGCTTTGTTGCTGAAATGTGCTCTCCAAAGTAGGCTTGCATCCTTACATTTTATTTACTTCATTTTCCAGCAGTAGTGATTGGCTTCCAATTATTTGCTTCTGAGCTTGACTTTTTTAGTCCTACCTCATATCCTCAGTGCTTGAAAAGCACAAAAATAAAGAAAAAGGCTTTATTTCCTATATGAGTGTGGACCATGGCCTGGCACAGCGACCTGTTGATTGTTTTTTCGATAGCCAGAAATTTACCCTCTTTTCACATTACCGAGATAAAGGGAGAAGCATTTGTTATAGTATGATATAGGAAAAATAAAAAGAGATCTGAAGGATACAAGACTAAGTAAAACCCTAGAATATGACTGACCGCAACTATCTGGGATGCCTATTAAAATGCCTGAATGAATTGTGTCTTGTGGACAAAACTGCCACTGTGGCTAATTCCAAGCCAATCACTTCACTAGCAGGCATTGTATACAACCACTTGCAACAACTAACTTCTTTCCCTGTAGTTCTCACAAAGTCATGCTAAAGCAGGTCGGCAGAAGACTGAAAACATCTTTTCTGTTATGGAAGGCTTTCTGTGTTGCCCTCTGTGCTTGTTGTAATAAAGAAATGTTGTCCAGTTCTGGCAAAAGTACTGCTGCAGCTAATTCTGAGCTAATCACTCCACAAGCAGCCACTGTATACAAGCATTCACACAACAACTAACTTTTTCCCCATAACTATCCCATAGTTATGCCAAAGCAGGTTGGCAGAAGAACGAAAACATCTTTCACAACATGAAAAGCTTTTAGGGTTGTTTTAATTCTTTATTTCACACAGAAACATGGTCCAGTTCTTAATCTTAAGCTACAGTATGTCCGAGGTATTCACCACACTGGAGGCAGCCATTACCAACAGTTTTCAGTCCAACTAAACCCCGCCCACAGCGCAACTCTGTATGCATGCCTCTGAAAGTAGAGTCACTCAGTCAGTCACTCAGTCAGTCAGGGACATACAGACCTATGTGTAGGGCTGACCTCAGTGAGATTAGTAATTGCTGGAAAATGGAGTAAATAAAATACATGCCCTCTTTCCATGCTTACCTTATAGACAAATCAACATGTAAGATAATCCTCTTTCATCTGTGGAACTACATGAAGAACAAAAATCACTTCCCACTAAAGTTGAAGATTTTGAAATGAAATGCTAGTGTTAAGTCTGTAAACAAGGAAAAACAGCCTGAGGATGCCCAAAAAGGTCACTAGCCTATTAGTGCAGCAAAAGCTCACTTACAAACAAAAGTAAAGCATGCTTGTTTCATTCTTTAAAAGGAACTATTAAATTCAACAGCTGCTGGCAAGACACGAGATGGTTTTAAGCCTCATCCAAGGCCATATTTGATCAGAGGTGCATAACACCAATAAACCCTTGGAGAAAGCAACTGTTTGTCCAAATAGTGTGATGTCAGTACATGTTTTCACTGCTCCAAGTCAAGTCAGAACCTCCAAAATCTGTTATGTTTGATCGTGCGAATTTCTGATAGATCTCTTATCTTCACTGTGAAATCATTGGTACAAATGGCAGGTGTTTGGCCTGGCAATCTGGCTGAAACTTCTGTTGAGTGGACTTAGAGAATTTTTTTATTAAATCAAGTCAAACTGCCCTTATGTCTGTGGTCTCCCATGCCTGTAAATCAGTTTTTCGAATCCAAAACCGTCCAGTGTTTTGCCAGCTTTTAGCAGGGCACACACTCAAAAAACTCATGCCAATCTTGGGTGAGATCCCCCCTACTTCTTTGGCACAGATGGCGTAGTGGTTAGGCTGAACCCATACACAGGTGGAACTGTGGCTCCTTTCATGCATGCCACTAATTCATCCCTGCTTCTGAATCTATTTCTCCTTCTCTACCTCCTCTCTCAAAAATAGAGGTGCATAAAGCCCAAAAATCATTCTGAAAAAAAGAGAACAAGGGTACTAATGGCCTGATTACTGGATGGTTATTAAGAAGAAAAAAGGGAAGGGAGGATAATGAGGTTATTTAGTGTTTGCTGAAAGGCATGTGGAGAATCATTGGTCAAGTGGAAGAAAGTTCTTTGGTCTGAAGAGACCAAAATGGGGCTTTCTGGCCATCAGAAAGCACCACTGACTCAAAACACTGCACATCACCACAAACACATCATCCCCACTGTGAAACACAGTTGTGGCAGCATCATGCTGTGGGGATGCTTCTTGGCAGCTGGCCCAGAAAGTCTAGTAAAGGTAGAAACTAAAATGAACGCAGCAAAATATGAGAAAATCCCTTATTCAGTCTTCAAGAAACTGTAGCTTGGGGGAAGGTTTATTCCCCAGCAAGAAAACTAGGTCGTTTCCACAGAGCAGTCCGGTTCAGTTTGGTACAGCATGGTACACATTTTTGGACGTTTCCATATAGGAAAAGTAGAGGGGTCCCAAAAATGACTCGTACCGTCCCACTTTGTAGCACCCTTCCATACCTATATTACCCAAAAAGGTGGAGCTAAACACACTAACAAGGGTTTGCACTGATGTCACATCAGTGCGCGACACTACCGCTCAGCTTCAGGCTGCAAAACACAGAAGTCTGCTCTTTTAGGAGCGAGCATATCTGTTTAAATCAGGGATATTTGGACTCGACAGAGATCCATAATGTTTCCTAGTCTGTAGATATCAATATGGGGACACAAATCAAGTTTCCTGACGTTTATCTGGACCTGAATTTAAGTACACAAAGCAGAGCCTGAGGGCTCACATCAGCCTGGTCTATCCGCGATGGCTGGGGAACTAAATTAATGCTGAAGTTTTGTGAAAACGGAGCTGTAGATCAGGTGATTTTCTGTAACTTGTTGTTCATCTACTCCTTACTTTAGGTAACTTGTGAAAAGATCACTCTGTGGTTGCTGAACGTGCTTGTAAAACTTAGGGTAGCCTTTTTTAAAAAGAGATCAATGCACCCAGGATTTCTGACTTAATCTAGTTTGATTTTAACACCAGTCAAACATTTAGTTCTTATGTGACAAATTCTCCTGATACAGCTCTAAACTTTTATATTATGTTGTATAAACTGTTGTAGACTAGAGAATATTATCGGACCGGTACGACTGAAAATGTTTTGGTACACATCAGCTGAAGATGTGTACTAGCCGTAGTTGACATGATTAAGGTTTAGTTATTAAAAAACAGCATGTCTGTGGAAACGCTAACTATTTTAGTGTTCAGCATACCGAACCATACCAAGTTGAACTCAATCAAATTGGACCACCTGATGGAATCGTGGCTAAAGACCCGTAGCATAGAGTCAAAGCCCAGAGCTCAGTCCAACAGAGAGTTTGCTGTTCACGCCTGATCCCTGTGCAAACTCATAAACCTCAAGCAGTTTTGCAAAGAAGAATGGAGTAAAATTGCAGTGTCCTGATGTGGAGGCTCAACTGAGACTTATCCACACAGACTCAACGTTGTGGATCTTGTTTGATCAAGCAAGATTTTGAGTTTTAAGTGTGGAGAATCTGGTTGTTGGTGTGTGAATCTCTTGGTGTGTGTTGTGCTGTTTTGGTCTTCTCGTTGCTTGCAACGAACTAAGAGCGAAACTGTGATATCAATCATGTGTGGGGTCCCTTTTAGTCCGCCAGGTTTTAGCTAACCCTTCATCATCAGTGGCACTTCCAGTCTCATTTTTCAGTCTATAAACAGATGAAGCTGACACCATGCACCATTGGTAACAGCTACTTTTCTTCATAAAGCTTTTCTCGCTAGCTATGTTTTCCTCTTCAGTAGTTTGAATATTTTGCGGGTTCTTAGAGACCTAATGAGGACTCTATATTTCAGCAAATATCGAGCAGGCACAAGCAAAGCTGCTTTTTCACCAAGCTATCACTATCTACAGTAAAAAGAAGAGCCCACCATTAGTGTGGTTTAAATAAACTTAACAAAACAGTGGTGCTGCATTAGCGACAGTGATTTATCGAGGACAAAGAAGCCCATAATGGACGTCTAATGTTTACGTGTCACGTCAGACAAGTGGCTCTTGAAACAGAGGGGAGGGAGGAGAATAGAGGAGTCCGTTCTTGTCTTTCTCCTCTGTTCTATTCTGTGCAGCTAAAACCCTGACAATGCCATCCTGTCAGCGTGACAAATAGCCTCATCTAGCATCTCTCCTCTTGCTTAATAGCATTATCCCAGAGGCAGAGAATAACTTTATCATTGTATCCACCTACAGTGCTGTAAGGAGAGGCTCCAACAGGCTCTTATAGCTACAGAGGTCTGGCAGGCAGCTGGCTGCCAGCTCGCCCAGGGGGTGAAGTGAGGTGAGGAGGAAGGAGGGTGTCGATGGGTGGGTCTGAGAGGGTTAGTGAACTGATGACTGTGTTAAGTGCGGGTGCTGAATGGGCAGAAATGAAGGGAGTGAGAGAGAGAGCGTGTTCAGCAGCGTGGTGTGCCGACCTCCCTGAGCTAAAAGAAACCGAACAAGGGAGCACGTTCACTGAATTCAGATGATCTGCTGAGGTAACGTTTGATGGATGCCCGCCTTGACGACACACTATCACATAATACATCGTCTCACCCTGATTCAGTACCTTTTGACCCGGCGGCCCCATGTCCCCTGGCAGACCAGCCGTGCCCTGTCAAAACAAAGAAAGAAATATCCATCAAGGGAATGAAATATACACATCGCCACATCCATCTCTGGCTATTATACTTTAATGGGGACAAACACCACACCCAGACATTACTCACATCTTTACCCGCAGCACCGTCATTGCCAGGCTCACCCTGAAACAAAAAGTCAAGGAAAAAGAATGAGATATTTTCAGCAGAGTAGCAGCTTGGATGATAATTTATTAAAACGGCTTCATTATGGGTGACAGATCTAGAGGTGAAGAGGTACTAACCAATGGCCCTGGATGCCCTGGTGGTCCTGGAGGCCCTCCCATTCCTGGGATACCCCGCTCACCGGATTGGCCTTTATCTCCTTTAATACCCTGCAGGGGAAGGTTGAATTTTAAATGTGTTTTCTTTCCTCCTCTTCCTTTCTCTAGCACATGTACAACACAATACAAATAGAAAAAATATGTTGCTCACCATAAAAAATGTTTAGACGTTCAATCATTATACATCTAATTAGACACAACATGTACTTCTTGTTCCCTGTGCTGTTTGTACAACAAAGCAGGGCTTTAATTATAAAGGTAACAACGGAGGTTACTCTGGGTGAAGGTGTTTCAGTATAGATTGCAATGGTTACTTTTGAGGCCAGGACTACAAAGCAAATAAAATCTAGCCAAGGTGTCTGTCAGTTACCTTGCTTTTCCAGCCCCAACAGAGGAGATCTCATTAAGCATCAGTGAAGCTGGTTATTAACTCAATAAGAAAACTCAGAGATTCTCTGTGCATGCAAACATTACTATGTGGTGGCAGCAGCACGTAACCAATTACACAATTAAACAAGTGCATGATATTAAATTCATTGTAGTTAAACTGTAGGAGCTTTACTTGGATGAAAAAAAAAGAAAAAAATCTGTTGCATTGCCAAAGAAAACATTCAAAGGAATGAATAAATTATGTATTTTATACAACAATAAATTAATAGCAATTGAAATATGTATCAAACTTATGGTTTGAAAAAATGAGAAATTCTATCATATAGAATGAAATTTGTTTTTTCATGCATCCATTTTGTCGTTCTGCATCTCTCACTTGCTCTTTTTTTTCAATTTGTGCATATCTCTCACCCTGCAACTTCCTCTTCCCTTTCCTAATGTTTCTTTCTTTATTTCTGTATCCTCCTTTTTCTTGATTTCTGCATCTTCCTCTTCTTTTCTTCCTGACTTTCGAGGTTTGCTCTTCTTGCCCTTCCATCTTAGCTCTTTTTGCAACTTCCTCTTCTCTCTCTCTTCATCTTCTCTTTTCCTGCATCTTCCTCTTTTCTTTCCTTCCTTTACTTCTCTCTTTCTGCATCTTCCTCTCATTTCCTCCGGCATCTGCCTCTATCCCTTCACAACTTTTGAGTCAAAAATTATCTTTACACTCTTTCGAAGCCACATTCACCAGTTAAACCCCAGATAAACATCTCATTCTAATATGAAATAAGAAAGTCTTGAATTCCCTGTTATAGGTAACTCATCTGCCACTGCAGGAGTGAAATTCACATGTTGAATGTCCTGCAATTAGATGTTTAAATGTATACAGTGGTGCAGTCGTGACTTAATGTTGCAGGCAAACCTGGAAGTTAGCGTTGCATGGGTTCCCTCGGCGTTGAGCCTATGGGATTTTTCATTGGGTTTTTGGATTATTGCTGAACATAAGCTCTGTGCCCATTAAAAGTTTATGAAACTTACACGTTTTGTTCATAAAGATAATCTTCACAAATTGATAATATAAGCATCATATCTGGTTCGTTAATCTAACTGGCGAAAGTAAAAAGCTAACATCATGCTATATTGAACTACAACACGGTCGACTGAATTTACGTCATTACACACAGATACAGCTGAACGGCTCAGTTGCTTCGGATGATGACATTTGTCGTCCTTGTTAGCTATCTTTTAGCAACCGTCTTTATTAGGACGTGAAAAGATAAACAATTAAAAGATGAGGTATGTTTCAGATGTATTTTATGTTGTAGGATAAAACGTTAAACTCTCCTGAACTTGTGTTTAGCACAGACCTTATTTTAGGCATTTATCTGAAAACACATTCGAAATTCCCATAGGCTTTCAGACGAGGGAACCGGAAGTGCTAAAATGCTAACTTATTTGGCATTTTAGGACTCATTCCTGCACCACTCTATAAATTACTTAAGGCTGTCCAATTGGAAGACGTTCATTCTCATCCCAGAAAGAGTTTTTTATCCTGGCATGTCAATTCAGTGTAGCTAATCATAAATGAAACAATACTTTTGACTAGAAATTAGACGTATGCACACGCATAAAATTTGAGTTTTTGCAGCGTGGTGTCTTTGTGTTTCAATCTGACTAGCCTCTGTTGTCAGAATTAATGCTTTAGTTATAAATCCTGTGTAGTAAAAGAAATGACAAACAATATTGAACGTTAAATATGCAGAATAAACATAAAGTATGACAGCTGCACATGGTACATTTAAGAGCAGAAGCATATGAAAACAGACATATCTAGTAGCATGTAACAGATTTTAGCACTGGTTTCTCACTGACTTTGGAGAAAATCATCTTGAATCAGGGTCAGGTGTGTGTAATTGGCTCTGATTGAGGCCAGGTGTGTAAGCTTACATATACCTCTGAGTTTCAGTGTTCAGAGCTGACTCATTGGGCTCTATTTTCGTAGACCAGGCGCAGGCACGGCACACCTGCCCTACGCCACGCCTGTGCCCAACAACGGGGTGTGTCCAGGGCATTTTGCAATTTTCCTGCACGGCGCAGTCTGGCGCAGTACGGCGCAACGTGGCGCACCCAGGCCTCCGTCCCTCCCACCGGCACAAGTGGCAAAGAGGGAGGAGAGAAGGCGTGAGTGGGTTTAACACAGCTGAGGTTAATCTTCACCAATCAAATGAACGCCTCTCCTTGCCTTTAAATGCGCTGCGGGCAAGGACTCCAAGGACTGATGATGCAAAAACTGCCTGGGAGGAAGTTACTAATATTGTCAATCAAGTTTGCCCAGATATTCTGAGAACCGCTGCCCAATGTAAAAAAACGGTTCAATGATGTAAGGAGAAGGGCCAAAAAAAAGCTGTCAGAGCAAAGAAGGCACACAGTGGCCACCGGGCTGTGCATCAGAGGCCACGATGCGTTTCACCGTGTGGACCACCTCACGGGACAGATGTCATCTGTTCCTGTGTCATGAATAGGAGTACAAAATTAAGTGACAATTACATTAAACACAGCAGCAGGCTAATCCAGGCATCATGCTTGTGATCCATCTGCATTCCTGCTCTGTCATCGCCAAATAGGAGAACCTTTGGTGATATATTCTCTCCCGGTATCTCCTCCTCATCCTCCTTGCAATAATGTACTCCATCTTTTTAGATCACGTTAAGAATTAAGATTAAAACACAGAAATATGGGCAATCACAGGTAAATCCATAAGACACCGACTGACTTACATTTATTCAGCAAGTGTCTCTCTCTTTTTTCTTTTCTTTTGAATTTCATGAGATGATAGAAGCCGAATATATACTCCGTATCGGATGCCATGGCTGTTTGTGGTTGGCTGAGAGATGTGAACGCGTGACAAACATCTTTGATCTGACATCAGATGTGACGGGACAATTTATATAGATACAAATGTATATGCTGGTTCAGACGGTTACATTAAATAGTGGTTGCTGTGATTGTTTTTTGCATTGAAATGTGCCTGACACTCTGGAAACCTGCCTGTGAGGTTTTGGTGACGTGTGCGCACTGCGCGCCTGTCAGCCAAATTACCACTACACCGGGCACGCTTCGCCTGCGCCGAGAATAGACCAGGTTGAAGGCTGGCGGGCTTTCAGCGCACCTTCCGCGCAGTGTTTTGGCACGAAATTGTCACTGCGCCAAGCTGAATCTGTCGACACCTCCCCCTGGTGCGCCGCCACACCCATCTCGGCACAGCCCGGTCTACCAAATTGCCAAACTGACTGCGCACGGTGGTGCACCGGACGAAATTACCACTGCACGGGGTGCGCCACGCTACGCCACCCTGTGCTGCGCCACGAAATTAGAGCCCATTATCTCAACATCAGAGATAGTGAGAGCTTCTTTCTTTGTGGTTTCTGAGTGTGTGCTGTTGTGTTTGTTCTAGGTTTTCAGTCCGTCTAAGGCTGGCTTCACACTAGATAATTTTAGGCCAGGTTTTGTGGCAGATTTGGGCCAATTTCATATGCAATCCTAATTTAGATTATTTCCAAACAGCCAGGTCTGAATGCATGGCTTTGACATTGCTTCTCACAGTTCTGTGCTGGGTTTTACACTACAAACTGGGCTAAATACACCAAGACTTATTGCTATCATGAGCAACTTTGCTGTCAGCAGTTCAATCATTTTTAAAAATTCAAAGAGAAACTATGATATTAGAAAGCATTTAAAAAATCTCATAATCCAAACTAAAATCAACACAAGGGCAGTGACAAGTACAAGAAGGGCAACTGAGAGGAAAAAATGACTGCTTGGATGCACAAATTATGGTTTATAATATCACTTAATTCTCATTAGTGTGTAAGAGGGTTGTTAGTGTTGCTGGGTTGGTCTTTTTTCTACCCTAACCTTTTGTGTTCTCTCTAAAGGTCTCCTGGCAGCCCTTGTGTTTTGGTAAGTGTTTCCTGGGTCTCTTATTTTTTTCAGTCATCTGCTTTTAAACAATGTTGTATTTCCTCCTTATCCAGTGACTTTTAGTTAAGGGAGCTTGTTTGTTTTGGCTCATTGCTATTTTGTTTGTTCTTGTCTTATATTTATTCCCTGTGACTTTTATGGTTATCCCTGTAGGTGAACTTTAAAGATCCTGGTCCACAGCTGCATCCAACTCCAATTCTTCACAGATGTCTAAACCTATTCATGTGTGATGTCATGTTTGAGCATTGGTCTTACCACTCCTGAGGGACCAGGAGGTCCTGGTGGACCAGCTGGACCTGTAGCACCCTAATGAAAAAAGGAGATACACACATTACTCACACACACACACCACAAAAACTGAATATTAAACAAGCTAAGGGTTAAAAGGGCAGAAAGCTTACTATGTGACCGGGGGGTCCAGGTCGTCCCTGAGTTCCTGGGGTTCCAGGATCACCCTGCAAAGGTCAAAGATTGACATTCTGAGCTGTGCATATTTACCCAGACTATGACAAATACACTGTACACTTGCTTTAGGCTTGAAAAATTTTCAGTCCAGCCTAAATGGACGTTGGGTTTTGAGGGAAAAGAGAAAGGTACTAACTTCATGGCCCGGTCTGCCTGGAGGTCCAGGTGGACCTGTGGGTCCAGCTTCACCCTAAAAAGATGCAACATAAAAACACTGTTGGACTGACAGAAATGAGACCTGTACAACATCAGACATATGTGCAATAATATTGCTGAAGAATGCAACAAAATTATGAAGCCCAAGTGAATTCATGTTTGCAAAGTGTTTCCCTGAATTTACATTAAATTATTTTTTTCTGAATGTTGAATTTGTTCCAATCATTCTGAGCATTTATGGCTGCATTAAAATGGTATGAAATCATAGCTGCTATGCCCTCCATACACTGGGTAACATTTAACTATGCTGAGAGATAGTACATTTTGAAATTTTGCTTCTGTGTTTTAGAACATATAAAACACAGAAAATATCATCATTATTACAGTCTTATTTTTTATCTGTTTATTATGTGTACCTGTTCAACTACTCATTAATGTATCTAATCATCCAATCAGATGGCATCAACCATTAATGTGGGCGTGTTCACATGGTTAAGATAATCTGCTGAAGATCAAACAAAGCATTTAAATGAAAATAAAGGAGATGTTCCTGACTTTGAACATGCAGTGGTCTGACAGCTTCTTTTTATGTTGTTTGTGCCAGATTGTAAACCTACACCCATTGACCTTTCAGACTGGAAAGGCTGTTTTTTGGTTCCTGAACCTAATTTTGAAACGGCCGGCGAATAGTTGGTTCTTTCCTGGGAACTGTGACACCATCAGGGGGTGTATCACATTCTAGGTTGTTAAGATGAACAGAAGGCCAGGAGTGTTGGGAGACAAAATGTTTGGTTGTAATCTGGGCATTGACTAACCTGACAGCCAGATGGATTTGTTTCACACCTCCATCTTGTAAACCTTCCATAGACGGTGTTTGAGAAAGGACAGAGACTTGGAAAATAAAACTTGGAGGATGATTGGATGAATGTTCTGTCTGTCACATCTTTACGGGCCAATCAGTGCAACAAAACACGTGACGTCGTAGCCCCAAACCGAAGTACGCCACTACCGATGAATAAAGTCCATAGAGAGCTGCAGAACCAGACCATGGCAACTGTAGACATGTCAGTACACAACTTTTTTCATTTTTGAAAAGAAAACTGCTCATTGCTGTTCTTTGTTATTCTTTTGATGAAAGAAATGTTGTCAAGTTCTGATAAAACTGATGCTCTAACAGCATCCATGCTAATGTCTTCCACCATATCTGCACCAGCCTCTTCTCACTGCTTGCTTACGTCACAACTCCGGCGCGCTCGAAAGTACTGCCCCTCGATGCTGATTGGCCCTGTCACTTTCTAACCGGGCCCAAACGGTTTAGATGGGCGTTTTGCAGGATGGATTTACAAGTAAGATTTATGGAAATGGGAAAAACCATCTGCTTTGCAAGGTTGGGCAAAGGTAAAGGTAAAGCTGGAGAGCAATACAAGGAGGGGTATTTTATGCTGAATTTGTGGAAGAGACAGTGAAGGCTGGGTTCACCTAAACACCAAACCAAATAATGAATAAACTCAAGAAACTGAAGAAGGGATACCGGGACAGCAAGAAAGACTTGTGCAAAAGTGAAACTGGACGATACACGTCCATCATGTCCTTATGCTTAAACTGGCTTGAACGCTGGTTCACCAGAAAGCACCAAGGTTCTGAGACTCCAGAACGGAACCAGAAGTAACATGTCTGTCTGAAAGCACTAACTGTCACCTACTGGTGACCAGTCCAGTATGGAACCCGCCTCTCATCCAAGCAACAGTTGCGATCGGCTTCACCAACCGCAACCAAAAAAAGAGACAAGCTGGTATCAGTCTGGACATTTTCATCTGACTGCTGCTACAAAAGAGATATTTTGGCAATGAGAAATGCTGTTCAAATGGTATTCTCTCTTGGTCTCTTGACGATTCTCTGCAAACCCTAGAGATGATTATGGGTGAAGACCTCAGCAGATCAGCAGTTTCTGAAGTACTCAGACCAGGCAGTCTGGAACCAACAACCATGGCATATTCAAAGTCACTCTTGTTCCCTGCTCTTTTGCTCTGTTTGACTTTTAGCAGATCTGCTTGACCATGAGCCTACATGCATTTACCGCCTCCAGACAGTTAAACAGGTGTACCTAATAAAGTGATCAGTTGGAGTATATTTAAGCCAGTAAATGAACAATGAGTTGTTATCTTAATGTGACAAATATAGTAGTTATTTTATATTTTTGATTAAGTATCTGTTTCATTAATGTGTTTGCACACTTTTGCAATGTGTTTATTTTGATTAATGATTCTTCTGACAGTGATGAAAGTGAAGCCCATCATTACAACCCAGACATGTACTGGTGAGAGTCTTGATAATCATCAGTTTGATAAAACAACTTGGCCCTGATGCACGAACAACAGACAGTTGCTGTAAGGACACAAACGGATGGACACAGTGTGATGGTAAAGCAGAGAGTTGTTGGCTAACCTTCTGTCCTGGGAAGCCAGTATGGCCGGTTTTCCCTTTGAATCCCTGAGGAGACACATCAAAGAGAATGAGATTGGTACAGTATCAAAATTCACAAAGTGGAGGCTGCCAAAGAACGGGCAGACGTGTCTTTGAAATCCTGAACACCTGCTCTTGGGTGGAACACAAACTGAGATACAGAGAGTGAGGCAGAGATATAAAAAGAGAAAGAAAGGCAGCTACTCATTTCTCCTCTGAAGCTGACTTCAGGGTGTGAATATCGCTCTGTCTGCTGTGTCGGTTAAAAAGACAGAAAGTTATAAAGATCTGAAAGGACGAGAGGAAGCTAAGAAGTCTAAATGGGGTCACATCACCAATGACATTTTAACAAGACTCAGTGATGACTGAACATGAGGATGTAGAGTGGCAACTTTGAGAAATATCACTAAGAACAGTGCCTTATTACATTGACCCCTTCTCTGTGGATCAAACTATATAAATGTCAAGAATTAGTAGGATCACACCTGTAGAGACCTGTCCTTAAACTTTAAAACATTTCTTCTTTTAATCTGAAATGCAAGTCACAGGCTGGAGTGCATAAAATATTCACCAAGAACTGCAAATCCATCTCCCCATAAAGAGCTTTGGAAAGGCTTCCAATGAAAAAGGTTTAGTCATGCAGGCTGATTTGCATACTGGTTTCCTGTTTGTGATACTGAAGGTGAGCTGTAGCAATGCAATCCTAATGCACTGCATAGAAAAGCATGCCTATGGATTGTTTTCTCCACAACAAAGTACTGAATGTGAAAAATGATAAGAGCCTTTCTGATGTGAATGCTTAAAGGAACATTATATTTACATCAAATTTACTCCATGTTTCAACAAGACTCTGTAAGAAATATCATTAGTTTTGCAAATATTTGGGCATTTACCAAAGTGTCAGACTAATTAAAAGTCTAAACTCATACTCATGCTGGAAGGAAAGTTTGAGAATTAGTCAGATGTTATTAAAATGACTCCTGAGGGGGAAATGAATGTTCCAGAGTTGTTGGTAAAATTCACTCAAAATTCACAGCTATAAACCTCATGGTGCTGCAAGAGAAGTCTGGGGACCATCAAAGGTATAAGGGGGCATTAACTAGGAAAAATGTTGATGTACAATATGATATGCCATTCTCATAGTTTTAATTGGTATGTTAAATTAGAAGGCAAAGACTGTGCATCTAGGAAAAGTCAGCAAATCACAAGCTTTTTAAGGATTCATCCTCTAGATACCATGAGTATCTGGACCATATTCCATGTTAACCAATCTTACACCATGTCTTCACTGGCAAGTGAGAATCAGCGACATAATCAGTTGATTTCATATTGTAGTGTCCTGACAATATGAGAGCAATGTGGGAACAAGAAGGGCAATAATTGTCCTCCAACACCCTGTTCCTGCATTCCTCTCCATCACAAACGTTGAGATGATCGAAGAAAAAGTAAACCAGGGGTGTCCAAACTATGGCCTGGGGGCCAAATGAAGCCTGCGGCCCATTTTTGATTGGCCCGCAGCAAATTCTAGAGATAAAATGAAATATTAAAACATAAAACTTGAGCTTAACTGTATTGTACTTCTTGTTTTCAGCACCAGAAAACAACATGGTAGCGGTGCTACCATGTTAAATCTGTAAACAAACATTTTGACAAGAAGATATCTTGATTAATAATGTCCTGATGGGTTATCACAGCAAATAGCAGCACCAATAAATTTACAGGAGCAGAGCCAGTGGTAGCCAGGGCTAAACAGGGCCCCCTGAAATCTGAGTGGCTCCCCAAAATCCTGAAAACGACTCTCCATTTGCCCTGTCATCCATTAACTAGCCATTTAGGCATACTCAATCACTAAGTATGTAAGAACTTAGATTGGATTAGTCTTACTAACTTTAACATCCTCATGGTGAGGAATATGAAAGTGGCCCCGTCATCCTAATATATTTCTGTATGTGGCCCTCTGTGGAAAAAGTTTGGACATCCCTGAAGTAATCAGCTAGATTGATCAATATGTTTTATTTTAACTTACATTACAGCCCCAGAACACTGACTGAATGTGATCCTGATACAATCTTTACTTCGTGTGAAGTCCCTAATGTTAGCACTCACCTATAATTTCATAAGGAATTGCTTCCCCTCCCTTCCTGAATGGCACCATTATTGACTCAGACACACCAAAAATGCATAAAATTGTCCAAGATTTTGTAAACTTTCATCCTGGTGGCTGTATAAAGAGAGTAATGGCTTTGAGATTTCTGGTTATAGTAATAAATACTGTCCCAGGTGCTGGGTAAGGGTCCAAACTTACAAAAACTTAGATTTTAAATGTATATCTTCATTTTCTGCGACGTGTGTTGTTTATAAAGATAGGGACTAACGAATAAATTTGGTATAGAGCTCAACAGTGCGCCCTCACTTTATCAGCAGTGTTGGTTATGGAAGTGAAATTTTCCAAAATCCTTACAACAACGCTTTCAATGCATGAACCAAGCTAACCAGTTACCCCAGTACCAGTGACTATAAAACACTGGCTTTGGCAAAAAAGTGGCATTTAAAATGGAGAAAAGGCAAAAGCACAAGACTGTATTTCTTTGCTAAGAGGTAGGAACTAACTCTGTAATGTCCCACAATCCATTGTGATTAATTTTATTCATTTTTAGTAATCACTTCTCAAGCTTTTAAACCACATATGTACTTCTTTTCTACATTTATCTCTACTACAGTGTTTATATTTGAAATGACAATGTTGTAATATTTTGTAGTTTGATTATTCAGGGCTTCATACTGTGGGGTAATGTATTGTCATCACCAACAGTGAACCGTAAAGATGTTCATAAGCGACAATTCCTCCATTCTGCTAAATGTTCATTTAAATTTTGTTTGACAGACTAGTCTAAAGAGGAGAAAATCCTTAGAAAACAGTCAGATTTCTCACAGGGTCATTGTAGGTGATGTTAGCCTGATTTACTCTCTACAGCGTGGCTACCATTAGCAGCTAGCTACGCCAGCCTTCGTTCGTCTTTGCAGATTAATATCGTGCTTTGATATGTGGCCTCTTTTCAATTTGGTTGAGTAGTCCTACGCAACTATTTCCACTTTCGACAGCCTACACATTTTATAATTTATGTCCATTAAACACTTAAAACTGTCACGCCCTGCTGTTCCTCCTGCACGCTAACTGCTAAGCTAAAGCTGAGCTTGTCATAATTATGTCCAGTGAAGTGCCATGTGAAAGCTAAGACAGGAAGGTTGCAACCATTAACTGAAGCTACAGCGGCCTCTAATGATGGGAGGTTCATTACAGTTTAAAATAACATTATAGACCAGAATTTCAAGCCTGTGTTTATAAAAATGATGGGTTATTTAGTTCAACCAACTTGTTTGCTTGTGCCAGCTATTTTGCTAAAAAAAATGTAACCCTTATACAGTGCACATCCCTAGTGGACAGCCTTCATTTTAGGGCTAAGTATAGTAACCGGAGGCCCAGTTAATCGGAGACACCACTATGACACTCAAGGGTTATGGGTATTGAAGGATTTTGGCCGAGATGGCACATAAACTGCCTGTTTTTAAACGAGCTTGATAACTTATGAACTTTTGTCTAACTTGTCTATGTGGTAAGTCTAACTTGAATGGTAGTTTTACTTCCAGAACCACACTGTTGAGCCCTATTCAGTGGTAGCTGACACTGTTCTCTTATTTTTGGAAGCTATGAAAGCTTCCAAAAAGCTATGCATTGCACCAGTGGGACCTCTGCAATTTCCCAAAATGATAAAGGTTCGTCCTTTGGGAACTATGCGTGCAAAATGATTTATACAAATTGGTCATTTACTCCATGAGAGATCTCACAAAATAAGATGATCTGCTTTAGACACCGCTTCTGGGAATAATAAATACTGAGTACTAAACTTGAGTTTTTGACAAACATCAGCCTGGGTGCAAGTGACTCATGATCAACCAACAACATGGCTTCTATTAAATTCCATTCAATCACATGCATGACGATACCAATCTGAAGAATTTCTGTTTCTTTCTCTATTGTACTCTTAATTTGTCTTTCCAGAGTACACAGATCTTATAAAAAGAAGAGTACAAAATGCATTAATATGAATATCATGTCACGATCTGCTTGCATTAAGTACATTTAATACTTAAAATATACTATACAACTTCTCATGTCTAATTCATGTGTTGAGCACTAAATGGACAGAGAATCAAACCAGGTCATGTTAATGTTAGAGGTGATACTTACTGGGATTCCTCGGGGTCCAGCTGGGCCTGGAGGGCCCGCTTCACCCTGATAACAAAGGAATAGCCAGTGTCAGAGGTCAGATATTACAAAACATGGATGTCTTTTACTTCACCAGAGACTCCATCTCTTCCATGTGGGCTTGGATGCGAGCGTGCTTTGCCCTGCCAACCATGAGTGCAAACTCACCCTCAGCCCTGGTTTTCCATCTTTTCCATCCATTCCCTCAATGCCAGGGGGGCCCTTTCAATGAAAACAAAGAGAGCGAGTGCACATGAGGATTCTGGCTAGTATACAGGTCATGGATATGTATGTTAACATTGTAATGTAACATGTCAGTATATTTACCATTAGCCCTGGGGAGCCTGGAGAGCCCGGGGGTCCGGTAGGTCCTTGAGAGCCTTGAAGGCCATCATTGCCCTGTGAAAACAAGGTTGATTTGAATACAACAAATGAGAATAATACATGCTAGAAATCCGCGGCTAACTGTGATGTTTTTACTCACTTTTTCACCTTTGATTCCAGAGAGTCCTTCCCTTCCTGGTTTGCCAGAAGGACCAGGAGGACCCTATAAAAGATATGAAAAAAATGTGTATGGAAAACCACAGAGAGACACACAAAAGCTGCAAAAAAGCCAGAAAAAATACATACTGGTGGTCCTGGAAAACCTGGCTGTCCTTGAAAACCCTTGAATAAAAGAGAAAAAGAGGTTATTCAGTCTATTTTCTATCAAGATACCATATGAAGTGTTACTATAGATAGATAGCAGGGATGGAAAGTAACTAATTACATTTACTCAATAACTAATTGAGTAGCTTTTTGTCTAGTTGTACTTTTTTTAGTAGTTTTTTTAAATAGTAAAACTACTTTTACTTTTAAGTATACTTTGTGTGAGCTATTGCACTTAATTACAATTTAAAAAGCATCAAGTACTGAGCAAAAAAAACTAAACACAAAAATTCATGCCAGCAACATGAAAACAACCAGTTGTTTGGCTTTCATAACACATGACGGTCAGTACATGCACAGAGCAAGAGAATGGAGGTTGGAGGTCCATATTCAGGGCCTGAGAACTAACCTTGGAGCCAGGACCCTGTTGTATCTGTGGGCATTCTTAGATATTATTTTTCCAACACTTTGTGGCCTGTTTTGAGGGCCTTGACTGCCTAAAAAGTCCCAAAAACCTTCCAGAAAATCAAAGGGAATGTTTTATGTTTTGGTGGAATTGTGCAAGTCTATTGCACATGGGCCCCACAAGTGTGACATAGGGGACTGGGTAAGAGCTACATGCATAAAAATCAGTACATGTATGTATCAGATCTAGACAAAATAAAAAGTCACCTGGAACTATCCTCTAATACCTACAGGAAATGCACCACAAACAGTTAAACATCAAATTTTGGCCATTTTTTGGCAGCATCATTGTTGTCACATCTGAAGGATCTCCACCGACAGATTTCATCAGATTGTCCCCATGTTTATTGTGCTTATTCTAGACAAGATGGAGCTCTAAAGTTGTGCAAACTGTGAGTTTTACCATAAGACTGGGCTGTGAACAGGGCCCAAAGTTGGAAAACTATTATCCATATTTTTTGAAGTGTGCCAACTATTTAGATTCTATATAACTCTACAGTGCTTATGTCGATCTTCACCAAACATATCAGGGATGATCACACTTTGACTCTGAATACATTTATCACTCTGTCACAGCATCCCCTTCTGCTGATTTATCATTTCCTCTGAATTTAGATTTTGTCCTTTAAAACACCTTTAAACATTCTGCCCTCCCACACCTTTCAAACAAGGTTTATGATTTTTGATTTACTTGCAGATCATCACCTACAAAAGAAAACTCTTGGCATGTGCTGGGGTGCGAGGGTCCTTCAGTGCTGCTTGCAGCCCTTGTTTCTTGTTGTTATTGCACATTAAAGACAGGTCATATTTCTCTGTGAAAGCCCCTTAGATATCAAAAGTAGCTACTCAGTACTTTGAGTACATTTGAAATGACTTACTTTTTAATTTCACTTGAGTTGATTTATAGACCAGTACTTTTACTAGAGTACAACAGTCTGGTACTTTTCCACCTCTGCCAGTCAGAGACCTCAGTCACTTCTGTAATTATGCAAATGTATGCATAAAGGCCTTTGCACACCGGGATTTTTTATTGTCTGAATTTTTTGCACATTAAAAAGAAAATCGCTCTCATTCACACTGGCATCAAAATTTTTGTCATTATTTTTTTCTGAACAGGTTTGACTTTAAGCAAATTTTCGCATCAGTCCAAGCCATTGAAATGGGAGACTGATGATTCAGATCAGCGCCTGCTCGCTTACCCCTGACCCCTCCATTCTCTCTCTCTCACTTGCACCAACACCTCACTTTAAACACCATGATTTGAACATGTTTTACATGGATATCAACAATGGTAATATGACAGATTAGGACACAAGTTTGTTCACACAGCCACCTCACAAAGCCTTAGTATATGTTTCAACATGGGAGGTTGCTTCTTGAGCATGTTACATACCGTATCCCCTTTGGCACCTGGAAGCCCTGCTGGTCCTGTGTCTCCTTTGATGCCCTGCAGACACAGAATGACTCACATTATTCTTCTCTAAAAGTTATTACTAACTAAAGGAGCCAATCTAAGTATATGAACTAGAAAACTGACCGGTGAGCCAGCCGAGCCTTGATACCCAGGGTTTCCAGGAGGACCCTGCAGAATAACAGGAAATGTTAGTGAATAATTTAAAAGCACAAATAGATCATGGGTCATGAAGTAGGGATGGAGTGACGGCTCACTGATTCTCCTTTCTGGCCACTTGTTCCTGGACTCCCACGTTCGCCCTTCAGTCCCTGACAAGAACACAGAGACAGTTAATGTGTGACTTCACAAATCACTGTAACCAGCTATCCATCCATTTAAGCTGTCAGATTGACGTCAGTCCCACTATTCTTTCATAATGCCGCGCTGAGAACAACTCACAGGCAGTCCAGGCGGTCCCATGGTTCCTGGATACCCAGGCGTCCCAGGAGGGCCCTGAGGTAAAGATCAGAGAATCAGTCAAACAGTGAGGAAAGCAATCAATTTATGGTTATGATATCCAGGTATTTGATTGGCAGACACTAACCTGCTCACCCTTCATTCCGCTGAGGCCGGGCGGCCCTCTCTCGCCCTGCTGACCCTGAAGATGACGGGAATGAGGCATGATTAGAAAATGAAGGAGAAGATGTGATTTGACACCAGGAAGAGAGGCTCCCCTGGTGGAAACGAGCCAAGGACGAGGCAAGTCAATATCAAAGAGGGGAAATGGCTAACGGGCTCAAACTGTCTCCCTTTGGAGCTGGCTACTTTTGATTTTGTCCTCTGCTTTACACCTATACCAGGCTCTAAAATGGTGATTTAGGTCTTTTCTGGCAATGTCCTGCGGCTGAACATCCCGTTTGGTCTGTTTAGTTGCTAAAGACTTTCATATTTCTCCCCCTCAAAAATACATCTCCTACTTACTCAGGTATCAATTTTCCCCTTATTGTTGTGCACACTAGGGTGCAATTACACTCTTTCATATTCAAACAAGTATAAAAATTACCTTAAACAGATGTAATGTTTTATACAGCGGCACAGTAGTATGCAAACATTTCCTAATGTTTCAAAGAAAAATGCAAACCCTACATTTTTCCACTCTGTTAATTGCATATTGAAGTCTGTTTTGACGTAAATATCAATAGGCATGTTTGAGTGTGATCTGTTGCCTAGAAACTGCTTTTATAAGCATGAGAGCTGGAAGAAAAGACTGAAGTTTTTACAAATCTGAGCGAATAAAAGGATGTCAGTGGAAGATGAGTGCTTTTAAAAGAAGGGAAGCTCGCATAATTTGAAATTAGAGACAACTCAGAGTGATAATAAGCTGTTAAGCTAATTGTTTTTTAAATGTAAAGTGTCACTTGAGAATGAAAAAATAATACAGAAATTCAAAAACCGGGAAGAAAATCACAGTGATGTGTAAGATTTCCAAGTATGATTGGTTATTAAAGTGATAATTGAGGGTTGTGATTTAAAGACTGTAATTATAACTGATCCCACTGAGGAGAGACTAATTAGTGGCTGATTATTGTGACTTCCTCACTCCTGAATACGAGTAATACATCCAGCAGCAGGGCCGCTCTTCCCTCTCTCTCCCTCACAAACAGAACAAACAGACACGCTGCGGCACACAGCAGAGACTAACACCTGCTGTAAAGTGCTATGACGCTGCAAATGGACTGCACGCGGCGTTCACACGGCTCATCCATTTAGCATCTCTTTGCTCCTGAAACAATAACTCTGCGGGGGGGGGGTTGGACTGCACAGCGAGTGCCATTCTCCATCACTTAGAGGGGGGAATAATTGAACAACCAGAGAGAGAGAAAGACAACAAAACATTTTCCTCATCTGAAATAACTTTCATTAAAGGCAGGCGATGAGAGGGAAGATGACAAGGCGGCGTGATCGAGAGCTGCTAGAGTTTGAAATTACACGGTGCATGTTTTAACGAGGCAAAAGAGAGAAGAGTGGCTATAAAAAGATTATAAAATCAAAGTCTTAGAGAAACCTCTCAAGTACTGCTTTTAAGTACAAATCTGAGGTCCCTAAGATGCTCCAGTATCTCTAAATGTAAGTTCAATTAATCTGGAGTTGCACTTCACTATAATGCACTATGCTTTTTACCCTGCATCAACAAATTAGAATATTATGTGATCGATTCAAGAAGTGAAACTTCCAGATATTCTAGATTAAAATCATACAAAGTGAAATATTTCAAGATTTTTTAAACCTTGATGATTACGGCTGACAGCTCACAGCAATCTTATATCCACTATCACAAAATATTATAATATCACTAAACAAAAGCCCAAAAAAGGATCTATAACAAAGAAATGTTGACCTTCTGGAAAGTCATGCTCATTTATGCGCTCAGTATTTGGTTGGAGCTCCATTTGCACAAATTACTGCATCTATGCAACATGGAGCCAATCAGTCCGTGGCACTGCTGGGGTCATGAAGCCCAGGTTACTCTGAGAGCAGCCTTCAGCTCGTCTGCACTGGAATATTTCACTTTGTGTGAGATTAATATAGACTTTATAAAAGTTTAACATTTTGAAGTAAATTACAGGAATTTCCATCAATATTTAAGTAATTTGCTTGACATTATTGGAGAATTTTTTATTTGGATTTTGCTTGACAATTTTTCAAAGTATTTTCATAAACATTTATGGCATATGTTTATTTTTTGTCATGGGGCGTTGCATTGGAAATTTGGGGAAATTTGCTTCTGATTTTTTTGGACAATTTCATGGGAACTTGGGAAAGTGGTTTGGATGGTGGGAGTATTTTATTTTAATTTTCATTTATTTATTTTTACATTTTCTGCCTTTTCAAGGAAAATTGGTCATTTTATTTGTAAATATTTGGGGATTTAATTGGCTTTTTGGGTGTTGGTGTGTGTGTGTTGGGGGATGAGGGTGTTCAAAATTTTTTTAAATAATTTTCATGAAACTATATTGAATATGTCTGATGTATAGATGTTCCCATCATTTTCAGGAAATTTGGGGTTATTCATTTATACATTTTTGGAAATTTGCTTAAATTTTTAGTGGGAATTTACTGTTCAATTCAGGGGCTTTGCTTGATATTTTTTTATTGGCGTGTTTGGGTTTTATGATAAACTTTCTCAAAAACATTTGGGAACTGACTGAAGAAATTAGTTTTTTTATAGAACACTTTGAAAAATATTTTTGAGAATTTTCAGAGGAATTTGAAGTAGTTTCTTTTTAAATATTAGTTAATTTGTGTGGATTTTGTAAAGGAAAATTGACCAAAAAAATCTCATTTTGTAAATCATCAGGTCCTCATTATCCCAAACAGATTGGAGAAACTAAAAAATACAGTCCAGACAAAAGTCTAACTCTCAGGAGGATAAAAATACGTGCAGTAATGTAGCATTCTCTACTCATGTTGTATTTTTTTTATGATTCTGATACAGCCAGAGCTTTCTTTGTTGTTTTTAATGATATTACTCTTGTTCTTTAAAACATGAAATGTTTTCTTAAAGACAGTTTTTTACTTCTGAGTTTTGTGCTGTGTTTCTAGGTGGTTTTACAAAATTACAAAACTCTGACTACTTTTTAATCAAGACATTAAAGTAAGCTTAAAAAAGAAAGAGGATAGGCGCGCCGGTAGTCAAGTGGTTAAGGCGCATGTCATATACGCAGGTGACCCGGGTTCGAATCCGGCCCGTGGCACTATTTCCTGCATGTCTCTCCCCTGTTTCATACTCTATCCACTGTCCTATCAAATAATGGCAAAAAGGCCAAAAATAAATCTTAAAAAAAAAAAAAAAAGAAAGAGGATAGATCAAGACTTACTGGTGAACCAGATGGGCCCTGAGAACCGGGGAAGCCAGGGGGTCCCTGTGAACAGAAAAGATAAAAGGAATAAACCAGTTCACTATTCCAGTAGTTCTAGACACATCACCGACAATTTAGAGAATATCACAAGAACTCCAGTGGAGCTAGAGTGTGATTATCATGTGTGTAAGACAGGTGAGTGCCTGGAGGCAACTTGTATAATGTTTTCACAAAGACCACTAGGGGGCTCTGGAAAATCATAAGAAGTCCCAAACCCAGGCTATCCTCAAATCACAGCATATGACTACCATAGGACTATAAGCAGAAGAGATGAGGTTTGAGATTAAGAACCCTCATTCAGACTTGTAGATTCTTTATCCTGTGCTATAAAGCTTCATAAGACTCACAGCAGAAAAGCCAGCATGGTTCAGTATCTGGAATTAACAAAGCCCCTTTTACATTGTTGTTACATTTGGGGCCATTACGCCTCTGCCACAACTTGGTGTCAATGAAAAAATCTCCAAAAGTTGGGATGTTACGTGTAATGTGATTGCAAACACACAATTTGAATTTGATGGCTGCAACACAATAGTTGAGACAGGAGCGTGTTTACCACTGTGCTGCATCACCTCGCTGTTATTATGAAGACATGACTGCTGATGTAAAGTAAGCTGAAGATTTTCCTGATTATATCTGGCAACATTTCAATGGGAGACAAATCTGGACTGCATAGAGGTAAGTCTAGCACCAGCACACTTTTACTGTGAAGCCATGCTGTTGTAGCCTTGACGCTTCTTGAATGTAATATGGGCACAAGTCTCTTATTTTAGGAACTACTTCTAAAACTAAACATCCAAGTGTATTAGTTTGAACATGAAAATATTGTCTTTGTGCTGTATTCAGTAGAATATAGGTTTTAAATGATTTTACATTTTACACAATGTCCCAACTTTTATGGAAATGTTGTGTGTAAATGTCACAAACACTACATTATTCGTCCAGTGCTGGGTAAACTCACATACATTGTTGCCTACATTTCCCTACATGTTGGATTTAAAGTAAAAAATGGCAGAGCTCCTGTGTGGACCCTCAATGTGAAAAGGACTAAAGTCTCACCAAGTTTCCTGGGATTCCAGGTTGGCCTCTGTTCCCTGGTATACCCTGCAGTAAAGGAAAAAAAGTCAGACATTCTCATTTCTAAATGAATTTACTAACACACAGTGACAGACTCACAGGCTCTCCTTTGTCTCCAGGTGATCCAGGCACTCCTGGAACTCCTGGTGTTCCTATGCAGGATCGGTCACCCTGTAAGCCAAGAAAAAGTTGCACTCAAACATCCCTGTGAACGATACATGTGCGTGTTCGAGTATGACAATGATTCCTACTGACCACTGCTTGTGTTGCCTGCTCTCTCTGCAGTTTTTCCAAACACTGGAAGCAGACAGCAGGGGAAGTTATGAGAGTCTTACTGCTGGCACTGTATTGTCAGACTAGCAGAAACGCATTCAGCCATGCAAACTTGAATCGAATGCTAAATGAGAGCCTGCCATTTTGCATTCATCAAAGCACAACATCAGACTCCGTGGCTGTACGTTAAGTGACATCGATATGATTCTGGATTCGGAGAATCATGTAGTGAAGCTGAAAATGTTTCAACAAGAAACTCCCCCATCACTCTGAGTCTCACCCTGTCACAGTTGTCCAACGGGGTGACACCAGGCTTGCCCTGGTCTCCTTTCTCTCCCTTGGCACCAGCCATGCCTGGCACCCCTGGCAACCCTGTGGAGCAGCCCTCACCACAGCCCTCCTGTGTCACAGAGGGGGAAAACTGTGTGTATATATACACAGTCTGTACATATATACACTTTCACACACGTATGCAGTTTTCATGCCAAAAAGTGGCACAACACGTAAAAGAGGCGGCAATAATGCTTTAAAAACCATTCCCCATTCTTGCTCATGCACTTACATCTCCAGCTCCTCCTGCGGAGTCCTGAGGCAGAACAAATGGTCCACGAGGGGGCTGTAAGGAAAGGAAGGAATAAAGGTTTATTTATAAACTAAACATGACAAAACATAATCATTTCTTCACATTAACAAAACAGAACTCAAGGACATCAATGTGGAGAAGTCACTGTTGGTTAATAAAAAGACATTTAGGGTGTAGTTTTAGGTTTTAAAGCTCCAATGAGGGCATTTTATCTGGTAAAATTAGCTTTTTTAATGCCTATTTCAAAGACACTTGATCCATGTCAAATAAAGCAGATAACTGTTCACAGCTAAGGCAGCTTTATTTTACAGTTTCAAACATATAATGACAGAAAATATCAAATAAAAAGGGCTTAAACTACTTCTATTGTCATGAAACTTACTGGGTAAATGATAAGAGGCATTTTTCCAATCTAATATGCAACTATGCATCAATGAAACAGTTCAGAGCTTCAGAGCTGTAGTGCATTCAGAAAGTATTCAGTCCCTTTCACTTTTTTGTATTGTTTTCTGTTGTAGCCTGATGCTACAGTAGAAAAAAAACATTTTTATACTCATCAATCTACACCTAGTACTCTATCATGACAAAGTGAAAACAGGATTTTAGAAATCTGTGCAAAATTGAAAAAAAATGAAAAAAAGAAATATCTCAATAACATAAGTATTCAGACTCTTTAAAAAACAACTGACATTTAGTTTAGGTGCCTCTTGGTAGTAATAATCAGAGCAAAAGTTGACTGAAAAATTTAACCCCAAAAGAATTGGCTAAAAATCATTATACAAAATATTTTTGTAGAAGTTAACGATATTAAATTTGTTCAGAAACAGCAAAAAACTTGATATAGCATTTTCAAAACATATGGAGAAACTGTCTGACAAAAGAGCCACAATAATTGCAAATAAAAAGTGTCTTGGACAAATGCACGTAATGATACCAGAAGGTTCACCTGCACAGCATTTAAAGACCCTGTAAAGTAAAAATAAATTTGTATTTAGGTTTGTTGTATGACAGGTCAGTGTTTTATGAACCCCCTGGTCGAATATCAGTCAAATAAACAATTTCTAAGTTTATAAAATTAAGCTTTAAAATCATGACAAAAGTAAAATCTGCTGTAGGATGGTGTGGGCGTGTCTGTTGAATGAGCTGAGGCCACGCCCACTCAGGAGAAATACAATCCTTTCACATTTTAAAAATGCTACAATCTGAACTGAGGAGAGCAGTAATGCCTTTAGCCTGCATCTTGAACTTTTGTTGACCTTAGAAGGAGAGACAAAGTCAGTTTTCGGCTCAAATCTCAGATATGATCATTTAAATGATTTACATCACAATTAACAGAAAACCAGCATTGGCCTGACTGTTTCATTAAGTGCAGGGACATCAGCTAACAACAGAATGTACTGAGAAGAACTGCTCTGTAGTGTTAGAGGGGCGGGGTCATTCCCCAATGTGGGATTGTGACATCATGAGCCCACATATTGCCCTGCCCCAATTAAACCCAGCCAGGGAAGACATAAAAAACTTTCTAAAGGTCTAAATCCAAAATTCAGTCACTTGAAGAGTTCAGTGTTTTCACATGTTTACAGCACCCATATTCCAACATATCTAAAGCGTTCAGACAAAAACTTTTGATTTCACTTTACAGGGTCTTTAATGGTGACTTATGCTAATCAATCAGTTTGAAAAATGTCTTTCTTATCTAATGCTCTTTTTCAAAAGTCCCTGTAAAGTGAAATCCAAACTTACTGTCTTAACACACTAGATATTTTGGAATATGGTTTCTGTAAACATGAAATTACTAAAATCTACCTGACTTATTTTTCTATGTAGACCTTTAAAAGTTGGTCACCTTTTTCCTGGCTTGGTTTGATCTGCGCAGAGTAAATATGTAAGCCCATGACATCACCAGGCTTGATGGGAAATGACCCCGCCCCCCTAATGTTACGATGATGTAAAGTCACAGGGCAGTTCATCTCAGCAGAGTCTGTTGTTAGCTGATGTCACTGAAAGTTAACAGCCAGTTACTTGCTGTGTTTTTGTTTACTGTGAGATAAACTTCCCAAATCTATCAGCCATGGTGGCCTTCAGGTCATTGAAAGCACCATAGTGGAGAGATTTGTGCCAGAAAACAGTAAATTTAATCCCCAACTTCTGTCTCTCTGCTCTAGCTGGAGCCACGCACCTGAGCTCTGATCAGGTGAGACATTTAAAAAAAAAGAAAAGAAAAAAGTGAGACGATTGTATTTCTCATGACTGAGGGGGTGTGGATTCAGCTGTGACACACCCACACCATACAAGAGCAGATATTAATGCCTCTTTTTTCTGATTTTGAAGCTTAGTTTTACTAACTTAGAGATGTTTTTCATGACTTAAATTTGGCTGGTGGGTTATAACACAATAGTCTGTCATACAACAAACCTAAAATAAAGATTTTTTTTTTTATCACTTTACAGGGATGTTAATACAACACATGTTAAAACAAGAAGCCCATCCTCTTTACCACCTGGGCCATGAAAGGCTGAGCAAAGGTTATACTTATATATTTTCAAATAATCTATTCTTTATAGTATGACCAAAAAACATTGAGACCTGCATGAATTGAAGTGATGATGTGGCTAATATTTATGTGTTAAACAAAACTAATTCTGTCCAGAGTTTCAGGTCTGCACAAGTCTAAAGCCTAAACAGGGAAATATTAAGTACAAATAACATAAAGGTCTGACCCTGTTTGCCCCTTCCTAACTCAAATACTACCACATACATACTGGAACTGGAACAAAGCAAGGACAAAAGCCACAGAGGAGTTAAGCCGTCTATTTAAAGGAAGTTCTAAAACAAAAGGGCTCTCTGCACAAGCTCAATCAAATTTGCTGTGAAAGTCGCTCTGCTCCCTATCAAAGCAGCAGGACCTGTTTCACTGAGAGAGTCCGTCAATAGCACCTGGCCCGGTTTCACAGTCATTACAAACCCATTTGACATTGTTCAAACTGGGGCCATTAACTAGAAAGGCTATTTTATGCTGCGAAGCGCTGCCTGTTATACGGGTGGGAACAAGGCCTCTCTCTGAAGAAGTTTCTCTATATTTCTATGTCACGGTGCACGCTGAGGCCGACCTCTCTGAGCAACAAGTTATTTTCAAAGACAGTGTAGCTTTTGAGGGTCCTAAAAGCTACGCTGAGTTACAAAAAAGCTGCAGAACCATGAAAGAAAAAGATGTGTGTGATAGGAAAATCGACCAGCATTAACCTTTAAACCGTAGCTGAAGTTCTTATAGTAGAAAAGAGTTCATTCTCTGGTCATTTCAACCACAGAATTGTTGCTTAATATGCCAACAAGCAACACCTTTCTGCATAGTTTCTATAAGATTAGTCTGAAATCTCATTTCCCAGGACCTCCATTAAACTTTTACTTTAATTCCTTTGTTGAAGGTGAAGTTCCCCTTGGGTGCTGGCTGGAGATCAGCATCGATGTTTCCCTTAATGAAATTAAGCCATCTGCAGACTTGAAAGAAACAACACTGGCACCATATTACAAGAGAACAAAGAATCCACTGATAACTTCACAACACAACAACTCATTTCTCACTTTGATGCTGTCCTTGCACTCGCTGTGAGTCAAGTAAGTTTGTCCAGAGGAACGCTGAAAATCCTAAGAGTTTACAAACAGACCGAAGGTCAGACGAACAGTAGGCTCAAACTCTGAATATGCATGAGTAGTGTCGAAGAATTTCCAGCATATGTTTCATGTAGTATATCCATTACTGTAAGTCATGTACATTCTTAGAGTAATTTGTTATTTCATATCAATGTTTTTAATAATGTCTGTCATTTGCAGCATCCCAGAAAAATGTTCACCAAATGAAGGTAAATTTTATTTTTGTTCTATCAAAAATGTGAGAACCCTTAAATCATGGCCGAATAAAAGAGATGTTTAAAAAATAACAACTTAAACTGTTCTGACTTACAGAGGTAAATTTTTGCCTAATCATGCAAGGTCAAAGATATAACAAATTTTAACAGATTATGGCTTCCAAGCATCCCCAGACTCAGTCTGTCTACTGTGTACATCCACAAACACTAACACAGGTGAGAAGTGCAATATACACATGACCAGTAGGGGCGACGTAGAGGTGATAACTGCTTAAAGTGTGAAAGACAAACTGATAAAACAAGTCCACCGTGCTCCACTTTTTCATGATGAGTCATTGTAAATGTACAGAGACAAACATGTTCGTCCAACCAGCTGGGACTGAAAAACATGTTTTTAAAGTCAATTTTCATTACAGTAAAAAAAATCTAAATATGATCAGTGCTGCTTTAAAAAAGTGACCGTGCAAACTGGTGACTTTTATGCAAGTTCCTGTTTGGCGCTTTGTATTAGTTTACGTTTTCTTTTTATACATATCTGATGAGGTTTTTTTTTTTTTTTCTTTTTTTTTTTCCTTTTTTACATGTACATACATATTTAAAGCAACTCAAGTTTTCATCAGCTGCTGTTATAGTGTAACACTGCAAAGCAGCATTGGCAAGATTCCATGTCTGTAATCCGGCCAATCCATCTTGCAATGCTTCTATCTAAAACAATTTTGCCAGGTCTGAAAATTGACCTCACCAACCAGTGTCACTAGAGGAGAACGAGGTGGTTTCCATGGGTGGAGTTTCGCTGAGGCTGACGCCGGTGTAGCATTAGGTTCGGATGTAGCTATAGTATGGTGGTAGTTTTATCAGAACTGGGCCACATTTCTTTATTTGATAAGGAGTAGTGCTGTTGGAATGAATTTCGAGCATTGATTATAATCAGAATACTAAAAAACTCATTAATATTTGAAAGCTAAGGTCAAGTGTGTTTTATATCATTCAGCACATTTTACTCTTCTTTTTTCTTTGTTCTTAGCTACTTCACCTATTTCTCTTAATTGTCATTTAAGTCAGTGTCATTCGTCTGCATGTTTATGTCTGCCTTATTGTTAGCTTTTATGTATGTGGCTGCATGTTTATGTCTGCCTTATTGTTAGCTTTTATGTATGTGGCTGCATGTTTGTGTCTGCCTTGCTGTTGCTGTTTTTAAGCATTTTTATGGTTGTTCATTTATGTCTACTGCCATTGTTAGTCTTTTATGTCCATTTTATTCTGTTATATCATGTGTGTCATTTCTTAAAAGCCCAACCAGGGACAAGGACTGCAAATTAGCCATGGCTAGAAGTCTTTCATACATTGCATCAGTTGCACTGTAATTCAATGCAGCAATGCTTTTGTATTGTCCCTGACAAATAAACAGATAAATAGATAAATAAATAAATAAATAAGGGATAATCCTTGCAGTACATCCCTGAGAGTGACGTCCTAGTCCAAGTATCTCCCTCCTTAACCAGCTGACACACCAAAACCTGTGCAGCACAGGCACCTCTGTCAGGTTGGAGAGTTTTCTCCAGGCTGGGATTAGCGTTAACAAAAAACAATCTGCTCTTCACCCAGAAAATGTGGATTGCTTTGTGTTTTTGGCTAACAACCTGTAGAGACAGGATATTTCCAATACTGTTTGACATGTTTTCTTTTTTCTCATATATTTCATGGTAATACCGCTGTAAGTGGCACAATTTATTTCATTTTGTTTGATATTTAAATTCTAATCTTTTGGAACGTTTTTATTTTTGCCCAATGGTGCTAAAAATTCAAATCAAAGACCTCTGAATGATGCAGCTGGCTGTGTTTGAACCCTACAATGTTGATCAAAATAAAAATAAATTATTCTTTGCTCATTGTTTCTTAATTGTAAGTAATGAAATGTTGGAAAGGCGCTCTAGTGGATTAATGTGTCACTACATGGTGATTAAGGCACTGGTGCTTGAATGTTTTGTATGTACAATACCTATCAATTGAAGTAATGACACTTGTGCTTATATTGAAATATAAATCAAAATCTGCAAATAATATGACATAAAATTGATTAGGGGCTGCACGGCAGTGCAGGGGTTAGTGCTGTTGCCTCACAGCAAGAAGGTCCCTGGTTCACTTCCTGATCAGGGCCTTTCTGTTCTCCACGTGCACGCGTGGGTTCTGGCTTCCTCCCACCACCAAAGACTCTAAATTGCCAGTAGGTGTGAATATGAGCGTGCATGGTTGTCTGTCTCTATACGTCAGCCATGCAATTGACTGGTGACCAGTCCAGGATGTACCCCGCCTCTGGCCCAACGACAGCTGAGATGGGCCCCGGCCCCCTGCGACCCCTGACGCAATAAGTGGTATAGAAAATGGATGGATTGGGAGTGTAGATAAAGACTGACAGCCCTACTGAGGAGCACACAACAGCACTGAAAGCTTTTCATGATGGAAAAGATGTTTTTGCTCCAAACCTGCTTTGGCATGAGCTCTGATAGTTACAGTTAGTTAATGTTTAGTTGTACTGTAAGCTGGTATATATACAATGGCTGTCGCTGGCGTAGTTATTAGTTCAGATGTAACTTTAGTATAACAATAGTTCAACAGAACTGGGCCACATTGCGCCATGAGTTTTATTCACCGACAAGTCCCACTGTTCATACACTATGGCAACGACTGTCTGTCAAGCTCAGGTTACTACTGGAGCTTCACATCCTGACTACCTCATTTTGTCTTGCTGCTCTGATTGGCCTGTAATGACTGTGACAGTCAGAACCAATCGCCTTCTAAGTATTTTCTGAAATGTCCTGCTCTTCATGAACTCTTTATACGGGAGGTTTTCTGAAGCCCATCAATGCAATAGCTCTATGAAACAGTCTATGTAGCATAGCGGGTTAGTAATGATGGCATTCAGGAAAACAAGTTGAAAGTCACCAGTTAACATGGTCACTAATTTAACCGATACACTGGGAGCATTAAAAGGAAAATGATGGAGAAGTGGGGTGCAGATTGAGCCTCAAATTATCACTATATTCACCGTCTCCATGTTGGTAGTTTACATCCCACACATCAGGTAGTCTGAGATCTCTTGTGTGCCCAGTAGTGGTGTCCTCCAGTAACCCACGTCACATATAGGCAAGTGTATTCAAATAAAAGAATAATAAGCATCAAATCAACAAAGTCCAAATGGAGCTAATTGACCTTCTAGTGTCAAATGTGTTTATTTGTGCTTGATCGCAAAAACATGTTGTTTTTTGTATGATTTTACATGAGCCACATCTCCTCCTTTCTTCTCTAATTTTACTTACGCTGTATCCTGGCAAACCCGGGTTCCCTGGTATCCCGTCGTTTCCAGGGATACCCTGAAAGAAGGAACTTAGGTTGAACTGATTTGCCGCCAATCAAAGACTAGCCACTCCCACCTCCACCAACGACCAAGGCAGAGTTAGAATGATCGAGCCTGTTCCTTCTTCTGCCACTTTTTATGCCACTTTACAAGGCCCACATTTTTATTAAAGTGAGAATATGGGGAACAAAATCCATTCAGCATTTCCTTAACACATTCACTGATAACTGCAAATGCACCCTTGTCAAAGACATGACCGCTTATCCTCCACCACTGCTGATATTATTCTTGCACCTTTGACCCTTGCAGCACAGATCACTATGAAACTTTATTTGAAGGTCCACTCATAATACACTCTTTGGATCATCAAACTGACACTTTTAAGTATTACAGCCAAAAACTAATGGTATGCCAATTAAGATGGACCCTCAAATAAATGTTCATGTCTTGACAAGTATTCCCAAAGCTTGCTCTTTTGCCTCTCTTGGTGTTAAAGCTTGAAGCCATTGACAGTTAGTGCACTCTCTAATATCACCCTGAAAAGGTAAGCCTGTTTCAAACTCATCTGTTGCACGCATTCAACACAATGTCGCCCCTTTTCTGACATGCATTTATGTTTCAAAGCATGTCAAAGCATTGCTCTTTTGAGCTGAAAACCAAACGCCCAAGCTGTAAGCCTTCATCTTTGCTGATGGAGCAGCTTTTGAACTGAACTATAGAGAGACCCCATCACCAACCAACCATCCCCTTTCTCTTACCTGTGGTCCTTGGATTCCAGTGACACCCTGAGGCCCAGGGGGGCCAGGAGGGCCAGGAGGTCCTGGCGGGCCCTACACAACACAAAGACATGTCCTCAGATGACATTGCACATCCCCATTAAGACAGAAAAGCTGTGATTTTTTTGTGCAAACTTTGTAGGAGAAACAAAGCTTGCAAAAACAAAGCCAAAGTTATCAGACAGGACTGCTGGCTGACAGATCAGACCTGAGGCCCGGGCTGCCAAACGTTTATTGGAGTTCCTGGAGCTCCCTGGAAGGCAAAAGTAGTCAAAATCAGAGCAGTTACGCTGCTTGCACAAACAGAATATACAGAAATCCAAAAGTGTTTTTTTTTTCTAAGAATAACACAAGAAATGTCAAAGCACAGAGAGAGGCAGGGAGGAAATAACCTAGCAACAATGTTTTTCTCCATACATCCCCTGTGGAGTCTTAATAAACCCTCTGAGAGCATCTTTGAAAATCAGTGTGCAGTCAGACTCCTGTTGTGAGGCTGCAACTCTTTAAATTAAACTAATTGCATACCGACATGTGTTTATCTCAGCGTGTGAGTGCATGTGAGTACTCACAGGTCCTCCGACGCTGCTGTGCTGTGGGTAAATGCAGTTACACTCCCCAGGTTCGCCCTAAAATATACATCAAAAAAAGAGAGAAAGTGAGACTTCTGCACAATTTTTAAGCACATCTTGCAAAACTGGAGTCCTCATTCAACATTTAAACTAGTTTAAGTTAAAAAAAAAAAAAGTCAGCTCTCTTTGAGCTTACAGAACTCTTTAGTGCTGTTTTGCTTAATAGTAAAAAATACAGGCATCACAAAGAGATTCAAAACTGCAAGGATGAAATAGTATCAGGGTCTTTTTATTCTGCTTTTGTTAACTTGAAGTGCTAAAAACATAAATGTGAGGAAGGTTAAATTCAGTGTGATGTGTGATAACAGAAGTTCGAATGATTCCTCTTACACGTCCAGACAAGGACAGAATTATAAGCCCCCTCTGCAAATTTCAGTTTGTAAAAAGTATTTCCATTTGGTTTCAAAGAGCACAAAGACTTTTTAACACAGCTTTCCTGAACAGCTTAATTATTTCCAGGAAGCAAATAGATGTGATGAATTGAAATAGAAACATTGTTTAGAAAAGGTTCACCTTTACTTCATTTGGCTGCACCCATAAGTAGGAAGCACTTTACAGGATAATCCATGAGAACTTCAAGGCTGTAGGGGCTGAATATGTGAGTGGAAAATTAATTATTCTCAGTGGATATCTTTGTTATAGCGAGACTGATCTAGCAAAGCATTTTAGTGTTTATATATGCTGTAAAATTTTGCTGTCGTGCTGCAATAGTGATGACAAGTGATTATCAGGAGGTTTGATGAGAAAGATATTTCTAAAATTAATAGCATTATCTGACGGAATTGGCGTATATGCCTTTCAAAATGAGATTTAAATTTCTCTTTTCACATTTCCCTGCTTGCTGCTTTCTTAAACCCGCTCTCTATGACTTGACAGGCTGAATCGCTGGCCACTACACCAGACAGCTTCATTCGAGCTGCAACGCTTGGTTCAGACTGCAGCGACTCTCACCAGCAACATTCTAAAAGCGTCTCGTCGTGAATCTTTAGTCTGAACTGGGCTTTAAAGCACATCTTTGCAAAGCAGCAGTTTGTGCTATGGCTCAACAAAAAGACAGTTGTAAAGTAGGCTAATGTGTAGATATAACCTTAAAACTCCTGTGAGGATATTTTCTACCATGTATGAAAACAACTGAAATAAACATTGATGCACCAATGCAGTGTGTTTGTGTTGTGGTGTTCTTTCTCTTGACATTTGTAATTGAGATTTGGATAAGCTCTCTGAGTTTTGTTGCCTACAATACAATGAAATATTTTGATGCCTTAAGCTAAATGGGGAAGGACCTCATAATAGTGCCATCAAGAAGCCTCCAAATCACCAAAACCCATCATAATTGTTTGAATTTTGGATTGCAGAGACAGAGACAAAGCTCGTCGTCCTCCTACTGGATGGCTTGCAGTTGCTGGTTCTCCTGCTTGACTCTGTGCTTCGTTCTGGTGAAACATTAAACTACAATACAAAATATGTGCATTCTAAAGTTTATTTGAAGAACAGAAGGCCACACAGCAGCTCTTCTGCATTGGGGTTAATGGTTTGTTTTCTTCCTTAGTGCAAAGCTGATGAAACATTTTCTGAAGCCGACTGTATCTTGACCTTGTGTTGAAGCTCTGTTGTTTGTTTTGTAATGCTCTTGTTCATCTCTGAAAGTTACATTGAGTTAATAGAGAGCTTTTTTTCATCCTTTTTACTTGAATTAATGCAAGTGTTACACTAACTCAGCCATCGGTCTAATGGATCCTTCAGTGTTAGCATCATGCTAAACGTGGATTAGCATCCTCTTAGCCAATTAACCTCAAAACCCGTTTTTAACTTTAATGCTCTTAAAAAGCTCTTAATTAGCCAACAAAAATAAAAAAGGCATTTTACTTTAATTAAGGCATGAAAGATAAGAATGTAAGACTGTTGAGTTGAATTTTTTTTTACTTAATACATATAGGCATCATTTTATTGTTGATTTTTTGCTTGTTATTTTGATATGTAGTCGCATAGTCAGCAGTCGGGCTGAGTGAGAAGCTGTCGGGATGAGGGTCAGCACCTCCATGGTTCTCTGCTGGAAAATGTTAGGTTACTCCCTCCGGGTGAGGAAAGTGTCTTTGCCCCAAGTGAAGGAGTTCAAGTACCACAGGGTCTTGTTCACAAGTGAGGGTAGAAGGGGCCACGAGATGGACAGGCGGATAAGTGCAGCATCTGCTGTATTGCAGACATGGTGAAGAGGGAGCTGAGCCGGAAGGCAAAACTCCCGATTTACCAGTCAGTCTTTGTCCCAACACTCACCTATGGTCATGAACTCGAGGTACCAACCGAAAGAACAAGATCGCGAGCTCCAGCGATAGAAATGAGATTCCTCAGGAGGGTGGCCAGGCTCAGCCTTAGACACAAGGTGAGGAGCTCGGACAACAAAAGGAATCTCAAAGTAGAGCTGCTCCTTTGTGCCGAAAGGACAAAGGACACGTTTAACTGGATGGAGACCCTTAACCTTGCATAGCAGATGGATACGCCCGTTTCTGTGTTTCTCACTGGCAAATCCATCTTGCAAAGCTCCCATCTGAACAGTTTGGGCCCGGTTAGAAAGTGATAGGACCAATCAGCGACGAGGGGCAGTACTTTCTGGCGCAGCGGAGTCGTGACGTTTACAAGCAGCAACAAGAGGCCAGTGCAATTATGGAGGAAGACATCAGCGTAGATGCTGCTAAAGCGCCAGTTTTATCATAACTTGACGACATTTCTTTGTTAACGGAAGGACAAAGAACAGCAGTGAGTCGTTTTCTTTCCAAAAACATCAGAAGTCGTGTACTGACATACCTACAGTCGCCATGGTTCATGTTATGCAGTTCGAGTTTATTCCTCGGTAGGGGCGCAGCTCAATAGCGGCTACGTCACGTGTTTTGCTGCTCTGATTGGCCCGAAAAGATGTGACAGACAGAACGTTCATCCAATCACCCTCCAAGTTTTTGTTTCAAAGGCTCTGCTCTTTCCCAAACGCTGTCTATGAGAGGTTTTCTAGATGTGTGAAATAAATCCATCTGGCGTGCCAGGTTAGTAGACCCTGGGGTAGACCGAGAATTCAACTGGAGGGATTATATATCTCATCTGGCCTGGGAATGCCTCAGAATCCTCCAGGAGGAGCTGGAAAATGTTGCTGGGTAGAGAGATGTCTGGATTTACTTGCTTAGACTGCTACCACATGATGCATAGATGGATGGAAGTTTTAATATGTGGCCAAATTTTGATTTTGGAGAAAGTAATATGATCTCAAATGCAGTTCAGATGCTCTTGAAATAAGGGTTGGCCCATGTGAGTACCAGTTGTTGATCTCGTTGTTTGGCATAAAAAAATCCTCTAAAAGCAAATAAACAGGGGCCCGTTGCTGCTTTGTCAACAGGGGAAGCCAAAATCGCCAAGTTCCTTGCAGGAGATTTTCACATTACCTATTTTGCTCGTGTTAATTTCTCTTGACATTCTTCTTCAACTGTCATGCCCCTGTCCCACATCTCACACCCATCCTGACCCCAAGCTCTCCCTCGGCTACTTCCTCATCTTCCCCACCCTCTCAGTGACAGTCTGGACCTGTGGCTCTGATAAATGCGGTAATTAATAGTCTCACACACTCTTGCTCTTAATGCCCCTGAAACTCCTCGTCTGCCAGCAACTGCACACTCGTCACCTCCACTTCTTCTCTACCCGCGCCCCGGGGGCAACCGCGTACAAGTGGGTGTATGCTTGTGTTTGCGCGAGCTGAACCATCTCTAGCGATTACCATCTGTTCCACCCACTTTTTTTCAAACCCCTTAAGATCTCTTCATCCAAGCAAAACGGTAGACTTACCTTGTCCCCCTTAGCTCCGTCAAGGCCCTGCAAGAGAAGGAGACAGCAAAATGCACACAGAAAGACACACAAACAGTTAGTTACTCTTGCTTTGTTGTTTCAGAAGAAAGCTCACGGGGGCAGTGAGCTGAACGCAGATCAGGGGACAGAGGATGAGATGGGAGCAGACATCGCCTCTGTTATGGATCGAGGCAGACATCCTTGGTTACAAATGATGCCTAAATCAAGGACAATTCCCAAAGAGGCTCAAAGAAAATTAAAACTCGGCACAGATGCTAGCACAACTCAACTCATACACGGAGATTTCTTTAACAGCTCTTCAAATTGTTGATGCAAATTTATAAAAAACATGCAAATGAAGCTTCAGACAATAAAGGAAGAAGACAACTCACAGGTCTGCCGTCAGCTCCTGGCAGTCCTATAACACCGGGGGCTCCGTCTTTACCCTGTGTGTGAAAAACAGAGTCTGACATTACAAAAGCATGGCATTGTATGCTCATATACATATGCAAAAGAGATGCATTTATGTCACACCGGCTGCCCTGCTACTCCCACGCCGGCAGGCCCCTGCAGTCCTGGAAACCCCATGTCTCCTTTGGAGCCCTGTGAGCAGAAAACACGTGCAGCAGGAGTCACATTGGTTTATAACATCAGATGATTGATCTTTCTTTTGTTTGACTGCATATGTTTACAAGAGTTTCAGCTTTGAATTCGTGCTACCTTTTCTCCTCCAGGGCCAACAGAGCCGACTGGTCCTTTGATTCCGGGGGTTCCCTGCAAAAACACACAAATAAGATGAAAAATCCAACAATAAAGTGCAGAAAAAGAACATAAAAACAACAAGGGAAACTTACCGGAAGTCCTGGCACTCCTCTTTGCCCCTGCTCACCCTGTGATATAAATTAAAACACACAAAGAGTGCTGAGTTTGGAGCTGGTTAAGGGTGTCTGACTGCAGCAGATGTTTTGTAGTAAATGACAAAGAAAGACCTTGGTTTCCATGTCAACCAAAAAAGGAAGCTCCCACAGTGAATCAGAGGATTAAAGAGAGAACTCTAAAGGATTGCATTAACTTGAGATTTACAACCTTGTTTCTTTCTAGTTAGGGGCGGAAAAACTCTTGTTATCATGGAAGCACATGGTGCTCATTACTGAGCTCACAACAGGAATGTGTCTGCTACAGACCTGTTTGTGTATCTGCAGCATTAAACATACAACTTTTCTAATAATGTAGATGTTTTCTATGAGAGAAACAGCCTTACTTGTGGTCCTGGAAGCCCAATACCTGCAGCCCCAGCTTCTCCCTACAGGAAGCGCAGGACAACCCAGATCAATAAGTGTCAGTAATGAATTCCACAATCCTCTCTGCATGTATTAATAAATATGTTAATACAAAAAAATGACATTCATACCTTGCTTCCTTTGGGACCTGCGGGCCCTTGTACACCTGGTAAGCCAGCTTTTCCCTGGAAGGAAAACATGTGAGATGATCATCAGTAATTCTAATTTAGCAGGGAGTAAATAAATTAGTAAGTACACAAAAATCCCTCACGTTTTTGCCAGGCTTTCCATTTCCTGGGGGACCTGGCTCTCCTCTCTCTCCTTTGGGGCCTGGCACAGCTACACCATCACCCACTGCAGATCCCAGAGTGGGACAGCTGGTGCAAGCATCACCCTGGGAAAAGAAAACAAATCCCAGCTATGATCCAGAAGCCTTTTTAGGAAGATGTAATCTATGTAAGAAAAATAGTTCCTCTTTTAGCTAAACAGTGCTCGTTAGAATTTTAAGTTTGAACGTTTACATTAAACACACAACTTGTAATTTCAATGGCAGATGCAAACAAATGCATAAAGGCCAAACTCCTTCTTCTTTTATATAAGATGTGTTGAAATGATTAAAATATGCTGAAAACTTGGCAAGTACTTTCTACACTTTACACCCTTTACCATTGATTCTAAAGACATCGGCATCAAACAATCAGCAAATTAAAAAATAAGGCAAAGCTGATCAGGCTTCGTAGGACAGGTATCCTTTACCTTCTCTCCTTTCAACCCTTGAAGTCCATCCCGACCAGGCTCTCCAGGTAGTCCTGGGACTCCTGGAAATCCATCCAGTCCCTTATCTCCTTGATCTCCTTGATCCCCCTAGTTTCAACCAAAGAAGATGACAGTGCTTACATTAAAGGTGCTCTTTTGGAGATTTTGACCACTAGATGAGCTACAGAGTCATGCAAGGGCTGTCAGCATCAAGACATTAATGGCACTATGATTAACCCTCAGTTATCCTAAAAGCAATGTTACACACGGTGCCTTGGTGTTCAAAAATGGGCACCTTACATGTATAACAGTAAAAATACATAATATTAATATTTTTTTCTCAGTTTTTGCATTTATTGTCTTACCAGCATAAGACCTATTGGCAAGCATGAATTTCAGGAATTTAACCCTTTAAATGCCAGTTTAAAATAATAAAATCACTTTGTTTTTTTTATACGGCAAAACACAAAGAAAGAAATAATTTTCATAAACTACATGCAATTTGGATTTAAATGAAAAGGTTATCACAGCCTTGGGTATGTCAATGATGAACAGCAACTTTGATATTTAGGAGTTATTATTTGTTCACACTGTACGGTTTTAAAAAGTTGTCAAATTATGGACACCATACAAAAACAGGAATAAGAATTTTTTACACTAATATTTTTTCTCACCTTTACTGCACTTTTTTTTTTTTAACAGCATGATATTTTGATGAATTTTCAGGAATTTACCCCTTTCAAATGCCAGTTTAAAAGCACAAAATCCCCACAGAGACCTCCACTTAATCTATTATCAATCTCTCATTATTGGGCAATGAGCAACCAGGGAAAAAAAGGTGCATTGTTAATTGTATTGTTGTTAATATGTATTTAGAATTTTTTGTTTTGAAAAGCAAAATAATTGAATCTTGAACATGCAATTACAAAATGTGATCAAACTAGAAAAAAAAATAAAAAAGCATATTCAGTGACTAATCGCTTTTTATAAAATAAGAAAAAAATAAAAGTCCCATTTTTGCAAATTGGTTCCTAGTTGTCGATTTTTGGCACAAAATTGTGCACAACTGCTCACTTCATTGGTCTAAAATGAAACAACTGGAATAATTAATTTTTTTTTAAATGTTGTGTGTAACATCAAGAATACATAGTACGAGACTGCAATTTGTGTTTTTCAAACAAAGGAACCAACACTACCCTGCTGTATTTGAGCCATTTGAATTTGTCTGTTTTATATCATTTAAATAACAAACCGTAACAAAATAAGCCTCAAAATTAAGTATAGGTCTGGCTCTGCTTTGGATTTCAGGCAAAGTGGTTGTGGGATAGCTTGGAAGTGATTTAAAGGAGCCTGGCTCAGTGGATGGCAGATTTATTTCCCTGGTATTTCAGTAAAGTGATGTGAATGCTCCAAAAGATGGACTTGGTGACCTGAAATAAAGCAGAGCGCCCGAGCTCCCTTAAAATATCTTTAGATACTGTGCAGGCCTGGTTATTTTTTCTGCAGACATCCTTGGTCCCTGTAGATGTCAAATTAGTTAAGAGAAGCTGACTGTCTCCAAAGGCCAGCGGTGACTCCAAATAGCTTGGTTCTTCCTCTTATCTAATGGTTTATGTAAGGTAGGCTGGTTTGGAGATGAGGGTTATTTTCAAAACAAACAAATGCATGAAAAGACCTTTATCAGTTGGTTCAAACTTCCTAGCTGATTTAATGTGGTATGAATTTGCTGCTTGATCAAGTAGGACATTCAAAATGAGTAAGAAACACAGATTCAGAGCTAAACATAGCAGGAAGCTTACCCTTTCTCCTTTAGGCCCAACAAGACCTGGTGGACCCTGTGTAAAAACAGAAGGTGATTAACAAATGCAATTTGATACAAGCGAGGCATGATTAAAAATAAGTGTTTGATTCACAGCTAGCATCAGAGGCTCAAGAAAAGCATCATCAAACGGGTTAGGAGAATCCTCGCAGACCCTGTAAGCACATTTAGCATTTTAGATGATTTGTGCCTCTAAGCTTTTGAAAAACGTCTATAAATCCGATCATGATGACGATTTTGGTGTCTGACAGGGAGAGAAACTTCTTTGGTTCTGTGAATTTTGTATTTTTTATGAATTCATCATACTGACATCATGAATTTATCACAAAGACAGATCATTCTGATCATTGATGCAATGCAGAAGTCTGAAGATCCATGCTGTCAAATGGCTTTATCCCTTAAAATTTCAGTTTCTACAACAGCACAGCTAAAAGACATGGTGTTGTGATTTCAGATAACACCGAACTGCCCTGTCAAAAGATACCAGGAAGTTGTGAGGGGCTTTAACCTTCAATAATACTAAAATAAAAACCAGAGGTTTGAGTCTTCCATTTACAAGATGATCACTTGCAAACCTTGACATATAGACTACAGACTGATCAACAACACTTACAGGGTGCATAAGCCAGCTCCTGAAATGAACCATGGAAGCTGGCTGCCATTTGAGAAACTGTATCCTATCCCCAATATTTTGGTATTCAATCCACATTTACAAAGCCAAACTGGAGTTAATAAACTGGCTCTTGTTGCTGAGCTGAGTCAAATGATCCAGAGATCGACAAAGGGACTGATTACTCATTGCAACATGCAAAGCAGGATGGACATCAGCTATGGAAACACAACTGGACGTTTGGTCATGTCTGCTCTCCTTCTTTCCACAAGCTTTGATTTTTTTTTGTTAGATTGTGTCACAACTTCTGTGATTCAGAAGTAGCTCAAGTTTGCTCTACAATGCAAAAGTTTTGCATTTTCAATGTATTTCTGTGCAGACCTGGAGTTATTTTCTGTGACGGGACATCTGCAAACAAGCTATGATTACTGACAAGTACTGTCATAGCAACATCTGTTCTTTTAGCTCTTTTAATCAACATTTATGGCTTCCTTCCAAGGTAAGGCAACAATGCAAGGGCAAATATTTAATGCAGTTCCATCAAACTCAACAAGCTTTATTGGCATGGATAGTTTACATTGCCAAAGCATTGCATAAATGTATTATAATAATAACAGAAAAAAATATTGGTATATGTATAAACACTTGCAGTTTAACTTTAAAATAATGGTTCAGATATTCTAACCTGTTTGCCGTCTGCTCCAAAACCTGGAGGTCCAGGTGGACCTGGAGGACCTGGTTCGCCTTGCTTCCCGCTCGTTGCTTCAGGCATTTTGTAACCAGCAGGTCCACTTCCAACCTCTGATGGCTGGCAAACACCACACTCACCCTGGGAGTCAGGACAGTTGGGTTACGTGTAAATCAGTCTAATCCAGGAATTCAAATGTTAATGTGTTGATCAGTACTTACCTTCTCACCCTTTTGTCCCGGGGTAGCAAGACCAGGCAGTCCTGGCTCTCCCTGTTGGAACATAAATGATTTTATACAGCGATACATGATGCCATATACACTATGTGGACAAAAGTATTTGGCCACACCTGTTAATTATTGAGCTCAGGTATTTCAGCCATGGCACTTCGCCATACAGTCTACAATTACAAACATTTATGACACAAATGGGTTGTTCTGAAGCGCTCAGCAGCTTCAAGCATGCTACTGTGATGGATGCCACCTTTGCAACAAGACAGTTTGTGAAAATTTCATCCCTGCTGAATATTAAATAGTCATCTGCAGCATTTATGAACGACAGCAACTCAGCCACAAAGCAGAGAACTACATAAAATCCCAGCACGTATTCAATGACTGTCAAGGTGCATGGCATTAATGTAAGCACAAATACTGTGTGGTGAGAACTCGGTAAAATGGGTTTCCATAGCTGAGCAGCTTCACATCACCAAGTCCAGTACCAAATGTCAGATGGAGCTGTGAAAGCACATCAACACTGGACTGTGGAGCAGTTGAAACGGGTTCTGTGGAGTGATGAATGAGGCTTCTCTGTTTGGCAGTCAAGAAGGGTGGACTGGTGGAATCTTACCTGCCTGACTGCATTGTGCCAACTGTGAAGTTTGGTGGAGGAGGGATTATGATATGGGGCTGTTTATCAGGGTTTGGGCTAGTTCTCTTATCTCCAGTCAAGTCCAATCATTATGCCTCAGCAACACAAGACATTCTGGACGATGCTATGCTTCCAACTTTGTGGCAACAGTTTGAGGAAGGCCCTTTTCTATTCCAACATGACTGGACATGGTTTGATGAGTTCGGTGCGGGAGAACTTGACTGGTCTGCACAGAGTTCTGACTTCAACTCCACTGAGCACTCTCGGATGCACTGGAACAGAGATTGAGAGCCAGGCCTTCTCATCCATAATCAGTACCTGACCTCATAAATGCTATGCAGTATGAAAGGGCACAAATCCCCACAGAAATACTCCAAAATCTTGCAGAAAGCCTTCCAGGGAGACTGGAGGCTGTTATAGCTGCAAAAGGGGACACAATTCCATATTATTCCATATTCCTGTTGATGTAATGGACAGGTGGTTGAAAACTTCTGTCCATGTAGTGTATGTTCCTTTTTTTCCCACCGTTTCATATCTCAGGATCATGCAAAAATCAGTTGTTTACAAGTAAAAAACATAAAGTCCACAGCTACTCCACAGAGATACATAACTTGGTTTCAAAAGAACACAGTGACTCAGGCAGTCTTTCACTTTCTTCAGGTGCATAAATATTGAATGCCTCTTCACCAGACTTTAAAAGTTCTCCAGATATATGGAGGAGATTTTCACCTTGTGACCGCAGTGATCTGCTGGGGTTATAAACTGACAGCATGCCTGTGACGTGCTGTGGCGCCTTAACAGCGAGAGCTTTATAAACCAGGAGGAGGATTTTAAATCATATTCTGAAAACAACAGGTAACTGATGAAGGTTTGGGCGGGCTGAAGTTTATGGTTTGATCTTTTTGCCCTTTTATAAACTTTTGGAGCTGAATTTAAAATAGATTGGTCTTTTTGTTTTGTTAGGGATATATGGATAACTCAAGGAAAACACACAAAAGCCAACTTTTTAAGACATATGGGTAACATAATGTTTGGCTTAGGCATTCCCAAGGTTTAGACTCCCCTCTCAGCTTAGAGGGAAAAATAATTTGTCATAATCAGATCAGCAATGAGAGAAATGGCTGAGGGTATGTTAGCTATATGCAGACAGTTTTCTTGTGTGTTAAAGTCTGTTCACATTTCCCACTGTAGGTGGGGCAAGCACATAAGAACATACTTTTCTGTAATTAACTGAAATTACACCATCTGTCTTGCATGCTAACATTAATATTTACAAATGGAAAAAAAGGGGCCTTTTGTGTTCCACTTGTGCAGTCAAACATGCCAGCTTGGTGTTATGCATATGTTATCAGTGTAACAGGAGCTGCTGTGTTTTACCCAATAACTCCTGTAGGACTATTTTTGTTAAAAGCATAGCTTTTCTAGCCTGTGTTAGCTAGCAGCTAGCAGCTAGTTACTAAGCTGCCACTTCTCATGGGATTTCCAAGGCTGTGTTTGAACTCACCCACTATATACAACACTATAAAGGTATCTCACCATTGTATTGTGCTGTCTGAATAATGAGTGATCATATTAAAACCCTATAGCACAGATCATCAACTGGTAGCCTGGGGGCCATATGAGGCCCCCCAAAGCTTCCTGTCTGTCCCCCGAAAGATCATTAAATTCAGAAAAAGAGGAAAAGAAGATGTTGTGGTTTTAAGAGTATCCTCTGGCTTTAAAAGTCTGCAGCTGTTAAATCCATCCAACAGACAATTAACATTAAAATAGTTTTGGAATGACTTAACATCTGATCTGTTTTTACAGAAGTTTACTGTCATAATTAGTAGATATTTAAAAAAGGTTAAAATTGGCAAAAGTGCTGCAAAAATGGCCGGATAAAGTGGTGAAAAGCGGTTAGAGAGTAGCAAAAATGAGTGGAAAGTGGCAAAATAGGTTGTGATGTGGCACAAAGGGGCAAAAACTGGCAGAATAGGTGGTGAAAAGAGGTTAAAGTGTGGCAAAAATTGCTAAAAGAGGAAAAGAAAGGGGAAAAGGTATCAAAAATTGGTTACCAATAACAGAAAATAGTATAAAAAAGTAATGAAAAGGAGTAAAAAGTGGCAAAAATGGCATAAATGGGTCAAAAATTGTGTTAAGGGGGCAAAAAGTATGAAAAATGGGTAAAAAGTGTCAAAAATGAGTAAATACTAGTGCTTAATCACAATTGTGGAGGGCCCATTCCCTGGGATTTTCAGGGGCCCAGCCAATTCTGTTGTCAGGCCTGTCTCCTCAGCCATTATAGATAATAGGCAAAGATATCACTGGTAAAGATTAAAAACGTCCTGTATTTTGAAAGAAAATACAAATACTACTACAATAATATGTTAAACAGATGAAAATCCTTTTTTAATTTTTGTTTCTTTGAAAGTCCGGCCCCCAGAGTTTCTGTTGAGTCTAAATCTGGCCCTTGTGCAAAGGTACTTGGTGACCCCTGCCCTATAGTGAACTTATTGTATACCAAAATGCAAAAATCAGCACAAATGGTCACCAACCAAGGAATATTAAACTAATGTGGAAAACTGGGTGGATATGAGATGTGCAACCAGGGTGAGAGCAATGAAGACATTAATTGAGAGGCATCTGGCTGCAGCCCTCGGGCCAACCTCTATGCTGGGGCATTCGGCTGGAGACCTCTATGGTGGGGCAAACCTCTCCGCTGGGGCGTGACATACATTGCCCAAGCCATGGACCTCTACGCTGGGGCGTGACGTATATTACCCACGATGAAATTTCAGCTCTATCCGCTTGCCGACAGGCTGACCCTAAATCTAACCACTCGGATTTAAATGCCTAAACCGAACCAGTCGGGTTTTAATAGCGTATGGGTCGGCGTCTGCTACTGCACGGTCCAGTGTAAACCCATACACTGGGGCTTACGGGTCGGCGTCTGCATGGCCCAGCGTAGAGGTTTGCTCGAGGGCTGCAGCCAGACCCTCTTGCACTAATTAGGTTTCTCACTGTAGGTTGATTGCAGGCTTGACATCCCATTGTTGTGCAAATGTTCGATGAGGGGCAGGAAGTGAAGAACAGGGGCTAAATCAATGGGAATGGGGGAAATTTTGTAGTCATTGTCAGAAAATTTCAACATACAATGATCCCTAAACTTTACGAAAAAGTTTTTTCTTTCACAGGTTACCTGATTTGTCTGGTGTGGAGGTGACCTATTGCAAAGACATGAGTCTTGAAGAGCCCAGCAAAGAGGCTTTTTGTGCCCCTTCAACAGCTTTTCTCCCTAATTCTGTTATAACGTGCTTCAAATTGAAACAGTGATGTATTAAAAACCAAATAATTGTGAGGTAAGCAACCAAGTAATGATGAGCAATTCATGTACAAGCCTGTTTTACAAAACAACCCTTTAATATTTAAAAGCCAGTTTCTTTCTACCATTTTTGTCCTATTTCATACACACTTAAAAAACCAAACCAAATAAGGAGCCAATTGGGAGCCAAGGCTCTTATCAGGGCCGGAGTGGGACCAGTTTTCAGCCCTGGAGTGTGTTGGCTCAGACCAGCAGCTGTGTATGTTTTGGTCTTCTACAGCGTTTCCACTTATGAAGTTCTCATCTCATCTGTCGGCTAGTTTTCAGTTCAGCTCAATCCTTCATCATGATGTGGATTGCGAGGCCACCAGGACTGAGGGTTGAAATATTATGTTGATGGGGATTATGTCTATGATACGTGATTCATACACAATGTGGCAACTGTGGTGTCCTCAGAAAAACATACAAAACTCCTGATTGTGTCTTTAAGAATTAGCCTATTTATAGTAGAGCCATGAAAATTATGGGACTTTTCCAGGAGAAATAACACAGCAGGAAGTAGGTGGGAAATGGCCCAAAAATACAAGATAACCCAGGAAAAACTGGAGTGCTGGCAGGTGTGCTTACCAGGGATTCTCCAGATTAGCCACGAGGCCTGGAGCTAAGAATGTTCCTAAGCGTCTATTTCCCCATTCTGCTAAACCCTAGTCTAAAGAGGAGAAAATCCTTAAAAACAGTCAGATTCCTCACAGGGTCATTGTATCAGCAGGTGTGGGAGCCTGATATACTGTCTACAGCGTGGCTAACATTAGCAGCTAATGCCTCCAGGCTTTGTTCCTCTTTGCAGATTAATACTGTGCTTTGAAATGTGGCTTCTCATATTTACATCCGGTGAAGTGCCAGGGGAAGCTCAGACGGGAAGGCAGCGGCCATTAACTGAAGCTACAGCGGCCTCTAGTGGCGGGAGGTACATTACAGTTTAATAATGCATTACAGTCTGGGATTACAAGCTTGTGTTTATAAAAAAATGGTAGGTAATTAGTTTAACCAACTGGCAATCTAGTGCCGGCAAATTTGATTAATGAATTTAACCATTTAAAGCGCACGCATTCCCACTCTGAGCTAGGCAAAATGATCCAGATCTCTAAAACGAGACGTCTGTGTTTCAGGCTTTAGACAGAGGTTCTTAATCCATGTTTGCGCATGACTTGGGACTCAAAAGAAGCTCAGGATTGTTATTATTCCTTGTATTAGGAATACTTGGCACACCCATAAACAGCACATTGGTATTTTGCTGCAATTACTTTCTGCCCCCTATCTGGAGTTCTTCATTGTAAGGTCTTCAGCAAACAACCTATATAGTACATTACAAAGCACTCCTTGGGTAGGGAATGAGGGCAAATGAGTAGGTGATTTGGGGTACAGCTTTAGTGGTTTGCAACAAGTGACACAGTTTCAGGTGGCAGCAAAGTACTCTGATCCTCCATATTATGAATGCTTTTTTCTTCATTTCGAAACAGCTGTTGCAATGACCTGCTGCTAGCAATTTAAACTAAACTTAGCACAAAAAGTAAAGAAATTTGCATTTGGAAGATTTCTTTCTTTCTTTACAAATAGTCTTACACCATTAGAAAGCCTTTTCATTTCCCTTTGAAATGGTGCCACATTTGTAAGGAACATGTATTTGTGAAGTTTGCCAAATCTTCTCTGCCAATGCAGAGCGGGGTTAATCAGAGACTACCTCTAGATTTTGGGAGTGGAGAGGATGGAATGGCCTGCCAGCAGTTCTGACCTTAACCCACTGAACACTTGTGGGATCAGCTTTTGTGTGCTGTTTGTACCAGAGAGACCAGCACAACCACATTGGCTGACTTGCAACAAATGCTGGTTGAAGAATGGGATGCCATCCCGCAGGAGTGTGTGGCCAGGCTGGTGACCAGCATAAGGAGGAGGAGCCAGGCTGTTGTGGCTGTGTATTGTTCTTCCATGTTTTTTAATTGCCAATATGTTTTGTATTGTTGTACTTCAATCCACCAAATATCACCAAACAAGAGTCAGTGGCAGAATAAGCTGCTTGGCATTGGCAAAGAAGATTTGTCAAATGTTTTATGGATGCAAGCCAAATGCTCAGCTCTGCTGCTCATCCCAAAAATGCATGATCCTTACAAATGTGGCATCTTTAAAAGGGTAATAAACAGGCTTTCCAACCGTATATGATTTATTGCCAAGAAGCATTGTTACAATGAAAAGTAATGTACCAAACACAATTTTTTTTTTTTTTTTGTATATTTCTCAATTCTTAGTACATGCGCTCCTCAGTATAGTAGAAGATTATGAAAATATATCACTGGACCTTTTTTTGCTCAAAAAACATTCAAAATTCATAAAAAATAAAGCTTTTGTGAACTCACTTGCCAGTTTTTCCTCCTACCTTTGGGCCTTTCTGTCCTTCTTTGCCAGTTGGTCCCCTTTGTCCAGGTTTTCCCTGTCATAAGAGACATATCTTGTTAAACAACATCAAAAAATCAGTACCTAACTGTGACTCTAATTACAAATCTGAACTTACCGGCTTCCCATCAGGTCCTTTGCTGCCTGTATTGCCCTGAGACAAGTAGAAAAAAAAAACACCACAGTATCTGAATTGTTCCATTTGATAAAAATGAATGGCTCTTTTTAATTTGGTTATTCACATTTCATAGGAAGGAATGGCCTACAGGCAGCCATGTCAAATGATTGTGCTTTTTCACTACCTGAGCTTTTCGCTAATAAGTTCCCCGCTGAGTAAAATCCCAACGGCAGACAGTTTTAGGCCCTAAAATTAGTGCGCTGCTGTGATTATCTTCCTCATGAAGTGTGTTAAAAGCCCCATTCAGAAACCTACCAAGAGGGTTCCCCTTACATTAGCCTTGTCTGCTATTGAGGGCACCTCTTCTTAAGTCCTTTTTCTTTTTATGCTGCTTACCTTCTCTCCTTTAAGACCAGGCGATCCCACATCTCCTGGTATCCCCTGTGGAGCAGGAAAGAAGAGAAACATGTCAATTTAATGAGGACGCTTATCACCGCTCACACATTTTAGAAAACCCACAGAGATGTACAAAATCAGAAATACAGTAACAAAAGCACCCAGTTTGGTGTTTTTCTTCTACCGTTAGAGATACAAGACTTGCTGCTATCTTCACAGTGGTTTTAGAGGTATAACAACTACTTCTGTAGTGTGTCATTTATTCAGAGCTGCAATGGAGCCTGTTCACACAGACTTACCTGCTCTCCTTTCTGTCCAATCCCCGGCTCTCCTTTTTCTCCCTTCTGCTTCAGCACTTGGGCCATGACATCTGGGCCGAGGTTAGAGGGTATCTCTCCAAGAGTTGGGCAAACAGAACATGGCTCTCCCTAAACCACAGATGGAAAAAGTTCAGTACAATGAGGTCTTCAAATTCTGATCTGATCAGGATATTCAGATGGATGGAGAAGCCTCTACCTACTTACTGGCTACAGGGCAGTCATAAGCCCTGGCTTTCATGTTGACAGATGGGACATGGGTGAAAATTGGAATACTATATTCATCCATCAGACGTGTGGAAAGACATGCCTTAAAGTCGATGGCCTATTGTCTGGTTTTGGTGTCCCACAAGGGTCCATATTGGGTCTGACTGTATTTGTTATTCGCATACGATACAGTTTTATGCTTTGTCATCTTCCTTTAAAAATGTGACTGACACAGTACAAGCAGCATCTGATGTTGTCCACAGAAACCTCAATGAATACAGACTTGTACTTAATGACAAAAAGACCAAAATGATGCACTTCTAGAGGTTTAAGCCACTCATTCAAGAAGGCACTCAGATTTTAACCTTGAAGACTAGGTAACTGAATGTGTTTTACGCTAAATTATAAATACCATGTCTTTTTGCTTCACTTTTAACTGCCTCATAGAGAAACTGAGGTGAAAGTGTTTCTTCTATTGAAAAAAATGCTGCTTTTCTTTTGATGCAAGGAGGACGCTTATTCTGAACACCTTTCTGAATGATTATAATGATATCCTGCTGCATCATTATCCTCTCTATAGATGTTGGACTCAGTTTAATAAGCTGTCTTGCCATTTTTTTCTGGCCATCATAATGTCTTGTATGACAAAACTGGTTGGTGTTCCTTATACAACAAGAAGGATAGAGCATTGGTACATCTTTCTTTCTAAGGCCATTTCACACAAACTGCCTTCTAATATTGACTCCAAAAGCTGTGAGTAGCTGTGACCTTCATTCTCATGGATGTATCATGTAGATAATTGCTCAAACTTGCTTTCAGAGCTTTGAATGTTTTTGCTACATCATCTTGGTCTGAGTTACAAGGTCACATTAACTTTAGTGTTGTATTAGTTTGGGAGATTTTAAAACCAGAATAAAGGAACATTTCACTAGTTTTCTACTTTACACTGCTGATTCGTCAATGGATGTAACCTTTATGTGTTTTGGACTGTTGTTTGTCATCCGCTGTTGTCTTGGTCAGGACTCCCTTGTAGAAGAGATTTTTATAGCTCCATAGATGTACTGCTAAATAAAGGTTAAGGCCCCTAACATTCAGCTCACTCAGGACGATATTGCTTTGATTTTTATCATTCATTCCATTAATGTTTCCGAAATACTGAATGATGTTTGTAAAATTCTCCCAATTGAAAAGAAGTCTTCAATTTCCACTTTTCTATCTTTTTCAACCTCATTTGAACAATTAAAATTATCATCTAAACTTTTTCCTGACAAAGTTGATTCAACTTCCCAGCCCTTCAATGCTTCGTCAGCATGAAGGTTTTAAAAATACCCACCTACATGTGGACAGGGCCTAAGGCATCTGACATTGATTTTAATGGCACAGAGTATTTAGATTGACATTGAAAAATACTGCCTTAGCAGTTCAGCACAAGCTTTCCCACGATATGTTTTAAAATCTTTCAACATAATTAAGATTATTCATCTTTTCCAGGGTAAATATAGAAAATTTGACACTGGATCTATTGCACTATTTCAATTTTAAAGCTGCAATATTAACAAAACTGCTGATTCTGTGCTGACTGCAAGATAAGAAAGTGACAAAAAGAAAGAAAAAAAAGAAGAAAATGCCAGTAGTATTTTTCATTGTAGTATGAAAATTAGGCTTTCTTGCAGCATTTCGAGATTACAACACGAGGAAAACTAACCAGCAGTAGCTGAATGGAAGGTCTTATCTATTAATTAAGTTGCCTAAAAGAAGCTATCCTGAAATCTGGAACAAGAGCCTACAATTAGGTATCAAGAAACAAAAACACACACAAAAAAAAAAAACACAAAAAAGGCATGATTGCCAATATCAGGATACTTACAACTCTTAATTCTGATTTTAAAGCATTTAGGGGTCCATAATCTCTTAACTGTTGCAGCTGATTAATGATATCTCATTATTATTGAGTTGTATTCTTTTCAGTAATGGATCTCCAAAAGTCTGGGACAAATTCAGTTCAGATCTGGCAGTTCTAAAAAAAATCTCATGTGTGATTGAATCTAAATATATAAAATAGAGTCAGAAAAATTAGCCAACAACCTCTTTGGATTATAGGCTATAAAAGTAAAATGAAAAAAACATTTAAGACCTCATAGTCTTGCATTCAAGACATTTCCATTCTTTTAAAAGCTTTAAATTTGGTGAATGGATTTTCAACTTTTCATACTGTTGAAAACCCTGCAGACGCCCTGTTTTCAGACAGAGCCTTTGCAGGTCAGTGCCTGCTTTTTCACTAAATATTTTGCACGGATTACTTTCATTATTCAACTTTCTCAGTTGCAGTATATTTTAGGCTTATTAAGTGTGCAGCATTCACACTGCAATTTCTCCTTTCTCTAGCTGTGTTCTCAAACCCAGATTCAATCATAATACATGGTTATCATCATGTTAACTCATGTCCAAGTGTTTATATTCAGACATGCTTTGTTGTAGTAAGTTCTTAGCATATGTAACCTCATACATGAACTTCTTTCAGCACACTCAATGGTGTTGTCATAGTATAAAACTTAGAACAGTTATTAAACTTTTCATAACAGTGAGTTTCTGCTCCACTCTGGCACAACTATCTGTTCTGATACTGACTCTGCCAACCTACAGGGATTTGACAGTTGCTTAAATGGGTAGTGGTTACTGTATTTCTAACATGTGGTAAAAATTCTTCCAATCTACCCGCCAGCCCTGTCCCTCCAACCTCTTGGCTCCAAATTTTGTCACTAATTCAATATGTCAGCAGCCTTTGAGTGGATAATTTGGCTTCACTTTTGCACAATGGCAGGAGACACATTGCCCAAACTGATATACAGTCAATAATTGAGACACATTCAATTAAAGTAGTTAGAAATGCTCTGGTCTTTTAAAAGATATGTTCCCAACCTTTTTCCTTAGGGAACTCCCTATTCGTATCTAAGAGGATGCACTTGGAAAAATTAATCACAGATTTAACTGTTTTGTTGACAAAATCCCAACTTTAGAGGCCTACATACACTCGTTCTTCACAAAAGTTCTATATTACAATCCATTATTCAGGCCACTCTTGAAAAAAAAAAAAAAAACAATATTGCTAGAAAAACAAACTCAAAATTCTCTAGTTTAAAAGTCATATTTACAAGACAAAAAAAAGTATTTTTTACTTTAAGGGCGCATTCACACCAGAGCTGTTTGGTCCACTATAAAAGAACTCTGGTCCGTTTTCTCGGATAGTCTGGTTCATTTGGGTGAAAGCAAAGCGGACCAACTTGTGAACCAAAGGCAGGAAGTGGCATAAAGTGTAATGATATACAGATTTATGTGTGCTTTAATACACTCAAATACATGCCGGTACCTCGCCTGGCGTCTTGTAACCATAGCAGCACGTCGTAGTCCGTGGTTATTTATCCGTCTCATGTTAAGAACGACATGTTGGACAGCTCACTGCCATGCTGGCTGCTCGTAATGGCCCAATGCAAGAGCAGAAACCCAAAGACAGCGTAAATTCTGTGTTTTTTAATTGTTTATGTGGAAAAAAGACCAGCGGGAGGAGTTTCGTCTTCTTCTACGCCTTCTTTTCTTCTTGGTCGCCGTTTGTTCGTGGCAACAGTGCCCCTAGCGGGCAGAGGTTGAAAGATGGTCAGACGGTTTGGTCCGCTTGACCAAGAGAGCAGTGTGAATGCGAACCAAACCAAAGGAAAGTGCAACAATGTTGGTATTTCTGTTCCAAAATGGACAGAGTCCCGGGACTATCAGGTGTGAAAACGACCTAAGAGTTGTAAATGTATATGATTTAAAACTTTGAATTTTTAAGATTATAAAGTCCAAAAGTCAAAATCCAGCTGTTTACAGTCTGGTTTCTTGTAGGTTTTTGATTTTAAACACAGTTGTAAATCTATAATTTAAAAGCTTACTTTTTTGGATTTCAGTTAGAAATTTGGAAAATGTAAGACTTTTTAAAAACTCAGAAATGTTTAATTTTCCCTCATAAATTTCCAATTTTTTAAACCTTTAAATTAGGAGTTTGTTTTGTTGTAAATATATGCCTTTATTTTCTCAATGTTTCCTTTGTTGCCAAAGATTTTGACGTCAAAAATCAGCAGATTCTCTCTCTTTTATGTATATATATATAAAAATCTTTTAGATGGGCCCTAATATGCCCTCATAAATTCTAATCATGACTTCAGAATAACATATACATCTAATTTTGACCATGTCAGAGCAGACAAAGTCCTGTACCCCCCCTGAGATTTTCTGCGCACCTTTTAGGGCAGGGGTTCTCAAACTTTCAGCCCATGACCCCTAAAATAAAGGGTCCAGGGGCCAGGGACCCCCACTGTACCTGTTCAAGCATAGTTAAACACGGTTTAAGTAATGTTTTTTTAAACATCACTTTAACTAGAGTGTAAATCTCACCAAAAGGCCATGTTTTTATATACATTTAGAGTAATTTAATGCATATATTTTCATTTTTTAAAAATAAGTAAAATATACAAAATCATTTAAAAATATTGTGGGGATGGGGGCTGTTGGTATCTGGCGACCCCCTTACAGTGTCTCATGACCCCCAAAGGGTGCCCAGACCCCAGGTTGGGAACCCTTGCTTTAAAGCAGGAAAAACTACCCCTACATTTGGAAGTACGTGTTCAGGTTTGGCAATAAAAGCAATGCTAAGCTCACTAATTAGGGTACTCTGTCTTGTTGATAACTTTAATAAGAAGTCTAAACAAGAAATTGTTCAACATCAAGCCTAATAAAGACTCTCAAGCTGACCTTTTCCCCTTTGGCTCCACCTGATCCAGGATCTCCCTGCCAAAACAAAAACACACCCAAAAAAGCAAATTAGTCCCAGCTCAGTCTGATGAACATGTTGTCTTTGTGATATCCTGTCTGGACATGGCATCGGAAGCAGACGTGGGAGTGAATCAGCAATATGTGAGTGGATTTGTGCCAGTGTATTAGCTTGGGCATGTTGGCACATTTGGGCATGACTACATGTAGGAGTGCTAAATGTGAGAGTGCACTTTGCTCTCATTTCTTTGTGGAGTTAAGTTTGCTTGCATCTGCTTTAGTGGAGAGCCTTCTGCACTGCTGATGTTAGCATATCTGAATGTGTAGCAATGCAGATGAGTGTGTATAGGTCACGCTTCCACTGAATATGAATGAACCATAAGCTGTAAATGAATGAGATGGAACTCTATACCTTCTGTCCTGCTTTGCCATCTGCACCCTGGGGCCCCTGGTATAATATAGGAAGAGAAAAAGAGAAAAGAAGAGCAGGGATTAGCCAGGAGAAAGAGCGTGTTAGTTCAACTTTGTTAGCAGGAGGTCATATCTCCCTCTTTCTCTTGCTCCCTCTGTGCTGCTCTACCTTCCTTCTCCTTCTGCTCTAACCAGGTATGACAGATGGATGCTGACATTATTGGAAATCGTTGCACAGAGAATCTCATAAGGCTTTAGATTTATATTCTTTTTTTTCTCCACCGCAAATCATTCCTCATCTCAACTGCAGGGGTAAGATGCAGAGTGAACAGAAAGAGAAACACAATGCAGGGTGTTTTTGACTTGCAGTAGACTGAGAAAGATGCGTAAAGATTACATTTATAAAATGACCTTTGCCTCTGAGGATAAACTTTTGACAGCCTCCTTGAACTGCTGCAGCACTGTTAGAATTACAAGGGCAAAATACAACCTCAAGGTAAAAGTAAACTGCGTTCCTTCCCTCAGAGTGATAAGAAAAGTAAAATATATACGTTATCAAACAAGTGCTCAAGGTTTAATCGGCAGCCACAGCTCAGGCTGTGTCTACAACTCCCTAATAAAACATGTAGCAAGATCGTAAAAATGTTAATCTGAACATTCAGGGCAAGTTCAGAATACATTAAAGAATGACATTAAACTGTTGTACTTACAGGCAGTCCTCTCTCTCCTGTTCCTGGAGAGCCAGGCTCTCCTTTGGGGCCTGGCTTCCCTTGCAGAGCTACTGTGTTTCCTAAGTCTGCAGGCAGCACAGGGCACACTTCGCATGGGTCACCCTGAAGGTTGAAACGCATGAAACATGGATAAAATAGCACACAGGCATGCAGATAAAGAGATTAAAGACAATGTTTGCAGGTACCTTTTCTCCCTTGGATCCTGCTGGTCCTCTTGGGCCCTTGGAAAAACAGCAGAATCCCAGTTAAACATAGAAGTATGAACTCACAGCTGGATTAGTATATATGTAAGGCTCAGGTATACAGAACTGAATATCAATCAATGCTTAGAGTCTCTTACAGGATCTCCTGATGATCCATCGTCTCCTTTAGGTCCTGAATCTCCCTGTAAAGACAGAGTGATGCATATTCATGAGAGTATGGTCACAGTCATCCTAAAACAATCCTTATAATCCCTTTTTCTTTGCTGTGAACTCCCATTTAGGAAGATGATCATTACAAATCTTTGAATCCCTAGACTATGAAATAGACTAATAATAGTGTTAAAAACAAGATTTTTCACAATAACAAAAACACTTTTCAAGCACAGCACTGTGAGGAACTTTTAGCCATGTTTGGGGCACTTGAGGGAACCTCCTGGCGGGAAGGAGGGTTGGCACAACCCCGGTTGTGTATGTCCAGGGGCATAGGGAAGTAACCTAGGCCCCTCCAGGCTGAAGTGTGGCGAGTAAGCATAGCCCGGGGTACCATCTGGGTGGGTAGTAGGGTTTTCAGAAACCCCTGAGTGTGCTGTGGATGTCCGAAGTGCTTAAAAATAGCTGGCAGTCTCCAGGGTGAAAAGAAAAAAAGGTAAAAGAGATGCCCTCGAGCTTGACCTTGACTGCATAGTGACACACGTGTGTCTAAATGAGTTGCACAACCCGGGGCTGGACCTGCATTTTTAACTTTAACCTTACTGGTTCACATGTGTGTAGTTTAGGCTAACTAGCTAAACAGCATTCTTTACTATAAGCTAACTGGTCCATCTATGTAGTCTTTACTTTAAGCCAACTATCTGAACTCTGTATGTTTCGCTTTGAGCTAACTGGTTCACCAGTGTATCCTTCACTTTTACCTAATTGATACAACTGTATATCTTTAGTTTAAGCTAACTATTTGAACTGTGTATCTTTAACTTGAAGCTTACTGGTTCACATGTGTATCCTTTAGTCTTACTAAACCACCTTAACTGTCTATACTTTAAGCTCACTAGCTAAACTGTATCGTTCACTTTAAGCTAACTGATACACTGTGTGTCCTTTAAGCTAACTAGTTAATCTGTGCATTCCTTAGTTTAAGCTTACTGGTTCACAAGTGTATCCTTTACTTTTAGCTAACTAGCTAAACTATACATTCTTCACTTTAAGCAGTTTCACCTGTGTGGTCTTTACTTTAAGCTAACTATAAAAAATATGTAAAAAAAATCGTTGTAAGATAACAGTTCCACCTATGTATCTTTAACTTTAAGCTAACTGGTTCATCTGAGTATCATTTACTTTAAGCTAACTATATGTTGTACCTTTAAGTTCAAGCTAACTGGTCCACCTATGTATCCTCTACTTTAGGCTAAATATTTACTATATGTTGTATCTTTTACTTGAAGCTTGCTGGTTCACTTGTGTATCATTTACTTTTGCTAACAAGTTAAAAGGACTCTGGGCTACCTTTTCCTTGAAGCTAGCATGTTCTCCCATTTATCGTTTATTTTTTAGCAGACTGGTTTGAATCTTGCTATTTCAATCATTTCCAAAAGTTTGATTTGTTTTCTCAGAACTTTAAGCTAACAATAACAAAACCTTATTGATTACTTTAAGCAAAGAAGCTCAACTATTATCAGTCACTTTTGGCTGATTGTTTATTTGCTTCCAGTAATTGTATGTCCAATAGCCTACTTCAAATCCTATCCTACCTTTTTAAATGTGTTTTTCCATTCACTAATAATGTCAAGTATTTCTAGATTTTGTCGAGCCTATTAATTCAGTGATTTTAGCAAACAACTATTTTTTACTGTTCATCACTTTAAGCTAACAGTTTAAACCCCTCTGCTTATGTGGTAGGCTTTTTTTTATCTTATCATCTCAACTGGGAAAGTCAGGGGTTGGCTGAAACACAGAAACAACACAAGTTACAGGCTTTAAACTAACCAGCCATTTTGTGGAAGCAATAAGGCATGGGTTATTACCTTGTGACAACGACAAGGGTGTTTCACTCCTACACTCTCATTTGTAAAATGTTGTTATGATTAATAGCTGACTGGTTGAAGGGCAGTTCACTTTTTAGTTCACTGGTTACAGTGTATTTTCTAAAGTAGCCTAAGTCTATTTATCTGTCAAATTTTCTACTAAGATGAATACATGAATACTTTTCCATGACCAAATCTTCATTTCTATTCGTTACTAAGATTAATTCCATGTGCTACACAGGTGTGAAGGGGCCTTTTGTCACTCATTGACTTTGGTGGCTATAATCTCAGAGCAGGGTCAGGTGTGTGCTCCTAATTGGCTCTGATTAAGGCCAGGTGTGTGAAGTTTATTTATACCTCTGGGTTTCAGTGCTTTTTGCTGACTCATCTCACATCAGAGAAAGCGAAAGTTTATTTTAGTGTGCTTTCTTCTAGCGCTAGGATTCTTCTAACCTGAGTGCTATGGGAGCTTTTTTGTATCAGCTTGCCCCCGTTATTGTTCCTCTAGTAAGTAAGTAAAGTCTATCCTATAAAACACCCTCACAAAGCACCTCACAAAGTGCTTTACAAACAACACAATCACAGTAATCACAGTAAAATCCTAAAAATGCACAAGAATAAAACACAAATGGTACAAGTGCACAAAACTACATCAGGTAATCAAAGGCTGATTTGAAGAAATTGGTTTTGAGCTGCTTTTGGAAAAGCTTCAGTCGAAGCTTTAAAAGGAAGAGTGTTCAAGGGTATTTGTTCCCAAAATGGGTCCCTAATGGGGGCACCACAGATCTCAAATGGAACTATGAGGCTTCGTCTACTCTGAGGTTGTCAAAACTTACCTGAAACCATTGTGAAACTTTGTTTTCTCAGCGTTTTATCAATGAAACAATTAATCAATGTTGATTTTTGCTAATGCCGTTTTAATCCAACTACAAAGCCAACCATTTACCAGAACACTTGTGACCATTAAACATTTGATTTAATGCAAAAATGGAATTCAAAAACAAATGTACAAGACTGTAAATGTATTTCAATGAGGATTAAGGAATTATGTATCCCACAATCTATTGTGGGTCCTTTTTATTTATTGTAAATTTCAATTATTTATAACAGGACCTTCTTTCTACAACTGTTGTTACTGCAGTGTTTATACTCAAAAAATATTGATGTATTTTAATTTGTGTATATCACTTCATACTATGGGTTGCAACATGATTACAGCCTGAGTTGCAACTGAGACACGGCTGCCTTCTCAATGGGGAATGAGAGAAAACGGGAGAAGACAGACAAATATTTGCTTAAATTAGGGAGATTTGTACTTGACAGAGATCCATACTGTTTCCTGAAGACACAGTGGACCGCTGACATCGATGTGTAGTCATAAATAGAGTTTCTTGACATTATGTGGACCTCATTTTTCAAAGCCTGTAGGCACACAGTCTGGTTCACTGGCGATGGATATGAAAGTAAATTAATGCGAAAGTTTTGTTGATCAAAGCTTCACATCAGTTGTTCTGCAGAAGTTCAGTGAAGTTTTGTTTACTTCATTTCACTTTAGCTAATCTGTGAAAAGGTCACCCCGTCGTTAAAGCTGTTAATTCAAAAGAAGATCAACACACTCCAGCTTGCTTATCTAATCTAGTCCAATTAAAATGCCTGTTAAACCTTCATTTATATTTTCATATTATGTCATACTAATGTTTAACTGTTAAAGCATCTGATAGGTTCACTTTATGTAGCATTGACAGAAATAACTTCAGTATTTAACTGACTTAATTTACAAAGTTATGCTTTTTATGATTAGCTTTTTTGTGATTAATATCAATGAACTTAATTTATTTTTTTGTCTTTCCAATATAAAACCAGTCATGTTAATCAGACATTACAGAGCTATTTGAACAGCTATCAAACATAACCCAGTGTCATTAAATGCCCTGTCACTTTAGATATCACTTTATCGTATGGTTGATCTGCTGGAATTTAAGGTCTTAAATTTTCTTTTAAGGTAACAGGCAGGAGAATGGAGTAAGGTTTAGCTTCTCTTTATCACCAATTGAATGCTTGGAGTAGCTGTAGAAGCCCAGCTTCATCTTGTCGTTATAAACGTATGGCTCCAAACATTTTTATAGACTTATTCCAACATCTGAGGATCTACACTGATTGCTGTGAACATTATCAAGATGCAATTATCAAAAAAGACAGCACTTTTCTTCTGAAATAAAGCCGTTTGTTGCTTATGCCCCACTGATATCTGTCACTAGACAGCTGCTGGAACGGCAGAGAATCATACTGACTGTGACATCACATATATACCCTCTATAGCAGGGGTGTCAAACTCAATCACAGCAGGGGCTGGATTCTGAACTTGGGTCTAACCTGAGGGCCGAATAATTTTGAGTCTACATAAATAAATAAAGATAACAGGGTGGATAGTTACCGAAAAAATGTCAACCTGATGTTCACCAGCAATGAATTATGGGGTCACTGATGATAAATGATTTTGTGATTAAAAGGTCAACATGATAAGTTAAAAACTCAAAATCTGAGGGAAAATGGTTCTAAACTTCAACAACTCCAAAGGCATGATCACCTTTGGTTGTTGGTCAGACCTGAGGGACAACAAATGGATGGTGATCTGAGGACCTCAGTGGTCTACTAGGGATAAAGGGTCAGAGTAGGTCAGTGTAATATTTAGGTGTCTGATCATGTAGGCCTTTAAAAAACAAGAAATAAAGATCTTATTAAAGACTCGACTGGAAGCTCATATGGAGAACATTAATGGGTTTAGCCTTTCATTGAAGACATCAACAGAGGACCTATCGAGGCAGGTGAAAAGGGATATGAGATAGTCATGGCAGAAAGGTACAAAAGCATGACTTATCATTTCTAACTTGGCCTGTGAGACAGCAGATTTTAATCTGGCAGTACAGCCTGATTTTCGTATATACCGAGCTGCAGTTGTGTCCCACTCAGCACTCAATATCTCTTGCCACTAGTGTAGATCTGTTTACATACGCTTTCAGAGACTACTTGGGTGATATGCGAAAGGTGAAACCTACCTTCTCTCCTTTTGGACCACCTGGTTCTCCAGGAGGGCCCTGAAAGCAAAAAAAAAGTACAGAAAACTTTTCAAATGTCTTTCTTAAGATGCTTTAAGGCTTTTGTCAAGGACAATGAGAGCTGCAGCCATAGAAGTAGCCCTGCCAAGTCCTGCGTTCACTTTCGAGAGCAAGGCTAATAGTCATACATTTTTTGGTCAAACAGGCGCCATCTGTAAGAGGACTGTGAGGACATTAAGATAATAAGTGAAATGATCCATCCAATAAGTACATATTGGCTCCTTTTGTTCTTTCCAAAGTTTTTAAAGCAAGAAAAACACTTACTGGAGGGCCTACAGTTCCAGGACCAGGTGGGCCTGGAAGTCCTGGCTTCCCTGGCTCTCCAGCCAAACCCTCAGGACCCACTACACCGGGGGTACCCTGGAAAATAAGTTTGAAAAGCAGCTCAGTTAAAGCAAAACTGACCTCTTAGAGCTCAGACAGCTCCCACAGTTAATGCAGACTGACCTTCTGTCCTTTGGGGCCAACGACACAGATAGACCCTGCTCGACCCTGGAAAAAGGCGAGAGGGAAAGTGAAAAGACAGCATCAGTACGGGTCAGTTCAGCCTGGAAAAATCAAACCAGCTTTAAAGAAATGTTTCACAACATCTTCATAGACTGCTTAAGATTTACCTCATTTGTTTGACACTTTACCAATGGAAATAGAAATAGGAAGGATTGTGAAGTCCCTAAGATGTATTATCTTCACTGGTGCATATGCAATATTTTCTGCCTGCCTGATTCAAGTCACATCAACAAGCACATTCATATTCACGCTGTCAGATGGATGAGAGGCTTAAGAAAAATCTATGCTCCACCAAATCCATCTGTCCCAACAAGCACTTAGCCCCGGTGAACAGCAAAACGTGAGGGTGTATGATACCAAAAAAAGGGGGGGGGGGGTGGTGTCTCCTAGCACACACACGTTGTAATTTGTTCCTCAAAAACTTTTCATGCGTCTACAGGATCACGGCGCTGAACAGGGAAGATTATGAGGTTTAAGTCGTCGTGAATAGGCGCCTGCCTGTGTGCGAGACTAACAGAACAGTCAATGAGGCAGCATTGATTGTGAGAGCTTTGTTGCTCTAGCCTAATCTAACAGGCATTAACAGGCCGACTTAACGCCACGGGAGGGAGGAGGGGGGAGAGCAGATATCAATGAGAGGCTGAGCTTAAAGAGTAATGCCGTATAAGTTTACTGAATATCCGCTCTCGGCTTCATAAAAGCGCTTCTGTGAGTGGATATTTCAGAGTATGCATGAGCTTTCTGATGTCTTTATGCATGAATGCTCACTTGCACATTTAAAGTATTTAAAATATATCATGCAAGCCAAGTTTTGTATAAAATGCAGAGTAGATATAGTGCCAGACAGACATTTTACTGATTCTTATCACAGTTTTGAGCCAAAGCAAAAGAGAGAAAGAGAAACATAAAATGATGAACCACATACGTCCTTCCCCGGAGCGCCTGTGAGACCCTGAGTGCCGATCTCTCCCTTCTGACCTTTTTCTCCCTAGACAAGCCGGAGACAAAAAAAGAAGTGAGACACTGGCAGTGAGAGAGCGATGAGTGAAAATAAAAGGGTGTTAACTAATGATTAAAAGGTCATATCTTCACTGGAAGTTGCTGAAGCCTTTCACCTGATAGCCTGCTGCTTCTCCCCAGTTGGCAGGTGATCCCTGCAGAGGAAGGGAATGGAGACAAGGACCAGATCAATGACCTGGCTCTAAAGAGACATCACACAAACACACACACCAGTGGAGCATGGCAAACAACACGGCCACCAGTTGGCAATGTGTATAAGCTAACAGCAAGACACACTTAAGCACACAGGCTTGGAGATGATCCGTATTGTGCATGCAGTAATCTGTAGTATAAAACGATGATCTGATATTAACGGGCTGGGCAAAATGGCTTCAAATTTAGATTGTTTTCCCTTTTTGTTAAAAGTATTATTTCGTAGGATTCCAAAGTTAAAGAACATTTTCATCTGAAGGCAAAGACGGAGTAATACATGGTGTAATCTCCAAGGAGAACTTTAAGTGTCCTTTACCCGTATCTGGAACACATATTTGGACTTCTGTGAATTCTTCATAGTTGAATCTGTAGTTAACAGGTTTTATTTTTTATAATCATGGCCTGAGCCCACACATGCCACCTATGAAGCAGTGGGAGCAAATCGGGGTTTCGTTTCTTGACATGTGATGGCTAACAACCTCCTGACTGCAGGACTTCTGATTCTACCTGCTGTGCCATAGTTGCCCCATGTGGAGTATGTGGAATTTGGGGGTAAGATGCGTCAATCCATAACCTTGCAAAGCAGATCGATACGCCAGTTTCCGTGTTTCTCACTGGCGAATCCATCTTGCCAATCTGTCTGAACCATTTGGGCCCAGTAAGAAAATGACAGAACCAATCAGTGGCGAGGTGCAGTACTTTCAGGGGCGGCAGAGTCATGATGTAAGCGAGCAGCAACAAGAGGCCAGTGCAATTATGGAATGATTGGAAAAGACATTAGCGTGGCTGCTGCTAAAGCGCCAGTTTTATCAGAACTTGACGACATTTCTTCACTAAAAGAAGAACAAAGAACAGCATTGAGTAGTTTTCTTTTCAAAATCGACAAAAGTGGTGTACTGACATGTCCACAGTCACCATGGTTTGTGTTATGCAGTTCTCTATGGAGTTTACTCCTCAGTACTGGCTATGTCATGTGTTTTTGTGAACAACAGTTTTCTTTAAAAGGCTCTGCCCTTTCACAAACGCTGTCTATGTCCCGCTAGGGATGAGACCAATCTGATCCGATATCCGTATCGGTCAAATATGGACGTAATTAAAAGATCAGATACCTGACCAACGGCACCGATCTAAGTGACCGATCCAAATCCATGAACACACCGCAGTCTAACACGAGACAGTCTGTGTGCAATTGAGCTAGTATTAGTTAGGATGTACTTAGCAGTAGAATTACCTTGTCGATTAAACGTAAATCTATATTTAGAATAGTCAAAACTAGTCTAAAGATGAGAGAACACAAAGAAGAGTGGGTGTGACGTTAGCCTGATAACCTTCGTTCCTCTTTGCAGATTAATATCGTGCTTTGATATTAACCTTCGTTCCTCCTTTCACTTCAGTAAGTAGTCATACGTGAGCTTAACCCTCAACAGCCCACATACCACTTTATTTCAATTTACTTCTTTGGAAAACTGCCGTACCATGGTCTTCTTACGATATGCTAACAGGTAAGCCACTGCCGACCTTCTCATTACATCCTGTGAAGGGTCAGAGTGGAAGGCTGAGATATTAACTGAAGCTACAGCGGTCTCTAGTGGCGGGGGGTTCATTAAAGAACATTATAGACAGGGATTTATAACTTACTCAGTTGTTGTTTTTTGCATAATGTTGATATTTATTTTTTAGTAGCAGTTCAAATAAATTTGTTTGGAATACATTTAAATTCAATTCATTTTTGCATTTTTTTGCTTTTTAATAAGAGGAGCTGGGTGGTTTACTACAGCCTCATGTAACCTCACACATTATACCAACAACAATAATAACTGTAAAAAAAAAAAAAAAAAAAATATATATATATATATATATATATATATATATATATATATATATATATATATATATATATATATATAAAATCAGTATCAGTATCAGTATCGGCACATATTCATCAGAATCGGATTGGAACTGAAAAAAGTGGAGCGGTGCATCCCTAGTTAGCGTCAAGTTGCTACTGACAACACAGCATTTCATGACTTAGGTGTTCACAATAAAAGCACTCAAGCAAAATAACATCTATGGGCTTTTATTGTGAAGTATGTTTCGAAAATAGCATGTTTTTGATTGCTTTAGCAGATGTACAAGTGAGTGTACAGAGCAACTGTGTTTACAGCTGTTTCTCTAACCTTGTTTAATGCCATAGATAGCTACTTAAAATCATTGTTTCAGAATGCTAGGCTCAAGACGAACTGTGTCAATCCATTGCGGCTCACAGCCTATGTTTACGCCCCAGACAGCCTGATGGAGACGCTGTGCAAACCGAGCACACTCTCTGCATGTAGCTCCTATTACAAACATCAGACTTGGAAAGAAAAGGACACATGTTAACCTCATTACTGTGTCATTTTAATTACACTGACACAAACAGGTGAGGTTTGGCTCATGGCTGCTCTTTGGTGACAGAACGAAACCTGCTGATGACTGTCCTCAGGCTGAGCTGCTGCTGCTACACTCACAGTGGCACTGGTTATGCTCCAGACAGCTGACAGTGTTGAAAAAAATCCATTCAAATTTGACCAAGCACTGTGTTGATACTGCTTTACCCTCCACCACTATATGAGCGTGATACATTAGAATTTTAGACATGTAAACATGCATAAAAGGCACATCCTCATTCCCCTTGCATCATTAATGATGAGCCTGGAAGCTTGAAAATAAGGCTTTGAATGAAGATCAAACCAAATCACTGATGGGGTTAGCAGGGTTCGGATGCGGAGGGATGTGTAACCTGTAGCAGAAGATTGGCACTCACCGGCTCTCCCTTCTGGCCCTTAGGTCCTGTTGAGCACTGAGGTTGGAGACACACAGTTGGCATGAATCATCACAGGCTATTTTTGGCTAGATTTCAGCATTTTGTTTTGCAGCATGCCAAATTATAAGACAACACTTTTACTGAGAAGAAGAAGAAACTTTGCAATACAGAGATGATGGAAAAAGTACTTACAGGGCCTGAATGGGTGCCAGAACAGTCATCACCCTAAGATGAAGAGAGGGAGGAATGATTACTTGTGGGTGAGCTCTGAAGAATGCATATCAGCTGCGTGGTGTTTTGGTTCACAGCCAGCTTCATTTTACAGTACATCGACATAAAAGTGTGCAGGTTTGAGTGTGCATTGTTCAGTGTTAGGCCTGTCCAGGCACATGTAATGACATCACACATTCCCTGACATTAGCCTCACTTATGTTGTGTGTACATGGCTTTCAAATACTCACCCGGTCGCCTTTTTCACCTTTAAAGCCAATAATTCCACCCAGATTTACAGCCTGAAAGACAAACACATGATTAGACGATCTGTATTTACATGTTCCAGTGGAAAGAAGTGAAAGTAAAGATCACTGATCCTTACATTTTCTCCCACTTTTGGAAGTAAACAACCAGCACACTATAGCCGGAAACACATGAAGAAGAGAATTATTATCGTACTATATCAGAAATTCACATGAGGAGCTTTTTGTTGGAGCTAAATGGTTTTTAAGGGCGTTGTAATTCTAGAAGCTGCCAGATGGTGGCACTGCAACATCAAACTAAACTGTGCTGAAGCTTAAGCTGCAACAGTATGCAGTGAAAAAGGATGTGAGGTGGGCAAGAAAGCACACACAACCATGCACCCACATGTCCCATGGGAGACAGATCAATAGGAATGTCTGATTCCCACAGCAAGGAGTGAGAAGACCAGCTGCTACTCACAGGAGGGCACACACACTCCAACACAATCTCATACACACTCCAAATAAGGATAACTGTTATAAATAACGGAAGCAATTTTTTTTTTTTTTTTGTGGATGCAAGTAATTAAAGCCGAAATCCCCCACCCGATGCTTGTGGGAGTCTCGCTTTCACACACCAGAAAGTTTGCACACGCTGAAGCAGTGACTACGAGCCTGCCGAGGCAACCAAAGGGAGCGAGTAACAGCACAGAGACAATGTGTAATTCTCCCCCTCTCCCCAACCCTTCCCCGACAAGCTGCAAATCTATCAATGGCTGGCTCGAGCGGCTGCAGTGGCAAGTCAGTGTTTCCAAGCTCCTGTCTGAACGTGGATTTAGTCAAGTCCTCATTTAGTTCCATTTAAAACCTCAGCAGCCTCGTCTTTGGTGTTTATTTTCTGCATTCAAATGAAATGATAAAGTTGGACTGTTGTAAAAGAACTACAGAAAGTCTGTTTGTATAATGAAATGGCACTAAAAATGGTGCAATTTCACCCATTTAGTGTCTACTTCTCCCATAAGACTAGGGTTTAATGATGAAATCCAAAAAATGTTTTGTAAAGACGGAACAGACCCAAATCAAATTAACATTAATGATAGTGGTTAAATCAACGAAGGTCACTTGACTGTATTGTTTTGTGGCACGATTCCTCACTTCCAAATAAATGGCAGAACCATCAGCTTAATCTCCTCAGAGCAGAGGACGATCAGAGATACTTTTAACTAACACCGTAACTATAAATTATGTTCAATGATTATGATCAGAAATCCTTCCTGTGTGGACAGCCACCAAGGACTTCCAAGCACACATGAGCAGGATAATGTGGAATACAGTCATGGACGAAAGTATTGGCACCCCTGGAATTTTTCCAGAAAATACACCATTTCTTCCAGAAATTGTTGCAAATACAAATTTTTTGGTATACACATGTTTATTGCCTTTATCTGCATTGGAACAACACAAAAAATCTGAAGAAAAAAGCTAAAATTGACATAATTTTACACAAAACTCAAAAATGGGCTGGGCACCCTCAACTTTATATTTGGTTGCCCAGCCTTGGAAAAAAATAACTGAAACCAATCTCTTCCTATAACCATCAACAAGCTTCTTACACCTCTCAACTGGAATTTTGGACCACTCTTCTTTTGCAAACTGCTCCAGGTCTCAGATTTGAAGGGTGCTTCTTGCAACAGCAGTTTTGAGATCTCTTCATAGGTGTTCAATGGGATTTAGATCAAGACTCATTGCTGGCCACATCAAAACTCTCCAGCTTTGTCTCCAACCATTTCTTGGTGTTTTTTGAGGTATGTTTGGGGTCATTGTCCTGCTGAAACACCCATGACCTCTGACGCAGACCCAGCTTTCTGGCACTAGGCCCTGTATTGCGGCCCAAAATGTTTTGATAGCCTCCAGATTTCATGATTCCTTGTACACAGTCAAGGCACCCAGTGCCAGAGGCAGCAAAACAACCCCAAAACATCCTTGAACCTCCACCATGTTTGACTGTAGGTACTGTGTTCTTTTCTCTGTAGGCCTCATTCTGTTTTCTGTAAACAGTAGAATGACGTGCTTTTCCAAAAAGCTCTACCTTAGTCTCATCTGTCCACAAAATGTTCTCCCAGAAGGATTGAGGCTTACTCAGGTACATTTTTGCAAACTCCAGTCTGGCTTTTTTTATGTCTCTTTGTCAGCAGTGGGGTTCTCCTTGGTCTCCTGCCATAGCACTGCATCTCATTCAGATGACCACGTATGGTTCGAGCTGACACTTTTGCACCCTGAGTCTGCAGGACAGCCTGAATTTGTGTGGAAGTTGACTGAGGATGTTTATCCACCATTCCAACTATCCTGCGTTGCATTCTGTTGCCAATTTTTCTCTTCCTTCCTTCCTTCCTTCCTTCCTTCCTTCCTTCCTAAGTCCTCAGACAATCATTGGCCCTTCTTTCTCTCCTCCATGCTTGGTGTGACACACACAGGCACAAAACACAAAGGTTGAGTCAACTTTTAGACAGTCTAACTGGCTTCAGGTGTGATTTCTAGATTGCCAGCACCTGTTACTGCCACAGGTGAGTTTGAATGAGCATCACATGCTTGAAATAAAGTGATTTACCCACAGTTGTAAAAGGATGCCAATAATTTTGTCGAGCCCATTTTTGAGTTTTGTGTAAAATTATGTCAATTTTGGCTTTTTTCTTCAGATTTTTTGCGTTGTTCCAATGCAAATGAAGGCAATAAACACATGTATACCAAAAACATTTGTAATTGCAACAATTTCTGGGAGAAATGGTGTATTTTCTGGAAAAATTCCAGGGGTGCCAATACTTTTGTCTATGACTCTAAAATGCTAGCCAATCACAAAGAGAGCTGCCTGAAGGAGGAAGCACAACAAATGCAGCCATGGCAGTGAAAGTAAACGAGAAGATGGATGTCAGAAATTGAGGACCAGTTTGTAGATTTTGGCAATTAAAGTGTTTATACAACATTTTCTGCTAAACATACAACTATTGAATTGACAAATGAAGTTGCTGGACCAGAGTTACTATCACAGTGCATGTAGCAGGTAGCTAACAGCTAGTCAAATGTAGCCTGTTTACTCTAAAATCACATTTGACTAAGCAAGGTTTTGTGTAGAGGTGCTGAAAAAAATTGACACACTGACAAACTGTCTGCATTGTTTATGGAGCCATGGGTTACTCAGCCTGTACTGTTTTACAAAAAAAAAAAAAAAGTTTTAAGACTCACTGTGGATTTTTCAATCTTAGCTTAGAGGAAAACTGACCTGGCATGCACACTAAGCGTGCTAACTACAGTAGCATAGTCTACTTCAGGAGGTCACATCATGACATGAAGACATTAGCTGATGAGGCACGTTTCGTTTATTGAACCAGGCTGTAAACCAGTTTATTTCTAGTGTAAAAAAGAGCTTTTTAACATGTGTTGTGTACTTGACTTCTGGTGCTCAGCCAGGCTCAGGTGTACACACACACTATTTTTTGCATTTTGGCACTGGCTTCATTTTTCAGGATTGGAGGTTGCCGCTTGGTCAAAGTGTCCATCCTTGTCTTAATAACATGGCCCATCGAAAACATTAAGAGTCCCTTTGTTTAGTTTTCAGTGAAATCATAACTCCTGAACATATTTTAGACATAATGGGAAATGTTCATTGCTTTAAAAATGTAAGTAGAAAAACCAATGACACATTTAGCAGGAAAATCACCAGCTACCATGGTAACCAGTTAAACCGTAACACCTCCTGTCCTGTAGCATCCTCAGCAGTAAAGGTTTTAGATTTGATTGATTTTTCACCGACTGGTCTATGGTAAAAACTTTTCTTACCTACACCCACACATTTTATTCATAATTAATAATTTTGCAAGTATAAATAAATGTTTTCCTTTTTAAGGTTTGACTTTATGGATTTACATTATTGTAATAAATTAATCAGCTGACAAATGCAACAAATATGCTGCAAAGGCAATGATATTGAACACATTTAAGTACCTGTTAATGTGAAATAATGTATTACTTCACATGAATACATTCCCTGCAGTGCACAACAGGAGAAGAGGCTGAAATAATCACCTCTTTATAAGAAATAAAGGAATGTGTGGTGAATCGTTCCTCACTGTATTTTCAAAAACTGCTTAAGATTTTAAAAAATCTTTTAGTGTCTGGCACTCACTAAGGGGCTGCTTTGACAATGCATTATTACAGAATAGCAATCCATTTTGGGCATTTAATACCAAGAGACCACCTTTAATGATGTGCATCCATACTTAAACAAAATGTCAGAACTCACTTGTGCAAACAACAGCGTGTACATCATTTCCATGACACCCTTTACATGGCTTGGTGTCTTTCCCCACTGTGTGCAAGAAATGCACTGGCAATAAGAATTAATCACACGCTAAAAGGCTGAAACACATTTTCTTCCCTCATAAATCCACTTTACAAGGACATAATGTGCTATTTTGCAAATGTGGTGTGCTGGTTAGATTAAAATGACAACTCAAGATTTAAAGTCATGAGGTGTTGTTCACAAAGAGCCCGATCCAGGAGCTGGCTTCTGTTGTCAATAGAGAAGGCTGGTTCCTGTTTGAGCAATGGGTTACTTTCTCTTTGCTGTTTAAAAAACATAAAAAAAGGCAAAATACTACCAAATGAAGTTTGGAAGACAAAAGATCGTCTCTTAAAGTGAGCTGAGTCAAACAAGCAAAAGAGCACTTATTCCTATCACTCTGAGCTTGGCTGGAAACACACACAGGTGCATCTCAAAAAATTTAAAGATCATGTAAAAGTTCATTTTTTCCTGCGATTTTAGTCCAGAAAGTTAGACTTCAATAAATTTTAGATTCATCTAACACAAAGTGAAATATTTCAAGTTTTAATGTTGATGATAAAAGATTACAGTTCATGAAAAAAACACAATCTCAAAAATGTAAATTATGCTCATTTGCGCCCTCAGTAATTGGTCAGGGCTCCTTTTGCACAAATTACTGCATCTATGCACTTTGGCATGGAGGCAATCAGTCCGTGGCACTGCTAGGTTATTATGAAGCAGGCCAGTTGGCCAGCCAATCAAGCACAGAAACACCACAGTCCGCAAACCAGTTCCTGGTAGTTCTGGCTTCACTGTGGGCAGGTGCCAAGTCCTGCTGGAAAAGTAAATCAGTATCTCCATAAAGCTTCTCAGCAGAAGGAAGCATGAAGGTCTCTAAAATCTCCTTGTAGGCAGCTGACAGGGTTGACTCTGGACTTGATAAAGACCAGTGGAGCAGTAGACGGTATGACACCCCAAACCATCACTGACTGTGGAGACTGAAAAAACAGGACTTCAAGCACCTTGGATTCTGTGTCTCTCCGATCTTCCTTCAGACTCCAGAACCTTGATTTCCAGATGAAACTTTCATCTTGAAAACAGGACTGTGGTTCAGGATTGGCTGGAAGTTAAGAATGAGACACTTGTAGTCCATTTCCTGGACCCTTTTGTGTGGTGGCTCTTGATCCACTGACTCCAGCCTCAGTCCACTCCTTGTGAAGGCCCCTGTAAATTGTTGAATCCTCTGGAGGCTGAGCTCATCCCTGCTGCTTGTGCTTCTTTTCTTACCATACTTTTCAGTCAGCTTTACATTAATATGTTTTGATACAGCCTCTGAGAACAGCCTCCCCTTAGCAGTGACCTTCTGTGGCTTACCCTCCTTGTGGAGGGTGTCAATGATTGTCTTCTGGACATTTGTCACTCTGAACCAGAGTGAGAGAATGAAGGATCGGCAAACCTTTGCAAACTGGACTTTTCCACATTATTCTAATGTTCTGAGATAGGGAATTTTCAATTTTTGTAAACTGTAAGCTGTAATCATCAACATTAAAACAAAGAAAAATATCTAAATTTGTGTGAGATGAATGTATAATTTATAAAGTAACTTTTTAGAGTAAAATATGGGAAAAAAATAAACTTTTATATGATATAATGTTTTAAATGCACTTGTAAACACTTTTTGTTTACTGGTAGAATACCACAGATCACGTCAGCTAACCAGTAATGTAACCAATAATGTCATTATCTTTCATCTATAGCAGTGGTTCCCAAAGTGGGGGTCAGGACCCCCAGGGGGGTCGCAAGACAGTGAAAGGGGGTCACGGAATGCTTTCCAAAATTTAATATGATTTAAAATCATACTTTAGTATATTATTATAAAAGAAGTTGTCACCATGAGTACCATTTAAAATAAAAATGTGATTATTTTAGTGATATTTGTGCTTAAATCTAAGTAAAAGTGGTAAAAAGTACCTAAAAAGCAAGTTGCTTTGTGCAACATCATGCGCTTTATGCCCCTAAAGGGAAGGTGGGGGTCCCCGATCTCTGATGCCGTTTTTTGGGGGGTCACGAGCTGAAAAGTTTGGGAACCCCTGATCTATAGGACCAATCCAATCAAGATGAAGCCATGCCAGACCACCTCTATATGCAATCTGCACATCAGAAATCAAACTGTTGTCAGTACAGATTGAGGTGCACACGAAGCATAAAAAATGACCACTTGGTTTCTAAAAGACTAAAACAGACATAAATCCCTGTTATGCATCATCTAAACCGTGTAAAAGAGAGATCAGTGTTGCTCTGAGCCTGTCTAATAACAAGCAAAAACTCCTAACAGGAACTTTGAAGTCTAATGTGAAGAAAAGCGTCCTCACTCTCTGTACTTTTTTTGAAGATTCTCAAGATTTTTTTGCACACCTTAAACAGGATAAAAGTCGTGCTGCTTAAGCCCCACTAATCCCTCCCACACAATGTAATGCACTCCGTTGTAATGTTGCAGGGGCGCAGAGTTTATGTTATCCTTGATATCCTATAGCAGCATCTCTACACTTTGCTTTCTCATGGTAAACAGCAAAATGTGTATTGCTGCCTTACGGCATTAAATTAAGTTTTCATACATGTGAGATCTTGTTTTATATATATTAAATCCCTACAGTACAACCGATCGACTGCCTGTTTGCATTAAAATTCATCATCTCTAGGGAGTTAAACATGCTGAAAACAAAGGTTTTTCTAAGGTTTTATCAGTTTCATACATGCCATATGGTGTTAGCATTAGTTCTTTAAATCTGTGCATCTTTTTCAATCCACCTGGGTACAGCAAAACAAGCTGTAAACACAATATCTGTATACTTTAAGGTTTAATTCAGAGAACTGTTGCCGACAGCACACCCAGCAGACTTAGTTCTCATTTGAAGCCATTTTTACGGTCACTTCACAAATTTGTATCCAGAATTCATTCACCTTTGAGCACTTTGTTGAACTCTTTCTGCTCCCAGTTTGTAAGCTGCTAAATGCTCCATTACACCCAGTTGTTTTTTTACACTCTCTGTAGGGCTGGGGAAACTATCTCTGATTTTAGAGTAAGAATCTGAGTATTAAATAGTAAAAACTCACATAAAAAGGCTGTTTTTGACTTCCAAGTCTCAGTACACTGGCAGTAATTCTGCATTAGGTGTGCCAAAAGCAATGCTCATTTATGGACTTACACGTCTCCAAAGACAGGCGGGATTTATGGCTTTAGCTTCCTGTGTGCGAGCCTTGTTCTTTGGTATTAAACCTCCCATTGGGCTCATATTTTGGCATAGCCTCTCTAGCTTGCAGGCACTGACAGAACAAGGGCAAGACCCAGCACACACTAATGAAGTATCAGTATACACATAAATTAGCAACAGCCTCTCCAAAATACTCCAAATTGATCCATACGTGTGGATATTTGTGTGTAAGTGCCACTTTCTCGTATGCACGATGGGTAGAAGAGGGTCAGGTCTGGAGTAGCCCTTCGTGTTAACGCCTGCTGATTGTTGGAGCTGAGCCTTTTGACTCACACAACAGAGAATCCACTGATGTAGCAGGAACAAGCTGTAGAGGAATAGCTGAAGCAGCAGGACATGAAAGCTGTGATGAAAATTGGCTTCCGAGTGAGCTTTAGGAGTGCAGAGAGAAGCCGTATCTTCCTTGTATTCACACCTTTTATTGCCATGCTATTAATGCAAAAGGACTGTCTGGCAGATATGTTTAAGAGCATGATACCAGGTTGCATTACAATCAGATCCCTCTGGGCATCAGGCTCCTTTTCTCAGTTAAAATAGCCCCATCACCTTTGTTTTTGACCTAATTAAACCCACAGAACTGGAGAGAAGTGCCTCTTGTTTCTTTACAAGTGTTTGCCCCGTGTGGCAGGGCAGGCTGCGCGCTCCAACCCAAGCAATAACCTACATTGCAGAAGTCAGGGGAGGCGACCAGCTGCTTTAGTAAGCACACGCAGGAGCGACATAATGAAGCGTCTGGAGTTCTGTATTCTATTTGTGAACACAACTCTCCTATTGTAGGTGAATGACAAAATTAATAGGCAGCACAACTCCCGACTGAGACCTCGGAGCATAATGAGGTGTAAATCAGTCCTCGGTCAGTCAGCAAGCTGCTTACGTGTGAGGGAGGGGGAGGAGAGAGAGATATTTTTATTTTTCTAGCTCCATGCTCACCACACATGCTCATCTGACCTGCATATTTTGTCCTATTTGAGTTTCCTGGCACATAAATGGTGGAAGTATCTTAATTCCATTCATTTTGTTGCTTTTTTGGACACTATTAGAATGAAACGGATTAAAAAGCTGAGTAGACAGGGGATTAGTGAGCAGTAGGGTGGGGAAAAATGTCAGTACAACAATATATCATTATCCTGACTTGTGTACAGGGATGGGGATCAAAACCAGGTTCCACAGGGCAGTAGTTCTCAACCTTGGGGTCGGGACCCCATTGTGGGTCGCGAGACACTGAGAGGGGGTCACCAGATGCCTTAAAAAAAAAACTAAGAATATTTTTTAAATTACACTGTTGCCACTTTACACCTATTTTTGCAAATTTGAACCCTTTTTCATTACTTTTAAACACCAATTTTGCCTTTATTAGCACATTAATCAATTTTATACCCTTCCCACCGTTTTTTTTGGCCTGTTTTTGTCACTTCTAAACCAATTCGTGCCACTTTTTTGGCCTCATTATTGTCACAATTAACCACTTTTTACACTCCTTTTTGCCCATTTTAACCACAGCTACACTATTTTTGCCAGTTTATATCAACTTTTCATCCAAGTCCACTTAATTTCCCTCAAATTTTTGCACTTAAAAGCCATTTCAGCCACTTTTTAATCCATGTTTACCAATTTTTGTGCCCATTCTTGCCAATTTTATCAATTTCTGGTTATTTTTTTTGCCACATCTTTCTGATTTTTGCCACTTTTAACCCATTTATGTTCTTTAAAAATCCAATTTCACCAACTTTTTTCACCATTTTTGCCATTATTCACTAATTTCAGCAATTTTTCACCCATTTACAATATGTACAGTGCTTAACAAATTTATTAGACCACCACCCAAAGTAAGGTTAAATGCCACAGGTGCCCTAAATTAACAGCATTGGTAATTACCAAAATCATTTTTTATGTTTCTGCAATGGTTAATACACCAATATGTAGAAGCTCTTTAACCCAAATGATATTTTTAATGCTAAAATATAATTATTATTGTTATCCATGAATTTTCAAATTTACTGATTTACAAAAAAACTGAAAAATAGTAAAGCACATTAATATTTCTTGATTAATATGTCAAATTTTAGTTATTTACTCGCATTCCTGAACAGAAAAATGAGTTTTAGTGGTTGAATGTTATGCTTGATTATTTTCTGACTTCTCAGAGAAGCCCAGTGAGCCGGCTCAAATTTGGGTGAATTCAGTTTGAAATTCCTCATTCCTGTTCAAAATGGGAAAACATGGAGAGCTCACTGAAAATGAAAGAGTCCAAATATGACAGGTGGTCTAATAAATTTGTTAGGCACCGTATTTAACAAAAGTTATTTTCATTTTAAGAAGGCTATTGACTACACAAATGAATAGAAAGAGATATTTGTTCCTCCAAAAAGAGTGGTTATTATTTAGGTCAAATATAAAATATTGTTTTCACAGCTTATCTCCCAACAGACCATGATTTTGCTGACCTCCATGGGCCCCCAGTTTGGCTGGGTCCCAGAAACCTCCCCCTTTATCCCCCCTAATGGGCGGCCTTGTCTGCACATGACTATTCTTGAATGTTCATGGCTGTGTTCAACCACCTTCAGGTACAATGGGGGTCCCCAGTCTCTGACACCTTTATTTTGGGGGTCCCAGGCTGAAAAGGTTGAGAACCCCTGCAATTCTGTTCTGTTCTGCAGTTTTCACCACCTGAAAATCATCCATGCTTGAGCTTATTCCCAAGTCCTGTGAGCCCAATAATGTAAAGTTAATCAGGTTGAGTAACGTCTTTGTTATTCCTTGTGTTGCATTGTTGTAAGTTCTTAGCTGTTGCAAAACTCAGTATTTTGTTTTGTGTTTGAGTGAGCGAGTGTGCTGTTTGTCATGTGTTAGAGGATCTTTGTTACCCAGGTGGAAGTGTCTGATTGGCTGACGAAGTGGAGCTGGCAGAGGTGAGAACTCAAACAGTCACAGCAGCACTGATGTTCTTTCTCAGCCTCCAAACTTAGAGCAAGTGTTGAAGACTTTCTGTGGTCTCAGTCATTAATTTTTGAGTTTATTCCTCTTTTTACAGCCACAATTCCATAAAAGTTTAGTTTTAAATTGTGAATAAGAACATAAAGAAATGATGTGGATATCTCAGAAATCCATATTTTACTCACAGTAGAACAAAAAACACACCAGACATTTTTCTGTTTCATTAAAAACTTCAGCTCATTTTGAATTTGGCCATCTCAAAAAAAGTAGGGACAGGGCCTTACGCACAAAGCATCCCAACTTTTTTGGAATTGGAATAATCAAGAGGACGGGTGGAAGTGGGAGCAGAGGCTGCCACAGCCACACAGGTTCCCACTGATCTGGTTGCTCTTTTCCAGACTTGGGTTGATATGGAAGACCTTAAACTGGCCCGTGAGGCTGAGTTCATGCACCTTCACCTATGGGTGCTGGAGCTGGAGGGATGTGACCATTTGCTCAGCTCTTTAAGTCCTCCCACCACTGCCACTGATCGGTTCGATGTGTTGCTCTGGTGCCGACATTAAGAGAGACTGAAGTTGATCCTAACTTCAGCGCCTTTGGGTATACTGTGGAAACTCATGGACGGCCTAAAGATGCGTGGAGTCTGCTGCTTCAGTGCAAAGTCAGGGAAAAATGCTGATGGCTCTTATGATGAGTAAAGGGAATGCAAATGGAAGTTTGTTCTTCGTTTTAATGAAGAACAAAACAAAACCAAGAGGCCCCTCAAATTTTTCACATTTGTTAGTGCAGATGCATTCCACATAAAGTCACCAAATGTCATGGTTACTCTTTTACTACTTTCAGCCAATTGTTGCCACTTTCAGCCAATTGTTGCCACTTTTGGCCAAAAGATTAGTCTAAAGGATTAGATCAGGGGTGTCAAACTCAAGGCCCGGGGGCCAAATCCGGCCCATGGAACAGGTAAATCCGGATGATCTCATATTTCTGTTTTAACAGGCCCATCAGTCTGAGGTCTGCAGATTTTCTCAAGTATAAAAATGTGAACTTATCCTTGATGATTTAAAATATCCTTGTTAAGTTAAAATCTGAAAAAGTAAGGAGTAAAAATATTTAGATAAGAAGTCAGGAATGTGGGAAAAGAAATTAATTTGTGTTTAAATTTCACATTTTCAATTTAGCATCTCACAATTAGGGCCCAAACTCGGGATTTTGACTTTTTATTTTGTACTTTGAACATTTCAACTCATAATTTTGACTTCTTATATGATATCTTAAACTTAAAGATACAGAATTCTCATTTTTAGGTCATATTTTGACCTTTTTAACCAATTATTTTTTGTTTTATCTCAAATTTTTCAACTCCAAACTTTGACTTAATAATCCCATAGTTTGTCCTTTCAGACTCACAATTTAAATTTTTGAATCATAGTTTGACTTTTAATTTCATGATTACAAATTTTATTTCATATTTTGACCTTTAAAACTCATGAATTTGACTTTCTTTCTAATATATTTGCCTTTAAAAAACATTTTTCAATTTCAATTTCATGTTTTGACCTTTTTGAACTAATAAATTGACTTTTCTCAGATGTGAGCCTGTAAACTTATCTTTTAAACTTTAAACATCAGAATCATTTATCATCAGTGCTATTTTTTTTTCTTTTTCATATATTATTACTGGTGAAATGAGGTTGACAGTTTATGGTTAAAAAGATGACCCTGTTAGGCCCCCAGGTTAGACCTGAATCCAGAATCCGGCCCCTGCTGTGACTGAGTTTGACACCTCTGGATTAGATGAAGCGTTGTAGAGGCCTCTGCTCGCTGTGCATGCAGACAAGTGCTTGTATAAAGTGTTTTTAAAACATCTGACTGTAATACCATACACCCCAGTAGAATTTGTAGAGGGTATGATGGTAATAGAAAAATAAATACTGCCCAACTGTGGGCATTTATATTTGTAATTTTGTCAGGAGTTGATTTCAGCACCTCTAATCATGAGATTATCACTTTTGAACACCTTCCAAGTTTTGGAATTTCAAAGCCACTTCCATCTTTACCGGAAATTTCTGGACTCAGCTTTAGAACAAGTTTGAGTCAAACATCCATCTTGGTAACTTTACTTCTTCAGCAAGTCTGTGTTAAAATTAAATGCTATAAAACCAAATGTGTATTAGTGTGGGTGTGAATTTGGAGACTTACTTTCTTTGCCAGATCCTTGGATGCAAAAATATCCTGTTGGAAGAAATAAAAAAGAAAAACTTCAGTACTTTTCTTCCACGTTAACACCATATTTCACCATGACCCAAATACGACTACCATTTTTGGCTTCACATGGGTCCAAAATGGGATCTAGCCTACGTTAAAATGAGAATGCTGACAGTTTCATGACCAAAACTGGCTGAAATAATCCAATGACTTTGAAGACCCCTCACAGAAATATCATCCAACATTTTTTTTCTATTTTAGTATGACTGTAACCTACTTCTCGTTCTATCCCTTCTTTCTGCTTTCATTTTGTCGAGAAATCCATATTTTAAAATTCTTCTGAAACCTTTATAGTTTATATTCCCCGTCACTGGCAGCTCTGTTACACTTCATAGTGAGTAAATCTCTTGAGGATGTTTCCAGGAATGGCAGCAATTGCATTTGAAAGTCTCGATTATATCAACATCATGTGACATCTTTGGCATCAGCAAGCTGTTGTTTTCCTGTTGAATGTGCAATGCGCCCCTTCAAACCTTGCTGCTATTTCACCCCATTGCATCAGATACGCAACAAAGACAGGAGAAATAAAGGCCATACTGGTTTCACACATGGGTCATTAAGAGTTATTTTCTATTCTAGGAAAAAAAAGAAAATAGATGAAAGGAGATGAGGAGAGAGAATGAAAAACAGTGTACCTCAGGAGCCCAGAGGCAAATGAAGAGACGGACCCTGCTGTGCACAATTCCAAACAGACGAGAAAAGCAAGAAAAGACTGGAAAGCACGGCACAAACAATTCTGAAGGTGGCAAGCCCAAAAGAGAGGAGTAAGGAAGAGTTTCAGGAAAGATAGAAGGCATTAACTTGGAAAAAGTTGAAGCAGAAACAAACTGAGAGAGGGAAAAACAAGAGGCAAAGACGCCCGTGGGTCCTCTGAGGATGAGATGACCTTTCAGCTGGGAGCTGGGTCGAAAGCGAGAGAAAAAATGTTCTCTGTGTTGGAAGATAAGAAACAGTGTGGGTGAGATTTGTCATACACCAGGAAGGCAGAAACTGCTGTGACCCAAACACAGACACGAATGGAAACACACACCTCTGCACCAAACCTGACTCAACGAGCTGCAAAGAGGCAGTCGAACGCCACCAGAAGATGTGGTTTTGTTTTTGCAAGCAAAAACTTTCACTTTTTTAGTCTTTACTCAGACAAAGACTGTTCGAACCAGCCAAACTTCATTTAAAGATATGGTGGAGATCCAAAGCATTCACAATCCCTGAAACTGAGGTGAAATATTTCACTCTGGTCATCATTTAGCTGGAATAAAGATCAACGAGCCTTGAAATAAACCCTGACAGCGTGGAATAACATGTTTTCCCAAGCTTTTAAGCCTGAACAGAACCTTGTTTGCTTTCTTGCCAAGTTTCAGATGAGTGGATCAATACGAGTCTCATATGTCGGTTAAATATAAGCCTCAGACAGCTGCCAGTTCCAGCTCTTCACTCAAACTAAATTATGGTAGCGCTGAAACAAGAAGGCAGTCTGCTCCAGGCTTTGCTACACCTATTCTCATTTGGTTTGATTCTAATACCTTGGAGTTAAGTTTGGAGGGTCCAACTTTTCCCTTTACAAACATCTAATATGTGGTTTAATTTTAAGTACAAAACCAGCCGGAAAATAACCAGAGGGCAGGGGTCCAGCTTAGGCCCAAACTTCCAACCTGACCCTACCCAAGCCTGGCAACGAGAGACCAGCATAAAAATCTTCAGTTCATTTGACTAGTAGGGGTGTGACGAGACTGGCTCCACAAGAATGAGACAAGATTTTACGTTTTTTTTTTTTGTTTTTTTTTTTAAATTTTGGAACAAAATGCTTGAGTGGAAACTGTCTTTTAAACAGCTGAAAGTCATAAATGCAAAGCAATTCAGGTCTGTTCAGACATGTTGAAAGGAATCCTCTTGTAATGAAAAGGCTTTCAGTGCCTTTGTCTTCTCTGTGTGCAGTATTGATCTCGCCAGATAGTTTTTACCTCAACTAGTAATCTTGTTTGAGTTTGATATGTCCTAATTCATTTAGTGTGTCATTTGAGTTGTGTTTGGGGCATGTAAAAAAGGGTTATATAGTCGTGTAGCCCAGGTTCTCCTGTTTAATTTGATGTGCAACATCACTGTATTCTTTCATGATTAGTGCATTATTTCACACTGTGTTTGCCAATGCCACTGAACCTTAGGGTTCAAGGGGTCTTAAAGACCCTGTAAAATAAAATCCAAAGTTTTGTCTAAACACACTAGCTATGTTAGAATCTGGTTGCTGTAAACATGTGAAAACACTGAGATCTACATGTTACTGAATTCTGGATTTGGACTGCTGGAAAGTTTTTCACCACTTTCCTGGCTTGGTTTCATGTGGGCGGGGCTAATATGTGGGCTCATGATGTCATGAGCCCACAGTGGGGGGTGACCCCGCCCCTCTCACACTACAATATAAAATCACAGAGCAGTTCATCTCAGTCCAGTCTGTTGTTAGCTGATGTCACTGCCTTTACGTGAAGTTAACAGTCAGTTGAATGTTGTTTTTGTTCATTGTGAGGTAAATTTGTCAAATCTATCAGCCACAGTGGTCTATGGATCATTTAAAGCAGTATTTTCCAACTGTTTGTCCTTGGAGCCCCTCATCTACATGGACCTAAGAAAAGCCCAAGACATTCAGATTGTAACATCTTTTAAATCTGAGAGGATTGTATTTCTCCTGAGTGGACGTGGCTTTAGCCCATTCAACAGACACACCCACACCATCCTAAAGCAGATTTTACTGCCTCATTGTTCATGATTGTGAAGCTTAATTTCATAAACTTAGAGATGTCTAGCTGACTGAAATTTGATTTAGGGGTTCATTATACAGTGGCCTGTTATACAACAAACCTAAAAACAGATTTATTTTCACTTTACAGGGTCTATAACATGCACCTCCCTTTTAATATTTTCACAATTACAAACAGTTGCATTTAGAGTCCATGGGTACGCCTGGCTGCTGAACCTGCATTCTCCATTATTCTCTTGTTTAACATCTTTCTACTCTCTCCTACATGTGTCCTGAGACTCTTGTTTGCAATAGGGTTGAATGGCTTGAAATTTTGGACAAGAGCAGTCAAGTAATGACAGGTTGAGACCTGTCATTACCTCAGAAGGGTAATCTTCCATAAATTCTAGATTAATCCCATATAAAGGGAAATACTTTAAGACTTTCTTTGTTTTTATCTTGATAATTATGGCTTACAGCTCATGAAAAATCTAAATTCCTCTCTATTGTGAAAAGTCCCATTTGGAAAGGTTTCCTGAGCCTTCATTCTCTCACGCTGGTTCAGTGCACACAACTGCAATCATGAGGAAGACTGCTGCCTCGACAAATGTCCAGAAGACGATCGCTGTCATCCTCCACAAGGAGGGTAAGCAGAAGGTCACTGCTGAAAGGACAGGCTGTTCTCAGAGGCTGTATCAAAGGATACTCATTGAAAGTTGACTGGAAGGGAAAACTGTGGTAAGAAAAGAAGCACAAGCTACAGAGATGAGCTCAGCCCTCAGAGGACTGTCAAGAACTTAGGGGAGCTTCACAAGAAGTGGGCGGAGACTTGAGTCCGTGCATCAAGAGCCACCACACATGGAAGAGTCCAGGAAATGGGCTACAAGTGGCGTGTTCCTAGCGTCCAGTCAATCCTGAATCACAGACAACATCAGCTTCTCACCTGGGCTAAGGAGAAAGAGCTGGACCATTGCTTAGTGGTCTAAAGTCCTGTTTTCAGATTAAACTATATTTTGAATTTCATTTGGAAGACAAGATCCCAGAGTCTGGAGGAAGATCAGAGAAGCACGGAAATCCATGTAAATGCTGTCAGCCATCTACCAGGAGATTAGAGCACTTCATGCTTCCACCTGCTGAGAAGCTTTATGGAAATACTGGTTTAGTTTTCTAGCAGGACTTTGCACCTGCCCACAGTGAAACCAAAACTACCAGAAACTGGTTTGCTGACCATGCTGATCTGAAATCTAAAGAGAATCTCCAGGGAAATGTCAAGAGAATGATGAGAGACACTAGAATCCCTTTGAAGCCACAAGAAGTTAACTCCTCACACAGACCCTACCTCATACACTCCACCATGACCACAGTTTGCCCTCCGCTCACTCACTATAAATAACACAGAGCACCGTTTCCACGTACAGAACACATCACATTCCACATATGCTGTCACTCACTGGGGCTTAGTGTAATGAAAGCTGTGCTATGGCTCAGTAACATCTGGCCTGCACACTGGAATCTTGGATTAAACTGTTCATTTACTGTGTGCAGAGCTGGCACAGGGATAAGGACGAAAACAAGTCAGCTTTGTCTAAGCATGTATTAGCATGGATCTGTGAACTGAAAAATAGTCACGGGGGAAAACACAGGATAGTTGTGAAAATGGATCAGATGTGGGCACATTTCATTCTAAAATCTAAGTCCACAAACCAATGAAAACTTTAAATGATGTCAATAAGAGATGCATTGACTGCAGAACCAGGGATTTAGCCAATGCTGCTGTCACCAACGACTCCTTCATCACTCCATCGCTGTTAAACTCATTGTATTCCAGCATTTTCTCACATACCTGACCATAAAAACAGTTGAGAGTTTGTCTAACTGGTCACGTCCTCTGCCATTCTGCCATTCTGCAGCATGAAAATGATTGGACACAACATATAACCAAGAGAAACTGATATCTGGTCATTCTACATCATTTGAACAATGGTTGATGTTAGTAAACAGGAACAATTCCATCCGATACCAATGTTTAACCAGCGCAATGTTGCACTGGTCCATGTTCTAAGTCCATATAACGTTGATACGTTATATTGCCAAATGTATCCACTCACCCATCCAAATAATTGAAATCAGGTGTTCCAATCACCTCCATGGCCACAGGTGTATAAAATCGAGCACCAAGGCATGCAGACTGTTTCTACAAACATTTGTGAAAGAATGGCTCGCTCTCAGGAGCTCAGTGAATTCCAGCGTGGTACTGTGATAGGATGCCACCTGTGCAACAAGTCCAGTGGTGAAATTTCCTCGCTCACAAATATTCCACAGTCAACTGTCAGTGGTATTATAACAAAGTGGAAGCGATTGGGAACGACAACAACTCAACCATGGAGTGGTAGGCCACGTAAAATGACGGAGCGGGGTCAGCGGATGCAGAGGTGCGTAGAGCGCAGAGGTCACCAACTTTGTGCAGAATCAATCACTACAGACCTCCAAACTTCATGTGGCCTTCACATTAGCTCAAGAACAGTGGTAGAGAGCTTCATGGAATGGGTTTCCATGGCCGAGCAGCTGCATCCAAGCCATACATCACCAAGTGCAATGCAAAGCATCAGATGCAGTGGTGTAAAGCACGCCACCACTGGACTCTAGAGCAGTGGAGACGCGTTCTCTGGAGTGACAAATCATGCATCTCCATCTGGCAATCTGATGGACAAGTCTGGGTTTGGCGGTTGCCAGGGGAACGGTACTTGTCTGACTGCACTGTGCCAAGTGTAAAGTTTGGTGGAGGGGGGATTATGGTGTGGGGTTGTTTTTCAGGAGCTGGGCTTGGCCCCTTAGTTCCAGTGAAATAAACTCTGAATGCTTCAGCATACCAAGAGATTTTGGACAATTCCATGCTTCCATGTGTGTGACCTCACAGGTGCATTTCTGGAAGAATGGTCAAAAATTCCCATAAACACACTCCTAAACCTTGTGGAAAACCTTCCCAGAAGAGTTGAAGCTGTTATAGCTGCAAAGGGTGGACCGATGTCATATTAAACCCTACGGATCAAGAATGGGATGTCACTGAAGTTCATATGCAAGTCAAGGCAGGTGAGCAAATACTTTTAGAGAAAAACAAAAGCTCATCCTGCTGTATTGGTAAGGGTCCCCATTTCATTATAGCCATGGATTCCCTCTTTTCTATATTATTTTTGGGGCATTTTTCTGCCTTTATCTGATAGCACAGCTGAAGAGAGACAGGAAATATGGTGAATGGCATGTGCAAAGACCAAGAACTGATCCCACAACCACTGCATCGTGGACTAAAGAGTCTGCTTAGACACCTGACACTTTTTGAGCACCATATAGGTGTAGCACCCCTTCACAGTAAAAGTACTCGGGGCGTTTTGACTGGTTGTTCCATAAAGTCTCAAAAGTACCTGGAGGCTGTACTTCAACAATGATGTTAACAGAAACTTGATTTGAAAAACTATAATGGAAAACTTTCAACCCTGATTAGTAACATCCATGTTAAAAAGTGCTAAAAAAGTGATAACTAAGAATCATTAGAGTTACAAATGTATGCCCAGCTCTGATAATAATACATATATATTGTCTGAGTCATTCAGGAACAGAGAATAACAAAGCGGAGGGGAAACAGTGACAGGTAAAAGAGAGAGATATTAAAACAGAGAGGTGACATTCCTGAGTTATTACAACTGTGTCTGGATGAACCCATCCACAGGATTGATGACTGTTTCCTGAAGTCTGCCAGAGCTCTAAGTTAACACCAGCACTTCACAAGACAAACACGAGGCCCTAATGAATAGATAATTGGATATACATCCCATTAATATGAATGATGACACAGGCGGGTGTGGAAACTCAAATAAATTGCTTTTTGCGTTACACGGGACGAACTTCATGTATCAAACAGCGCTGAAGAAGCTCTAAAAAACCCACAGAGGAAATTTGTGGGAATAACAGCTCCCATGTGTTGCATGAGGCTCCATTTGTCAAGCATTCACCACGGCGTGTGGACAGCTTAAACGATTGCTACCAGAGAAGAGTTCCCTGAAATGAACTACGGAAGTGCCGAAATCCACAGCAGAGTGGAAAACACGTTTCCCAAGGAAGAGATTCAGGGGAAAACAACTGAACCATTTGGTATGAGTCCTGCAGGCAGGAGTTTGGTTGCCAGCAGGAGTTTGAGACAATTTGTGTCTGAAGCCAAATGCTTGTCTTTGTCTGTACGTGTTATGTCTGTGCCTGATGGGGAGCATATGCTGTGATAAATCAAACAGGACAAGTTATTAACATTGCACCTCAATTTGTTACTGAAGTAAATGTTCCCTTCAGGGATTTTATAAAGACTAAATCCTGGTGTGATCCTGATATGTTGTGCATCATAAATCTGAATTACTGTCCTTCTTTATGTACATTTGTGTGACTTTACCTGAGCAAAGGTGTTCTCCATCAGCTCGTTCTCTGCAGCACGGCGGCTCTTGGGAGTGTCAGGCGGGCACTGCAACAAAAGAATGGACACATTATTGAAAACAGGATCAAACCTGTTAAGTTGTTTTCCTACCTGAAACATTTTCTCTGACTCTGGGCAGAACAGAAAAAATCTGACATCCAAAAATTCTACACCTGTTCTGATTAAACACAGAAGTTGCAATGTGGCAGACTGTAGATATCTGAGGTCAGAACTTCATTTACAGCATTCACTGGAGTTAGAAACTCCCAACAAACACAAGGGAGCATGTTAGCAAAAATTAACTTCATACCGAGAAGCTTATGGCACTTTATTGCAATGTTTTTTTCTGGGAGGACATGTGTCCTCAGTTTCTGTCCACTGAGTGGTCACTTTTCACAAAAAGCCCACTGGTAGAAAGCCCTGGAGGAGACATTACAACCTACTGTCCATTAAAGGGTCAATCAGGAGGGCACTTTTGTTGAATTCTACCTATCTAGAGGTCACTAAAGATCAAGTGTTGGCGCCAAAGAGGGCAGTTTTTTTACAAATTTGTCAACTTGGAAAGCATTAAAGAGGGCAATTTGACAATTTAACAGGCCCTTAAGAGGAGCTTTGTCAAGCATTGTCCTCTTAGAGGGAACTTAAAGGGACACTTTGTCAAATATTGTCCAATAAGACTGCACTAAAGAGGCAACTTTGTCAAACATTGTTTACTATGAGGGGATCTCTATAAGACATTTTGTCAAATATTACCCAGTGAGAGCGCGCTAAAAAGGACAGCATCATATTTTGTCCATGAGGTGTGCACTTACGAGGGCACATTGTCAAATATTGTCCACTTAGAGGACGCTAGGAAGGAAACTTTGTCAAAAATTGTCTATTAGGAGGAACCTTTATCAAATATTACCCACTCAGATGACACTTAAGAGGGAACTTTGTCAAACATTGTCCACTTGGAGGGCCCTGAAGAGGGAACTATGACAACTTTGCCCAGTTGGAAGGCACTTACTAGGGAACTTTGGCGCATATTGTCCACTAAGTCGGTACTTGGGAGGAAACGTCTTCAGATATTGTCCTCTAAGAGTGCATTAAAGAGGTACTTTTTATAGGCAACTTAGATGGCACTTTAGAGGGCACTTTGTCAAGGATTGTCCACTTAGCAGCAACTAATAGGGCAATTAGTTGATTTTAACCAGTTAGAGAGCATTTGCCAAAAAAAAGTCCACTTCGAGTGCAGTTTGTAACATTTGATTCACTTGGAGGGCACTTTAGAGGGAACTTTGTCAAAGATTGTCTACTGAAAGGGCACTTTAGAGGGAACTTAGTCATATATCATCTACTGATAGGGCACTTTAGAGGGAACTTTGTCGAAGGTTGTCCACTTGGAGGGTAGTTTAAAACATTTTGTCTACTTAGGGGGAACCAAAGATGGAATTTAGTCAAACATTGGATCAGTAGGGTAAATTGTCAATTCTGTACAGTTAGAGGGCACTAAAGAGGGCAGTTTTTTTTACATTTCATCCACTTGGAGGGCACTTAAGGGGAAACTTTTTTAAAATATTGTCCACTAAGTGTGGACTAGCCAAATAAAGGCTACTTGGAGGGTGCTAAAAAGGCAGTTGTTCTCTTTAGTGCCTCCAAGTTGACAAAATATTAGATTTTGTAGTATTTTGTCCACTTGGAGGGCCCTAAAGAGGGATCTTTAACAGTTTTATCAAAGACAGGGGCATTAGAGAGGGTACTTTTGCATGCTAAAAGAAAATGCAAGTATTCGAGAACTCTGAGAAGTAGTCAAGGGTAGCTGAAAGTTGTGCCTTTATGTCAGGCATGTCCTTTGGGGGCTGACATTGTGGATAAGGGAGTAGGTTTGGCTTCAGTTTGAAGGGGGAAACATGCATGTGTCTGGATGAGGACAAGGGATCTGGAGGTCCCTTAAAGGGCTGCTCAGTCATGACAAACATCATTATTGCACATATTATAATTGGTATTAAATACTATTATTATATGTGCCACCTTGTGCTTGGATTTCCAATGAGGGATAAAAACATGAGTGCTTCCTTGAGGGGCAGCCACCAATAATTCTGCATGTTTTGCAGCACTGTTTCAGGACAGACACCAGACTTGCTCCATATGGCTGAAGCCATTTGACCTTTTGTGTTTCTGTCATCTTCTTCTGGCTCTCTGGTCCTTCAAACTAACTTCAAAAGTGCATGCTGCGGAGTCCTCTGCTCCTAAATTAAATAAAGCAAGAGCTGTTTCGGTGGGATAGGCAGAACCCTCGCTGAGCTTTAAAGGAGTGGAGGGGGCTCTCTATTTACTACACATGACCAAAGATATGGACAAAATGAGCGCAACACTGCATGTCCAAAACTAATCGTTTAATCTCTTAATCTATTTTCTTTGAAGGATTGTGGGGAGCCAAAATGAAATTGGAATTAAAAGTAAATGTATCACACAGTGCTAGTTCTGCCCTTACAACGTCTTAGCCTCTAAAATGTTTTTCCTGTATTCACGTGTTTCTTTATGCAGACATTTGTAATTTATTCATGCATATTTTTATTTTGTAGAGCAAAGCACAAAAGCAATCACCGATTCACATTAGCCCCATCATTAACAACAAAATATACAAAAATATAAAAAGATACAGAAATTTCATTGGTCGTTTTTATCCAGGTTTTAACATGACAGAAGATTCACCTTAAACATGTATGCTTTTATAAAAAAAATCAACAAATAAGTTTCCATGTTCTATTTTTATCAAATTTTGGGACACTCTTTTTCTGTCAGGTGGTCTGGTATTTGAAAGGTTTTAAAAAGTTTCTTATAATGAGGAGAACTGGAAAGTCAGACGTGTCTACTCTGTCTACTCTGACATTTTCAGCTGACTTACTCCTTCCTGAAGCTTCCGCCTCCCTTCTAGTTCATGCAGTGCAGCTGAGCTCACACCCATTAAATCAGCTAGTGCAGCCGTTTTCAACCTTGGGGTCGGGACCCCCATGGGGGTCGCGAGACACTGAGAGAGGGTTGCAAGATGCCCTAAATAAACTAAGAATATCTTTTAAATTAAACTGTTGCCACTTTACACCAATTTTGCTGAATTTTAACCGTTTTTTTATGACTTTTTTTCCCCTCAATTTTGCCATTTTTAACACACTTTTGCTACTTAAATTTTTTTTCCATTTCAAACCTCGACAAGTTTTTTCCTGCCTGTTTTTGCCACTTCTAAACCAAGTCTTGCCACTTTAAACCTCTTGTTGTCTCTATTGACCCATTATTGTCTCTATTAACCATTTTTTTTACTACATTTCACTGTGCTCATTTTTGCCAGTTTAACAGATTTCTGCCCATTTTTCTGTCTTAGTTAACCTTTTATGTTAGTTTATATCAATTTTCCATCCAATTTCACTGAATTTTCCACCCATTTATGCCTATTTCAAGTAATTTCAGCCACTTTTTAACTCTCCTTACCACTATATATGGCCGTTTTTGCCACATTAATCAAGTTTTGCCCCTTTTTTTGCCAATTTTTTCACATGTTTGCCACTTCTAACAAATTTCTGCTACTTTTAAAATCCAGTTTCACGACATTTTCCACCATGTTTTTGCCATTATTAACCTATTCTAGCCATTTTAACCCAGTTTACTTCTGTTTTGAACAAAAGTGATTTGAACCCATTTTTAAGAAGGCTATCTACCACACAGATGAAAAAAAAAAAACATACTTCCTTCTTTGGTAAGAGTGGTTATTTTTCAGGTTAAAGCTCTCCCCTTTATCGCCCCTCATGGGTGGCTTTGTCTGCACATGACTATTCAAGATTGTGCATGGCTGTGTTCAACCATCTTCAGGTACAGTGGGGGTCCACAGTAGCTTGCAACTTTATTTTTGGGGTCCTGGGCTGAAAAAGCTGAGAACCATTGAGCTAGTGGGTCGCCTGGTCACAGGGATGGAGAGGTTGGAATTTAATGCATTTTGTGCATTTTATTACATTTTATTAATTGAATACTTTTTCAGACGTTTTCAAGCCCCTCTCAAAGGTTTCTAAGACCCCATTGCATCTTCTATTTCTAGTCATTGTTTTTGCAGATTTGTGTCCTCTCAAACATCAGACTGTCATTTAGCTCTTACAGGAAGTGACATTGGATTAACAGCCTCTGTTTTCTTCGTTTTTTTAACAGCAAAATATTGTGGCTCCCTGGGACTTTTAATTGCCTGTAAGGGACAAATAAAGTGTTTTGAATCAAACTGAATTGAATTGAACTGCCTTTGAATATTTCTGTGTGAGAAGAGCACCTATGCACACAAAATATTCAGTATTCAGTACAGAAGAATGTGATCTGGAACACTCTGTCTGTGCTAGTGTTACACTACACAGCAAAAACTTCACTGCAAAAAGTGCTTTATTATTTGAAAATCCTGTTGAATGTTATCAAGTATCGGCCCTGGCTTCAGCTCCAACACCTTCTCCTCCAACCACCTCTCAGAGAACCTGCATTAACCCATCACTCACACGTACACACCACTACATCACATTTTTAACTTGCCTTCCTTGTGATTTTATTGTTTTAGTAGATATGCCCTGAAACATTGAAGGCTTTTAAACCAAATTCTTGACTCTAGTGAGTGTGCCTGAAGATTGCCCTGGTGGCAATACGCCTCGTTCTGCAAGAGCACCTGGCTTTAATCTGGAGTTTACCACACAACGAGAGCACACGGTACATCTCTCCCTTTTTGCTGATAATAAATAAGGTTGTAGGCCAATAGGAACTATAAATGTTTTGATATGAGAAATGACAAAACTGAAGAGGAGGGTACTGATATATATAGAAGAAATGTGAATTATAGAGGCGGCACGACAGCGCAAGAATGTCGCTGGTTCCCCTCCAGGTCAGGGCCAGAGCCTTTCTGTGCGGAGTTTGCATGTTCTCCCTGTGCACGCGTGGGTTATCTCCGGGTACTTCGGCTTCCTCCCACCATCAAAAGCATGCTCATTAGGTTAATTGGTGACTCTAAATTGCCCGTAGGTGTGAATGTGAGCGTGCCTGGTTGTCTGTCTCTATATGTCAGCCCTATATGGATGGCAAATAATATAATAGAAACAAAAAAATAAAATGGGAGCGTTGGCAGGTGTGAGACCAGGATGTCAGCATGCAAACATTTCCTCACTTACATTTAAAAGAGAAATTTTCATCTTTTGGTTATAAATTAGGCATTCAGGATTAACAGATGAATCCACTGTAATCTGTATTAATGACAAACTATCTCAAAGTCACATTTCAAATATTTAACACCAAACATTTGACTGACTAAAGTTATGTTCAATTCCATCTGTTTCCTTCCTGTTTAGAGAAGCTGAAGCTTTCCGGGTGCTTAAGCGTCAGTGAGTGTCAGCACATGTGAACTCTTGCCCTTAACTGATTATTTCAAACTTAAATGCAGCTCAGAGGGAACCCTCCAGCAGCTCTTAAATAAGGGAAGAGGTTTACTTCTTCAAACCCTCTAATAACTCTGTTTTTAATTTCTTTAAACTCAGCTCTTACTCCAGAGGACTCTGAGCTAACAGCATCTGACAGAACTTTTCCTCCTATTTGTAGCCTTGATCATGACATTTAAACATCTGCATGAATACACAGACGCATAAGCCAACTCTGAAGAAATTCGGACAAGAAAAAAGAGTTGGCTGAGTGAAAAGAAAAATACCCACAGCTTAAAAATAAACCCAAGAGCTGGCTGTTTGAAATTCTTCCCATAACAGAACTATCATCCCGCTCTGCTTTCGCCTGTCGAACAGAAACCTGCTGTTGTCTTTGGGTCCAATAAATCTGGTCTGTATTTCATAAGGCATTGTCTGAAGCCCACAAACAATACTTTCACGAAAGCATTGTGGACTGGGGGAAACAAAGACATGAATAGTGAATGTTTCTTAAGCTGCGAGAGGCAGCAAGTCTTAGTATCTATTAGGCTTTTAGTTACAGTCACAGAGTACAATCGTTAAAACACCATAGTTGATTCGGCATAATTACACACAATGGGATTAGAGTAAGCCCCAGTTAGTTTGTATACATAATACTCTACATTTAACAATGCCTCTGAAGGATTTTAGACTCACATAACACAGGCTTATTAAGATGTGTCACACCCTTAAGGAAGACAAAATTGTGAGGAGAACTTTCCATTCACTTCAATAATACAACAGCTAGTTCTGACTGTTTATTCTGAGGGACGATCCGTGTGTCCAACACACCTGAGAATGACAACACTGTGAGAACACTTCATGCCATTAAGCACTCCTTTTGTCATGTGTGGTAAATGGAGCATCTCTTCAAAAGCAAGGCAATTTCCCGCAGCTTTATACCCAAACACCCTAAAAGCAGAGGTGCAAAAAGTACACAACTAATGTACTCAAGTAAAAGTACTGTCACTCGGTTTAAAATTTACTTAAAGGTCACATATTTTACCTCTTTGAGACAAGTTTAGTTGGTCTCAGAGGTCCCCAAATCATGCCTGTGAAGTCTGTTGCAGAAAAAACACTCCAGTATTGGATTTTTGCATGCCTAAAAAAACCCTCTGTTTCAGCCCTCAGAACGAGCTGCTGTGTCTGTAGCTTTAAATGTTAATGAACTGTCTGACTCCGCCCCTCTAACAAAATGGATGCAGATGTGGCTCTCCTGATCTGAGAGGACGATCAGGAGACGAGGGCGGAACTTTCTTCCAAGCTGGAAGGGCCAACCGAACCTGTGGGCGGGGCTTATTCCCCACATGAAGAGCCTGAAAAAGTGTATTTTGCATAATATGCAACCATTAAATTCAAGTAAATACTACTCAATCTACTCAAATAAAAGTATTTAGTTTAAAATGTAATTACTGGGCAGCTACCGTATTGTACAATATGATCTTTTCTAAATGGCAAAAACAACAACAGAATACGTCTCCAATCAGGTTTTGTGATATTCTAATATTTTCAGATAATAGATTTTGTGAGCTTTAACTCAAAATCATCAAGAGTAAAACAAACAAAGAAGTATTTAATTTTGTATGAGATATATCTAGAATAAATGAAAGTTTCAACTTTTTCATGATATTGTGTTTTTTGGATGTACCTCCATGTGTAAGGGTTACATAAAAGCAATGTCACACTTGAGGTTGAGATTATGTTCCACATATCATCACTGCTGTGATGATTTTTGGCGTTGGCCTGCAGCCTTGTACCTTCGACTGAATCACAGCAGGGATGATGTTCAGAACAATATTACTTCCTCTCGTGAGATGCCACTCGGATGGACAGCTATGTTGTTTTTGTCACTTTTCTGACCTCTAAATGCTACAGCGTGTCCTAACATCCTGCAGACATCAGGTTCTGTGTCACAACACACACTGTCTTTATGTTCAATGCCAGGTAAACTTCAGGTTCCACCTCAAACAGTATGACACCCTTTCTTTTATTTTGCAGAGAAGCAGGCTTGTGGTGTTTTAATTGGGGTGTCTTTGATGGAAATGAGTGGGATAGCTAGGCTTTCTTCACGGGACAAGTCAAAGTATGGATATTGTCAACACTATCTTTACTTAGCACAAGCTAACATGCTCTGCTAAGGGAGAAAAGTGAAAGCAAATACTCCTGTCAGGCACTCGCAGTACCTTACATACTCCATATTTCTTTGATCTTTCTCAAAGTCAAACTGAGCAGCTAAAAGGATGAATAGAAATTGGGCAATGGTGCAAAAACAACGCATCACATCAGTCACAGGCTTTTAGGTCACCACATCATTAATCATTCTGATTGTCTTCCTTATATGAATTTTTTTTTCTGTCCATACAGCATCACGCCCACAAAAACTAAGCATTAGCAACGCAAAGTTTTTCTAATCTACAAAGTTAAGCCTCAAAAAGAAAACTGATTTAAGTTTAATCCTGATTCTGTACAACCTTGCAAAGCAGATGCTACACCCGTTTCTGTGTTCTCACTGGCTAATCCATCTTGCAAAGCTCCCGCCTGAACAGTTTGACCTGGTTAGAAAGTGACAGGACCAATCAGCGACGAGGGGCAGTGGCAGAGTTGTGACGTAAGCAAGCAGTGACAAGAGGCTGGAGCAATTCTGGAGGAAGAGATTAGCGTGGATGCTGCTTAAATGCCAGTTTTATCAGAGCTTGACGACATTTCTTCGTTAAAAGAAGAACAAAGAACAGCATTGAGTTGTTTTCTTTTCAAAAACTGAAAAAAAGTCTGACACTGACATCGCTTGTTACAGGCTTGCACTGACATATCTACAGTCGCCATGGTTCGTGCAGTTCTCTATGGAGTTTACTCCTCAGTCGTGGCGCACCTCAGTAGCGGCTACGTCGTGTGTTTTGTTGCTCTGATTGGCCCATAAAGATCACAACAGAACGTTCATCCAATCACCCTGCGAGTATTTTTTAAAGGTTCTGCTCTTTCCCAGACACCGTCTATGGAAGTTTTACCAGATGCTGTCTGAAACAAATTCATCTGGTGTGTAGATTCTGTATAACCATCCATCCATTTTCTTCTGCTTAACCGGGAGTCGGGTCGCAGTGGCAGCAGGCTAAGCATGTCAACCAATACATCTCTCTGCCTAGCAACATTTTCAAACTCCTCCTGGGGGATTCCAGGGCGTTCCCAGGCCAAATAAGATACATTATCCCTCCAGCGAGTTCTGGGTCTACCCCGGGGTCTCCTTCCAGTTGCCCAGATGTCCTCAACAGGGAAGCGACCAGGAGGCATCCCGAACCACCTCAACTGGCTCTTTTTGAAGGAGCAGCAGCTCTACTTTGAGATCTCTCCGGATGTCCGAGCTCCTCACCCTGTCTCTAAGGCTGAGCCCAGTCATCCTCTCGAGGAATCTCATTTTGATCGCTTGAACCTGCAATCTTGTTCCTTTGGTCATGACCATAGATGAGGGTTGGGACAAAGATCAACCGGTAGGTTTCTGTAAATCCAGCTTTTCTTGCAGCCGCTGCACTGTGAAGTAGCAGCAGAAAGCTTTGGCTCTGAGTCAGAGGAGCAAAGTATGATAAGGGTTAACTGAGGTTACTGTTGCCACAGACTGCTCTGAACACAGTTTTCACTGGTTTAGATGAAGAATGGTCAGTGCCTATTGATCAAAGTTTGTTGTTTTATGATCTTGAAACTGAAATGAACACAATGGTCAAAAATAGCAACTTCCCACTCACACTCATAACCCCATGTGGAGACAAGGGTTACAGCCATAATCTGGATTTGTAAGCAGGTCAGATGGAATAAATAGGTGTCTTTTAAGATGTCAGGTTAGGGTGATGTCTTACTTTTACTTTTATTTTTAAATAATAAACTAACAAGATACAGTATATTATGTTATTAAAGGGCTGTTTAGAGCTATTAGTAGGTTTTTTCTTACTTTATCCCAGTAGGGATGCATGCGGTTAGACGCTTAAATATGTTTATCAAATTAGCCAGCATGAGATTTACAAGGCAGTTAAACTAATTACCAATCATTTCTTTTTATAGACACAGGCTGATAACCCCGGTCTCTGCTCTTCTAAACTGTAATAAGCCTCCCACCACTAGAGGCCATTGTAGCTTCACTTAATGGCCACTACCTTCCTGTCTGAGCTTTCCACCAGAACTACACTGGACGTAAATATGAGAAGCTCAGCGGTGGCTAAGCAGTTAGCAATTTCAGGAACAGCGCCGTATGATAGTTTTTTAAGCAGTTAATGGAAATTAAGTGGTATGTAGGCTGTCAAGGGTTGAATTCATGTATAATTACTCAACTGAAGTGAAAGAGGCCACATATTGAAGCATGATAATCTGCAAAGGGGAATGAAGGTTGGTGGAGCTAGCTGCTAATGCTAGCCACGCTGCAGAGAGTAAATCAGACTCACATTAAACCCACTAACACAGTGACCCAGTGAGGGATTTGACCTTTTTTTTTAAGTGTTTTCTCCTCTTCAGGCTGAAATTTAAATGAGCATTTAGCTAAATGGGCAAACAGAGGCTTAGAAGCATCCTCAGTTCCCAGTCTACTAAGCTAACTATCAGCTGGTTACAGCCTAACCCTAGTGTAAGGACACGAGTTTAAAGGAGATAAGTGCACCATTTGCCTCCACTTCAGGCTCTAAAATGATTCTAAAAGTGTAGGGTGGTGCAGCAGAGGTCTTGGTTGGGTCACACACATTCTCTTTTGTTGTTAATAATGGCTTGACCAACTGTTTGGAAAGGTTGCCAGTCTCACCCGTGCTCCAGGAATCTCACAGCAGGCCTCCTGAATGGCGAGCGCAGGGTCACAGTACAGCATCACCTGCTGAATGTCCATCTAAAAAAGGAGGAGAGAAAAGAGAGAGGTTTGTTATTTTAACACGATGGTCTATATCCTCGGGTTGTTTGGTTTATAATGTGAATAAAATGTATAAAAGAAGCCTTAAACGAGGCTGAGAGCTAGTTATAGTGTCATGTTTATGATGCATTTGATAAGCTTTGCCTGTGTTGTGGACATACGTGTCATGCATGTGTAAACACTTCCTTTTTGTTGGCAAAAGGCCCTGCCTGATTTTTAACTATGCCAGTTAATTGATCATCAAAGTTAATGTCTGAATTACTGGATCTACTTAGTCCTAATGGTCCTAGCTCACCACAGGATCATTATCCCACATAGAAAACTCACTTTTATAACAGAACTGAGCAAGACTGTCTAAGTATAGAGGCACCTCTAGTCTTATGCACATACATACACAATGAAATATAAACACATTGATACATGACTAGTATGTATAAATGATTTCAGCTCAAAGACCTTTAGGACCAGACATTCTGGCCACATGGTTCGCGTGGTCCCCCATCTTTCTTCATCTGAGACCTACTTTGCTGTGGCTGAGGGCTTCTTAAATCTGACTGCTTAGTCCAGGGGTGTCACACTTAATCACAGCAGGGGTCATTTTCTGACCTGAGTGCCTAACAGGGTCAACATTTTGCACCAGTAAAGAGAAATGGGGAAAACTAACTGAGCCCTGATTTCCAGATTTAAAAAAGTCAAAATTACAAGTTTAACAGCTCAAAATCTGAGATGAAAGTCAAATGTATTAGTTCAAAAGGTCAAAACACAAAATTTAAAGTCAAAATAATGATTTTAAAGTTCAAATATATGAGAGAGAATGTCAAAATGGAAGTTTTTAGAATGGAAATATTACATACAATTCAAAATCATGAGTTTAAAAGGTAAAAATATGAGTTAAAATTTTGAATTGAGTCTAAAAGGTAAAAATGTGGGATTAAAAGTAAAAGTTAGAAGTTGAAAAGTTCAAAAGGTGAGAACAAATTGGAAACAGTAAGTTAAAAAAGGTCCAAATATGAGTTTAAATTCACAACTGTGTATTTAAAAGGTTGAATTTTTATGTAAAAAGTCAAAATTGTGAATTTAAAAGGTCAAAATATGAAATGAAAAGTCAAACAATTAAATTTGATTCTGGGATGAAAAATTGATAATATGTTATGAAAACAAATGGATTTCTTTTCCACATTCCTGACTTTTTATCTAAATATTCTTACTCTTTACTTTTTTACCTTTCAAAGGTTATGTTTACATTTTTATACTGTAAATCTGCAGACCTCATACCAGCGGGCCAATTACTATAGAAATAGGATATGATCTTGCGGGCCGGATTTGGCCCCCGGGCCTTCAGTTTGACCCCCCTGGCTTAGTCACGTCATGTAACAAAATAAAATGACAGCAGTCAAAGTGCTAGTTTTGAACAACCAAGAAGGGATCAAACAACCATCGAGCCAAAATGATCGATGACACACTCATTCTCTGAACCAACAATGCTGCCTTAAAGATGTTTTGGCTTTAGGTTGACTAATAAATCCCTTGATGACTCCAGGACTGTCTGATTTCAGCTCAGATTTAAACTTTTATCAGGACGACTAAGAGGGGAAGACAGAGAAAAGCACACGTTAAAAGAGTTAATGTTTCGAGTTTATTTAAAAATTGGCTTTAAACTTTAATATCTGAAAAACAAGACAGGGGGAAACCAACACTTGACCTTTTGTTCAATTTATCTAAATTAAAGTGCTTTTAAATTAGAGTGCTTTCCTCCATTCAGATTGTAGCATTTTTTAAATTTGAGAGGATTTGTCCTGAGTGGGCGTGGCTTCAGCTCATTCAACAGACACGCCCACACCATCCTGCAGCAGTTTTTACAGCCTCATTTTTCATGATTTTGAAGCTTAATTTTATAAACTTAGAGATACTTTAGTTGACTGAAATTTGACCTGGGGGTTCATAACACAGTGACCTGTCATACAACAAACCTAAATACAGATCTGTTTTCACTTTGCAGGGTCTTTAAGCCTTTCTTATGTGAACTAGGCACTTTGCAAGAGCTGTCTTTAGGTAGTCTCTTATATTTGAATAGCAAGCTTCTTTTAATTTAATCAAAAATAATTAATTTGGATATTTTATTGATATTGATAGATTACTATAATTTTATCTTAATCTATAATTCATGAAATATTGTTGTTTTCAATGTCTTTTCATGAACTAGACTTACTTATATCATATTCTGTACCTTTGCTTAGGGAAATGTTGAACCAGGCCTCCAAGAATTTTCATAGATGACCCCTGTGCTACAGTATTCAGATTTTTTGTTGTTGTAGCAAATAACCTATGTGCCTGTAATGTTAGTTTTGCAATTCATGTAGCTTTGGCCACTGGAGGGTAAACACAGTTGTGTTAAAGCATTGGGCCATCTCGCTGACTGAGCTAGTGAGATGGCAGAGAGATTGACATCAAAAGATCATGTAGTATTGTCAGTTTTACCACAAAGCAGTTTTTAAGAGGTATGCAGCATTACACATAGCCTGTTTGTAACACACACTGACTATGTGTTACATTGTCTTCCTTAGCCTAGTTCATGGTTAGATTATGAGCATATTAACCCCCGGAGCCCTTAGCTATTTTAAACCATTTTATTTTGCCTGGACCTTTTGTCTTTAAAAGCTTGTAAAACATCAACTCTGTGGTCCACAGTAAAGCTTTAAACATCCCCTTATTCAGGACAGCCAGGGCTTCAAGGATATATGTGATGCAGTAATGTCACTTGAATTTAAGAAGTTACAGGACTCAAACTCAAAGATTTGAGTGTTATTCTGAGACAAAAAAAAAAAAATCTCCAAAATATTTACATATTTACAAATAAAAGTCCTTGTGCTTGTATGTTTTAGCTCTATTAGTGGCAAGTCTCAAAGCACCGATCGAAGTTTAAAGTCCCGAGCAGTTTGACAAAGCATGACATGACAATGAAACAGCCTGTCATTGGTTGGCTCATCACAATCCATTGCCGGATACAAAATGTCAAGATATCATTAGTCGCAGGACCGATGGAAAAATTGATTTAAAAAATGAATAAAAAGATGTGCAATGCCTGTTACGGCTCTGGATTCTACCTTTTAAGACCCTGGAAAGTCACCCAAGTTCGCGGCTGGCTAGAAAGCCTCCATAAGAGCTACCTGGCATGAAAAGCATCATTAGGACAGCACAATGGAGAGCTTTCAGAGGAAACAAGAGTAAGTGGCTTGGTTTATGTTTGAAAAATTAAATGACTTTTTATTAACTGTGTCTCTTCTTGTGGTTTACAACAACGTCTGTCTCTGGGGGTTAAAGAGCCGCAAAGGTTATCACATCTTTTACTCTATTATTACGCTGCACCGTTAGCATTACGGACCATAAACGTGGCTGTAGAGTCAGCACATCCAAAGGGAGACCTACACTAGGCCAGGTTGTATGTGTTTTTACAATTTGCATGCATGAGTGATTAAATGGTTTTTAAATTTAGTAATGAAAAAGACCTTGAACATCCTTCTTTCCTCATTATGTAATGATGTAACAAACTATTTTCTAAAGATTTATTTTTGGGCTTTTATGCCATTTATGTTGTGAGAAGGGCAGTGGATATAGTCAGAAAAAGGGAGTCACACACTTAAGATTAGTTATGATTCTCAACGCTCCATGTATCCACAGAAGTATTCAAAGATTGAAGGCATAAAAGCAAAAGGCTGTACCACGACACTAGTGGGCTTTATCTGACTCCTACGATCCCAGAATGACACCTCACCCACTGAGGTCATCCTTCTCTTATCCATTCTGCCACTGGTAATAAATGGCTTCTTGCACTTCTTATTGATGCCTTTGTTTCCACACCGGCCTCCTTCACTGGCTGGATGAATAGAAATTGCTGTTTTTTAAGGGTTGCTTTCAGCTCTTTCCCCTTTCAGTTTGAACTTACTTAAGTGAACATCAGGGTTCTGGTGCTCTACACTGCTCCTTTAACTGGATGAAACACTGGTACTGCAGATGAGACATGAACACCTTTCTTTTTATATTCATGAAATAAGAACTCGGCTTCCCACTCCAGCATTTTTTCTGCTGTCAAAGCATAGCAACCATTGTCAATGGTATTAAATCTGATGAACAGGGTCAGCACAAGTGACCAGGGCTGCCCACAGATATAAGGAGGAGCCCTAAAAATCCCAGAGAATGGGCCCTCCCCATTTGTGATCACTGATAACATCAATGGCCGTGTATTGGATCAATAGCATTGGTGCTAGCGTCTTAGCTAACAGTTACCTCATTTCGAACCTGAAAAGTGTGTCAAACTTTTACTGTTGGAATATTCTATTTTTCTTTGTGCAACTTTTCAACCCCTTTTCAACACTACTACTTTTAACCCTCTTCGTGCCACTTTGCCCATTCTTGACATTGTTTTTGCACTTTTTTGCCACTATAAACCAATTCTGCCATTTTTAGCCCTTTTTTCTGCACCTTTTAACCAATTTTGATGTTTGCTGCCTTTTCATGACTCCTTTTGCCACTTTTCATCCATTTTTGCAATTGTTTTGTCAATTTTAGCCTTTTTTAAAGAAAGTGTGCCTGTTTTGCACTTTTGTTACCACTTTGCCACTATTTTGCCACTTCATGAAATTTTTTGCTGCTTCTTTTTACCACGTTTATTGAATTTTTATCACTGTTTTGCCACTATAGACCCACTTTTGCTTTTCCTACCCCTTAATGCCACTTTGTCACTGCTTTTGACACTTTTTACCCACTTTTGCTTCTTTGAGTTCATTTAAGCAACCTCTTTTGTCACTTCTATAACAGTTTTAACACTTTTTGACACTGTTTTTCATGTTTTTGTCCATTTCTGCCAATTTAAATCTACTATTGAGGTGTTTTGGCCATTTTTACCAATGTTGCTCCATTGTTACTGCTTCACCCCTATTTCTTTTCTTTTTTTTTACCCCTACATGTTTGTAGCTTTAAATGCACTTTGTTGCTTTGTATCCATTTTTGCCACTTCTTTTTACCACTTTTGACCAATTGTTGTTGCTCCTCCCACATTTTTGCCACTTTTTGTCCATGTTTGCCACATTGTTTTGCCAGTTTTAACCAATTTTTTTTTGCAACTTTTTGGGCATTTTCCCCTTTTCCAATTATAACAAATTTTTCCTTCAATTTTTTACCTCTTTTCTCAGTTATGTTAATATTTTCCATTAACCCTTAGAGCTCCCGTGGCATGGATCCATGCCGCAGGCACACCCCTTCGTAAGTTGCTTGGTAACTCCTGAACTGTAAGGGGCGTGCAGATGGTCGAGTGGCACCATGTATGCGGGCGGCCCGGGTTCAAATTCGACCTGTGGCCCTTTACCACATGTCTCTACCCACTCTCTTCTCTATTTCAGAGTCTATCCACTGTGCTCCTCTGTCTAATAAAGGCCCAAAAATAAATCTATAAGAAACACCTTTTGAACCATAAGTCGTAGGCACTAACTTGTTTATTTCTATGAAAGCTCTCTGTTGTGCTTTTCTAATTATGTTCTCCACACAGGTGTCATAAATAACATTTTCTAGTGAGCCCGGCACTTGACTGACTTTCCTGGGTCTCTGAGGACAACGTTATTGTATACGACAAGAAGTAACAAGTTTATAAAAATGTTTTTAAAAAGCTGAATTTTTTTTTTGTATATATATGAATATTTTAAAAACGCTTGGTCACAGGATGTTTATTTTTCACTGTTTTCAAGAGATGGGAGAACAAGTCTGTGCAAAGAAAAGGCTTAGTCAATAATGTTTACTGTGTGATATCAATACAAATCTTTGAGTCCTATAACTTTTTTAAAAAAGTGACATTACCAGGTGGTCCTGAAAAAAGGATGTATAGAGCTTGACTGTGGACCACAGGGTTGATGTTTTATACGCTTTATACACAATCCAACAACTCTAAAATGCTCTGATGGGCAAGTTGTGACCTGCACATTCACCACGCTATGAAATAATAACTTATAATTATGCAACATTACGACACATGAAGCAAATAGTTGGAACTATTTCTTGAGTAAAGCACTGGGCGGAGTGACACAGTGCAGCAGCCTTGTCTGGAGTGTAGTTCCAGCTTTGCATTTAACTTAAAAACATCTCCATCTCATAATGTTCCATGATTATTTCATAGCGTGGTGAATGTGCAGGTCACAACTTGTCCACGAGAGCATTTTGGAGTTGTTGGATTGTGTATTTGATGAGTTTGATGAGGGAAAGCCAGAATACCATCTGCTTACATTGAGTTGGCACAGCAGGTCTGGACTCGGCAGTGGCCGATCTTAAAACAGCTTGCACCGACAACTGAAGGTAACGAACCTATTACTAAGACTATAGGAATTATGGCAATGGATGAATTTGCCAAAATGTTGAAGTATCCCTTTAAAGACTGTCATGGGCGATGCATTGGATACCCCAGCTGTGAGGGGAGCCTGGAAAACCTTTTATATTTTTAATTTTTATGTACAAAACCTGAATAATTACAATGAAAGTTCCACTTCCGTTATTTCAGTATGTTCATACCTGTGCAGAGCCGGCGTCTGAGGCACGAATGCCCAGCAGAGTGTGTCCGTCGGTTGGCACAGGTACAATGGGGTCTATGGGTTTGGTCTCAATGGAGCTGCAGTCCACGTGGAGGGATACCGATTTTTGTTGCACACTCAGGGCCACCTTGTGCCAGCGCAGGTCCATCAGGGCCTCCACCCCCTCTCCGGAGAAAACACAGCTCACCATGTCGGCAGTGGGGTCTACCCCTCTGGCACGCACGGACAGGGTGCCATCAGGGCCGTTTAAGTCAACGGAAAACTGAGATGGAGATTAAATGAAAAAGAATGTTGATTACAAAAGAATCAGCACTGCATGAGTAAAAAACAATTGAGCTTAAGGCTGTCTAATTGTAAAGAGTAATATGTACATGCTGCAACTGACTAACAAAGCTGTAGAACACAGAAGCAGAGTTGGAGTAAAGGCGGAGACATATTAATTACACACCCAAGCTGTACAGCCAATCAATCACTCCTAATGAGGCGACTTGGCCCCATCCATCATACACATTGAGTATTTAAATACGGCCTCAGACTCTCAGTGATTACGGGAACTCTGAGGGACTCCAGTGCTTCATCATGGAACACACATGAATAACAATGAAGGTGAACGAAACAGGTGAGCAGAAGATGATGGAGGGAAGACGACGGTGGAGACTGCGAGTGAGAGAGAGGAAGAAGAATAAGAGAGGACAAAGGGGGGGGGGGGGGGGCTGAAAAGGTGTCACCGAGGGGGAATAAATCGAAGAGGAAAGTGGATGACTGTGCTAAAGAGAAATGAGAGGAAGAATGAGTAGACAAAAGGTGTGATTGATAAAGGTGAGCGATGGGAAAAGGCAGAGGAGGAGGAGGAGGGAACAGTACAGTGAAGAAGCAGTGAAAGCAGAGGCAAAGAGAGAGCAGCACCTGTGGGTAGCCCTGCTCATTGGAGATCTGGAAGAGGTAGATGGTGTCTCCCAGGGCGGCTTTCTTCAACGCCAGGGTGAAGATCAGGGCGAACTCGTCAGGTAGGCTGTGAGGAAACACCTGACTGAAAGACAAGAAATCAGAAAGGTCAGGGCATATCACGGTTCAATATGGCCACTGTGAAACTTCAGCAAATACATAAACATACATAAATGCTTTCGCCCTTAGTGCTGTTGTTAATATCTTCTGTGAATCAATAAGATGGTGAATCAATGCTGCCATTGATATTTCTGTGTATCAACTCTGATAAATTATTTAGATTGGCATTGTTAATATGATTCATGATGGGCAATGTACTGAAAAGAAAAAATAATCAAAATAATCATAATTTCCAAAGTGCTTTAAGGTATTTCAAATATCTGGATTATCATAAAAGGGGACATATGATGCAAAATACACTTTTTCAAGCTCTTCTAACAAAAATATGTGCCCCTGCCCTGTCCACAACCCCCCAAGAATCAGAAAAATCCCCCCTCTCTTTCTCCACCTTCAGAAAATGTGTGCTGAAACAAGCCGTTCTCAGATTTTCTCCACATGATTTCACGTGAGGAGTTAGCCCCGCCCCCAGGTTCGGTTGGCCCTCCCTGCTTGGAGGAAAGTTCAGCCCTTGTCTCCTGATCGTTCTATCAGCTGCCAGCTGAGAGGAGGATCAGGAGAGCCACATCTATTTCCTGAAAGGGGCGTGGTCAGGGGCGGAGTCAGACAGTTAGTTAACATTTAAAGCCACAGAAACAGAAATTGCTCGTCCTGAGGGCTGAAACAGATGGGTTTTTAGACATGCAAAAATCCAACACTAGAAGGTTTTTCAGCCAAAAAAACTTTGCAGGCATGTTTTGGGGACTTCTGAGACCAATATAAACCTGTCTTTCTTGAAGGAGTAAAATATGTGACCTTTAATTTCTAAGTGTGTGCCCATGACTTATCTAATCATATATAATATACACTGTGTCAGCGCTGAACGATTTGCAAGAATAATCTAATTGTATTTTTTTTTACCCCCATATCGCAATTGCAATTTAATATGCGACTGTAATTAGGTTCCTCATCTTATATATTATTCAACAAATTCAGGCAGTAAATCATTCTATATCATAACCTACATTCAGTTAGGACCACTCATCATATATTTAACCATTTTACTGCAAAATGGATCTACAGTTTCGTTTGGCAGAGAAGGCTCTGCTCTAAAGATGCTCCCTAGTCAGCAGCTTTCTTTGACTTTGTAGGGAGCGCATAGTTAGAAACCCGCATATGGACAAATACATTTATGACAATGTGTGCAATTTATCCATAGGAGCATAAATCTGAATATGAGGGTGCAACAAGTTTTAAAGGAGGTTGCTGGGGTGGAGGAGGTGAAGCTTTGCAAGCAACAAATTTGCAAATTTGCAACAAATTTTAAGTTAAAATACTGCAACTTCTGTGATTTGTAAATTGCAGCAGGCTATATTGCAATTTAATCTAATTTGCGATTAATTGCCCAGCCCTACACTGTATATTTTCCATTATTTTACATGAGCTTCATTGTAATGTGACACTACCTATTGGTGGTGGCTGTAGTAAAATCTGAAATCTGACTACCATTAAAGGACAAAAGAAGAAGAAAGTGTTGGTGTAAGTTACTTAAGCCTTCTGAATCTACACAGTAGTATACATTGTTTGTCCCTGGCCTGGACTGGATGTTTCTGAGTAATGTTTACAATCTTTACTGTTCGTATTTTACTTTATGTGATTATTGTTAGGTTTCTCATTTTGTGAATTTTTCAACTGATTCAAGCAATAAATCATTCTATACTACAACCTACATCAGCCAGGAACACTCTTGTCATGTAACCATTTTATGGCAAAATGGATCAACAGTTTTACTTTGCAGAGAAGGCTCTGCTCAAAAGATGCTCTCTGGGTTAGTAAAGCAGCATGCTTTGACTTTCCAGAGAGAGTGCATAGCTAGAAACCCCCTACATGGGTAGATACATTCATGACAATATTGAAAACAGCTTCTGCATGAGAATCTCATATAGGATAGTATACTTTTAGAAAACATGTCAATTCCAAGCCAGGAACATCAGCTGCACTATTGTTATTCAATGGGAATTAAAATGAATTATGTTCTATCTTTGCTTAATTCATCCTATTTAGGAATTGTGTGAAATGACATTTTTTTATTGTTTAGATGCTTCAAAAAGAGGTATCCTCAGTAATGTTTTTCAAGGCAATATGTATAAAAACTGTGCAGGTTTGGGGGTTTTTGGATCAGAACTAAAAGTTGAAATCTGGAAAATAACAACTGTTAAAGAAACTTAAGAAAATAGATTCTATAGACTGGAATCAAATCTTGGGTTGAGTGTATCGTTACATCTCTTCCACCCAACAAAGGATTGGAACCGTTTAGTCAGCCAATCATGCACACCCCTACTGCCAGGCAGTGTTTCAGTGAGTACTGCAGAGTGATGTGGACACACCAGTGCACAACTGTGTCGTACAGAGTAGGCCAGTATGATGTAGCTTTGGCACTGATGCAACAAAGAAGTATAAACCGGACGTTAACTGGGAAACTGACTATAGAGATGCTAAAAAGCAATAATCATGTCTTAATGCCAGAAATGATCAGATTTACTGAACACTGTTAAAAGAAGTAGACTTCATCAGAACGACCCAAAAACTCAAAGCCTCCAACACCCTGAGTTGCTTTTGATTTTGTGTTCCATTTATCACTGTTCAGACTTTAAATTCCTGTTTTAATTTGTCTTTTCTTTCCTTGTTTATCATTCCCTTTGGGTATTTTGTCCAAACAATTCCTGAGTTTATTTGTTCTTTGTGTCCAGTTTTATATCGTAGTTCTTGCCTCAAGATTTCCATGTCTGGTTTGACTTTCTGCCGGTGCTTCCCCACTTTTAATCTGCCCTCATCAGTTCCACCTGTGTCTAGTTTGTCACACCTGTGTCCAATAACTCAGAGTATTAAATCTCTGTGTAGTTTCCCTCTTGCGTCAGTTCATCATATGTGTAACATCCCTGCTGTGCTTGGAGAGTAGTCCCGGCCACCAGTGTCTCTAAGTGGCTCCATGTGTTTGCCGGGCTTTGTATTGCGTCAGCCTCATAGTATAATTGCACAAGTCATTTTTTGGCCAAATTGTGCTAACTGCCAAATTCTACCCACCTAACACTACTGATTCATTTTACCTTACCATGCACGGTAAAAACTTGAATGGAGTTTTCATATAACGTGATCAAACAAGCTATGAAAAAGTCCAAGTAACTTGTATTAGCCTATTGATTTAGTGTCAGAAAACATGTTGAACAGGGGTGTTCAAACTATGGCTCAGGGGATAAATGCAGACCGCCGTCCACTTCTGACTGGCCCACAGCAAACTCTAAACTAAAATGAAATATGGCCCAAGTTAGCTTTATTGTCTGTAGTTTCAACACAAGGTGGTGCTAAACTAGTTGATTCAAACAAACATCTTAACAAGAAGAATTTATTGGTGTTTTTCGTGACTAATTTGAGAAGACACTGTAAATGGGGAACATATTGTTAGCCAACATCATAATGGTATCTGAATTATATTAGCTTGGCGGATTACAGCAGCACCAGTGGCACTACTTTGCTCCACATCTGTTCTGTGTTAAGGTCTGATTTCCAAAGTATTTTGCTTTGCAAGATGAACCGTCAGCAGCTTCCCTCTCTGCACAGAGCGTTGTTCTCATCCTGACCAGGGTCAGAGCCCGTGGTAGCCCCAACCAGGGACCCCCTGAAATCTTAGAGGCCTACCAAATACCCTTAAAATAATCATGCTTGTCAGTCATTAACTTTCTATTTAAGCATATCCAAACATAAGCCTATCTTAACCACCACTGGATTGGTTTACTTACTCTATTACCTGAAAGGTGAATTATATCAATGCAGCCCCAACATTCTTATATTTTTCTGTATGTGGCTCTTAGTGGAACAAGTTTGGACACCCCTGATGTAGTAGTATTTGCAGCTTATGTTACCAAATAGTGATGCACCAATCCATTGGTGGAACATTGGCATTGACCAATGGTGGCCTTGAGATGACAGTTGTTCAGGTATGTCGAATATGGGAGACAGACAAATCTGAAGGCATGCTGTTCTGAAAGAAAATGCTAAACCATGACAACAGTGACGCCAGACAGCGGCTCTGCTGCACAGCGCACACACCCTCCAGCTGGCTGTCTGGATCAGCCAAATTTGCAGCATGCAGCATTCTTAAATATGGCTTCAATTAGCTAAAAAATAGTGGAAGTTTTAATCCTCCCATTGCCGGCTGTGCAGGTGCAGTGGGGACTAACGCAGATGAGACTGCAGCAGGACGTCCCAACCCGGTGGAATAATATGCTATTTCTAACATGATGCAAAGCCTTCTACACTACACTCTAGCCCAGTGATTCTCAACCTTTTCATCCTGGGACCCCCAAAATAAAGGTGTAAGAGACCGGGGACCCCCACTGTACCTGAAGGTGGTTGAACACAGCCATGTACATTCTAGAATAGTCATGTGCAGACAAGGTCGCCCATTAATGGTGACGAAGGGGGAGGTTTCTGGGACCCAGCCAAATTGGGGGCCCATGGAGATCAACAAAATCATGGTCCATTGGGAGTTAAGCTGTGAAAACTACCTGGGTAAGAGGAAAACATCTTTGTAGACAAAAAACATGCAACATCCAACCAAAAGTAGACTTTGGGGTAGACCATGGCAATATATTTGCATCTAACTGAGAAGTAGACTCTAAAGAAGGGCTAGGGATTATACCAGCATTACTATGAATAAAGCTATGAGGTAAGGCCGGCCCTGATTTTCACAGTCTGTGCATCACTATTACCAAGAGTTTATTGTCTTTAGCCACTTTTTATTTTTAAGTTATTGTATAAATGTTAGCTGCAGGGACAAATTTTACATTTAAGCCTTCTAATTGGCTCATGCCAGAAAGCTACAAAGCATTTAAATCAAATTTGATTGATTTAAACTTCAGAAAAGTAGAGGTAAATTAAGTTTCTTTAATTTTGACTAGCAACAAAGCAACCTTGTTTGTTTTTATGTTGATTCTTTTGTCTATTTCTAAATGTTTCCCCCCTAGCTTGCCTCTCAGAATTGTGGAGTGCAGCCGGCAGCACAATGCAAAGCCCGCTGTGTATAACCCCTGGCATTAATTTTCATAGCTGATACAGTCCGCCAGGCCTCATCCCTCAGTTTTTGGTCAAGGGCATCTAAGCACAAAAAAACACACACTTTTCAGTGCATGGTGTGGTGTAGATGTATTGAGAGATGAAGGGTTCACAAACAAGCCCAGTGAAATGCATGCTCACTGAGATGGTGAACACTTTGAAATATTCTCTCTCGCCCCATTTCTCCTCTCTCTCTTTCACCGCACACACACAAACACACACGCAGAATTGTTGATGCTGGCAGCTGGTTTCCCACTCTGAGAAGTGGGGTGACAGTGATTTATGACTGAGAGAAGATCCAAGGGAAAACAGCCAACTACAGGACGTCAAAACAAAGAGAGGATGAGTGGAAGAAAAGGTGAGGAAGAAACGGAGTTAGAGACCTGGAGGGACACAGAAAGCCATAGAGATACTAAGAAACAATAGAGAACTGAGGGACCAAAAAACTTCTGTGGATAACAGTCAAATGCACAAGAATTAATGGGCACAGGAAGTAGGGGTGACAAGGGTGCTGCACAACCTCTCAAAATCAGGAAATATAAAAACTGTCAAACTTTTAAACCTAGGTAAACCACTTCAATGCAGATGAAGAACAAAGGAATATATCTATATATATTTGACTGTACCATGTTTATATTACTGCAGAGTTGCAACAAGTTGGAACATTTAAATGGTGTGCACACTAAAGCCCAAATTTATCGACCTGATGCAGAAACCAATGTATCTTAAGACAGAATGTGGTTCATGAAATGAGCATTACTGAATGACTAGGGATTGATAAATGTGAAAAAGGAATCACCCCTAAACCCCACAGCTGGTTGTGCCAACCTTAGCGACAACATCTGCATGCAAGCTTGCGATACCTGGCAATGAGTCTTTCATATCTCTGTGGAGGAATTTTGGCCCTCTTCTCTTTGCAGAATTGTTTTAAATCAGCCCCACTGGAGAGTTTCTGAGTATGAAAAGCCTGTTTAAGGTTATGCCAAAACATCTTAATCAGATTTTTCGTAAGCTATTCAGAGTAGGGCTGAACGAGTTAGGAAAATAATCTAATTCTGAGTCCTTCCAAAAAGTTCAACTTTAGTCTCATCAGTCCACAGATTGTTTTCCCAAAAATTTTGGGGATCATCAAGATGTTTTTCTGGCAAATGTGAGACAAGCCGTTGTGTTCCTTTTTGTCAGTAGGGGTTTTGGCCTTGGAACCCTACCATTGTTTTGCCATTTTTTTCCAGTCTCTTTCTTATTGTTGAATCAGGAACACTGACCTTAGCTGGGTCAAGTGAGGCCTATGGGTGTTTAAATGTTGTTCTGGTTCTTTTGAAACCCTTTGGATGAGTCACTGATGCACCCTTGGAGTCATTTTGTTAGGCTGGCCGCTCCTAGGAAGGTTCACATTTTTTCCAAATGTTCTCTATTTGTGGATAATGGCTCTCACCATGGTTCGCCAGGGGTCAAAAGCCATAGAAATGGCCAAACCACACTTATAGATATCAGTGACTTTGTTTATCATCTGTTCTTGAATTTCTTTAGATCTTGGCATGATGTGTTGCTTTTTTAGATCTTTTAGCCTGCCTCACTTTGTCAGAAAGGTTCTATTAAAGTGATTTCTTGATTTAACAGGTCTGGCAGTAATCAGGTCCAGGTGTGGCTAGTGAAATTGAACTCAGCTTTCCAAAACGTGGTTAATCCTGGGAACCCCCAAACCCAGACTCATCTATCAGATTGCTAGATGGAGAAGCACGATTCGTCTCTCCAGAGAACGTGTCTCCGCTGCTCTAGAGTCCAGTGGCAGTGTGCTTCACACCACTGCATCTAATGCTTTGCATTGCACTTGGTGATGTATGGCTTGGATGCAGCTGCTCGGCCATGGAAACCCATTCCACGAAGCTCTCTACGCACTGTTCTTGAGCTAATCTGAAGGCCACATGAAGTTTGGGGATCTGTAGCGATTAAATCTGCAGAAAGTTGGTAGCCTCAGCATCCGCTGACCCCACTCTGTCATTTACGTGGCCTACCACTCCGTGGCTGAGTTGCTGTATCTCAGTTGCTCTATCTGTTATAACACCACTGACAGTTGACTGTGGAATATTTAGGAGTGAGGAAATTTCATGACTGGACTTGTTGCACAGGTGGCATCCTATCACAGTACCACACTGGAAATCACTGAGCTCCTGAGAGCAACCCATTCTTTCACAAATGTTTGTAGAAAAAATTTGAAAAAAAATGAACAAGGCACTGAACATCCTCTAAAGTTCAGCTAAATCCATCATCAAGATATGGAAGGAATATGACAAATCTGCCTGAATCAGGCTGTCCTCACAAACTGAGTGACTGAGCAAGAAGGAGACTAGTGAGAGAGGCTGCCAAGACACCTATGCCTACTCTGAAGGAGTTACAAGCTTCAGCAGCTGAGATGGGAGAGACTCTGCATACAACAACTGTTGCCTGAGTTCTTCACCAGTCAAACTGTTGAAGAAAACTCACTGACAAGAGTTAATGTGGGAGACTCCATGGTCTAGTATAACAAAGTTCTTTGGTCTGATGAGAACAAAATTGTGTGTTTCGGCCATCAGACAAGATACTATGTTTGGTGTCCACCAAACTCTGAATCACGGTGGTGGCAGCATCATGCTGTGGGGATGCTTCTTGACTGCCACTTTGCATTACATATTTAAATTTAATTTGTAGAGATCTACTTTAACTCTGACATTAGACCATATGACTATGACTGACTTATAAAATCAATAAAAGGGTAAAACATCCACGGCGGTGAACACTTGTTATACAGTCACGGACGAAAGTATTGGCACCCCTGGAATGTTTCCAGAAAATACACCATTTCTCCCAGAAATTGTTGCAATTTCAAATGTTTTAGGTACATACATTTTTATTTCCTTTATGTGCATTGGAAAAACACAAAAACAGAAGAAAAAAAGCAAAAATTTACTTAATTTTACACAAAACTCAAAAAATGGGCTAAACAATATTATTAGCACCCTTTTTAAACTGTGGGTAAATCACTTTATTTCAAGCATGTGATGCTCATTTAAACTCACCTGTGGCAGTAACAGGTGCTGGCAATCTAGAAATCACACCTGAAGCCAGTTAGAATGTCTAAAAGTTGACTCAACCTTTGTGTTGTGTGCCTGTGTGTGTCACACCAAGCATGGAGAAGAGAAAGAAGAGCCCAGGATTGTCTGAGGACTTAAGAAGCAAAATTGTAGAAAAATATGAACAATCTCAAGGTTACAAGACTATTTCCAGAGATCTAGAAATTCCTTTGTCCACTGTGCGTGAAATAATCAAGAAGTTTATAACCTTGGCACTGTGGCTAATCTCCCTGGACGTGGACAGAAAAGAAAAAATGACAAAAGAATACAACACAGGATAGTTGGAATGGTGGATAAACATCCTTAGTCAATTTGCACACATATTCAGGCTGTCCTGCAGACTCAGGGTGCAAAAGTGTCAGCTCGGACCATACGTGGTCATCTGAATGAGATGAAATGCTATGGCAGGAGACCGAGGAGAACCCCACTGCTGACAAAGAGACATAAAAAAGCCGGACTGGAGTTTGCAAAAATGTACCTGAGTAAGCCTCAATCCTTCTGGGAGAACATTTTGTGAACAGATGAGACTAAGGTAGAGCTCTTTGGAAAAGCACGTCATTCTACTGTTGACAGAAAACAGAATGAGGCCTACAAAGAAAAGAACACAGTACCTACAGTCAAACATGGTGGAGGTTCAAGGATGTTTTGGGGTTGTTTTGTTGCCTCTGGCACTGGGTGCCTTGACTGTGTGCAAGGAATCATGAAAAATCATCAAAAAATTTTGGGCCTCAATGTAGGGCCTAGTGTCAGAAAGCTGGGTCTGCGTCAGAGGTCATGGGTGTTCCAGCAGGACAAAGACCCCCAAACATACCTCAAAAAACACCAAGAAATGGTTGGAGACAAAGCTGGAGAGTTCTGAAGTGGCCAGCAATGAGTCCAGATCTAAATCCCACCGAAGACCAATGAAGAGATCTCAAAACTGCTGTTGCAAGAAGCACCCTTCAAATCTGAGAGACCTGGAGCAGTTTGCAAAAAAAGAGTGGTCCAAAATTCCAGTTGAGTGGTGTAAGAAGCTTGTTAATGCTTATAGGAAGTGATTGGTTTCAGTTATTTTTTCCCAAGGTTGTGCAACCAAATATTAAGTTAAGGGTGCCAATAATTTTGTCCGGCCCATTTTTGGAGTTTTGTGTAAAATTACGTCAATTTTGGCTTTTTCCTTCTTCTTTTTGTGTTGTTCCAATGCATATAAAAGCAATAAAAACATGTATACCAAAAACATTTGTAATCTGGGAGAAATGGTGTATTTCTGGAAAAATTCCAGGGGTGCCAATACTTTCAGCCATGACTGTAGGTACTGTATGTGCAAGACAGCCAGCCAGATAGAAAGTGGGAGAAAAGAGAGAAACAAGAGTGAAGTTGTTTTGTTGTCTATTAGAGTCATGAGCTGCAGGGCACCAAACCACTCAACCTACTGACTTTTTACTTGAAAGCACCTTGACCTCTTAGTCTGAGTTGTGAAAACCCAATATATCCCCCATCCCCCAATACACACGTACAAATGTGCAATGAGGAGATGAATGACTCACTGTGGGCCAGGCTGATTCAGATCTAGCCTCTACCAACTCAGAGAAAAGTTACTTCTGCCTCTCTTGTTTAAAAAAAGAGAAGGAGAAGAAAGTCAGAGTGAGCCAGAGAGGCACAGAGGAAGAGGCATAGAGGAAATCCAATGTTGAAAAAGTAGATCTGCGGTTTTAGATGGGAATATCACCTGGAGAGGTGTATAGCAACTCTTAGACTGGGTTCTAACTGTGCTCGAATCAATTGCCTTCAGTGGAGAGTTTCTATCCCTGGATGAATTATACATACCTGACTGAAAGGAATTTTAAACAGCTCTGAGCTCGTACACAGAAGAAAACATACTTTTACAAGCTATAGTGGCCAAATGTTGGTACACTTTGCATTTTTTCCTCATGGCTATTTTTTAACTTTCAAAATAAGAATATCAATAAAAGCAAAGTCAGAAAAACTTTGCACATGTAGAACAACACATACCTTGATTGTTAACAAGATTTATAACTCTAAAGTTGTATGCCCTTACCAATCCATACATGCAGTTTACAACCGTCTCCCAAAGAGTGTGAGAGTAATGTGAGGAAATATAAAATCTATGAAAATGGAACTGACTTGACCTACCTTTGACCACCAAAATCTTATACGTACCTCCTTGTGTATGATGGATATTTTTGCCATGTCTGGAGGCAAACCCTGCAGGTGTTTTATTGAATCTGGGTTGTTATCCCAGTCCTGTTCTAGAAAGCTTTCCAAGTATTTACTTGAATAATGTTTATCCGAAAAACTGCTCTTATGACCTTCTTGGTGAATAATGTCTAGAACAGGATGTGTGGATCCGTATCAACATGGTCACCAATGCCACAAGCTTTTTTGGGGCCTTCAACAGGATCCAATACGGGATAAAATGACTTCAGGTCAACCTATGACTTGTCTACAGCTTAGCTTCTACACTACAACTAGGCATGTGCCTGATTAGTAGATCAATTAACCACAATGTGTTTCCAGCTGGAACACCCTTGAGTTATGAATATATATGGATACACATAAAAGGGACTGGTTAATACTAACAGCAGTCTGAGCATCCGTGCGGGAATGTGGGATGAAAAGAGAGTGGGTAAAGGCCGGGTCAGTCTTCACTATTTCTTTGGTCTTTCATGACTGCACCATGTCAGTAACGTTTAAAGCAGATGGATTCGCCCGTTTCCGTGTTTCTCACTGGCGATTCCATCTGGCAAAGTTCCCATCTGAACAGTCAGGGCCCGGTTAGAAAGTTACAGGACCAATCAGCATCAAGGCGCAGCCGGTGCAATTATGGCGGAAGACATTAGCCTGGATGCTGCTATAGCGTCAGTTTTAAAAGAAGAACAAAAAACAGCATTGAGTTGTTTTCTTCTCAAAACCAAGTTGTGTACTGACATGTCTATAGTCACCACAGTTTGAATTATGCAGCTCTCTATGGAGTTTACTGCTCATAGTGGCTATGATATGTTTTGTTGCCCTTATTGGCCCGTAAAGATGTGACACAGAACGTTCATCCAATCACCCTCCAAGTTTTATTACAAAGGTTCTGCCCTTTCCCAAACGAGCAAACAGATAGCCGTAAAAATGCATGTTGTTGTCAGGGTGTAAAACGAGACAAGGATGCAAGAAAAATTCTGACATGTTTGTCTTGTCCAGTCGTGGTTGTGGGGGTCTAATGACTCTAGCAGGCCTGTTAGTGGAGTCATTAGCTGGGACTGAGCCGCGGCAGCGCTTTGTCTGAACTGGACGTGTCTAAATCCAAACAAGCACAGAGAGCAACACTGAAAGCTTTCTGTGACAGAAAAATGTTCTTGCTTTACTCCCTTGTAGAGCTGTTTTGGCATGGCTTTCCAATCACGGCAGTGGGCGTGTCCAGTACTGTCTGCCGTTAGCTGTTAGTTTGGATGTCGCTGTAGGACTGCTGCAGTTGACTCCGAACAAGACCACAAATCTTGTTAAAACCAGAGTAGAGAGCCACACCGACAGCTTGTCTTTTACAGAGAGAAGCACAGAATAAAGGGACGATATTTTCTCCACACCGCTCTCTAACTGCAGTTGAGCAATGTTGGGGGTAATGCGTTACAGTGACTCTGTAACTTTTCATGGTAACTACATATCCGGTTCGGTGGATGACGTGACAGGACTGTAAGCACATCTGCACCCTGTGACAGAGAATAGCCTCAGCAGAAACACACAAACTCTGTCAATAAAGTAAAGCTATTTTAGACTTCTTAAACCAGTGATACACTTACCGTGGCTCTGGAGCCACATGTGGCTCTTTTATGATGATTTGTGGCTCTTTTATGTCTTAATTTGAATATTATGCCCCAGAAAACCTTCAAAAAGGGAAACTTTGACCTCAGAAATTAGCCATGCAAGTCACATTAATCAGTTTCTTTCCCACACAGTAAGCTTTAATTGTCAAACTTAACTGTCAACATTTATTTTTCTGTATAATTCCAGTGCCCTTTTTGCAATTTTGCCACTTTTTTGCCACTTTCAAACAATTTTTGCTACTTTCAGTCCATTTTGCCACTTTTTCTTGCCTCTTTCCACTAATTTTTGTCAATTTTATCCCGTTTTGCCCTTTTCACCAGTTTTTCCCTCTTTTGTCCTGCTTTGTGCAATTTGCAATTTTTTTTTCCCTATTTCTGCCACTTTTGCCCCTTTAAGCTGCATTTTGCCATTAAATGCCTCTTCCTGCAACTATGCTGCTTTTTGCCCATTTTATTCACTTTCCACTCTTTTTTTTTGCTGCTTTTTGACCATTTTTCTCCACTTTCCACCACTTAGATTGTGGCTCTTGCAAAGGTTCTTCACCACTTTGGCTCTTTGGTTGAGTAACAATACCTTAAACAGTGTAAAAAGCTTTAACAGTCAGAAGTTGAGAAAAGTTTCTGCTGAGTTCATTCCAACAGAATGATAATGGCTACAATGTTACATGACATTAGTTATTTCCTCTTATGCTGCCACAATAACACAAATTAATGTGATGTGTACAATAATGAGGATTGAAGCAAAAGAGTAACGCCTGAGTTACTTTTGAAGTAACTAGTTACTTCAACAAAGCAGTAACTCAGTTACTAACTCAGTTACTTTTTGCAAGCAGTAACTAGTAACTGTAGTTACTGTTTTTCAGTAAGTTGCCCAACACTGCAGCTGAGTCGATGTGTGTGTGTCTGTCTTTGTTTGTGTTTAGCCAATCAAATGTGATAGAAGAAAAGCAGGAGGGGAGGTGACGCTGCTCAGGGCTTCATCACACACACAGAAAGAGACAGACAGAGACAGAGAAAAACATGTAGCTTTTTACATTTAAGTAAACGCTTACCACAAATAACAATCATGACAAAATCACTCTGCCAGAACACACATTTCAGTCAGGCATTACTAGACATCCCAGATAGATGCAGTCAGCCATATAATAGGTTTTTACCTCGTCTTGTTAATTTGCAAGTGCTATACCATAAATCTGCATTCAACTAACTTTATAATTAGTTGCTATAGAAACATCCAACAAAAACAACATTTAGGGTGCTTTCACACCCTTAGGGGCCCAGTCCCAGATCCGAGTGCACTTGAGCCCAAAGTCCGGTGCGTTTGGGTAGTGTAAATGCAAATGAACCGCGCCCGGGCGCACTTGGGGAGGTGGTCTCGGGCGTGCTTCAAGTGGACTCTGGCACGGTTAGGATGAGATGTGAATGCAACCGTGCTCGGATACGGGACAGAGCATCGTATCAGCTTTATGACATCGTCGTAAAAACTAAACTTCTGTCAACAGCGCGGCAATTTATTCACATTTTTCCTCAATAAAAAGTGGAAATTATCAGAATCCAGTCAATAAATGGTCTGTTGTGACTCACCTTACAGATGAACACAAGGTGGAGTCTGCGAGAGGAGGTGCAAAGGCAATAAAAGTCTCCTGTCACCTCAAAAACCGCTGCATCTGCACAGAGCGAGCCCAGTTAATCCTCTGAGCTGTAGTAGATGTGCAGATACGAAGAGCAAAGTTGCTGGCATCTTAAAAAGTGATTTAAATCATCCATGGCTGCAGGATGGACTTTTTGCCGGGTCAAAACAAAAGCAGTCTTCGCTCAGGTCATGATCCCAGTGGTTGCCATGGTAGCATCTTCTTCTTTCTCCTCCTTGCGGGGTTGTAAACCAGCTACGTGCATACCGCCACCTGCTGTTTCAGACCAAGTAAATATGCAAGTGCTCCCAGGCACGGTTTGATGTTGCTAGTGTGAAAGCAAACCAGGGGAGAAGGGGGAGGGGGAAGGGGAGAAATCGCATTTGGGCCTAATGTGAAAGCACCCTTAAATATCTACGGGCTGAAAATTACAATTAAATTATTTTCATAGTTGTCATGTAAAATGTTCAATGACATCCCCTGTAGTAGTCCGGTGATACTGACGTTTAAAGTGTCATTTTTCTAATTGCATCATTGCAGTTTTTCCTGAGGGAATATTACTTCAATCATGCCACCTCTACAGGCGTCTTAATTAAAAACATTAAGCCAGTTTCGTGGTGGTAATGGACAAGGAGTGAGGAAATTACAAAAGACTTCAGGATTCATCCTCGGTGCACCATGAATATTTTTCTCTGACTTTTATGTCCAGTGTCTGATGGCTGTCAGACATTGGATAGTGCCTTATAATGTCTACCCAAGACTGAGGACGAGTCGGAGGATTACTAAATTAAATAAATTAATCCTTCTGAGACCATGTTTTTTTTTCTTTTGTGACAGATCAACATTTTAGTAGCAACCAACATCCACATCAAACATTAATTAATGCCCTTCGTTCAGGGGACTAACATTTATCACTGCTCTTGTGCTCCAATCTGCACAAATTCAGCCGATCTGCTGAACTTAGTGTTCGTAGCAGCTCAGAGGATGTAGGCAGAAAAGCATGCGCTCAGCCAACATTACTGAGATTGTCATTATTATTAATGGTACAAAATTGGTCACTTTAAGGCTAATGCACTGAGTCTGGACATTCTGTGACGTGAATTCAGTGTTAGTCAGACAAGTAATCATCCCCCTTCTGCAGAGGTGAAATGGAATATCTTTGCAACCGCTGTCTCATATCCTCGCCTGTACTTCTCCTTTTTCTTTCTTGACTCTTCTATTCATCTTTTCTTCTATTTACCTCCTACACGTTTGATCCTTCATGGTCTTTGTCCACAGAAACTTTGGAAGCTCTCAGATGTCCTCACCTTTCATTTCTTATAACCTTCTTGGACTTTTGTGTGGAACTTTATCTCAAGTTGCAATGCTTGCTTGTTAAGGAGAGCAACAAAAATAATAATTATGCTTGTTCAGTCATTTTTTGCATTAAAATCCTGTCATAAACACTTGTAATCTTGGCCTCATGTCACACAAATACTTCCTGTTTTTATATTCTAAAGGCCCAAAGCAATAAAATCACATTCTGCTGAAATTGAAATGCATGTCTCCTGCTGTGAGTGGGGCCCGTTTCACTATCGTCGTACAGCTCAGCGCTGCGAGAGACAAGCAGCTTCATCTGCCTGTCACTCAGCTCTGTTAGCTTGGATTAGCTGAATGGATTAGCCTCTGATACAAAGCAAACCTCCGCTTTCCAATTAATGTACACACGTCTCACACTTCACTCAACCTCAGCAGCCATGAATTAAAAAAGCCTTCTGAGTGACAGCGGCGCCTGTGGCGGATGGAGCCGCGTATCGAACGGACAGAGAAATACACTATAGAGGGAGAGTAATGGAAATGAAGTGCAACAAGCTGCAAACACAGTTCAAGCAGAGACAGATTTAAGCAGACAAACACACAAATTAGCGCACACATGCAGAAATGCTAGACAGACACACTCAGACTGTGAGTGAGAAAAAAAAAGGAAGAACAAGCCGGAGGGGTTTGTTCTGATGCAGTCGCTGATCGCCTTGATTTAAACCTTTAACCCTCGTGTTTCCTCACTACATAACACTGTCCATCTGTTTCCTGCCTCTGTTCGCTTTTGCTTTTATAAATCCCTAAAACCCATCCATACAATGCTATTCTTGTTAGCAAAAGTAAAAACAAAGTAAAAATTTCAGAAAATACAGGGATTATCATTTCCCATCCTGAGCATTAAAGCTCCTGCTAGAAACTTTCTGTCTGTCTTGATTTTGGCACCCCCTGTACTTAAAGGTGGTATTCCTCATTTCTTTGTTCTGTACATGTGCAGGAAGGGCCAAGTAACAGGCCAAGTTACATGTTAACACAGGAGCCCTTCTTTGATATCACCTTCACAATTCTTGTATCCATCAAACTCTTGAGCTTTCGGAGTTTCTGCTTGAATTTCTTTGTAAGATGTCAGAATATCCTCCCAGAGCTGCTTTTTTGATGTGAACTGTCTCCCACCCTCATAGATCTTTAGCTTGAGGATTCTCCAAAGGTTCTCAATAGGGTTGAGGTCAGGGGAGGATGGGGGCCACACCATGAGTTTCTCTCCTTTTATGCCCATAGCAGCCAATGACACAGAGGGATTCCTTGCAGCAGGAGATGGTTCATGAAGATTATTTTGCTATGGAAAGCACGGTTCTTCTTTTTGTACCATGGAAGAAAGCAGTCTCTCAGAAACTCAGTCAGTTTCACACCTTCAGGAACCCTAAAAGGGCCTACCAGTTGTCTCCCTACGATTCCAGCCTGAAACATGACTCCGCCCCCTCCTTGCTGGCATCGCAGCCTTGTTGGGACATGGTGGCCATCCACCAACCATCCACTACTCCTCCATCTGGACCATCCAGGGTTGCACGGCACTCATCAGTAGACAAGACTGCTTGAAAATGAGTCTTCATGTATTTCTGGGCCCACTGCAACCGTTTCTGCTTGTGAGCATTGGTTAGGAGTGGCTGAATAGTAGGTTTATGCATGACTGCAAGCCTCTGGAGGATCCTACACCTTGAGGTTGGTGGGACTCCAGAGGCACCAGCAGCTTCAAATACTTGTTTGCTTCTTTGTAATGACATTTTAGCAGCTGCTCTCTTAACCCGATGAATTTGTCTGGCAGAAACCTTCCTCATTATGCTTTTATCTGCATAAACCCATCCATGCTCTAAATCAGCCTCAAATTTCTTCACAGTGCAATGATCACGCCTAAGTTTTCTTGAAATATAAAATATAATATCTAATATATATATCTAAATAAAGTATCTAATTTTTTCTTACCTACCTGCTCTACAGAAGAAAGATTATGCACATGCACAAGGTGTTTCTTTGCAAAGGCACACCCTCAACTACAGACCAAGCGCGTATACTTCAAGGTTTTAACATTTTTGCAGATCTGTGTGCATGTTGTTGAATACAGAACTGTTTTGGAAAAGGCAAGACTGAAACTATTCTGTTTTTAGTGGATAGTGTTCATGTAAACATGGCCAGAATCTTTCTTTGGCATGCTGCTAAGAACTCTGTCTGACTCCTATCTCCCAGCAGTGGTTTAGGGCTTTAAAAAGAACAATGTAGAGCAGATAAATCTTCTTCCTGGTAGTCTTGTTTGCTTTTGTCGGCTATAAAGAGCCATTAGTATAAATTTCAGTCTGTTTAATAACCTTTAAAAAAGTCCTTGGAGAAGCATTAAGTGAGGCAAAGAGAGAAATGAGAAAAGGAATATGTAAAAAGGCACACATTTGTGTTTAGTCATAAAGTGTAACATGACAGTTCCACTCATAGAGAGCTGCAGCTTAAGGAGGCAGCAGGCTGATGTGCTAACATTGATTACAGTCCGTCTCAGTTAGAGAGAAGTCACTAAGGCAGCGTTCTTTACTGATAAAACCGACAGCAACGCTCTCAACGGTACGGAAATCTCAATAAATGTAGCAGCAGAACAAAATCCCAAAACAGCTGCAGCAAAAACAAGACAAAGAAGTGTGCTCCCATCCGCTCTCTGTATGGTTAGAGGCAAAACAAAAACATCCTGGATTTCCTCTCTAACTCCAAACATGCTGATTTCCTAAGAAGTGACAGTTTTTTGGTCTTCGTGCTTGTTTTTTCATAAGGACAACCTTTCTCTAAGCCAGTGACGAACAATCTATGTGACGCTTTTAGAGCAAAATGTCTAGGATGTAAAAGGATGTTTTGTAGACACATTTATCGGAGCCTTCGAGCAAGCAGAGTTCACAAAGCTGGACCTGGTGATAAAGAAGTCCAGGCTGACCTAGTTGATGAGCTGGAAAACGGCCTTATGGTTGGTTCAAAGGTGAATCCTCAACACAAAGTAAAGGCATCAACAGGATAATAACAGCATGAAAAGCATAATTACAGCATGTCAGAATAAACAGTGTGCTGTGAAAGGAGTCCAGGCTCTGCTGGAGTTTAAAGCTTCAGATCTCTTGTTGAAAACAGGCTCTGCTTTCATCTGCTGCAGTTAAAGTCACACATTTTAGTTTTACAAGCAACTGCATCATGTCAGCTACCTAAGCCCTGTCTAAATGTCTCGATGAGATACGCGCTGTACAACCGGGATCACCAACTACATTTGCACAAGGGCAGGCATTATGGGGGCCAGACTGTTACTTAAGCAAATAAGCTCTATTGAGATGTTTTGATTTCCTTTGGAATTTGCAGTTAATTCAGTCCCTAAAGGGGCGATTGAGATACACTATATTGCCAACAGTATTCACTCAACCATCTAAAAATGTGTAAAATCAAGCAACTAGGCATGCAGACTGTTTCTACAAACATTTGTGAAAGAATGGGTCGCTGTCAGGAGCTCAGTGAATCCCAGTGTGGTACTGTGATAGGATGCCACCTGTGCAGCAAGTCCAGCGGTGAAATTTCCTCGCTCCTAAATACTCCACAGTCAACTGTCAGTGGTATTATAACAAAGTGGAAGCGATTGGGAATGATAGCAACTCAGCCATGAAGTGGTAGGCCACATAAAGTGACGGAGTGAGGTCAGCGGGTGCTGAGGCCGCCAACTTTCTGCAGAGTCAAACGCTACAGATCCCCAAACTTCATGTGGCCTTCAGATCAGCTCAAGAACAGTGTGCAGAGAGCTTCATGGAATGGATTTCCACGGCCGAGCAGCTGCATCCAAGCCATATATCACCAAGCGCAATGCAAAGCGTCAGATGCAGTGGTGTAAAGCGCGCCACCACTGGACTCTAGAGCAGTGGAGATGCATTCTCTGGAGTGACCAGTCTGGGTTTGGCGGTTGCCAGGACAACGGTACTTGTCTGACTGCATTGTGCCAAGTGTAAAGTTTGGTGGAGGGAGATTATGGTGTGGGATTGTTTTCAGGACCTGGGCTTGGCCCCTTAGTTCCAGTGAAAGGAACTCTGAATGCTTCAGCATACCAAGAGATTTTGGACAATTCAATGCTCCCAACTTTGTGGGAACAGTTTGGGGATGGCCCCTTCCTGTTCCAACATGACTGTGCACCAGTGCACAAAGCAAGGTCCATAAAGACATGGATGAGAGAGTTTGGTGTGGATGAACTTGACTGGCCTCCACAGAGTCCTGACCTCAACCCGATAGAACACCTTTGGGATGAATTAGAGTGGAGACTGAGGGCCAGGCCTTCTCGTCCAACATCAGTGTGTGACCTCACAAATGCGCTTCTGGAGGAATGGTGAAAAATTCCCATAAACACACTCCTAAACCTTGTGGAAAGCCTTCCCAGAAGAGTTGAAGCTGTTATAGCTGCAAAGGGTGGACCGACGTCATATTAAACCCTATGAATTAAGAAAGGAATTAAGAATTCACTCACCTGCCGTGGCTCACTTAAGTTCCTATGTGAGCTAAGGCAGGTGAGTGAATACTTTTGGCAATATAGTGTATTTCTAGTGCTGTAATGTAGTGCATCACTAGGTTTGAGCTAAAAATGTCAATCCTGATTGGTGAAAAACGCATGCTGTGAACAGGTCTTTTGTTTATGATTTCTAGGCAGGGAAAATGGTAGGTTCACATGGTAACCGGCAGTTCTCATCAAGAATGGACTGATGAGTGTTTATCATGCATCTTATTTACTGATTTTTGCAAAACTCTTCTAGCAAATCCAGAACTTTTTTTAAAATCTCAATTAATTTGGGGGTTCCTTTAGGGATTCGAAAATGAAAATACATTGCAAATACTATGACAAATTTTACTCACATTTTCTGATTTCAATAATCTTCTGGGAGCTGCATGGGAAGCTGTGGGGGGCCTAATCTGGCCCCCGGGCCTCCAGTTGATGATCACTGCTGCACAATGTGATGTGAGACAACACCATGCAACACAAGATCTTTTTAAGACCTTCTTCATGCTTTTTAAGAACCTATCGAATCTTTAATTTCTAACTTGTTTTATCCGAGTCATGGTTTCATATGTTAACAAGCCACACATTGGCTCTGTCAATTGCTAATTAGTGGGAGGAGTCTGCAACTAAGAGCAAATTTGGAAGTGCATTTTGCATTTTGAGCAGAGACCCTGACGAGCATTGAGTCACGCTCGACAGATAGAGAGCACCGGTCTGTGTTGGAGTGTGTGGATGCTGGTGGTGAGTAACTGCATCTCGAGGAAGGTTCGCTTTAGTCAGGGTAGTTTAGGCCCTCAGGGAAGAAGAAACTCACCTCTACTCAAACCATTCGTTCTCCAATCTGAAGTTACTGCTACAGAACAAATCATAAAGGTGCAGAGTGCTGTGGAGACGCTGCAGCTGACTGACTTAACAGCTGACCTGTTTGATTCAACTGACCTCAGTAACGCTTTGTTTTGTTTTTCTTTCTTCTTTGTTGCATGAACTGCATGACTTGCATGTACCAACTGCTTGAACTTGAAATGCTTTTTTTTGCAGTTTTGGACTGAACAGAAGTAGAGGGGGATTTAAAGAACTGAACTTGATGGGATGAAAAAAATTAGAGCCTGAAAAGGTATTTTTGAGTTTTCGGACTGATCTTGTTTATGTTTGTTTTAAGTTGCTTTTTTCATTATTGTTGAGCTTTTTTTTGTTTGCTTTTCTTTTTTCAATTTAATACAAACTTTATTCTTTGACTGAGGAGGTTGAGGCCTGTGTCATTTCTTTATGAAATGATAGTATTTTCTTTTAAAATACTGGGTTACTGAGTTTTATACTTCTACATTCTTTGTGTTGGTTTTTTTCAATTAAGGAGTGACTTAACGATCTAAAATTACTTTCAGGTTTAACCCTGGCTGGAAAATAAAACAAAGAAGACGTCTAAGAATGAAGGCTTCCGTAATACAAAAAGAAAAAAAAAAAAAAAACAAAAAGAAAAAAAAACATTGTGGCCTGTCACGTTATGTCCTCCCCACAACACAGTACATCAGTCCTAGTAGCGTCACATTATGTAATAACGCCGCATTATGTAAGCCACTAAGTTGTTAGGGTTAGGGCAAGGTAGTAGGGTATACCCTGGAGCCCACCCTAAGTCCTAGGGTTATGGTGCTGTCGAACAGCACTGGTTCTAAAAACACTATCTGCTGAGCTTCTCATATTTACATCCAGTGAAGAGCTCAGACAGGAAGACAGCGAACAATAACTGAAGCTACAGCAGCCCCTAGTGGTGGGAGGTTCATTACAGTTTTAAAGAGCATAATAGACTGGGATTTCATGCTCGTGTTTATAAAAAAATACATGTTATAAGTGTATCTGACTTGTAAATCTCGTCCCGGCCAATTTGATTAATGAATTCAACCATTTAAATTTGTGCATCCCTATATTTAACACAATGGGATTGAGGGCTAAACAATATGGAAAAAATATCTAATTGCGATTTTTATCCAAAATATTGCAAGCACTATTTAGGCACGATTAAATTCCTTTTTAATTTATGTATCTCCTAACAAACAAGCAATAAATCAGTCTATATTAAATATCTCATTAAAATAATTTTGACTCATTGCAAATTTGATAAGAATTGTTGTACTGAAGGGAATGACGATTTTATGTCTTCCAAATTGTTCTTGAGAAAGTTGACACCTGGATGTTTGCATAATGTGTAAAAAAAATCATGCAAACACTTTCTCTGCCTGAAAAAAATGTATTTTACGGGAATTTAAAGAAATATTGCAGCCCCTGCAATTTGAAAACTGCAAGGACATATTGTGATTTAATCTAAATTTTGATTAATTGCCCAGCCTTAATGGGATGGATACAGTGTTAGACAGTATATTAAGATACAGAACAGCAAATGGGAAATAAGATGACAGACACTTTTGCAATGTGTTACAGTACATAAGATGCCACACAGTATCATTAGATGTGATACATTACAATAACATTCAATACTTTACATTTAGATGCACTTGATTGATTTAATTTTTGCTTTGATTTTCATCTAATGTTATTTTAAGACACAATGTGGGTAAGAACTTTGCATTCAGAACTAATTTCATCACGTTTCTGTTATCTTTAAATATGTTTTGCCGTTAAAATTCAATAAGGATGCTGCATTGTTGGAGTTTAGTGACAGCAGGGTATTTTTGACCCCTAAAACAAGGGAAAGACACAGAATTTCAAGACAATGTGGCATCACTTTTACAGTTTATGCTCAAGCAGTTAAGCCTTTAACGGCCCATGAAAATTACATGAAATAAGTAGATGTGGTCAAAACCAGAAAACCAAAAGGCAGTTATGAGCTTTTACGAGCGCATGTCAGCTGCGAGGGGAATGAAGTTGTGCTTATGGAAATGCAATCAAGGGTTGACCCTTGGTGCATGGTTCACCATGTGTTTGCAGCTGTTGGGCAGCACTGACATGCTGAGAGAGAGTTCAGAGGCTGACAGGCTGTAGGGCGTTCCGACTGTTTTTCTCTTTGTTCAGACATGGCATGAAAAAGCCAGCTCCTGTCCGCACAGGCCTACAGGGGGCTGAAATATCCATCAGAAAAATTCACTTTGTTTCACTTCCTGGTATGCATCTGTACCTCCTGTGGCTGTACATGATGTGTATGTGCACAGTGTGTTTTCTCTGTGGGTGCTAGGAAAAAAAGCAGCTACAAGAACTGTAAACTTACTCCGTTGGGCGTAGGAGTGCTGCTTTACCCAGGCGGAGGATGACTGGTCCACGAGGGTTGCGGATCTTCTTGACATCTGAACTCTTGAGGAGTGCGAATCGCCTTACCAGATTAAAACCTGACAAGAAGCAACGCTCATCAGCACCCACATACATACAACTCAAAGGAAATATGTCTGTTCTCATATTCTTTTCACCTGTTATGTTTTGCCTTGCTGTCTGAGGAAACTTCCACTCATCCACTTGTAAGTCCGGGCATTGTACATCTGTGGAGACAAGAATATGACACACGGGTTCATGAGAAGAAAAAGGCAAGAGGTGGGTGCACAGAGAGGAAAAAAACCTGGAATTCAAGCTTCAAGAGATTTCAGAAACAGCACGTCAGTCTTAAGAGAAGTCGTCCTACACGTGAAAAAGCACGCTTACAGCTGGCTGATGTGGACAGAGTTTGTTTGAAAAGAAAAGCAACTTGGAATGTGTACATTTGAGAGCAACAGAGATATTGATCCTGCAGAATAAAAAAGGAGAGTCATTTGGGGTGAAAGACAGTGAAAAGGGATTGTAAAAAAAACACAGGCAGAGAGATAAAAATGAGGTTAAAAGTGTGCAGAGAGGAACAGAGCCAAGGCTGACAGGTTGTCTCGCACCAAGCTTGTCAGTCGCGGTAGCCTCTGTTTGATGGATATGTTCTCACCCTGTCAGGGGAGGTTACAGAGAAAAGTGCTGCCTGTCAGAGCGGCCCGTCTGACTAAGGGGGGGAGATGTGAGATGTGTTGAAAAACCAGGCCAGGTAGACATGGACCCTGTGAATCACTGTGATCCAAAGTTAATTGATCTCTTTGGGGCCAAGGACCAAGCGGCCCCGAGCAAGACGTTCTACAGGGTACAGTTTTTCAAAAAGGGTTTTTTTTTTCTTCAAAGTATGACTGCAGAGATTTTGAAAGCAGGCGGTGCCCTATGTAACCCCAAAAATAAAACCTTATGATTTTCTTAGAGTGATGTTGCTGTCAGTTGCATTTTGAATAGTTAATGGGTGCCAAATGCCAAAGCTGAAGGTTAGATATTTTAATTTAACCTCATTCTATGCAACCCCATGGACACTGGCTTATTCTAAAAACCATGTCTATGAGGAAAAGATAAAAGCTCTGTATCAGTGATGGGCTGTCAGGGCCAGCAAGGCCTCCTCTGCTGGACTGCTGTCAGAATCTCAACCTTTCAATGTAATACATGCTGACATCAATACCATATGCATTATGGGGATTTTTCACAACAAGTTTATTATATTTACTTGGAGCCTACATCCATCATCAGTCATTTTTAATGATGCTAATTGTCACAGTAAGTTCACATGATCAGACCTGCTGTCACAGCACATTATCACCTACCACTGTCACATTATAGTCCATTAACCCTCAATATACACCCTCAATGACATTTATAACACATTAGTAGTAGAGTCCCTGTCTCAAGTGTCACGCTGAAGTATCTGTGGCAGCAGCAGAGTTGCCTACAGCCTGTACATTTTCAGTGTGACTACAATCACTAATGTAGCAGTTGCACTTGGGCACTAAAATTCTCCTGCTTGACCTCAGCAGACCTGCCAACCTTGGCATAATATTTTGAGTATCACTTTCGTTGTGCAGCATTTCTCACAGATTTTTGCAAATCCTTTGCTTTGGACACAGTAATTTCCCCATTCACTGTGTGGACTGGTTCACTAACTGGAATGTGTGTGTGTATATATAAATATATATATACATATATATACATATATATAGCACTGGTGCTTAAGAGGTTGACAATCTTGTGGCATGGAACAAAAAATATTTTAGTATATATTAAGCATTTATGTGACAGGGACACACACACGCATCTACCACGTCCCCTGTGTTGTTATGAGCAACAAATGAAACATAAAAGACTCATAACAAAGATTTTTATATCCTAAAGTCTCTTCAGGAAGAGGAACTGTGACTGTGAACATTTAAACAGCAGAAATGTTTCTCTTACAGTTTTTTTCGATTGCTTAAGCATGATTTTGAAAACAGGGTTCATTTTGTCAAAACACTACACACAATTCACACAACCACCCACACAAGTAGCAGAACACCTCAGATCCTTTGCAAAATGAAACACTCTGGTAAAAACTATACACTCATTTATAAAAAACACATTTTGTTACCATATGTAACACACATGTTTCATATGACTTAATTCTGTTTGAACCAGTTACACACTGCTGTTTCTAACCTAAACACTTTTAGCAATTCTACTTCTCAGTGATTAGAGTACTGTAAGTGAAGTACACAGAGAAAGATCAAATATACAATAAATTCACCAAACACAACACAAGACCAATGCTGCAAACTGACGAAAATATAATTTTTTCTCTCCATTTAGCCAAATCAGTCAACATGTCAGCATGGAGAATCACAACAAAACATGCCACATGTTCATGCTACTACAGTAGTAGTCCTCATCGGCAAGACAACATGGAAGAACCATCTTGAATGTTGAATCCATCCTTGCACAGCTGCGTCGTCGATTTGGTCACAGGCCTCCTCCATGGCCTGAATGAGGGCTACCTGAGCCTGGGGCCAGAGAACGTAAACCCTCCACTGCCATGCCGAGAAAAACTCTTTGATTGGTTTAGATTTTTTTGATGAATTTGGTCCTCTTCTTCTTTGAGCATGTTCTCTTTTTGCTTCAGGTCTTCCTCTTCCTCTTCCTCCTTCTCCTCCTCTATGGATTCTCTCTCTCAACCTCACTCTTCTTCCATTTTGGTTGAAGACAGGTGAACTCACCTGCTGCATTTTTATAGTGCTTAAACCTGAGTGTGTCTACAATTAAGCAATCATGTGTTTGTGCACCTGATGGCTGTGTTTAACCAATGACTTACTGGTGTGGTAATTTGACAGTCAGTGCTTTGGAATTGCAAGGAAGTGACATCGTGATATACTTCTGTGTCTAATGTATACAAGTGTGTTTAGTGATTTGCAAATCCCTAATTGTGTAATACTTTTGATTTTAGTGTTTATGCAGTCGAAAAAAAACTGTAATCTGAACTCATAGTCAGTATGATTAGATGCATGATGTTCAAGTCCTTTTATTTCCCAATAATATTAAATTGTTTTGTTTTATTTCCTACCAGTCCATTTTCTTTAATTCTCTTGTCTATGTTAATTTTCTTAGTCTACTCTGGTTCTGTCTGCCTTTCAGCTCGTTATGTGAAAAGCTCTATAAACTGCATCTTAGTTGCATAATGATAACGATAAATATAATAATCCCAATATGGCAACACGTCAACTTAATTGCTGGAATTGGTGATTTATAAACCTTTAATACCTCTGCCAAGGAGGTTATGTGATCAGGTGTGCTTGTTCGTTTGTTTGTTTGTTAGCAACATAACTCAAAAAGTTGTGGACAGATTTTGATGAAAATTTCAGGAAATGCCAGAAATGGCATAAAGAAGAATTGATTAGATTTTGGGAGTGATCCAGATCACCGTCTGGATCCAGGAATATTTTAAAAGATTCTGTACTATGGGAGATAGGGCTAATGGCAGAGGTCTGCGCTGTTACCACTTTACACCAGGAGATGGCGGACATGAGTAACTTCAATCACAGCAGCAGTTTTTGGGTGTGTTTCTGTTCAAAGTGTTGGAGTTTATAGAGTTTGAAAGACGCACACCCGGTCAAGGAGACGAGTCGGAGAGTAACAGAGAGAAAGACAGCGAATTGTAGCGAGAACACTCACAATGCTGGGAGGAACAGAGGAATATTCACCCTCTGCCATGACTTCCAGTCGTCCGGTGAGACCATGGGTGCATCTGTTGGCACCCGAAGTGAAGCCAATGCTTTGCCTCACTGTGTTTCCAAGTAATCGGCGAATGCCGTGGTGGGGGGCACATGGTGACGGATCCAGGAATTATTTAAAGGATTCTTCACTATTGGGAGATAGGGCTAATGGCAGAGGTCTGCGTGCTGAGTGCTTTTCTAGTTACATTTACTTTAGTATTTCAAAATAGCAAAACAAATGTAGTTTGAAATACTGACTGATCGGTTTACTGTTTGGATAAAAAATGGAAATGAGAAGAAACAAAATCATTATCATAAGAGGAATGATATAGATTCATATCTGTAATATTCCTCTGTTCACTCCCTTCCTTTTATCACATGAATTACAAGTTTGACAATGAATTTTACTCTCTGAGTCGAAACTAGTAAAGTTACAGTCAAATTGATCGATGGTTTGATGAAAAAAAGAATTGTGAGTCATCTTTTTATCTCTGCTTTGGTAAAGGATGGTCAAGTTTTTCCACGGCTAAAGGAGATAATAAAGGAAGTAATGAAGCTCCTTTCCTTTTCAGTTAGAGTATTCGAACGGCCTTTATCATGTCTGGGACGTTTCACTCAGTTAAGAACCTTCCTAAGCAAAATGGAGTATTCGAACGGACCACAGGAGAGCCTGTGATTGTGAGTGGAGGATTGAGAACAACTTTTGTTAGCTAAAGGAAGGTTTCCAAGGACATTCCTGGTCTTTATTAATCCGGGTTTTTTTTATTTATTATGGTTTCCTTTATCCCCAAGGAACTGTGGAATGGAACACAGAGTGTTCATGATTTGGAAAGATTTAGTTGTTCAAAACACACTTTTGATAAAACAGTGGATGAACTTAACAGAGGCACGCCACAGGGACACACATGTCTACTCCATCCAGGCTAAGTCACATGAAAACAAGAGGAGAGGGCACTAATATAATTACAAAAAAACAATAAAATCCAACTGACTTTAATCAAGAGTAAGGAATTTAATTTCACGCAAGCAGGCTCAAGAAAGAATTAAATCACATTAAGCGCTTCAGCACCTATTATCAAGTCCATCGCTTGACACCCTGCAGCTTTGGCTCATCTCGGCTCTCTAACACAACCATTTCAGAGCACAGCCTGTCTGCCTCTGTATTCTATCATTCTCCTATTACCGTCTGAATGTACAAATCAAGGTGTGGAAAAGAGATGTCAAGCAGAGGTTCTTTAGGAGGCTGAGTTGAGACGTGAAATCAAAGAAATTGAATGTGACATTGGAACAGTTGCAGGGAGTAATATCAAGAACAAGTCTTCCGAGCTTTCTCGCATGCATCCATAATACATCCTTTTCTCTTATTCCCCTCCTCTTCTTCTCATACATAGTCATACAGATATATATTTATAACTTTGGTCCATCCTGAAATCATATCTGCCAACTCAGCACAAAAATCACTCTCTGCAGCCTTTCAAAGAAAGTGCTGCCTTTTAAAAAAGACTCCTATATTCTCACTTATAGTGTACAGCAGGAGCTTATCTCTATTTTTGAAGGCAATATACTCTAAGATCTATCTTTTATCATCGTTTACTCTTTCTGTTATCTGTTTTCTTTTCTGTAGTTGTTAATCACCGCCCCGCTTCCATCAGACAGAGTTGAGATGAAGGCTTTGTCAGGAGTAATCCTGGCTGGAGGCAGGCAGGCAGCACAATGAGAAGTTGGGAAACAGAAGAGATGGGAAGGTGAAGAGACGGGGAAAAAGATTCAAAGGATAGCAGAAAGGGTGGCAAAGTGTAGAAGGAGAATGAGAGGTGAGAAAGTTTTCACCTTTCAATGAGCAACCTGCCCTTTACACCCAGCCTAGCACCCCTGATGTTAGATTTGTTGTCCTTTCCAAGGTGGAGTCAGACTTCTGTCCTGACATTTACTTTATGTTAGTGTATATTTGATTCCCAAAATACTTTGTTGTCTCTTCATTTGTCATTTCAGCAACTCTTAAATCTTGTCATGTCTAAAAAGAAAAACAGGCTCATCTTTTTCTAGTCAAATACAGTGTATCAGCATGTTTAATAAACCAAAGACCCTTTAACAAACTAGTGTTATGATGCTAGCATGGAACCATGTCACTGTGGTCTCACCAGAATTTTTACTTCAAATTTGACAGTGTAACTTACAAACAATAGCCTTATAATCAAATTTGTTGAAGCTGAAAGAGTCCATTTCCAACAAATAAGCTTTTTGTTTTATTGATAAGGCAAAGGTGTCAGCAATTGTGAGGTAAAACTTTAAATATGGATCAACTCTCATGTTATTTAAGAGTAAAAAATAAAATTCTACACAAAATGAGGCTGAATTAGATCATACCCCAGACTGAAGGAAGTTAACTGTTGATTGTAGTCACACATTTGTACACATTTGTAAATCTGTGTACAAATTAGAAGATTTCTGCACACATTTGTAGATTTGAGACTCGTTTAAAGATTTAGGTACACATAAGCAGATCTGTGGTCACATCTGTAGATCTGAGACACATTTGTAGATTCATGCACACATTTGTAAATCTGTACACATTTCTCAAGCTGAGTACAGGTTTGTAGACTTCGACCATTTGTACACATTGAAGAACATTACACGTCTGTGGATCTGTGGTCAAATTTGTCCATTTTTGTTCATGTTTGTAGATTTGTGTATATATTCGTACATATGTGCACATGTCTGTTCAATTGTGTGCACATTTACAGATTTTTTTCACATTTGAAGATCTGAGACACATTTGTAGATGGGAGACACATTAGATGTATGTACACATTTGTAGATACATGCGCACATATGTAGAGATAAGTTCAGGTTTGCAGATATTTGAACAAATTTGTAGATTTTTGTACATGTGTGTGCATGTGTGACACATTTGTAATTTTGTACACATTGTAGATTGTGTACACATATGCAGATATGTCGTCACATTTGTAAATTTGTGGTCACATTTGTAGATTTGTGTATGATTTTGTAGATTTGTGCACATATCCGTTCAATTGTGTGCACATAACTAGATTTTTGTACATTTCTTTTTAGATTTGTGCACACATTTGTAGCGTCATGTTCACATTTGTCCTTTTAATAAATTGTCAATACAACACATTTTAATACAGATACGAAAAACACTTTTAGATATGTGTACACATTAATGGATCTATGCATATTTGTAGAGTTGTTAACAGATTTGTGGTTTGTGTTTGTATCTGTCATTTGTGTACACATTTATAGATTTGTGTACACATTAATAGATCTGCGCACACATTTGTAGATTTGTGTACACAATTGTATCTCTGTGCACACATTTGGAGTTTGTGTTCACGTTTGATTTTTTATTACATTGTTAGATCTGTGCACATTTGTAGATTTGTTAACAGATTTGTTGTTTGTGTTTGTATCAGTCATTTGTGTACACATTTGAAGATTTGTACACACATTTTAAGATTTGTGCACATATTTGAAGATTTGTGAACACATTTGTAGATTTGTGTACACATTTGAAGATTTGTGAACACATTTGAAGATTTGTGTACACATTTAAAGATTTGTGTACACATTTGAAGATTTGTGTACACATTTTTAGATTTGTATACACATTTGAAGATTTGTGTACACATTTGAAGATCTGTGTACACATTTGAAGATTTGTGTACACATTTTTAGATTTGTATACACATTTGAAGATTTGTGTACACATTTGTAGATTTGTGTACACATTTGTAGATTTGTGTACACATTTGAAGATTTGTATACACATTTGTAGATTTTTTTTTAGCTCTGTGCACACATTTGTTAATCTCTTTACACATTTGTAGATTTTTTTGTACAAATTTGTAAATCTTAGGCTCATTTTAAGATTTTGGACACATTTGCAGATCCATGTACACATTTGCAGATTGTTGTACACATTTGTATATTTGTGAACACAATCATATACTTTTGTACACATTTGTAGATATGTGCACACATTTGTTGATCTTGAACTAATTTGTGGATCAGTGTACACATTTGTAGATTCTTGTTCACATTTTTGTATTTGTTTATATTTGAGACTTATTTGTATATATGAGACCATTTTATGCTTTTACACATATTTGTAAATCTGTACATTTTTGCAGATTGGTGTATACATTTATAGATCTGCGCACACATTTGTGTACAAATCTGTTGATTGTGGAGCCATTTGTAGATCTGTGAGCACATTTGTTACCCAGTGACTTATTTGTGTAGACATCTGTGGATTGCTGTACACATTTACTGAACTAGGTATGCATTTGAATAAAAGTGTCCACATTTGTGGATCTGCATTCAGATGTGTTCATTGTTTGACCAACAACTTTCTTAATTGTTTTACATTAATATTACCTCCATGCTTTTGTGTCCACATTGACTAGAGAAACTGATGCTGAGAGGTAAATCTGCATTTCCACCTAGCTGTCTTGTCCAGTTTTGTTCAGTACGATACACAATTCTAATCATTTCCACTGTCAAAAAAATCAAAAGTCCAAATTTGCTGATCTGTAAATTATGCTTTTTTAGCTCCCGTCTATGTGGAGCTAGACTTATTGCTGTCTGCTTATTGGTCAAAAGGATCATCACTTCCAATGCTACAGCGAGGAGCTAATAGGCCAGCACTTATTACTGAGCTGAGCTGAATTACTGGATTCTCTTAAAGGGTTGGAATTCCCAACACTTAGAGGAATCACAATCAAGATCAGGGTTTACCGTAGCAACTACACTGAACCAAACTGGACTGTTTGGTGGATAAACATCAGAACTGTAGTCCCTTTGTCTAGTCTTTGAACGCCTTGATGAATGACTTGGTAAAGCTTCATAATCTGCATTTAGTTGGTAAATGAATTCTTAAGGTTATGTAAAATAAAATTATTTAGTGAGTCAAGTTATAACTTGTGCCTGAGGCAATTACTGGCAGCATTTTGGACTTAAACTCCTGAGTTCACAAGCTGTGTCTGTATATCTACAAGAAAGAGGGATATTTTAGTGGACTGTTGCTTTCCCAGGCACTTTGGCAGTTTGGCAGTGGACACACACTGCAGAACTTGAACCCCATTTCCCTCTCAAGCTGTGATCAAAGAAAAGCATTTGCTTGTTGACAAGCTAATTAGCACATAGTATGCGCACAACTCCGGGATCCAGCTATTAGCTGCGTGTAGCATTAAAGAGATTGGATGGTCTTGGCTGGGTTCACTTCCTCTTTGATGGGTTGCGTTTAAGTCCTGCCAAAGCAGGTAATGATACTACACTGGCAGACATGCAGCACACTGCTGTGAGTGTTTCCCCCCTAAAGTCTCCTCCCTGCCAAAGATACAAACTCAGGCCATTTCAGGTCTTTAAGGAAGTGAAACGCCACTTTTATGGTAGAAAGACTTAGAGGTTGTACAAATAAAATATACCAGATCTCATCATGACTGTAAGCAGCTTAAATGCAACCTCGCCTTAGGTCAATACCTGGGCACATACCTTCCAACTAGGCATTCATTATGACAAAAAACAACATGCATGTGCCACAACAACTTTATTCAAACCACTTCAATATCCCGGCTAAGATAAGCAACGTGCTTTGGAGTGGTCTGGGTCTTCTGAAACATACAGTCTGAGGTTTTAGTCTGCTTGTATGGCTGCACAATCTCAGCAAAGCCTTTTCATTAGGGAGATGAGGTCAGAGGTGCTTAACAGTGTCAGACAGCACTGTGAGGGTTTTAATAAGAGAGGATGCGTTGGGTATTGAATGTGCTTTTTAATGTGGCATCCCAAGATAATTAGACCAAGCGGCTCATCTGCAGAAACTCAGAGATCCCAAAGCTATTTAACACAAGCAGGGGGAGGTGGGTAGCATAGTAGATGATTCAGTAAGATGAGTCAGGCAGTCAATGTAGGGCAAAAATGAGGGGAAACATGGAAAAGTGAGGAGGAGATAATGAACATAAAGGATGGATTGAGACAGAGTCTTTTACATGCCCTCTTGGCCAAATGAAAGAGACGAGAGAGCATTCCTGAATGTTTTCCAGAGATAAACTTGCAGGACAGAGTAGTGGAAATACTTAAAAATGCTGCACTTCAGAAGGATGAGCTCACTCATTTTCCCCTCGTAGGCCTCTGGCCCACATTCAACACACTCTCATAGGCTCACTCACACATAAACTTGACTCATGACACACAAATTTACAAGCTCTGCACAACAACAAACTCAGACAGAACATCCCAGACAGCTGGACACCTCACAAATGTGACTGTGCTGAGTTGTACACGTTGGTATTTTTTGGCCCTTTGTGGTATAAATCTGTGAGTCATTACCACTTCACTTAGTTAATGGTGTTTCAGAGTACTTGCACACTCATTATCCCTTTGTAAGCAGATCTCATGGAGCTCTTAATGCAAAATTTTCTCTTCAGTGACTAAATATCACAGGACAGGTTCATTCATGAAGCAGCTCAAACCCTGAAGCACTTACACATTTAAGTGTTTTACTAAAGTTCATCTCTTGCTCTCTAATCCTCAGTATGGAAACTAGTCACACCTTTAAGGTTACCTGTCAGTTCTGAACACTGCTAATCAGCAGAGGACAAAGTAAAAAGGGCACCGTAATGTTCATGTTTCAGTGTTTCTCACACTCTCTAGTTTCATCTGTTAGCATGGCATGCTCCCGGCCCAAATAAAACTAATGGTTCATAACAACTCCGACAAATCCACGACACTTTACCGCAGTGAAACTCAACGCGTGGCTCTGGAGCCACATGTGGCTCTTTGGTGAGGATTTGTGGCTCTTGAATGTCTAAATTTGAAATATGATTTCCCAGAATAAAAACAAAAAACAAAAAAGGGAAACTTTGACCTCAGAATTATCGATTGCAATTTGTTCCCCAAACTTGTACAGCAGGCTTTGTCAGATTTAATTGTCAACCTTTATTTTTTTGTCTGTATAATTTCATTGCCCTTATTTGTGATTTTTTTTTGCCCATCTTTTACATTTTTTGCCATATTTTGCCCATTTTAGTTACCTCTTGCATTACAAGTCACTTTTCCCATTTTCCCCCACCTTTTTGCTGCTTTGCGCAAATTTTAGTTATTTTTCACTCATTTTCCCCCTCCTTTTTGCTGCTTCTCACCGATCTTAGCAATTTTTCACTCATTTCCTCCACTTTTTTGCTGCTTTTTGCCAATTTTAGTAATTTTTCACTCATTTTTCCCCACTTTTGTTGCTGCTTTTCACCAATTTTAGTTATTTTTCACTCATTTCCTCCACTTTTTTGCTGCTTTTTGCCAATTTTAGTTATTTTTCACTCATTTCCCCCACTTTTTTGCTGCTTTTTGCCAATTTTAGTAATTTTTCACTCATTTTTCCCCACTTTTGTTGCTGCTTTTCACCAATTTTAGTTATTTTTCACTCATTTTCCCCACCTTTTTGCTACTTTTTTGCCAATCTTAGTTATTTTTCACTCATTTCCCCCACTTTTGTTGCTGCGTCTTGCTGATCTTAGCAATTTTTCACTCATTTCCCCCACTTTTTTTGCTGCTTTTTTCCATTTTTAGTTATTTGCCACTCATTTTCCCTAGTTTTGTTACTGCTTTTTGCCATTTTTAATTATTTTTCACTCATTTCCCGCACCTTTTTGCTGTTTATTGCCAATTTTAGTCACTTCTCACTTGTTTTTTTCCCCAAATCTTTGTCGCTTGCCACCTGTAACTTTTTCTCCACATTTTTTGTCACTTTTCACTCATTTTTTTGCCAATTTGTTTTGCTTTTTTTTTTTTTAACCATTTTCGCTACCTTTTTGGACATTTTTTTTATCATGTCTCACCCATTTCTGCTACTTTTTCTCCACATTTTTTGTCACTTTTCATTTTTTGTCTGCCATTTTCTGCATATTTTACCCCTGTTCACCCATTTTTGGCCACTTTTTTTGCAACTTTTGCACCTATTTGGCCATTTAGCTCTTTGGTTGAGCAGGGTTGAGTGACACTGCTTTATCAGTTCAACCTACTGAGTCTAACTTATAATAAGAATGGAATTAGGACAAATCTAATTACATATTAGGACTGATGAAGGTTATAAAACCCAAATTATCAATTACAAACTGCTGCTCCCAACTCTGAGCACTGTGTGATGTGGTGGGAGACAGAGACCATGTGGAAATCAGTGAAGTGTTGCTTTTCATAAGGCAGATGCACAGCTAACTAGAGCTAACTATTCCTCAGTTTTGATGAGATATTAGTTGGGGGTGTAATGGTTCATGGAGGTAACAGTTCGGTCCTGCCTCGGTGTTGGGATCATAGTTCAGTACGGTTAAAAACCTAAAGTCCCGTAGTTATAGGTCTTACTATAGGTTTCCCTCATTAATAGGGTGATCAGGTGTCCCCATTTACAGGACTGTCCCGTTTTCAGGCTTTGGGCTGAATGATTCGGGAAAAAAATCTAATTGCAATGTTTTTCCCCAATATTGCGACTGCGATTTAATATGCAACTATTCCTTAAGTTCCTCATCTTATGTACAGTACTGTGGAGAAGTTTGAGGCATGTTTGGGCTGAAATCTGAGGCTGAAGAAAGGCGTGTAATGGCAAGCACGCCCACCTGAGGGCCCCATCTGTGGGAAGGAGGACTGACACAATCCAGGTCATGCTCTGGATGTCTGTACATTACCAAGGGCATGGGAGGATAATCTGTTGAAAACGAAACAAAAACCACAGCTTTAGGGAGGAGTTACGGGTAGATGTGGCACTTAAACATAGCCTGGGGTACTGTTAGGGTGGGTAGGAGGGTTGCCACAACCCCCTGGTTGTCGTGTGTATGTTCTAAGCCCCTGTAAACTGTTGGTGGTTGCTGGGTGTACTACCAGGGGTGCACAGGCCCAGATAAAAAACATGCTGTTAAGCTCGACCTCGGATGGAGGGGTGGCGCTTTCACACATGTGAATATGCTCCACTTTGTGTGTGTGAATCTCTTCAAAACTGTGTGACGTTTGTCTCAAAAATAAATGCGCGTGCTGGTTGATCTGCAAATGCACTTTCAACAATTCACAAGCAGAATTGAAGATTTACAAATGATAAGTCATGATAAATGCACACACAAAATAAAAAAAAAACGTGTAAATCGTGGATACATTTGTGGATCTGAAAAATACGTCTAAATTGTGGATATATATTTGTTCCTAATTTTGAGACAGATCTCTCCCATACTCTCATACTCTCATACTATGGTATGACCCATGTGTAGGGTTGTATCAAAGTATCAAAATTTGGACAACCTTAGCCAGCAAAAACAGCTAATTTGACTCATTCTGGTCAACGTTTTTTTAAACTCCACACTAATATAAGTATGAATATTTGGAAATGAAAACAGTCATCCCAAATCTTGTTCTGTAGTTTGTTTCACAAAACAAGCACCCTCAAATATTCAGTATTATCTGCACAGAATTAAACTAAAGACATTTATATCCCCTCATAGTTTATACACAAAACAGATCCCTTTTATTCCTGTACTCCAGAATGGTATTTTCTGTTTCTGTGAGGTTGTTTTGCCAGCATTTACTGCCTTCGGGAAAACATTAATTTAAGCTAAAAACTGATCAATACTTGAAACTATTACTTAAGACAGTGGAGGGTGTTTCAGTACAGAAAGACCAAGATCAGCAGCACTCTACCAAAGCCGGGAAATCTTTTCAATTTATTTGAGTCATGGGGACTAGTCTCTCTGCAGAACTGCAGTGCAATCATTTAACTCCTCAACACTAGTTTTACTTAAACCTACGTTCCTACTGTAATGTCAGCAAATTACCAGCGAGTAGAGATTTGGATGAGTCAGAGGAACGCTGCTCGTGTATGTGTGGCAGTGCTTGGTGTGACAAAATGTTATAGCTGCACTTGAGAAAGCACTTTCCTCCAACTGCTGGGGGAAGGACTCAGGGGAGCCGCGAGCTGACTCAGTCTCATCTGAAAATCTCAGACATGGGTCTCCCAAGAGGGACCACCACATCCACAAAGCTCCCTTCAGAGCTCCAGGAGCTGTAGGGGATTGCTCGCCCCCCCCCAGTGATATTACAGAGCCGGCCCCTGAGGACACACTGACAGCGTGATGAAAAGTATGACAGTTCAGAATGAAATAAATAAATAAAGCAAGACAATAAAAGACATTTCTCTCTTCACCTTTCTACCTCTTGATTTCTTGGTTGTCTGTTTCTGTTGTTGTCACACACACAAACACCTGGATGCAAACAGAAACACATGCACATTTTTCTCCAAGACATCAAAAAGGCAAAACAAAAGCAATTCAAAAGTTTTCAGTCAAACATATGCTCAGGCAGAATAATAAAAACTCATTTTTCTCCTAAAGAAATACACAAAAACTCAGAATGACTGATGGTTCGTGAAGAGGAACAAAACCGCAAATGGTAAACATGCACGCCTCCTCGCCGCAGACTAACCGCCCTGCCACCCACAGCCAGCAGCATCAAACAAGACATAAGCTGTAATTTAAAGTCCGCTTTCATTGTAGCCTCGGGCGCCATCTCCCATAGAGACAGACGCAGGTCTGTCAAACTCCAGATGGGCTCCAAAGCTTGGAAGTTGGTCAAGCATGCAAGTCCAGATTAGACCCTGGAAAAAGTTTGTTCCAGCTCCTATAAAAGTTTGAGACCTCATTGTCTTTTTAGCTTTTAAACAGCAATAAAGGGATCGTTCTGATAAGAAGCTGGTTGGGAGCAATTAATCATATATAATTATGTTCCATAGAAAAGTAATTTTTAAAAAGGCCCACAGTGGCTGTAAATTAATGCTCTAACTTTATTTTTTCCTATTTATTTCTTTTTATCCAATTTGAAATAACAGTTACTTTCCAACTTGTTTAAAATTCCAATTTTTCAAACAATACTTCAACATTTTCAAAATAAATTGGTTTTGCTTTTGTGACAAGATTGAAAATCTTAATACCACACCACACTCACAACCCATTGGCAATCAGCTAATTTTTTGGTGCAGTAATTCTTCAGTTCCATTAAAATCAGTCTCCCAAATGCACTGATTACATAGAAGCTTAATGAAGAGATCAGATTATGGAATGCAAATGTATGCATCGAGCCTTTAATCAGAGAAAAGTAGACTTCAGCAGAGCTGGCCTTCTGGTCTCTGCCTCTGATACTGGTTCTTCTGCTGTCTGAAAGTTTTCTCTCTGTAGTCAGATCCATTGTAGTGAGATCTGATGTCTCACTGTGTGCTTATTTCTCTCTGATTTGTCCCTTCTGGTTTTATTTGAGGAAAGCTTCCAGTTTTTGAGCAGTTGGCAGCAACAAAGATGCACTCTTGAGTTATATCTTGGACTTGTAGGGGTTTTTCACTATTAAGTTTACAACATATGTTGAAACCTATGAAAACAACAAAGATGGATGGTCCAGGACACCTCTGAGGGAACGAACAGGAAATTTCCATCAAGAAAAACCCAAAAAAGTGAAAAAGAAGACCTCAGTCTCAACTACAACTCCTGGCTTGGAGACTACTGAATGCTACCTATTGAGGTAGCATGGGGCGGCGCGTACGAAGGTTCCATCACTAGCAGCAAAACAAAGCCCTGCACTTACACCAGAACTGACAGCGTGCCCACGGAGTTTACATCTTTCCTAATGGAGATTATCTGGGGAATGGGGCGCTCGGAGACTGAAAGGAGGACGCGGAGCAGCACGACACCTACAGCCAGGTAACAAGGAGGTAGAGACGGCATTGTGCGAGAAGGCGGAGGCAGGGCAAATAAGCCGGGCTGCAGGCTAGGCTAAGAGCAACCCCACACAAATCTGTCGTAATGAGCATCTTTCTCTGAGGTGCCCGCTCCCTCGCCAGCAGGATGGATAATGAGAGGCTGCAGATTTCTAACCACCACTTGGACCAGTGTGTTTGCTGCAACAGAGGAGACTGCCAAATGTAATTTTGTTGTATTTTTACAATGCAATGGCAATAAACGACTACCTGTCTGTCTGTCTATCTAAAAAATTATTTGCCATGTAATCCATCCTGAATCCAAAACATTGATACACATAGGTATTTAAGTAGATGAGGTAAAGATAAGGCCTTTTAAAACACACATTTTGTCCAAAAATATTTCACCTCATCAAAATCACTTTAAATATCTCATTTTGACTAGTTGTGAGGATCTTTGAGTTGGATTTTGGCGCCCCCTGTGGTCAGAATATGTAGTGTAAAAGTGCCTTTTAAAACACACACCTGTAACAGGGTAATTCTATCCAGGTTTTCTTTTGAAAACCAAGGCCAGTATCGGTTTTCAGAAATGGTTTTGAGAAACCCAGTTTTGCTAACTGGAGTACTCCAAAAGAAAACAGGATACTGTGCCGTGTATAAAGGGGAAAGACTGAGTGACAACCAGGCTACGGTGTTTGAAGTGGATCAGTCACTGGATCAGTATGTCTGAACTGTATTTAGCACTCATATTTTGATGAACAGTGAGCCAAACAGTCTGGTGTTTCAGCCATCACAGAAACTAGAGCCTAGTTTACCGTGGAGGTTGAGAAAGACCCTTCACCCTTTGAGTAACTGAGAGTTCAACCTCTGTTGGCCAAAGATGGATAACAGCACTACAGGTAAGCATCCTGCTATGTCTGTTGAGACATCCTTGGCCTGAAATGTAGATGTGATATTTTTTCAGGTGTTCTTTTAAAACAAAATCTTGAGCTGCCTTTTTTTCACATAATACTTTTATTCTAAAGCTGTTTTTGGATCAGTTGTTTAGGGCACTGGTTCTTATCTAAGGGGTCGATGAGACACTGAGAGGGGGTCGCCAGAAGCCCTAAAAAAAGAAGAATATTTTTTAAATGATTAAAAATGGTATATTTTACAAATTTTTTTAAAAAATAAATGTGCAAAATTAGTGGAATGAAGTACAAAAACATGGTAATTTGGTGAGATTTAAGCTGAAATCAAAGTAATGTATTTTTGCCTGTTTTATTTGCCATTTTTCACCCATTTTTGCACAATTTTTACACATTTTTGCCACTTTACACCAGTTTGTCCAAATTTTAACCTGATTTTAGCACATTCTGCCAACAATTTTCCACTTTTTACCACATTTTTGTCAGTTTTAAACTCCTTCCATGCTTTTTTCCTGCCTGTTTTTGCCACTTCTAAACCGATTCGTGCCAGTTCTGTTAAGGAAGAAAACAACAGCAATTCAAACCTCACTTAAGCAATTTTTGCCAGTTCAACCACTTTTCCCACATTTAAATCTCATTTCACCAAAATTCCCATACATTTTTGCCACTTTAAACCTATTTCTGCCACTTTTTATTCCCTTTTTATCACTTGAATTGCAGTTTTTGCCATTTCGACCAATTTTTGCCTTTTTGTTTGCCACTAATATCAATTTTTTTGCCATTTCTAACCCATTTCAGCTTCTTTCAAAATGCCAGCTTACCACCCTTTCCAGTAATATTTGCAATTTTTTAAATCCAATTTTAGCCATTTTTAACACATTCTAATTCTGTTTTCAAGAAAAGGGATTTTTTTTAACACTTTTTTTTTTTTTTTTTAAATAAAACCAATCAACATGAAAGCACCCGTCTTTGTTTGGCAATTTAAAAAAAATTAAGAGGTCCAAGAGAGAAGAGGAGACTCACCTTGCTCTGACGTCACCGTGTCACATGATCCAAAGCTGAGGGCCAACAGCGTCAGACAGGCGCAGAGCAGCCACATGGTTTCCCTCCTCTGACAAACGCCTCACCTCTGACACCAGCTGATGGATGAAAACAGAGAAAAATTCCAAAAGTCACATCTTTCCCACTTTCTGTCAGCGTGCCACCCAGTCTGCTCGCCGCGCCGACAGCTGCGCATTATGCTCGACTCCTAAATAGACATTGATGTATATTTATGAGTCAGTCAGAGTTGATGTGTTAATTATGTGGTATGATGCTGGCTTTGTTAGTGGCATATGAATTAAGCAGAATGTCCCTCATTAAGGAGTGTAACTCTATAAAGTCTGATCATAGTCATTACCCCGTCCATCTGGTTGGCCTTTGACTGGGCAGCTGCTTCATTCACACACAAACAAACACACGCATGTAATTATGTCAGAGAGTATACACTTAAGAATACAACCACAGCAGAGAGCATTCTGAAAGTCAAGAAGAAGAAAATAAACAAATACCTTCTGCAAATCCAGACAAAAGGGGAAAACAGGCAGATGAAAGTGATTTACATGCAGGCTGCTCAGTCTACTGTCAAACAGACACTGAGGCCAAAACACAAACACATCTGGAGCCGATTCTTCTGGAGCCAGGGTTGTGTTGCACCAGATGCTTCCACGTGGCCTGATAACAAGCACACACAGGCTTCCAACATTAAAATGTGTGCCACGTCTAAATATTAACTATATTCAGTCTGTAAGGTTTGCTATCCTACAGCCTCTTTATACTAAACACTCACAAGAATGCATTAACACAGAGAAGCCACCCACTTCCACTCCCATAAACACATCCCGGCTGACCCGGACTTGCCCCCAGCATGTGTGAGGACCCCATAACTCTGCAGTGTTTACAGGTACAGCAGGGCCCTCGAGGCAGCCAGGCAGGCGAGCAGACTGTGTCTCTGAGCTCACACCTGTCCCGTCTGCCCGAAGACATGACCCCCACGCTTCCCTGGGGGTACCCGATGTGGTGCTTTCTGCTCAGCAGAGGACATGGTGTGAATAGCATCTACTTTGACCTGCCTGTTTGTTGTGAGCTGTTAACAGACGCTGTGGTGGAGGAGAATGTTGTGAGCCATGACCTGTGAGGATGGGCGGTAAGACTGTGAGGTTTTTAAAAAAGAGCCACAGTATTCCTGATTTAAATGGTAAAAAATCGAGATAAAGGCATGAAGGCACTTTAAAGTGATGACAAAACCCCTGTAAAAGATGCATGCCTAACCTGCCATATAAAGCTGGGACCTCCACTGTACCTGAAGGTGGTTGAAAACAGCCATGCATACTCAAGAACAGTCATGTGCAGACAAGGCTGCCTATATGGAGGGATAATGGGAAAGCTTTCTGGGGCCTAGTCAAACTGGGATCTCATGGAAGTCAGCAAAGCATGGTCCATTGTAAAGTTAAGCTGTGATATCCATAGTTTATATTTAACCTGAATAATATCCACTCTTATCAAATTAGCAAATATTAGTTTTACTGATTTGTTCTTAAAAATTGAAATCCCTTTTCTTGAAAACAGAATTAACATGTGTTAAATGGATAACATTGGATTAAAAAAAAATTGCAAATATCACTGAAAAAGGTGGTAAGCTGGCATTTTGAAAGAAGCTGAAATGGGTTAGGAATGGCAAAAAAATGATAATAGTGGCAAACAAAAAGGCAAAAATTGGTTAAAATGGCAAAAACTGGAATAAAAGTGATAAAAAGGGAATAAAAAGTGGAAGAAATGGGTAAAAGGTGGCAAAAATGTATGGGAATTTTGGTGGAATGGGATTTAAAAGTGGGAGAAAGTTGTTTAAACAGGCAAAAATTGCTTAAGTGAGGAAAAAGATAGGCAGATAGTGGCAGAAATTGGTTAAATTTGCAACATCAGGCATGACAAATAGTGAAATGCAGTTAAATTGGGTAGAAATGGGGTGAAGTGGCAAAATTTGGCATTTAAGTGATAAAAAGGTAATAGAAAGAGGCAGAAATAGGTTTAAAGTGGCAAAAATGGGTGGGAATTTTGGTAAAATGGGATTTAAATGTGGGTAAAGTGGTTTAACTGGCAAAAATAGCTTAAGTGAGGAAATGGATTGGCAGAAATTGGTTAAACTGGCAACATTAGCCATGACAAATAGTGAAATGTGGTTAAAGTGGACAAAATGCAGTGGAGAGGGGTTAATAGTGGCAATAATGGGTCAACAGAGGCAACAATAGGCGTGAAAATGGTTAAGAATTGGTTTGGAAGTAGCATTAAAGTGGTGGAAAAGTTTTGGAATTGACAAAAATGTGGCAAAATTGGGGAAAAGTCTGTTAAAACTGGTGGGAAAAAAGTGATGAAAATGGGTAAAAATTTGGCAAAATTGGTGTAAAGTAGCAAAAGTAGGTGAAAAGAGATAAAAACTGAGCAAAAGCAGATGAAAAGTGGCAAATAACTTGTGTCATTTCACTCTGGTATCGGATTGGTGCATTAAACGTGTACCTACCGATACCAATACCCCTATTTTTAGCAGTATTGGACGTATTTTCAATACTGGTATTGGATTCGTAGCAATGCTAGATGTGTGTTCACCACTACTCATTGAAGTAGTTAAAAACTTCCTTTGATCATCTGTCACAATGCAGTTCAGTTCACAAGTTAAGTGTGTGAACAACATTGCAACTACGAATCATTTCCAGTAATAAACACTAAGCGTCCTTATCTTATTCGGTAAAACAACATTTTGAAACAGGTACGCTAAGCTAAATAAGTTTATAGTTTGTACAAACCTTCTGTGCTTTGATATTTTAAATGAGTTAAACAGATTTCTAAAACATCCCTCTTATGCATGCTGCTCCACTCCACTAACTCATTTCAGAGCACTTGTTCAGAATGTTAATGTTTCAAGGCTAAAATGTTGAATCAATTCTGCTCTCCTCTGTAGTGACTGTAAGGTCTATTATAATTGTTCTTTACACTTATATTTCCTTCAATTCAAGTAATTTAAAAAAAAAAATCATGGTATCATTATGAAGGAATAGTATCCTGGTATTTTTAACAATTTTAAACCTTGACATGCCACCATCACACAGGTCAGATTAGTTCCTCCTCTTCCGTTCTTTCTCACAAACCTAGTACCAGATCCCCAGAGTCCCATCCTCTTTTAATTTTGATTGATCAGTAAGACATAAGTGGCATCATGAAGCATGGAAGCGTACAAAAAGCCAAGCTATTTGCAAATGAGACAGCTCTGAACGATGCCACAAGAAAAAGCCGATGCCCTGTGGCCTTTTTGTGCCGAGCACACTGAGAGCTGAAAACAAAGAATAAACTGTATTTTGCCAAATAAAAATTAAACAGTGGATTCATTTAAGAAATTAGTTGAGGTTGAGTCTGTGTAAAACAAAACCAGACTCGAGAGTTCTTCTCATGGACCAGAAGTTACTACAAGTGTAATCACTCTCTACAGTTTTGCTCGCTAACCTTCATGCTGCGAGTGCATCTTCCCCAGTGTCAGACCTTAGAGAACAGCTTGGTCCGTCTGGTCAAATTGCCTGAGAATGATGAGGTCAGTGTTCTCAGAGTCTGAATCTGATTCTCACTCTGGTGACTCAAACATGGAGGCTGGACAAATACAGCAGAGCAGCAGGATGAGCCCCTACAGCCAGGTCATAGTCATTCTTGACATTTGAGAGAGGAATAAGCACTGTTTTGACATTAAATGGACAAGCCTACAGCATACATATGGTCTTACGGTCAATCATAACCCAGTCTATTGTTGTATAGTTGACTTACAACTAGTGGTAGGCAGTAAGCTGGTATCTCTTAAGTCACTGGTAAAATTTCTGCCACTGAAGGGAATTTTCCAAAACGATCATAACCAGTTTAAATGCATGCATTGTGTTATAGTGCACACATGTGGCATGACCAATGCTGCTGTTAGCACAGCAGAGAGATATGTGAAAGACAACAGCTCAGTCTGAGTTCAGTCATCTGCATGTTTTACTCTAGCACTACACAGCATTCATGTCACGTCACCCACTGGAGTTGTAAAAAACCCAAGGTCTCTTCCCTCTCCGAGCTTGAGGTCTGTCAACACAGCAACAAGTCAGTGTGTGGACCACACTGAGCATCTCTGTGAGCCTTTCAGGAGCTCTTAAATGAGCTGTGCTGCATCGGATCAACTGGGTTTGTCGCTAGCCAAGTGCTGAAGCAGTTCATCTGAAAAACAAATGGTTTAAACAACCATTTTAAGATATGTATCGCCTGACAGTTGTCTTGTTTCAAACCCATGGTGTCTCAGAGAAGCAGGCTGTGGCGTTCAACAAGGTCGGAGAAGCAGCGGTAAGAGGGGCTGCTTTGCACACCCACTTGCTACTAGGGGTGTGTATTGGCAAGAATCTGGCGATACAATAGGTATCACGAAACAGGGGTGCTGATATCGATATATCACGATACTATGAGCATATATATATATATATAGATACAGTGCTTAACAAATTCTGTCATATTTGTCTCAGAGACCATCCAGCATCATGAATGCGGACTCTTTCATTTTCAGTGAGTTTTACCATTTTGATCAGGAATGAGGAATTTCAAACTGAATTCAGCTTTTTATACCCAAATTTGAGCCGGCTCACTGGGCTTCTCTGAGAAGTCAGAAATGAATCAAGCATAACATTTAACCACTAAAATTCAGGAATGCAAGTAAATAACTAAAACTTGACATATTAATCAAGAAATAATAATGTGCTTTACTATTTTTTCAGGTTTTTTTTGTAAATTAGTAAATTTGAAAACTCATGGATAACAATAATAATTATATTTTAGCATTAAAAATATCATTTGGGTTATAGAGCTTCTACATATTGGTGTATTAACCATTACAGAAACATAAAAAATGATTTTGGTAATTACCAATGCTGTTAATTTAGGGCAGCTGTGGCATAAACCTTACTTTGGGTGGTGGTCTAATAAATTTGTTAAGCACTGCATATATGTAAATATAAATTTGTATATTTGTGTATGTATATGTGGGTGTATATATATATGTTTATTTATAGAAATAAATAACTGTAATGTTAAGTTAATATGGATTAAAACAGAACAGAATTAAGCTATGAATAAAAATCTATAAAAATTACCTGTATAGTATGTAAATTCAATTTCACATGGTGTATTATTAAATATATGGTGTCTTGCATCATCTAGAGTTTTAACTCTTTTAGTGCAATTTGAAGATGAGGATTTTTCCCATTTGTTGTCATGAATTAAAATACTTTTAGGACTTCTCTGGGTAATTATGGTTACATGAGTAAAAATCAGCAGTAGCTTCAGTGGGCTTCTTTCATGTTAGCTGTTAGCCGCTAAGCTATCACTATGATATCTCGCGCTCGGGTTTGTCATGTCGTCCAAGTATTTCACTCTGGCGTGGCATATCTTACAAACGACTTGACTCCTGTAGAGGTCTGTATAGTCTCTAATGTTTTGGAAGCCAACATAAGTCCACATATCCTCTATGAATGCAGCAGAAGCTGCACTGCTGGGTAGACGTGAGCAACCAGCTCACCCAGATCGGAAGTCTTGCATGATCTTGTTGTCTAAGCAGAGGAGAAGAGGGAAGAGTCGACTGTCTGCTGCCAACTAGAGGTCAGAGGGTGAAATAGCACCACAAACTACCGCACCAACAAAGTAAATCATTAATTAAATAATATTGATACTGCATTTTAAAATATCGATACAGTATTGCATCGCGAAATATCACGACATATCAGTGTATCGATATTTTCAAACACCTCTACTTCCTACTCTGCTAAAGCTATGCTAAAGCCATAATAAACATGCTATTTCTGACAATCTCTTGACAACAAATGTCTTGATGATGACTTGAGTTGAGAATGCCACTGCAGGCTTGTATTAGGCAGAGAAGGGGGCTGTAACACCTGAAAATGCATTTGAATGCATCGTCTTTTTTAACTCTGTAATACCTCAAAATAAAAGCGTTACCATTAAGGGCAAAACTATGATGTTTATTTTATCATATCCCCTTGACCTACTGACAATACATATTTTCACTTGTTTGACACTGACTATTTAAAGGGTAAAGCAGAAAAAAAGCGTAAAACTGTCAGCAAATTGCTGTGAAATGATACACGAACCCTGCACTTCACCTTTTCAAGAGCATTCTGCTTTTTTCATTCAATAAGATGTTATGATTTATGATTTAAAGTCTTTTTTCTCTGGGTTTTCTGAGTAAAGCTACAGTGCCAAGATCTGGAGCAGAACCAAAAATCAATTTCAAGAGGACTGAAGCACCAACTCCCCCAACTAAGCTAGACCAGAGCCCTGCACCATTACCTGGCTGTCTCATAATAAATCAGTTATCACAGGATTGCCGTATGACAGTATCATCTTTATTATGAGCCATGTAGCATATTGCATCACATGCTATCATCAGTTTCCCTCTAATTAAAACTCTCAGTGTTCATCATTTTTTGCAGAAGTAGCTGCAAGCTTTAGAAAAAAAAAAGAAAAGGCCTATTTTTCCACAAACAGACTCAGCCTGTTATTGGTTGGGTGGATGGTTAATCAAAGCTATGACAGCTGAGTTTGAGCACTCTGGAGCTGCAGCCATTATTACAGGCTTCATGCCACATGATCACAATAATAAGAAAGTTCACACAGTACATAATGCATGATGCATCACAGTCCAGAGCACACAAGCTGAAGGAAAAGTTACAGCTCATTGCCATTATTGTCTGGCTATAATCCAGAGCTGCTTAAAAAGCTTCCTAATATGCGTTGCCACAGACGACTCTTTTTCATCTTCTTTTTCTTTTTTTTTTCTCTACTCCATCTGCAGCTTCACGGCCACCCATCTGGCTATAGGAGATAAAGGCAGAACAGGGTTAGGACATTGGGCTCGGCCACTGGGCTGGCCATGAGCCCGGTAAGCGGACCTGTGAGGGATCGGGTCACTGAGTCCGAAGCCAATACAGAAAGGGAAACGGTGACAGATTTTGAAGGCGTTCCAGCCCTACAAGCCTGCGGACCAGAGCCAGACAGAAGTGGTGACTAACATCGACAGTCACAACACGGCTCTGACTCCTTTTTTTTTTTAATGATAAAAATCTGTCTCCCTTGAAGATACAAAGATGCTCAGTCATTCCAAGAGTCATGTGGTTCTAGCTGCTGGCCTGTCGCCTGTGTTCCCCATCCAGTAAGCCATCAGTGCCAGTCATTTTACAGCTCGAATACCCAGACAGAAAGGCTCTATATAACAATGCAAAGGGGGTAATTTGTGTTTAGTGCTAGCAATTCTTGTTGTCACCCATTTCATCATCATTGCCATTGCTTACAGATGAACAGCAGCCCAAACACAAGCCTGTTTAGAGGAACAGAGTTAAATGAAACATGTCCTCTCTATGACTTGACAAGCGAATTGCTTATTAGCCACAGAGCCACGGCTGATTAAATAACAGTGAACCAGAAGCTCACTGTTTAGACTGCTCTGCATCTGTTTAAATGGGAGAACCCAGCATAAACGCAGCAGTCATGTAATATTTGAGGGTTCACCGCCTTTCCAGCTGTCGCTCCAAGCATTCCACTACACCAAGATTGATAGATGGCTCACTCACAGGTTGTCTGCTTCAAATGCACCCTACTTCGTCTCACAAACACATACAGTGAGCACTGCTTTGGGTGCAAAGCTGTGAAAAAACAATCTCCTGATCCGTCTGAGAGGTTTTGACTTCTGTCTCCTTCAAATAAAGTCCTCTCTCAGCAGAGGAAAGTTCACAAAAAGTTGACTGGAAAGCAGCCACAAAGCAGATGGCCTGCATAATAAGTAGACACACATGCAAACTTGCATTCAACGACATTAAAACATATTAGGATTATGCTTATCACATTTATGTTGGCAGATCTAAGGGGCAATAGTGGAAGCAGATTCATGGTTTCCAGATTCCCATGTCTGCTAGAGTTCACGTGGGGAAGTGTGACGTAAGCGTAGTCTGCCAGAGTCTGTGGTTCCAACATCTGAGTGTAGCCCCACGTTTGTAGTCGGACTGTCTGCCAGACAAAGATGACTGCACACTTTGTTTAAATGTAGTGGGGCAGTCAGAAATTTCCAGACTGTGATACTTTTCATGCAATCTCCATATGGGACGCTTCTGAACAATAGCAGTTGCCATCTTACTTGTGCAGAGGAGACAGTACATGATGACCGTGCATCATAAACGATTCAGTCCACCACAACTGTCATAGAGTTGGCTTGGAATTGCACTATGCATGCCAGGCTTTACTCAGAGAGGTGACCAAGAACCTGATGGTCACTCTGACCTAGCTCTAGAGATCCTGTCTGAAGATGGGACAAAGTTCAAGAAGCACAACCATCACTGCAGCCCTCCACTGATCTAGTCTTTGTGTGGCGAGATGGAAGCCTCTCCCCAGTGTCAAACACATGAAAGCCTGCTTAGAGTTTGCAAAGAACAACAAACCCTGAAGGGCTCTCAGACTCTGAGAAATGGTTCTCTGTTCTGATGAAATCAAGATCGAACTATCTGGCCTCAGTTCTAAATGTCATGTCTGCAAGTGGACCACCCATCACCTACCCAACAGTGAAGCATGGTGGTGGCAGCATCATGCTTTTGGGGTGTTCTTCAAGAGCCAGGACTTGGCAACTGGTCAGAGTTAAGGGAAAGCTGAATGGAGCAAATGACAGAGATATCCTAAATGAAAACCTGTGCCGCAGTACCCAGGACCTCAGATTGGGACCTCAGCGCTCTGACTTGAACCCTCTCCAACATCTCTGGAGAGACCAGTCCACCCATGGTCCCCATCCAACCTGAGTGAGGATTTGCAATGAAGAATGGCAGAACATTCTCCAACCCAGGTGTGAAAAGCTTGCTGCTTCATATCAAAATATTTCAAGGGTATAATTGCTGCCAAAGGTGCTTCAACTTAGTCCTGAGTAAAGGGTCAGAAAACTTTTGTCAGTGTGATGTTTCAGGTTTTTCTTTTAATAAATTTGCAAAAATTTCTAAACCTCTGTTTTCCCTTTGTCATTATGGGTAGCCGGGTGTAGATTAAAGAGAGAAAAAAATGAGCTTCAACGACAGTAGGCTGCACCATAACAATATTGAAAAATAAAGGGGGTCTGAATACTTTCTGATTGCATTGTACAGCTAGTTAAGGCTGGGTTTTTCCCACAGTCTTCTGGGTGTGCTTTATTGCAGAGGATATTCTCAAAGGCAAAGTTTTAACAGTCCTAGACTTTAAAACACTTAATTTCCAATCCACAAAGATGGGAAAAAAAATTAAAACATTCAATTTGTAATCTCTAAACTAAAATTAAAAGCAAATACAATTTTGAATCGTGACACAACCCTCCCTGTTGTTTTTAATACTTTTCATGTAATAATATTCTGGTTTCACTTGACTTGATTTTCCAATTTTCTTTAGCTTATATTGATAACAATACCAATATATTTATGTAGTTCAAACCAATGACTTCAGTTCTTTGAACACCCATAAAATCTAATTTAATCAAACTTAAAAGAATGAGGGTGACAGAGAAAGACTTCAGCTCATGTAGGTCTGCTCATCCTACCTAAAACTTTACAAACTCATTTGTATATATCTGGACATTTAAAGCCATTATATGGGCTGTAAGTACTGCCAGAAATGTTCGTATACTGATATACTGATATCATGCTGATAATATCGTGCCTCCTTACTTTTTGCTTTATATCTGCATAGAACTTTGGCACCACAGCTTCTGTCATAGACAGGAGAGTTAGGTTTCAACAGTGGTACTCATGCTCATGCAGCTGCTTGACGCCTTTCATATTACCTAAGCCAGTGGTTTTCAAAGTGTGGGAGAGTGAGCCTCCCCTAAGAAAAAATTATTCATTCGGTGGACCCCCACCCACAAAAAGGATTCAAATTGAAAAAAATTAAACAACATTCAAACATATATGTCTAATCTTTAAACATTTTTAACATTAATACATTTTGGATATTTTGGTTTGCAAATGTCCTTAAACATCTTCCTTTCGTTCTTATTCAGATAAAATGCCATTAAATACTCCTTTTTCATATTTTTTGGCTATTTTACAACTTCTTTTTGCCTCATTTTCCCCATTTTTTCCACTTTCATCCCCTTTTTTTCCCTTTTCTAACTTTTGCCAATTTAAGCTACCTTTCATCATTAAATATCCCTTTTTTCAAATTTTTTTTTTGCTCATTATTCTAAGTCTTTTTGCCACTTTTTCCCTATTTTTTTGCTAATTTTTCCCAATTTTTGCCACTTTTATCCCATTTTTTGCCCTTTTTTAAACCATTTTTTGCCCATTTAAACTACCCTTTGCCATTATGTACCATTTATTTCCTCTTTTTTGACCATTTTTGCCACTCTTGACTGCTTTTTTCCCATTTTAGTCACTTTCCACTCACTTTTTTTGTCACTTCTCATCCATTTCTGCTACTTTCTGGCCATTTCTCCATTTTTTCCTCCCCATTTTTACCTCTTTTCACCCATTTTTGCTGCTTTTTGACCGTTTTGTCCCCTTTTAACCTATTTTTAATGCTACTTCAACCCATTTTTGCCATTTTTCACCTCTTAGATTGTGGCTCTTGCAAAAGTATTTTTCAAAAATTTGGCTCTTTGGTTGAGTAACACCGCTCTATAGCATAGTCCCTATAGTAACTATAAGTCTGTCCATTTTGCTCAATGCACAGCAGAGATTCGCAAAGAAAAATCACCTTTTTCTGGTTTATGGTTCCGTGCCTCTGGCCTCACACTTTGAAAATGACTGACCTAAGCCATGCAGCTCTAGTTTTCACAAATAAAACTTAAATTGTTGTTTATGATCTTCTAATCCCGTTTAGAAATTTTGTCTTTACAGAGTCATTCAGTGACAAAAAAAATGCTAGTGTGGCAAGCCTAGATATCGTTGCTAACAGCTAACTCAAAACATGGGTCAAACATAAGGTCAAAAACATGAAATCGAAACTGGAAAATTTTTTTTTTTTTTAAAGGCAAATATATTAGAGAGAAATTGTAAATTATGAGTTTAAAGGGTCAAAATATGAAATAAAGTTTGTAATCATAAAATTAAAAGTCAAAATATGATTAAAAATTTTAAAATTGTGAGGTAAAACTATGGGATTATGAAGTCAAATTTTAGAGTTGAAAATATGAGATAAAATACAAAATAATTAGTTAAAAAGGTCAAAACATGACTAAAAATTTTAAATTTTTAATCTATAAGCCCAAAATATTATATAAGAAGTCAAAATTATGAGTTGAAATCCTCAAAGTACAAAAAAAGTAAAAATCCCAATTTTGAGTCCTTATTGGGAGATGCAAAATTGAAAATATGAAATTAAAACACAAATCAGTTTATTTTCACACATTCCTGACTTTTTATTTAATTCTTTTTACTCCTTATTTTTCAGATTTTATGACTTAACAAGGATATCTTAAATCATCAAGGATAAGTTCACATTTTATACTTGAAAAAATATGCATACTGATGCGCCAGTTACAACAGAAATATCACATGATCTTGCAGGCTGGATTTAACTGTTCCATGGGCCATATTTGGCCCCCGGGCCTTGAGTTTGACACCCCTGGTCTAGTGGCTTTTCTGCTAACTACAAAGTAGGGAATGTGTATTTTAAAACTGACATCACAGCATTTATGGCTGTATAAAGTCTTTAACATCGGTACACATGTCAGCAAGGAGCACATGACAATATATTGCCATGCCATTTTTTTTTTTTTTTTAATACAGGCTATAGCAGGCTGGAGTGGATGAATGCACAGGCTAGCCAAGGCTGAAGCCTAGGGGCTCCTGGACTGGCCAGATAATTGATAATTTGAACTTTGAAAATGCATTTACCCATTCTGGCCTCTAAGAAACATTCCTTTTTGAAATTAGCACCTGATTGGTTGGATATAACAGGCCACAATTAGCCTCCCAAATCAGCAGCTGACCTTCCATAACCATGGTTATAAAGTAATTCTTGTTTTTCAGATGACTTCATAACGTTCTCAAAGTGGCAGATTGTCTGAGAGAAAATGTGGAAAACTAAAAGCTTGCAGATGCACAATGAAAGGCTTTTTCCTTGTAGTACTGCTGTTTATATGATAAATGAGTCATACATGCCAGTGCACTGTGTAAAATACCCTACAAGATTTTATGCTCAAGGTCACCTTTTCCTAGGGGAGCATGATGAGTCATGTGGGACTCACAAAAACAATAGCCCAAGGGCCCATACCCAACTTAGTCTGCAACAGATAGCAAGAATCACCAAATTGTGGGCATCAGTCAAAACCTTGTGAAACCAGGTCTACAACAAGAACTTCTAACATAAACAAAACAGCTTTAGACGCTTTTCCCAAAGGCTCCTTAACATTTTCTGCTCAAGACCAGAAATGAGACGTTTGCTCACACGGCCAACATTTGAGAATCCTTCTTTATAGTTTTGCTTTGGCATCATGGACAACACAAATTTAATGGCACTCAGAGCCGGGTACAGCAGGTGTGAGTGAGGGTCTCAAGGGAAGGAGAGGGAGCTCCTCACACATTAAAATTAAAAATTAAAAAAATTAAAAATAATAATAATAATTATTGAGATTAATCTCACATGTGTCGGAGTTAATTGCGAATAAATGCCATTTAATCGCACCATTTTCATCCATCCTAAATTTAGCATAATGGGATGTTTCTCAAGATTGAAATACACACGAGTGTACAAAATGCATTCTTTATGCAAATGTTTGTTCACGGTAACCACCTAAACAGTGATGGATAATGTCCTTAAAATTCTCCAGATTAAGCTCAAAGATACTGAGTGCTCCAAAAATATGCTGAGAGCATAACATGGTAAACTCAAGCCCAACAAGAGACAACAGATAGGGAAACTGACTTTAATGTAACATTGAAAAATACGACAATGTAGTGTCCAACGTCAGACTAATAGAAGCTAACTCCTCTGTTGTTCTCAGCAGCTTAACACAGAACAACAGCTCTCATCATCACAAATGTACATAAAGTGCATGGTCAGTTAAGTTTGAAATCACCTAAAGATCATTCCATGAATCCTTCACACTTAGCCTAAATCAGAGATTTTCAACCTCGCATGGGGGGAAATAAAGGCTCACAGAGACATCCCTTTACACACAGAAAACAGGAAAATAGCAAAAACAGATAAAAAAGACAGAGAATTACACCACAGATTACTGAGAGAAGTCAAGGTACAGTGAAAGCAAACATGAAGACGAGAGAGCCTTTTAGCATTTTACTTCATAATGGCTCTCAAAGACGAATCATAAGTGCAGCTCATCCTCCACAATATAAATTGGCCCGCAATCTGTAGCCACCCATTTAGCAAACACTGTTGAAGGTTTGTTGCTTGCAGAGTTGTCTGAGTGCCTCCGTTGTTAACCATCCAGCATGGCCTGCCTTTGGCTAGGCAGGCGGCTCCCTGCATCGGTGGGGTGCTTGGCCAGCAAGTGGTACAAGGTATTTAAGGGTGCTTTCAAATTAGGCTTGATTGTTTCAAAATGCACCGTGGCACAATTCCTCCCCCTCCCCCTTACCCCACTGGCTTACTTTCACACTAGCAACATTGATCTGTGCCACGGCCCAGGATCTGTGCTCAGTCAGATCCAGCAGGTGGCGGTATGCACGTAGCTGGTTTACATCCCTGCCAAGGAGGAGAAAGAAGAAGAGGCTACCATGGAAACCACTCGCGTCATGGCCCGAGTGAAGATTGTATATGTCCATCCTGTTACCACGGATGATGTTAAAATCCCTTTTTAAGATGCCAGCAACTTTGCTCTTCGTATCTACACATCTACGTGCAGCTCAGAGAATTAAATTGGGTTGCACTGCATGGATACAGCGCCTTATGAGGTGACAGCAGACTTTTACTGCCTTTGCATCCTGCAGCTTGAGTTAATCCGTAAGTTGAGCCATAACCGACCATTTGTTGACCTTATTCTGATGATTTCCACCTTTCATTGAGGAAATATTTGAACAAACTGCCGCACTGTGGAAAGAAGTTTAGTTTCTACAGTTAGTTTTTACGTCAGGTGATGTCACAGACTCTGTCCCGTATTCAGGTGCGGTTGCATTCACATTTCATCCGAACAGTGCCGAGTCCACTTAGATCGCGCCTAAGACCTCCTCCCCACGTGGGTGCCCAGGCGTGGTTAATTTGCATTCACACTGAACAAAACGAACTGGACTTTGGGCTCAGCGCACTCAGATCTAGGACCAGGCCCCGAGTGTGAACGCCACCTAAGACTCTACGTACTCCAGGTAACTCAGGTCATGTAGGCAGTAAGTGCAAATGACTTAAAAGGCTGAACTTGCCATTCAAATGTCTCTGTCCTTTATCCATTTCTCTTCGCTTGCAAATAACATCCCTACAACTTCCTTATCTCGCAAACTACAGGATGGGTCAGGGGTCATACAGAACGCCTGTGTGTTAATCGGGCAACAAAAAAAGTGGCGTCAAAATAAATCTGAGTTAAAACAGTAAACTGTTAACTTTGCCAGCCCTAGAAAATACAGACATTTAACTTGACTCACCAGTGACTTAATATAAACTTGCCTGCAATCCAGCCTCAGCTTGAAGGGTGCCGTAGGCTATTCTAAATGGTGCAGCTTTTCTTGCCCTTATGGTGGCTATTTCAGCAAGGAAAGTCACAGACCAATGAATTTGTCTGTTATCATCACACATGATGCTACTCAGCCAATCAATTCATTCACTCAGTGGGTGAGCACAGTGTGTGATTGATGATACTGAAACTAGAGGAGTCAGCAAAGTCTCAGTAACACAATGGGAGAAACTAAAATGAGCAAGAGTGCTCCGAAATTGGTAATCAGCAAATAAAAAGCTTTTAATCTAGAATGGGTGGACTCTTTAAATATTTATTCAGTTTAAAATTAGTATCTCTTGGATGTTCTTGCATTTATTAAATGTGGTTATGTCAGGCATTACAACAAGACAAACAACATGCCTTTACAACTCACGTCTCACCCAGAAACAGACAACAGAAAATTAACGGGCACCAAAATCATTCACTGACCAACAAAGCTCCTTTAAAGTTGCTTTGATTTATTTATACAGATGCCAAAAGGTTTAACAGCATGAACTGGCACATTGCCTGGCTCAGAAAAGGAATTTGTTATCTATTGTTCATTTTTTTACTGGCACACCCTGGATTGGTGGGAATCCTTTAAAGCCTAAAAACACTTTCAAAAATTGATGATGAGGACTGTGGCTGAGTTGACTTACAGGTGGATGTTTTGTAGCTGTTCAACAGAAAACTTAAGGCTGCCTCAGTTCAGCCTCTTTGCCTGTTCCTAGGTTTATCAACGTGGCACTCACACAAGACAATCTGTACTGTGCTCTAAAAAGCTTGAGCCCCAGTGTCCAGTTTTTTTGACCAGTATGAGAGCTTTGTACAGTATTTAAGCACAGGGCATCCTTGGCCCTAATACGGATGGGAGAGGTGTGCTTTGGGGCAGTACTGAATGCCCATGAACACAAGCAGGAGTGCAAGGCATGGACGTAAAATACAGTTCCTAAAATTAACCAATCATGGTCAACATATTTCGACTTTTTTGACAAAAGAAATGTACAAACAATGTATTCAATGTGAAAGTGAAAACAGATTTCTATAAAGTAATGTAGATAAGACAAAAACTGTAATGTACAGCATAAATATTTATCCCCCTTAAAGTGACTGATCTAATTCCACAGAGGTCCAGCCAGTTAGTGCTAGTAGTCTAACAATTAGTGAAATGGGGATCACCTGAGTGCAATGAATGTGTCTCAAGTGATTGACATATAAATACACCTGTGTCTAGAAGGTCCAGTCTCTTGTTAATCGGTATTCCTGGCTACCATTACACCATGAAGACAAAAGAACACTCCAAGCAGCTCAGAGAAAAGGTCATTAAAATGTACATCCCCCAGAGTTCAGTTAAATCCATCATCAAGAAATGGAAGGAACATGGAACATGTGCAAATCTGCCTACATCAGGCTGTCCTCACAAAATGAGAGACCGCGCAAGAAAGAGACTATTGAGAGAGGATGCCAAGACACCTGTGACTCCTCTGAAGGAGTTCCAAGCTTTATCTGCTGAGATGGGAGAGACTCTGCAGACAACAACTGTTACCTGGGGTTCTTCACCAGTCAGAGCTCAATAACCTGGATGCAGCCGAGGACCTCCACTTCACACCGGAAGTCAGAAAATCACCACCAAATTCATGTATCACTGAGCACAGACATAATATATGACGGGAGATTGGCTGGCTTGCCTGACGTCGGCGTAGTGTTGTCAGAGGCAACGTCATTCAATACAGTAGACAAGGACTGTGCACGTCTTCAGAATTAAAAGCTCAAACAATGAGATTACATGGATTTTAATAAATCATTTATAACAAATAGTCCATTTTAAAATAATAATTGATAGTGAAACATAAAAGCCAAATCCGCTTTCTTGTATTTTCTCAGTTAAATGAAAAGATGTACTGCATGATTTAAGATAAATTATTTTTTATACAATACAGTTTCATATACATAAAGATATTTTTTTATCTTGAATTTATATATCTGTCTATATATATATTTATATTAATCTGATCGTTTGAGCTTTTTATTTCAAAAATGTGCACAGTCCTTGTCTCCTGTATTGAATGACATAGCGGACCTGCCTCTGGCAACATGGTGGCGACATCAGTGTCTGGCCAGCCAGGCAATCTCCTGTCGCATATAATGTTCAGCTGAAGTGACTACCCGTATTAGAAGACGGGATATGGCAGCGCTCGTCCGACTTCTGGTATGAAGTGGAGGTCCTCGGCTGCATCTAGGTCTCTTGAGCTCAATGAGAGAATGGCAAAGAGAAAACCACAGTTGAAGAAAAGTCCATTTAAATCTTGACTTGAGTACTAAAAGGCATGTGGGAGACTCCATGGTCAAGCGGAAGAATGTTCTGTGACAGACCAATATGATGCTTTTTGGCCATCAGGCAAGACGCTATGTTAAGCACACCAAACACTACATATCACCACAAATAGGCCATCTCCACTGTGTCGCACAGGTGTGGCAGCATCATGCTGTGGGATGCTTCTCAGCAGTCAGATCAAGAGGGCTTGCAAAGCTAGAGGGTAAAATGCATGATGCAAAATATAAGCAAATCCCAGAGAACAATCATTTTCAGTCAACAAGAGAACTACGGCTAGGGTGAGGATTTATATACCAGAAGCATACAGCCAAAGCTACACAGAAATGCTTTAAAAAGGTGAATGTTCTGGAAAGGCAAAGCCAACACTCACCCTCAAACCAACAATCAGTGCAACCTGACAGAGCTTTGACAGTTTTGCAAAGAATGGAGTAAAGTTGGAGTGTCCAGATGTGCAAGCCTGATTGAGACCTATCCACACTGGCACACTATCTGGCCAAAATGGCTCAAAATAAGCCACTGAGTAAGTGAAGTTGTCTGTGTACTAGTCTTTTTACAAGGTTATGATGTGTTTTTCCTAAAGCTCTTTTGGGCTTGGGGCAATGTGGGTGCAGACTAATGGGACTGGGAAGAAAGGATGAGTGGGCTGTAAGGGGCAATCGGACCTTGTGCGAGTTTGCCCTTAAAGTTAGATTAAGATTGCATTTTCAACATGAACACCACAAGGCTTTATAATGCTTCTTCAAAAAAGGAAAGCTAAATCCATGTTCTATGCTATCTATGCTTTCACAATCACACTGAATTCACAGGGGAACATGGATGTATACTCCTCGCTTCAAGGCTATCCATCTAATAGTTCTATACATCACTTAAAACCCCAGAAGGAGCCTTCTTCTGCTGTTGAAGAATCCCCAGGGTCAGTTGGACTCTTCCTTTGAAACATGAAAGTCTCTGCCAATCCATCTTGTGCATACTGAAAATTCACATGATAAGTTAATGCTTGAGCCTGCTGTAGGAGTAAGAGGAAGCAGGAGATGAGGTAAATGATCAAAAGAGCCAAAGATTCATCCTCCTGTGACTGATAAATGTAGTGGCTACCTTGAAGGCAGCTTTTGAGATGAATAAGCCCAGACCAAATCTGGAGAAACTTAACTTTTCTGCTGCTTGCTTGGCAAAAAAAGAAGACGGGAATTAGCTGTTACCACCAGTCAACTAGCTGTCCTCTGTAGAGTTTTTTTTGCCAAATGGGAGGAATTTCTGCTGAGTCTTACGTGTCCTTAATGGAAACATGTACACGTATGCTTTTGGCTGAACTTAAGTCACCTCAGGCTAAACATGAGTGCATTGCAGGCCTGTTGCAGCAGGAAGCTAAGGCTTAATTTAGTCATTAGAGATGCCCTGAGGTTTTGATGGACACTCTAGATTTCCAGTGATAAGAGCCAATGGAAATTTGCAAGCTTGTGAAGACAGTCCAACTCTGTAAGCAACTAAAGAGAAACTGAGGCAAGTTTTTACTAGTCTTACATTCTGGGTAGTGTTCAAGGCCTGTGCATGAATATTTGTAAGTGAGAGACAGGCCAGTGCAGTGGAAGATCAAAAACATGAGTAGGGAGAGTTTAACAAAGACAAATCTCTGAGTTCCACTTATTCAAATGACGCCTCCATGCTCGGTTGGGTCAGCCTCCAGCGGGCAGCTGACCCGCTGCTTTTCTCCGTCTTAACTTTACATTTCTGGTTAATGTGCTGACCAGAATGAGCACAAGTGTCAAGCGGAAGATGCAATTAGCCTCAGGCCCATTGCACTTACTAAAAGGAAGTGAAAAAGATGCTTAACACTGCTTGTGCTGCCTTCAACAGGTTAACTGAGCAACACTTAATGTGCAGTTAAATTCAAGGACGTCCATTTGTAACGTTTACAGGGCTTTATTCCCCAGGTGCTGCAGAGGGAGTGTAACCTAATCCTGCAAGGGAAGGAAGAGTCCCTGGAGGTACTGCAGCACACAGGTTTCCAAGGGTCCAATAAATTTGTTTAAACGGCCCTTCAAGAATAGATTTCCAAAGATAAAAATGGAGAGAATGAAGCCAATCAGAGAGCTAAATCTTGCTCTTTCTCAAGATGCAATCCTCCGGTGAGTTATCCACATGAAGCACTGAGTTGTTCCACATTTTGCAGTGGAGGATTTACACAAACTTTCCAGAACTCCCAAGGGGCTTTCTTGTGGGGTGCAGAGACAGGATGCAAGAGCCTGCAAACATGGGGAGACTTAGTCATGAGGAAAACAGATGTGACTGCTGTGGTGTTCAAGCTTCCCCCCGCAGCACTTTTCCTTTCCTTCCAAGGTAAAAGGAAAGGTTTCAAACACAGATCTCAGATCAGTTCAGAGCTAGAGTACACCGCTTGAATGATATGCATGTAGCAGATCCAAATGTAGCTCTAGTCTGAGGCTTTTCCACGCCACAGGGGTTGGATGCAAGCCACAAAGATTTACAGTATTAAGTCATCCAATAATGTGTTGTGTAAAGGCCTGGCTTGGATATGAAGGAAAATAGGCATCATGTTTGCCAGCAGCTACTAGGTTTGTGCAAATGCAAGCAATAAAAATCTACAACGTGTCATTTTACCTGTCTAGGTATCTGTTTATTTTTCAATCACAATTCTGCAGGAGCTTATAAAGTTCTCAGAAACGAATTTACACTTACCTTTAGGCTACATACTGTAAAATACCTTAATAAGCCTCTGAGACGTAAGAAAGCATCTGCCTCTGCCTGCAAACTAGCTTAAAACTTTCAAAATAAAGTTTTACTGCAGTAACGTTCAAAATAAGTACTTTCTTGGCTGAAATGTTTCTTTAGCAAAACAAAACGTTTCCAAGTTTGCCGTTTTGACGTTGCAAGCATCACTCACGCACGCTGACGTCAACGCAAACTTACATACCTTCAACTACTGATAACTCCTCAAATTTGCGACCACATTAATCCGTCAGTAAACGCCTGTGCAGCATCCAGGGAGCAGTTTAAATCCTTTGTAGCGATGAAAAGCAGAGGTAATCCAGTGTTGTCCTCCTGACTTATTTTCTGGAGGCTTCTTCCACAGAGAAAGGGAAGAAGGAAAAAAAGTTTCTGCGGGATTGTCCTTGTCGAACTTTTTCCCCTCCCCTCTCGCGCACTCCGTCTCGCGCGCTGCAGCAAGCTGGAAACCAAACCCCTCACTCTCTCTCTCTCTCTCTCTCTCTCTCTCCCCTGGTGTCTCTCTCCCTCAGTTTCTCCTTACTTTTCTTCACTGTCTGCTCTTTTCCTGCCTCTTTTCAACTCCCCCTCCCTCACCGCCTCCCTTTGGACCTTCCTCCCTCACTCAATGGGAGATGCCTCTGTGACATTACTCCGTCCTGCAGAGTTTGCAGGGCATCTCTCTGATCACTTATCCAGGCCTCTACTCTTGATCTGTTTGCCTGTTACCCCCTGAAATCAACAATTCCCTGATTCACGAGTATCCTCTTTACCTCTCACCTTTTTTACATAGATAGATAGATAGATAGATAGATAGATAGATAGATGGATAGATAGGCATACAGACAGATAGACAGATAGAAGAGAATTAAGGCAACGGAAAAAAATCTGAGACACGTTTTTTTTTTCACTTGTGAGATAAGTCCGAATTCTGAGATATTTAAAATCTGACTTTAATCTCAGAATTCTGACTTTAGACTCTGAATTCTAACTATTTTCTCAAAATTCTGATTTTTTTAGAATTCTGACACTAATCCCAGAATTCTGACTTTTTCCGTGAATTCTGATTTTAATCTCGTAATTTCGACTTTTTTCTCATAATTCTAAATTTTTTCTCAGATTTCTGACTTAAATCTCGTGATTCTAACTTTTCTCTCATAATTCTGAATTTTTCTCAGAAATCTGACTTTAATCTCAGAATTCTGACTTTTTTCTCTTAATTCCAATTTTTTTCTCAGAATTTTGACTTTTATCCCAGAAATCTTACTTTAGACTCAGAATTCTCACTTTAAACTCCAAAATTCTGACTTTTTTCTCATAATTCAAATTTTTTTTCAGAATTCTGACTTTAATCTCAGAATTCTGACTTTAATCTCGTAATTTTTTTTCAGTGGGACTAATCCTCTTCTGTACAGATGGATGGATGGATGGATGGATGGAGCGATGGATGGTGGATGGATGGATGGATGGATGGATGGATTGATGGATGGATGGATGGATGGAGGGATGGTTGGAGGGATGGATGGATGGATGGATGGAGGGATGGATGGAGGGATGTTGGAGGGAGGGATGCATGGATGGATGGAGGGATGGTTGGAGGGATGGATGGATGGAGGGATGGATGGATGGATGGATGGAGGGTTGGATGGGTGGATGGTGGATGGATGGATGGATGGATGGATTGATGGATGGATGGATGGATGGAGGGATGGTTGGAGGGATGGATGGATGGATGGATGGATGGTTGGAGGGATGGATGGATGGATGGAGGGATGGATGGATGGATGGAGGGATGAAGGGATGGGTGGATGGATGGATGGAGGGATGAATGGAGGGATGGATGGATGGATGGATGGAGGGATGGTTGGAGGGATGGATGGATGGATGGAGGGATGGATGGATGGATGGATGGAGGGATGGATGGTTGGGTGGATGGAGGGATGGATGGTTGGGTGGATGGAGGGATGGATGGAGAGATGGAGGGATGGATGGATGGAGGGATGAATGGAGGGATGGATGGAGAGATGGAGGGATGAATGGATGGATGGATGGAGGGATGGATGGATGGATGGATGGAGGGATGGTTGGAGGGATGGATGGATGGATGGAGGGATGGATGGTTGGAGGGATGGATGGATGGATGGAGGGATGGATGGATGGATGGATGGAGGGATGGTTGGAGGGATGGATGGATGGATGGATGGATGGATGGATGGTTGGATGGATGGAGGGATGAATGGAGGGATGGATGGATCCCAAGGAAATTCAAGGTATCCAGCAGCTTACAGATATATTACATGACCTCTCTTACATTTACCCCCCCACCCACCCATCTGCCCAATATTAACCAAAACAAAATGTACACAAACTTTTGCCCGTAGATAGCCTTACCAGATAAAAATGTATGCTAAAATGAAAACAAAAAGTATACTATAACCAAAGGTCAAATAGAACATTCAAAACAGTGCACTGAAATTATGGTTGCAGGATGTTGCAAAACAGATGGATTTGTCAGGCTTCCTCCCATGCTCATCAGGTTAATTGGTTGTTTGTCTCTACATATTAGCCCTGCACAGTGGCATGCACAGACTTTTTCAAGGGCAGGGGCGAAAAGAAAAAAAAGGGCTCATACAGCGCGTTCTTGCCACTGAAGAGGGAACTAAGTTTGCCGTGTTTTTGAGAGCACTTTAGACATGTTTATATGTTATACAAATGGCACATTATATAGCCTTAAAAAAGATTAACTAGACAGACTACTCAAGTTAGTTTGTAGTTAGGATCAGCATCCACAAGAACTGTGTAGATTCAATGTTGGACTGTGAAGAACAAACAGAAATAAATAAATAAACCCCTAGGGAGTCTGGGGGTCTTCCCCCAGAACATTTTCAATTAAGTAGATGCCATTTCCGTATTCTAGTGCATTTTAACACCATATCAGCACCAGATAATCCAAACTGGTTCTGGTAAATGTAGTTCTGTCTCAATATAGATCAAAATAGGCCCAACATAAAAGTCATTGCATCCATTGCATAGATGGTTGAAAATCTCTTCTCTGGTCTGTTAGGGATGATTACATCAAGGCTGCTGCATCTTTCAGTAGAATTTACTCTATTAATCTGAATGATCTTACTTATCATACCTACCTTTGATTGATAGCCAGATCCTCATCTTCCATATTGTTTTATCTCAGGATTTTATGGCGCCTCATCCATAAAATGGCCTCCTGTTTGCAGCTCCGGAAACCCTCGTAACTGCCACATAAATTTGGCCTTTATTGTCAGTTGGTAAATAGTTCAGGAGGTGAGTAAATAACTCTTTGGCATTTGATTTATGATTCCCTCCCCTGCTGCTGTGGTTGAAAAGGTGCTGAGGAGGGCTTCCATGTTTATTTCTGTCCTCTGCTTGGAGGTCAGCTTCACAGCCAAACCATTATCTTTGACTTTGTCATTAGTGTTCACCTCTAGCTCTGGAATATAAAAGCAGGTAAACAAAGCAGTTATGGAGGAGGTTTGACAACTACTCGGTGAACTCAAGGGTTGCCCTTTTTAACAAAAATGAATGGAGGAAGACAATGTTCCCGCTATATTAATGACTCCTGCAGCTGTCTTGTAGGGCTTTGACATCTGACCCGGATATGAGTTACTCTGAGAGTAAAAACCTAAAAAAAGACATTTACAGGAAACAAATGGTCAGTGGAGTTGATGGCACAATGATATGAGAGAAAAGGAAGTTATAACTGAGATAAGAACATGTCTGACATTTAACCAAACTGGAATACTTCACAATAAATCTGAATAATTTTGATAGATGCAATATTTTCCCAGAAAATATATATTTGTAGTCAGTTGTGCAAAAAATAACAAATGGATTTGAAAATTGAGTTTCTTGCAAATGGCAGCAGAACAAATAGACGGAACAAATCCTTGAAAATTCAAGGTTTTTAAATTGCAATTTTTCAATTAAAAAAGCAAATCAGTTTTCTTTTTGTCTCACTGGATTTCTAAATACAATTCAAATAGGTTTCATTTTAAAGGTTTTATATTCATTTATGGTTGCAAAGCTTTGCTGTGTCATAAAGAATAAAGCATCACAGGCACCTAATTTAGGGAATATTAGTTATTTTGCAGCCTGATGCCACAATCTTTTAAACATTTTTTGTCTCATTAATCTTTTTAATCTTTGTAAATTTACCAGAAATTAAAAACTCAAATATCACATTGACAGGTATTCAGATCATTTGCCTCCCATTTCTCTGGATCTTTGCTGAGATGTTTCTACACCTTGATTGGAGTGGTTTTTCAATTGATTAGACATGATTTGGAAAGGCGCACACCTCTCTCTATAGAAGGCCTCACAGCTGACAATCAGAGCAAAAACCAAGCCATGAAGTCAAAGGAAATGTTTGCAGAGTCCAGAGACAGGATTGCTGTAAGCTACAGATCTAGGGAAGGCTTCCCAAGAGAACAGAGGCTTCCATTATTTTCAGATGGAAGAAGTTTGGCACAACCAGGACTTTTCCAAGAGCTGGTTGCCCAACCAAAGTGAGCAATCAGGGGAGAAGGGTCTTAGTAAGAGAGATGACCAAGAACCAGATTGTCACTATGACTGAGCTCTGGAGATCCTGTGTGGAGACGGGACAAAGTTGCAAAAGGACAACCATCACCACAGCCCTCCACTGATCTGGGCTTATGGGAGAGTGGCTCTCCTCAGTGCAAAACACACGGAAACCCACTTGAGTTTGAAAAAAAGCACCAAAGGACTCTCAGACAAGATTCTCTGGCTTGATGAAACTAAAATTAAGTTGTTTGGCCCCAATTCTTAACATCATATCTGGAGGAAACCAGACACCGCTGATCACATGCCCAATACCATCCCAACAGTGAAGCATGGTGGTGGCAGCATCATGCTGTGGGGGTGTTTTTCAGCAGCAGAGACATGGAGACTGGTCAGGGTTGAGGGAAAGCTGAATAGAGCACAGTACATATCCTCAATGAAAACCTGTTCTGAAACACTCAGGACCTCAGACTGGGCTGAAGGTTCACCTTCCAACATGACAATGACCCTTAGAGTGTGGTGATTGCACATTTCTGGTTTTATTTTGTTAACTTCCAGTGGACTGTTTCCTGCGTGGAGTGTTTCTGTTCTCTTCACAGAGGTTGGGTGTTTCACCGGCACTGGCTCCCCTGGCACCTACGCACCTGCACCAGAGTATTCCCGCTCCGATGTGGAATCTTGGCTCTCTCTATCGACTTAGCTACACTAATTGAAGAATTTTGAGATTTTTATGTGCTCTAGTGACCTGTGCCTAATGCTTTTCTCTCCTCGCCTTTTCCAGTGCCTCTACGTGCCATCAGTGTTCTGCACAACCTCTGCCACACTCTCGCATCAGACTCTCTCACAGCCTCCACCCTCACGCCTGCAGCCCTCACGTCTCCTTTAAGCTGCTTCTCCTGTCTCCGGCTCTGCTCCTGGATTCTGATCCAATCACTGATTACACAAATCATCACATAGAGAACAGGCAAGACAACACGGCAGTGGCTTAGGGACGACTCTGTGAACGTCCTAGAGTGGCTCAGCCAGGCCTCTGACTTGCACCCTATCAAATATCTCTGGAGAGACCTGGCTGTCCTTCAGTGGTCCTCATCCAACCTGAGTGAACTTCAGAGGATTTGCAAAGAAGAATAGCAGAAAATCCCCCAATCCAGGTGTGCAAAGCTTGTTGGTCATATCCCAAAAGACTTGAAGCTGTAATTGCTGCCAAAGGTGCTTCAACTAAGTACTGAGTAAAGGATCTGAATATGAATCTGTCAATGTGATATTTTCGGTTTTTCTTTTTATATGCAAAAATGTCTAAATTCTGTATTCACTTTGTCATTAAGGAGGACTCAGTGTACATTAATGAGGTGATAAATGAGTTTCAACGACCGTAGCATCAGGCTGCAACATAACACATAGAATTTATTCAATGTCTACTCTATTTTGATATTTCTCAGAACCGGGACCCCAGGACCTGATTTTAATCTCCTCATGTGCCACATCTGGAATAACAATAAAGCCCCTTTAACCACATAGATGAGGTTTTTCCAATGCATAATTGTGGTGAATGTAAATCAGATGATTGCCATTACCCCAACATCATGTGATTATGTAAAAAAAACTCTACTGGAAGTTTGGTTAAAGCTCAAGCTTAAATAAAACACACAAAACTCTACAAATCCTATCAAACTTTAAGTAACTATTCAACCTGAAATACTGGCTGTGACTGCATTTGGTTTGGTTAATACAAGCAATTTTTTTGGACTTGGACATCCGGCCTGGTGTTTTAGAGACGTTCATCTGGATAGTGTCATGCATTTGTGTTAGTAATGAATACCTTAACTTTATTTTCAGCTCTTTATCAAATACACCTTGTTGCAGGGGTGCTCAGCAATGAGGTAATAAATCTTCCTGTGATTAAGATGAATCTGTATTTATCTGTGATAAAACAAAGAAGCTCTGTAAACTTTTTCTTAACTGACTTAACTTTCCTATGGAGAGTATTCCAAAGAAACAGCATCCCAGGTTTCCTTGCTCGTCAGGAGCTTTTGATATCACCTGTGATGTTCTCCCTCAGCTGATGACAATCAGCTGCTGCGAGGCTACATTGGGAAGTCTCTGCTCTGCTGGTTCTGTCTCCAGTGAGCCAATGCTTGTTCTCTGTTGTAATGAGATGTTGAGTTGTTTGTGATGGTCATTTCCATTCCCTTTTATTTCCCCCCTGTCCAGTGACTCCCTCTAATCTTTGGTCTAAGGTGCAGTTATGTTTTGGTGTCATTTTGATAAAATCATGGGTGGCTGTGGGTAGCTAGGAAGCTAAAATCTCAACCCCAAACTTTCAGAAACCCAGTGGACCTTGTTGCTTTGACTATTTTGTGACATGCAGTGTCCTGTTAGCTTACCGTCTCTCAACACCTGTCATCCAGATTTAGGAAAAAAGATGTTGAGCTTACAGATTTCTCTGTATAAGTCATTTTTGTTCAGAAAGGTGCCTCAGTACCAAGTGCAAGCCTGTCCTTGCAGGCTAGGCCAGCATTATACTGTTTATACTGCAGTGTCTTCTGGGAAATTGGCTGACTTCACACATTCACCATTCAAAATAGACATCTTTATGGGATAGACATTTACACGCCTGGTCAGAGGTGATAAATTCAGCTAAGCTCTCATGACTTCTCTTTGTATATTTAAGAAATTATCTGAGAAATTGCAATCCTGTTCAGCACGAGTAAACACAAATGAATGAGTCTGTGATGAAGGCCCTGGAGCGGTTCGGGGCGGGGCAGAAAGGATAAAGTTACTTTTGCATCCCTTAGACCAGTGATACTCAATGTCTGGCTCTTGAGCCACATGTGGCCCTTTTGTAATGATCTGTGGCTCTTTAATGTCTTTATTTGAAATATTGTTTCCCCAGAAAACCTTTAAAAGGTCAGCTTTTACCTCAGAAATTATACATTGCCAGTAACATTAATCAGTTTGTTTGCCACTCTCGTACAGGTGGCAACCTTTATTTTTTTGTTTGTATATTTCGATCACCCTCATGTGCAGTTTTCCCCCTGTGTTGCAACTTTTAATCTGTTTTTGCAGCTTTTAAAGCCCAAGTTTGTCACTTCTTTTGACACTTTCCACCAGTTTTTTTCTTTTATGCCATTTGTTTTATTTTCCACTTTTCTTCGCCATGTTTTGGCCCTTCTCACTTATATAAACTGCCTTTCTCCACACTGTAAAAAGCAACATCCATTTTACTCATACACATTGAGTTGAAATTACTCAGTTCTTCTTAACCTGTTCTAAATACTTATTATAAACAAGTTAATTGTACTTCTTGGCCATAACAGCGAAAGGGCTTGATTTACTTAAGTTTACTTAGTTTAAAAAAATTAAGTAAAAAGGGGGTAAAATTAAGTTGTGTTGACTTAAAAATCCAAAACAGCGATTTGAACTCTATTTTTATGAGCTGATGCAACTTATTTCAGTTTTAAGTAAACAGTACTCAAACAATTTAAATATTTTTTGTCATAACTCATATTATTTGAGTTGTGGCAAATCTGCAGTTTTCCCAGAATGCCTTTGGGCACTAAACCTTTATGCACTCTGTTTGCTGCAGCTGTCTTTGCCAGGACACTTTTGAAAAAGAGATTTTTAATCTCAATGAGGTTTTCTCCTGGTTATAAAAAGGTGACATAAGATAAATAAATAAAATGCACCACGAGTGAAGTTTCTGTCTCAATTAAAGATCTCCCGCCTATAGGGGGCAGTGATACGGTTAACAGCATCAGTGAAAGTTGTACGACACACTGTCATTAATGAAGTGGGTCACCAACAGCCATTGTTGTAAATGGTGGCACAAGATAGACCACCTTAGGTGAAATAATGACTGACAAAACTTCTGTACTAGCTGATGTTCTAAGGTTATCAGTTATCTAAGATATTTTGAGTGCTATTCACTTATCAGTGTTTACAATGCACTAAAAATGTTAAGTATTACACACTCAAAGTAGATGATTTAGGCTAAGTCCTGCAAACTTAAATTAACATTTGAATCTCAGTTGTGAAAACTTAAAATAATTGATTTTAAACTAGTAGTGAATACTTAAATAGTTCAAGTAGGACAAGCACTGCACACCACTAACAAACAAGTTTTTTTAACTCACAAAAGTCAAGTGTCGTTTACTTGTTATTTTTGAGGCAACGACTTTCCATAATTTTTTTTTTTAAGTAAGGTCAACTAATTTTTTCTTACAGTGCACTAAATGCCACTTTTTTCCCCATTTTTGCCACTTTTGCCCATTTTAGTCCCTTTTCGCTCATTTTTTTTGCCACATTATTACATTTTTTTAACCCTTTCTGCCACCTGTAACTAATTTTTTAACCAATTTTGCCATTTTTCTCCCCATTTCTGCCAATTTTCACCCATTTTGACCATTTTGTGAATTTTGTCCATTTTAGTCTCTTTTCGGTGATTTTTGCAACACATTTTTGACCAATTTTCCCGCTTAGATCTCGTTTTTTGTTATATTTTTTTGCAGTTTTCACACTGTTTTTGCCTTATGTTGTTTTTTTTTTGGTGCTGTTTTCAAGTTGTTCCCCCTTTTTGCACATTTAAGCTGCCTTTTGCCATTAAATGCCACTTTTTCCCATTTTAATTACTTATTTTTTGCCACATTTTACTGTTTATGACCATTTTTGCCACCTGTAACTTTTCCTCCCATTTTGCCAACTGTCACCCATTTTTTGCCACTTCTTTCCTGCTTATTGACCATTTCACCACGTAAACTTATGTTTATTGCCACTTTACCCATTTTCAGCATTTTTCACTGCTTAGATTGTGGCTCTTGCAAAGCTTTCTTCTTCTTCTTATTTTTTTATTTTTTGGCTTTTTGTTTGAGCAGGGTTGAGTAACGCTGCCTTAGACCATTGTTGAGTATTTTTTAGCATGGAAGGATTTATTTGCATGCACATTTGTCCCAGGTTTCTTTTTGGCACTTGCATCTTCGTACATTTGAATTGGCCGTTCCACTTTGTCATCATCAGTGAATGTCATTGATTTAAGAGCACATAAAGCTTGGCCAAAGTGACCTGCTGTGTTCAGCATCTGCCAGTGCAGAGGAAAATTGTGTTTAATAAATGCTAGACCTTCTCTTAAAAGATTCTGAGTTTGTGTGAGAAAGAGAGAGAGAAAAGAATTGACACGAAGGATGCAATTATATTGAGGGTCCCTGTATTCTGCATGAAAGGATACTGTATGAGAGGCCTCCTGAGAGTGACGGACACATAATAGATTTGTCTTATCTTCCATTTTCTCTAAGCTTTTCTAGCCCATATGAAAATCAGGCCATGCAGCAGCATACCACCAGTTTCAATGAGAGTCGCTCCAGTTCACATGCATATGAGCCATTCATACCGCGGCCTTGTGGGAGTAAATTGTGATGACAACCCTGAGAGACATGATCATAAATGCTTCATCATAAAAAAGGGGAAACAAAACGATAGAATGCCGTGAAGGATCAGCAAATGAGATACCGTCAAATGTGGAGCCTTGGGGGGTGTACGGGTTCTGACAAATTTGGCCTCATCTCGAAACCGTCCGTGCCAATGTTAGACAAATTGAGCACCCAGCCTGGTTAGATTGGCTAACAGTCTTGGTGTAAACATATGTAATAGTGTAAGCCATCATAATCTCACATACTGAGCATGGTGGGTGGGTTTGGCCCAGTTACAGCTATCAGCAGGGGGGTATCTTTGAGAAGACGATCAATGAGCTAGTCAAACGGCATCGTATGGTGGTCTGAAAATGCTCAATGATTTACGAGACCTCGCTTGAACCAGCGCTCCAAGTTTTATCTCACCTTCTGTTCAACTTTTACTTCTCCGTGCCCTTCTTTTTTAAACACCTGTTCCGTATTTGTTCAATATGCCACTTGTAAAAATGAAGCAGGTCTTCACAATTTAAGCTCTCTCATGTCCCACTAATTAAAACTGAGTAGAAAGGCAATCCGGCGTGATTACAGCATAAGGACTCTCGAGCTTTTCTTCGCTAACCAACATGAAAGTTGAAGCTGCAGGGCTGTAAAGGATTGCACCTGTTGCAAGGCCCTCCAGGGGGGACTCTAAGACCAGCCAGACTCTTCGTCACAAGCACCCCTGGGTAAAGAAGAGGCATCTCCATATGTGCGTCCACATGTTCCCTCCCAGAACTATCTTCCTCGCCAACTAAGTCCATCCATCTTCATTCTAACCTTCCCTTTTACCTCCATCCTCCCTTATTCATCTTAAGCACTCACACCTCCTGCATCCTGTCCTCCTCCAGCTTCCATAATCCGTAGCTGTATATGTTAAAGGTGGACTTTTCTCTCTTTTTTCCGACCACTCTTTCTCTCCCTCAGTAACTACGTGAGGCGCAGGGAGTGGATGGATTCTGGCAGTGTCTTTATTGGCTCAGTTTTTTCCACTGCATGCTCCCATGCTCCCCTAAGAGGATGAGGGATGGGGGTGCAAGGGAGAATCTAAAAGAGAAGGGAGTAGACGGGATAGGTGGGTGGGGGAAAGAGAATGGAGAGAGAGAAAAAAAAAAGCCTTTTTATTTATTCTTCTGCATTCACCTCGAGTTGCAGTTGGTGAACCTTTTACACGTGCATGGTGAAATTCGCCGCACACATACTCGGGGTAGAAGAGGATACAGTCAGTGCACTCAAGTCCCTGCATCTCCACTGCAGATGGAGAAGTGGATTCTATTTCAAGCATGAGTGCCGATATAAATCAGTCAATCAACGAGGAAAGAGATAGCCACAAATGCTTATGGATGGGAGGTCGCTGAAAACACAGTCCAGCACGCGGGGCTGAATTAGTGTAAGCGACTCCTGTTTTGATAGTCATTAGAAGCCTCGCTACACTGGTGTGTACTGCTAAATTGGCTTAATAGCTAACACCAGCTCTAGTTGACTGGTAATGTAACCGAAGCTTCAGCTCGGCATGAGTGGAACAGCTTCTCTGTGACTGTGGTGGAAGGGGGGGTGGTGTTCTCAGTTTGCTGCTCTGCATTATTGCAGCAATAAGCCATGGAATAAAGTCAAACTGCCAAGCATTGAGCTGAAATGCTCCCACTGCTGCAGCAAAAACGTAAGTTACAGCACCGCCGCATGCAGAGCCAGCCTCGGATTTAAGACCCAAGCAGGACGTCGCAATACGTTACTAAACTCTAATTTGCCTGTTGTGACATCGGAGGGGGAAGCACAAAATAAGGCACAATAAAGAGAGGGAATGGGATCTATAAAGAACAGAGGGAAAGATAGTTACCAAGGGAGATAAGGAAGGAGCTTTTCAGAGGGAGGGAAAACAAAACAAGATGAAGAAGGAGTAGATAGTCCGCCACATCCTGCATCAAGACGCCAAGCATGTGGAGCCTATTTGGCCAACTGACACATATTCAGACAGCGGAGCTTCTCTTTTTTTTCCACCCTGCCTCGTCTCAGTCTTTCCATCTAGTTCAAAAAGCAAAGAGGGGGATGGGTCTGTTGAATATGCTGACACAGGCTAATGAGACAAAGAGACACACAAAGAAGGAGAGACCAAAAGTTTGTGGAGAGCCTTGGAGGAAGTACAGTAGCTGCAGCAGTAGTTTTCCATTGCCGCCTGGGAAGCATGCGTGTCCACATGATCGCCAGGCCACGTTACGAAGAAGTGGATGGGAGCTCATTGGTTCCAGTGCTTTGGACGGAGAGAGATTTTTATCCCTGCCAGACTTTCCGAACATGACTCTTCTAGCAAGCTTAATGCATTTTCCACATTTAATGTAACACAGAGACCTCTCATGTTAAGATTATTCTAGCCCATTCTCATGCTCCACTTTCCCCCCTCAAATATTATATCACATGCATCTGTTTTATGGCAAACTTCTGGATACCTGTGTCTACTTGTTAATACATTTGTGGGACATTCTGCATGTCTCCATAATGAGTTTCATTCCTGATGTTCAGCTTGTGCTATCCTATACAAATTTGTCCGATCACACCTGTGCAGCTGCTAAGCCAACAAGCCTCTACCTGATTCTCTACAAAGACTGTGTCAACAAAGCGCCGGCCAAAACACACAATCGCTGAAGCCAGCGAAGGCTTATTGGCTCATTTGTATTCCTGAGATATCCCTATTTCCATCACACCTGGAGGAAAACACAGCACTATTCCTCTAAAGCAACAGAAAAATATCCACACTTCTTAAACTCACTTACAGGTACAGCCTTCTCTCTTAGAGAGCGTATATGAGGCACAAATACAACTTATTCAAACTCACAAAATAATTTTAAAGCATGTAAATTATAGCTGGTATTTGGCTTGAAAGACTGTGGGTTAGTTTTGCCACCTCAGCAACTCTGCAGGGGATTTCCACGGCAGCTTAAGGCTGGGCCTTACAGATGAGGCATTGTAATCCAGTTGTTCCTAAAATTTTTTCAGCTGGCACCCTGTTGGCAAATAAGAATATCTTCAAGTTCCCCAACCCTCAACATAAACATAAACACACAGATGTATATCAAGATACACTGAAAAACCTGTCTCACACAGGTAGGATGTGGTGAAAGGACTTATGGCAGGAGTTGTCATTTGTCTTTTTAGTTTTAGTTGTAATGATGTGAGCTGTGGTACAACCCTTCCATCTATCTTCTGCTTATCCAGGGCAGGGTCTTGGTGGTAGCAGGCTGAGCAAGTCAACCCAGACATCCCTCTCCCCATCAACACTTATCAACACGTCCAACTTCTTCTGGGGGATCCCAAAGCATGCCCAGACCAGGCAGCATATATAATCCCACACGCCCATTCTAGATCTTCCCCAAGGTCTCCTACCAGCCTGGAAGACCTCCAAAGGCAGGCCCCCAAGGCATCCTGATCACATTCTCGAACCACTGTAACTGGCTCCTTTCAATGCAAAGGAGCAGCGGCTCTACTCCTAGTTCCCTACTGATGTCTGAGCTCCTCACCTGTCCACACGACTGAGCCCAGAAACCCTTCAGAGAAAACTTATTTTGACCACTTGCATCCACAATCTTATTCTTTCGGCCATTACCTAGAGATCATGGCCATAGTTGAGAGTTGGGAGGTAAACTGACCGGTAAATCAAAAGTTTTGCTTTTCAGCTGAGCTCCCTCTTCACCACCGCTGTCTGGCACAACAGCAGCTGTGCCGTTCCCCTCATGCTCCCTTCAACTCTCACTCACGAATAAGACCCTGTTACACTTGAACTCTCTGCCTTCATCTGATGCAGAGACTCACTCTCCACTCAGAGGGAGCCGTTTCCTGGTAGGGAACCATGGTCTCAACTTGGAGGTGCTGGCTCTCATCTCAATTGCTACTCAACAGACACCAATAGAACCATTTCGTCTGTGGGTGTACACTGTGCAATTTTCCCGTGATTCAGCCACAAATTTGGAGTTGCACAACTCTTAGTCAGATCAGGCGTCATTTCTCGTGCTGCTTAAAGGGGCATACGCCCACAGCCTGTCGTACAAACACGACCTCCCGAGTGCTTGGGAGGATTTCTGGCATGTTTAATATTTTGGTTGTATGACTCCAGACACTTCACAGTGAGAGCAAAAATGAGAGCAGAATAAACAACTTTGGGGGATTGTTTTCCTTTGTAAACGGTCAGACAGTGTCCTAAATTACCATGACAATGGCTGGAATGACTTTCTGATGCATCCCTGTTATGATAAAGGACATAAATGAGCAGGAAATATTCCTCTCCACAGACCTGAGGTGATGATGCTTGTGTGTGTGGGATAGAGAGAGGTAGCAGGAGAGGGAGAGAGAGCAGGTGAAATGGGGGGGGCGAATGGAGACACTTCACCCTGAGTGTGTGAGTCTTTTTTAAAAGGAAACTCTGTGGGTTTCTGTCACAGCCTGTCCCTATTTCAGTCACACAGTGTGAGCACACAACTTGTGCGCGATGGTCATGCATCGTAAACGATTTAGTTGCACAGTGTGAAATGACATTCTGCCATGACCGTTGTACGGTCGGTTTGAAAACACACAGTGTTCACCCGGCTTAACTGGATCCCCATGGCTGCGCCTTAAGATCCTGTCCATGAAAAGCACATGCAGAATCTGTGATAAGGAACACCTCTGGTGGAGGCCAATATGCACTGGGGACTTGTCCAACTATGTGCTGAGAATTCAGAAGCTACTTTCACTTCGGTTATGCAGAGACCTGATGCTCAACACAGCAGCCCCAGGACCCCGTATTCCTGACATGATTGTAAACCTTCTCCAAGTCCACAAAACTTGTAGACTGATTGAGCAAACTCCCACACTCCCTCAATTCTTTGTACCCAGCCTCCACCAGAATGCACAAGAAGTTCTTACGGTCGGGGGTTGAAGACCTCACGGAAAGGGGCATTTACCAGATGTTTCAGGTTCACCTGCACTACCCATTTTGGTTCACCAGGTCTGTCCGGCAGCTTTCCCCGATCCAAACTCAACACCTGGTGGTGATTAATTGACTATTCCTCGCCTCACAAATGTCCAAGACATACAGCCGCAGATCTGGTGAAACGACAAATAAGTTGATCATAGATCTTTGGCCCAGCATGCTCTGGTGCCAGGTACACTAATAGGCATCCCTGTGTTCGAACATGGGTATTTGTTATGGTCCACAGTCCAAGTCCAAGACTAGCACATAAGTCCAATAACAAAGCACTGCTTGGGTTCAGATCAGGCAGGCTGTCCCTCTCCAGGAGAGACCCCTGCCATGATCCCACCCAGAGACTGCTGTTTGGTGCATAAGCACAGACAACAGTCAGTCTTATCCCCTGCTACTGTCAATTGCAGGGAGACAACTCCTTGTTTCACAGAACTTCAACATAGCTGCACTCAACCGGGAGCTTATGAGTATCCCCACACCCACCTGGCACCTCTCACCCTGGGCAACTCCAGAAAAGGAGTCCAGCTCCTCTCCAGGAGTTTCCCAAACCAGAGCTGTGTGTGGAGGTGAGCCCAGCTCTATGTAGTAGGTGTTGCTCCACTTCCTGCACCTCCTCCTTCTTGCCATGAGAGACCATACCAGGGGCTCATGCTCTCGACGACACAGCTCCCAGATAGGTAAAACCCATGGATGAATTTGAGTCCTTCAAGATTCAGTGAGAAAAAGACTTATTAGCTCATTTATATTCCTGAATTATCACTTTTTCCACCACACCTGCATATTTATTTACCAAGCATATCTCCGTTGTGATTGGACTGGTTTTACTAACTCTGATACGCAAAAATGGTATGGTACAATAAGCCCTGGGAAAGTGATTGGCAATTGGCAATTTATTGCTAAAATCAACCAGATATTTTGGATTAATTTCCTGTGTGGGTCAATCTGCTCCGTTCAATCTGCTCCACTGGAAATACGTAGATGCATGTATCTTGGGCGGAGCAGGGCTGAGAAGGTTTGCACCACATCCTGTGGAAATTCACTTGCTGACTTGGCAATTTGATCTAGGGTGTTTGATTTGGGTAGAACACAGCAGTACTTGCAGATTAACGCACAAAGCAGATAACTTATTGTTGATTGCCAAATTTAACGATATTTTAATATGAAAAAAAGTATTTGGCCACACCTCATCATGACTGAACTCATGTGTTTCAATCAGCCCTTTAACCACAGGTGTATGAAAGTAAGCACTTAGTCATGCAGTCTCCATTAGCAAACATCCGTGATATAAAATGGGTCGTACTGAAGAGATCAGTGACTTCAAGTGCAGTACCATGATGGATTAACCTGACATGCCAAATGGACTTGATTCTCACATCCATCTGGTAACCCACTCATAGACAATGTCTAAGAAAGGGCAGCGCTTTTGAAGGAAACCTTTGAGGGTGATTGGATGAACGCTCTGTCACATCTTTACGGGCCAATCAGAGCAACACAACACATGACATGACATAGCCGTTACAGAGGTGCTCCGCTACTGACAAGTAAACTCCATATAGAGCTGCATAATGCGAACCATGGCGACTGTAGACATGTCAGTACATGACTTTTGTGCTTTTTAAAAAGAAAACAACTCACTGCTGTTCTTCGTTCTTCCTTTAACAAAGAAAAGTCGTCAAGTTCTGATAAAACTGGCGCTTTAGCAGCATCCATGCTAATGTCTTCCGCCATGATTGCACGGCCTCTTCTTGCTGTTGCCTTACGTCACGACTCCACTGTGCCCGAAAGTACTGCTCCTCCACGCTGATTGGTCCTGTCACCTTCTAACCGGGCCCAAACGGTTCAGATGGGAGCTTTGCAAGATGGATTCACCAGTGAGAAACACGAAAACCGGTGAATCCATCTGCTTTGCAAGGTTAGTGATGGATGCAATAAGATGGTTTGTGAAATTACATCCTGGTAGGATTCACAGTGGACTGTAAGTAATATTATTAGAAAGCAGAATGCAATGCTATCCTGATTCAATAGCTGAGAAGTTCAGCACTTTAACTGTTACTAAAGTAGGCACCAAAACTTTACAGCGGGAGCTTCATGAAATGGGTTTCCATGGCCGAGCAGCTGCATGCATTGCCAAGTCCAGTGCCAAGCATTAGATGGAGTGGTGTAAGGCACACTGACACTAGACAGACTAGTGTCAGTGGTGCTAAATGCTCTGTTTAGTGCATGTCTATTACCACCCTCTCTCCCCTTACTTACCGTCTATCTTTAGCTATACTGTCCAGTAAAGTTAAAAGCCCCCAAAATCTATATTTAGCATAATTTCATGTATGTTTTGAACTCAGTAAACCAGTTTGAACACATTTATGTATGACTTTATTGTAAATAAACTTGCCTGGCCTTGCCCATGTTACTTAACTTGCATGCTTTAGGTGAGGCACCCTGAAGCTGTAATAAAATGCTAATGCTAACTTGGCTTTATGCTAACAATGATAATCCCAAAATGCTGATGTTTAGCAGATATGCTTGCCCTCCTAGCTTTGCTTTTAAGCATGCTAATATTTTCTAATTGGCACTAAAGGCAAAGTAAAAAGCTGAAAGGAATTTAATTACTTTTGCAGACATAAACAAAAGCATTGCAGAAATTAAAATCCCCTTTCATTTGGCCTAAGCTGCCAGTTAATATGACCTAATTCTGCAGATACTGAATCAGGAAAGGCTTTAATTACAGTTGTTCCACTCATTTTAAATTCTCCTATACTAAAATGAGTTGATAATTATCTTTTTGTCTGTAAGTGTGATGTTGGATTTTAAGTTTTATTATGCTAGTCTTTTCCCATCCTGCACTGATGGAGCAGCGTGTGAGGGCCAGAGCTGATCCAATGAAAACAGACTAAGTCTCAAGATCATTATCATTAATACTTCTGCTGGTACCTTGTCACAGCGGCAGAGCAACTTCTCCCTGAGGTGTATTGCTTTCCATCAGTGCTCGAAATTAATCGATTTATTATGTCGGATGTGCAATAGAGCCAAACAGCTCGGCCAAAAATGCCTCTTCACTTCTCTCTCCCTGAGGTATCAGGAAGTGGTGTCGTTAGTTCAAGGGCTGCAGACGGCCAAAGGAGCATTAAGACTTGGCCAAGGTCGACTGCTGACACTTGCCTCCTAATTGCCCAGGAGCTGCATTGGCTTGCAATCTGCTTTCAGATGCAAAACTGCACTTTAAGAGATTACAGAGACACACCTGGAATACATATTACCAGTTAGCATCGCCCAAGACTTTTCCACTCTGTTTATCAGCTCTGATAGTTAATCCTGGCAAAAGCGGCCACAATACACAATCTCACTCTCTGTATTGACCACCGCTGTGGGCAGGTACACTTCTTGGCAGAGCAAACGGCACACACAGACTTGGTCCAGCAGACGCCAAACTATATTACCATGAAAATGAGTTTTACTAGACAGTATAAAACGGAAACAGAGGCGTCTGCATGTCCTCCAGTGGCTCTGCAGCTAATTACAGAAAGCCATAAAGCACACAGGAAGTACATACCACAGCATGTGTCTGACTGAATCAGTGTCAGCATGTTTTTCACCACGCATGCTCACGCACACGCTTTCATGGTTTATAATCAAATCAATGTGAGCAATATCAGAGTTATGTACCTCAGCTGTAACCTTAGTGCTGTATCTGCCATATGTCTGTCCATAATCTCTGCTCCATAAATCCTCAGAGACCCAACAGACGGTCTGGATGCCTACAAAAGTTATATTTGCTACTGAAGAGTATCTGTGGAGCAGCTAATAGCCTGTGAATGTCTGTCACACTGAAAGGTCTGTAAAAGGCAAAAACTACAGCTCAGAGGCATATCATTATACAGTATGAATGGAAACAATGATACAACACTGATGCATCTCAAAAAATTAGAATATCATTCACTAGCTGATATATATCAGTAAGTCAGTTTAAAGGGAAACTCATAATTTAACTGGTGTTGGTTTTACTGGTGACTCTGTGCTTACCATTCTACTATGCTGCTTGCTTCCCAAATTTAAGAATTAATCTGTCTTTGCACACATTAATGTTTCTTGGAAAGAGTTTGCTTGGTCACAGAGTACATTTACAGAGATAATTACTAGAAAAGAAGATTCAAGTGACTTTGCAAAAGCCTAATTAAAAAAAAATAAATAAATGGTAGCGGCTCATTAACTCAAACCATCTAAGACGGTTGAGATTGCTCAGGCATGTGCTGAGAACTGAGCATGGCCGGATCATAAAAGTTGCATGAAGATGGACACCGCCAGGCAAAAGACAACCTGGGAGGCCTAAAACCACCTGGTGCAGAACTGTGACACAGGTGATGGAACAGATGCGTAGAGGCGTAACATGCTGCAAAGGATTGAATACAATGGAGAAAGCTCATTGACACCTTATGTCCCGCAGGGGTCAAAGAGGAGTAAGTTACTCCAGAGTATGGGAAAGGCTGGCCTACACAATCATGGGGAAGACTGCTGACTTCACAGATGTCCGAAAGACAATCACTGACACCCTGCACAAGGAGGGTAAGACATTAAAGGTCATTGTTAAAGAGGCGGACTGTTCAGAGTGCTGTATCCAATCACATTAATGCAAAGTTGAATGGAAGGAAAAAAATATGGTCAACAAAAGGTGCACAAGCAGCAGGGATAACCACAGCATTTAGCTTCATTACTGGGGCTTCAAGAGCCACCACACACAGACGGATCCAGGACATGGACTACAACTGGCGCATTCCTTGTGTGAGACCACTCTTGAACCAGGGACAACATCAGAGGAGTTTTACCTGGGATGGACTGTTGCTCAGTGGTCCAAAGTCCTCTTTTCAGATAAAAGTTAATTTTGCATTTCATTTGGAAATCAAGGTCCCAGTCTGGAGGGAGAGAGGGGAGGCACAGAATCCAAGCTGCTTGAGGTCCAGTGTAATGTTTCCACAGCAGGAGGTGGTTTGGGGAGTCATTTCATCTGCTGATGTTTAGAAGTCCAAGGTCAGCGCAGCCGTCTACCAGGAAAACATTTACAGACTGTTGTTCAAGAAGAAATGGTTAACTGGCTAATGTTTCTCATGAAATGTTTAAAACATTGGACACTTTATGTTTAAAATATGTGTTTACATGATTTGCAAATCATTGCGTTCTCTTTTTTACATTTCACTCAGTGTCCCAACTTTTTTGGGACTGGGATTGTAAAAGAATTCATTTTCACATTTCAATACAGTACCAAAAGCAACAAATGACGAAACAGTATTGATTATTACAATTTGGTAAAAAAAAGTGAAATGATAGAATATAAAATGAAGCAATAATTATCATGCAATACAAAATTACAGGATACATTACACTTTATTGTTCCCTCAGGGAAATTCATCTTTGACTCCAGTGTTGTACACATTTCACTACCTCTGCAGTAAAATCAATAACTAAAAAGCAGAAAAACCAACAACAATATAAAATCATCATCTAATGCACATTACCCATATTCAAAGGTCTGCATGAAAACAACATAAATAAGAGAAAAACTTAAGAAAAAGATTTGGTGTCGAATCCTAGTTCCCCCAAAACCCGGCAGAAGAAAGTAAATGAGCCCTGAGTCAGAGGCTTTTAGGCTAATCGCACTGTCCGCCAGGTAAAAGAAGCACACCAGGAGTTCAGGATACTTCTGACAGCCAATGGTGGCATGTTTAATGAAAGCACTGGCTCATTAACACAGGCCTCAGACGGTGGCCCTGCACTGTCCCTTCCAGGCTTGTTATCTCAACAGCAATCCCCAATATCCATTGCTAATTGGCTTCAACATTCAATGAAGTTTCTAACATTGTGAGAGATTGTGAGAAAAGGTTTGTTTTTGGAGTGGGCTAACATGCTAGCAGCAGGATGAAGCAGGTTCACCCAATTTCTCCACCTCAAAGATGGATTGTGCACACAGTTAAAAGTTGGAGTTGGAAAAGGTTTGGGACACAGACAGGAGGGGGGTACAGCTGTCCTCCTTTTAGGCACAAAGTAAGCCATGCTAAGCACAGTGTAGAGTGCATGGATTACAATATCACCAGTGTAGGTACAAAGCATGCTGCACACTCAAGTTCTCTAGAAGAAAAATGTCACGTCCCTATTCTGTCAGCAGGCGACACGTCACAATCACTTTTATGTTTCTCTCTGCGAAAACTTAAAAAGAAAACATATATCTTAATGCAATGCAATATGACGGTTAATTTATGAAGCATTATTTTTACGTTATTCTAAATCACCTCAGCAGGGGGCTAAATTGCATCAAGGTAAGCTGCTTGTCAAACATTTATGTTGGCTGGCTGTTGTCAGTGAAGCAAACCTCGCCTTGCTCTTCTTTATGTTGTCGTGCCTTTTCATTTCTGTTTGACGGCTGTGTGTGTCAGGGCGTAACAGACAGGATTTGAAAGTGGGTTAGACAGACTAGCACGCTATATTTTCTCTCCTTTCATTTTACAAGTAAATACGGCCACAATAAAAACAAGGGAAGTCTGCGATTGTTATTTTTGTAGCTGACAAGCTGTTGAATAAATCTGCAGCAGCCTGCAGGCAGGTAAACCGAGGGATCATGCCGCTTCTGCCAAAGGCGTTTAGAGTTCATTAAGGATGTCTGGGGATCAAAAACACGCATATCCATAATTAGCCCTTCTGCTTAACCCTCCAAGCGTCAGCTCTGTGTGGCATGTACCTTTTTACCGTCTTACCTGGTAAGCCGTCATCTCTTTCTTTACTTGAAATGTGTTTTTCCTTTTCTCTAAGCTTTTCAGAAGCTGAATTGTTTAGATAGAAAGAGAACAAAGCTGATTTAAATCCTCAGGATTACTTACCAAAGAGTTCTTAATCCTTTTGGAGAAAATTGTTTTTCTTTTTATTAAAGTCTCTCAGAAGACTGAGGATACACTCATTGCATAAACTGCATGTTTAATGTAAAAGGATGACTCTAATGATGTTTCTATTCAACAAAATCAGGAAAGTATTTTAAAGAGGCAGCTTTGGAGCCAGAGGAGTCTGTGGAAGCATGTTTCTTTGCTCCAGCAGATACAGCAGGCCACTCTTGCTGTCAAACAGACTTCCATCTGGCCTCATTCCCGCTGGACTAATCACAAGCGTTTATCTAATATGAGGCTGGCTTGATAAGGTATTTGATAGAGGAAGCATAATAATCAAAAAGGCTGCTGTAGTTGGAACATCTGGATGTGCTATCGCATCAGGAAGCATAATTTACCAATCACAGCTTTTATTTTAATGGTATAAAGCAATTTGCAGGACTACAGTGAGGGATATATTTCCCTTATATGTCCCACATAATGATTACTATAATTTCTTCCTGCAGTCAATCTTTGTATGTTTGTTGTCCTTAATTTAGTCCAGAATCATAGTAATGTGACCTAAGGGCTGCAAAGACTGGTTGACTTTACTGCTATGCGATGACCTTTTTTACTTGAAGTTAAACAGTCCCTCATCACAAGATTAAGCATTTACAATGCCTAATGTGTAGCTCTTTGTACTGATATATCCAAGGCGTTTGACACTGCCGACCACAGTTTACTGATAAATGTGCTCCATGACATTGGCATGTCAAATCAAGCAGCATCATGGTTCGCCAACTATCTGATTGGCAATGTGTTCAGAGGGCTGGATTCACCTCTTTTTTTTCTGGAGGTCTGAAAGCTGTGCCCTAAGATTCAGTCTTAAGGACCTTGTACACTAGAGGCAATTTTTTCATACAAATAATTTGCACAAAATACTTTTTGAACCTGTAGTGAGTCAATGCAAGCTTCCACACCAGCAATGTAATTTCACCAAGCAGAAATGCGGCGGATATTTTTTCGAACCGTGTTGTATTTTTTCTAAGTTTCGCTCCGACCAATGATGATGCCATTTTTTTTTTTTTTTTTGTCGTTAATCAATTTCGCAGGCTTTTGAGCTTTTAGTCCACTTCTAGTGGTTTTCAGCCTTGTCTGCAGAAACTAAACCTGGTCTTAAATGCTGATAAAACCAAACTCACTGCATTTTCTAATACGAGTGAGTTACAAGGCGAGGTCCTGTCAATTTTAACTACACAAGGCTGACCTATTGAGCTAGTCTTAAAACTCTAAATATCTGTTTTCTTAGTGATCGTAAGCAAGCATAAGCAGCTGCTTTTTAGGCAGTCTTAGGTCCAAACGGGTTAAATAAAGGCTAAATAAACATAAAATAAAACAATGGACACCAAGAAAATGGCAGGTAAGGTGTATAATGTGCCTCTAGAAATCTAGTGACAGTGCATCATTTTATTTTTCTTTTTTAATTCTATGTTATATACCACATTAACCTTTTGTTGTTTGCGCTTGCACCAAAAAAGCTGCCTGTTTTAGGAGTATATGATCATGATTTGCAATATATAATATATAGTTGGTTGTTTCAAACTTTTCCCTTATCCTGTGGATTCATGCATGATTTCATCAACGACTAATCAGTCCACTCGACTTTTATCACTACAGTCAACTTTAAAAATTCAAGTCATGCAACCCCTAATGTGACCAAACAGAGGTGTACAGAGTGTTTCTGGGAAATTTTTCTTTTGAAGTCGATAAACGAGTGACAACACAGCAGTATTCATGTTTCACTGAGTTGACTCAACTAGAGTCTTTCAGAAGTAAAGACAGGCAGAGGTTCACCAATCTGCAAAAAAAAAAAAACAGGCATGCAGAGCATAAGCTCCTACCCAGTGAAAGTCTCTTTCAGGGAAACCCTTGCTTATGATGCTAAACCACATACCAGTGTTAATTTTGGCAGCTATTTTTAATTCTAGTCTTAGTTTTAATCTTTAAATGAAATGCATTTTAGGTTTAGTCACATTGTAGTCATTTCTATCCTTTTTTAGTTTTAGTCTAGTTTTAGTCGACAAAAACTCAAAACATTTTAGTCTAGTTTTAGTCCATAAAAAGTCCTCACATTTTAGTCTTAACTTTAGGTCCAAGCATTTATCCTCTTGCCTAAATCTGGTACCAAATCATGATAGTGTGTTCTCTGCACCCTGCCAAACCTGGGGTCCCTGCTTTCTACAGCTTAGAATCAGAATACAGCTGCATTGTTTTTGACAGATTTTCCCACAGTGGAGAAATATCACAGATTTTCAATGTCTGACGAAAACTACATTACATTTTAGTCTAGTTTTAGTCCTCTTCATGAAAACTAAACTTATTTTTTGTCAGCTTTGGTTATCGCAGATCTGTTTTTGTTAGTTTTAGTCTAGTTTTTGTCATGGAAAAAAAGGCTGTCGATTAATAGTTTTAGTCATAGTTTTAGTCGACAAAATTAACACTTCCACATACCAGATCCAACACATCAGCATGGCTTCACAAGAGTCAGGGTGCTGAACTGGCCTGCCTGCAGTCCAGACCTTTTACCAAACAGAAGACTTTTGGTGCATCATTTAACAACAACAACAAAAAAATCATCAAAGTCGACCCCGGACTGATGAGCAGCTAAAATTCCTAACAAAACTCCTGCAGCTGGACTCCTCACTCCCGAGACATTTATGGACTGTCGTTAAGATAAGAGATGTTGTATGCAATGGCACACATGGCCCTGTCCCTACTTTTTTGAGAAGTGTTGCTGACATCAAATTCAAATGGGGTGATATTTTTCATGAAATGGCAAAACGTCTCAGATTCAACTTAATATATTGTTCATGTTGTATTGTGGATAAAACATGGGTTTATGATACTTAACCCTTAGAGCTCGCAGCTATTTCTTCACCATCATATCTAATCTGGACTTTTTGTCTTAAAAAGCTCATAAAACATCAACCCTGTGGTGCACAGACAAGCGCTATACATCTTTCTTTTTAGGACAACCTGGGCTTTAAGAATATATCTACAGTAATGTCACTTAAATTTTTAAAAAGTTTCAGGACTCTAAAGACAAAAGAAAAAAACAAATTGGAATTTGAAACTCAGAGATTTTTATTTATAACACACAGAAAACATTAGTGAGTAAGCGTTTTCTTTGCACAGACTTGTTCCCCCATGTCTTGGGGATACAAAAATGAAAAAAATAAACATTTTGTGACTAATGGTTTTCAAATTATCTACATATAGACAAAGAAAAAGTTCATGCACTTTTTTGCAGTTAGAAACATTTGTGCCATTTCTCAAAGCAGTAGAGACGCAACTGGTTGACTCCACCTCCCACAATGCATTGTGGTAAACAACATGGTGATGCCCTAGGCAAAAAGCCGGCGTAAATGATCAAAAATGGATTAAAAATGGATAAAAAGACGCTCATTATCAGATCTAACAATGTGGATTCACTCTGTAAAGACCCCTAAAAGTCACCGAAGTTCCAGGCTTGCTAGAAAAGCGACCTTTAGGGCTAGTGAGACATCGAGGGTAGCAAGCAAACAACAAGAACGTCAGCTTTCAGAAGAAGAAAAGAGCAAGTGTCTATGACTTATGGTTCAAAAGTTATCTATGTTTTTATAATCTTGTTATTTGCAACAACACTGGCTTTAGAGACCTTGAAAATTCAGCAAATTTCTGGGCTCACAAGAAAATGTTCTGTATGTTCGCTATGGATGCATGCAAGACATGATTAGAAAGGCATAATGGGGAGCCTTCAGATAAAAAAAAACAGTTAAGTGCCTACGACCTATGGTTCAAAAGTTACACAGTGAGTTATAAAGGGGTGTCCTGCCACACAGATCCGTGCCATGTGAGCTCTAAGGGTTAACCATTATTGCATTATCTTTTTTTATTTAAGTGTCCGTAGTGCCCCAATTTTTTTTAAATTGGGGCTGTACTTAGACATTGTCTGACTAGAGCCATCCATGGCCCTTGATTGCGCTCATAGCCAGGGCAAAGACAAGAATAGGAACTGTTAAGGACCTTGCTGTAGGACCAACAATGACTACTGATCCCACCTTCCTAGAAATAAGCTATATGGACTATATTTGTATTTTTTTTAACTAGGCTGCACATGCATTTATTTCTGCTGTTAAATAAGGATTGGGTATGTGACTTCTGGAGTCTTTTGGAGTCAGCCTCCATGGGACACCCAGAGGAGTCTATGCATTAGATTAAAACTATACATTACATTAAATTAAGCATGATAAGGACTGTGGAGCTCCAGCCTAGCCTAGCTTAGAATAGCCCTCTCCCACACTAGGCTTGGTAACTGATTTTCACCATATAGAAACCTGAAAACACAGAAATAATGAACCCAGAGTTTTAATTTTGGATTAGTCTCATGATTCCACATTAACAGTGAGGTCTAACGTCCCATAACTGAATGACATGAGTGACAAAATCTAAAAATTATTAAAACAATCGAAGTTTTAGTTGTCTTTCCCCTTGTCTGTAAAAACCTGTAACAACAGGATATCAAAACCAGAGCTGTGACATCCAACCATGACACGTTACATCAGCAGCATTTCATCAGCTCAACATGAACAGCTCCAGTGCTCCGTCAGCATCAGTGCACAGAGTTCATCGTACCTCTGTGCACTCAGCAGTGTTGTGACTTTGCTCTGAGCCCTAAAACAAAATCCAAGCTATCCCCGCAAGGTGGAGCAAAACAGACTCGAAGCAACAAAAAGGACGAGATGAGCACAAGTGAAATGCGAGCAATTATGCAACCAGAGCGTACTGATGTGTTTGCTAACATTGAAAATGTTGACAAATGAAAACATGGCAGGGGGGACAGATCAGCTTCTTACCAGAGGCACAAATGACAGAGGCACAGAGGGATGTACATTTAAGTGTAATACTTAATGGATGTTAGAAAAAAGAAGTTAAGATGTGCAAAATGAGATTTCAGACTACAATGGCAGTGAAGTTTTCTATGCCAATACAGCACCAACCTCTCCAAAGAAGGCCTTGGAGCCGGCAATGCATATAAGAGCTAAAACCATGAGCAAAGGATCTGCCTGCAGAGCTCAGAGACAGGTTTGTTGCAAGGCATAGATCTGGGGAAGGATACAAAAAAGGTTCTGTTGCACTGAAAGTTCCCAAGAGCACAGTGGACTCCATAACTCTCAAGTTTTGCACAAGCGGGAATCTTCCAAGAGCTGGCTACTGGGGGAAGTTTTCCTGGTAAAAGAGAGGTGACAGAGAACCCGATGGCCACTCTGACTGAGCTCCAGAGACCCTGTGTGGAGATGGGACTAGGTTCCAGAAGGAGACCCATCACTGCAGCACTCCACTGATCTGGACTGACTGGGGCAGAGTCACTGTCCACACATGTTGATGGCATCACTGATGTCTGGGCTTTCACCTCTGGTGACAGGCCCAGAGACTGCTGGTGGTTTTCAAGCACCTGGGACATCCACAGCAACCCCCCCCGATGATACCCTAATCTGTGCTTACCCCCACATCCTCCTCTTACTGTCCCCTAAAGGTGTGGAATGTGTTACTTTTTTCAACAGATTATTTTCCTGTGCACCTGGTAATATGCAAGGACATCCAGAGAATGACATAGGTGTGTTAATCCTCCTTCCCACCCTCAAGTGCCCTGAGGTGGGCTTACGCGCCATTACAGCCCTTATTTCATAATATAATATTGTGCATCCATTAAAAAGCAGCACACTACTGAATGATGTGCATCAGAGAGGTTTTAGAGGTATGTATAATCTACGGAGACTAAATAGCAGGGTATTTTTTCTGTTTACCTGCACATACCCTACACCACTGATTCTCCCCCTCGGGGGTCTCAAGACACTGAGAAGGGGTCGTCAGATGCCTTAAAAAAATGAAAAATATTTTTAAAATGATTTCAAATTGTATATTTGACCCATTGTTATGGAAATATATGCATTAAATTAGTTAAATGTAAAAAGAAAAACATGGGAATTTGGTGATATTTATGAAAAAGTTGAAAAAGTAAGTTTGCACACAGAGCTGCACACAGATTTGTGATTTATTGATGACATCAGTGCATGTGTATTTTATCAGCAGTACTGGTGGTAGTATCCTGTATAGCAGTTACTTCATTTTGCAGTGGAAAAGTGTGTCAAACTGTTTATTTGTGCCACTTTTTAACCACTTTTTATTCAATTTGAACCCATTTTTGCCTCTTTTTACCCACTGTTGCCACTTCACACCAATTTTGCCAAGTCATGACCGATTTTCATCACTTTCTCCCACCAATTTTAACCCCTTTCTCCCCACTTTGTCACATTCTTGTAAATTTCAAACCCTTTCCATCACTTTTCTCTGCCTGTTTTTCCCTCTTCCAAACCAATACTTGCCACTCTACGCCAATTGTCGCCTCTGTTGACCCATAACTGCCATTATTAACCCCTCTTTACCACTTTTTATGCCCCTTTTTACCAGTCGTAACCACATTTCAGTATTTGTTGTGCAAATTTTTGCCAGTCTTACCAATTTCTGCCTTCATCTGGCTTACCATTTTGCCAGTTAAAACCACTCTTTCCCACTTTTAAATCCCATTTCAACAAATTTTCCACATATTTTTGCCACTTTTTATTCCCTTTTACCACTTTTTGCCATGTTAGCCCATTTATGCTGCTTTTTGTTTGTTTTGTTGCCCATTTTATGTAAGTTTTGCCACTTCTAACACATTTCAAATGGGTCATTTTCACAAATTAATAAAAAAAGATATTTGTTGCATTGATAAGAGTGGTTATTACTCAGGTTAAATATAAAATATGGCTTAACTTTGTAATGGACCATGGCTTTGCTGACCTCCATGGGCCCTCTCCCCTTATCCTTGTCTGCACATAACTATTCTTGAATGTGCATAGCTGTTTTCAGCCACCTTCAGATCCAGTAGGGGTCGCTGGCATCTTTATTTTGGGTGTTGAACAGGCTGAGAACCACTGCCCTACACACCACTGGTATTGGCTTGTTTCCTGGTGATCTGTTTATTTGTCTTGGAATACCCAGAAAAAACTGTTTTTCCTGTAATTGTGATTTTTTCCCTGAGATCTGGACTTATTTTTCCTCTAATTTGAGTATAACAAGCTGATAATGGATTTATCTCATTATGTCGAGATAATGAAGCTGTTTTTCTCTCCATCTAGAAAACAAAACAAGACAGTGGTCACTTTGTCTGTCGCTGTGTGGATTTTGTGTTTTTTAAACCTGTTAGGATACAATAAAAATGAGTCTCTCAAGAAAACAACCAGAAAATGAAGTATATATATTGACACGTGTGCACACGGTGTACGTAACTTCTACTGAAACTTGCACACGCCACACCTGTCGTCCTCTGGTTGACATACGTTCAGTTTGTAGGCTGCAGATTCAATTACTTTAAGTTTCTTTCATTAAGCTGCAGGAAGTCCAGAAGTTCCCTTAATTTGGAATCCATCTGTGTGAACTCCCTTCAACATCCGCTCTCCTTCTCTTTCACATGCATCAGTGGCCTTCGCAATTAGTTCAGATTAACTAGACCCCGCCGTGGGGGACCGAAGCTTCAGCCTAGCCCCTCCGCGGCGGGGAGGTCGTCAGGTTATTTTTTCAACTTGAAAGCTTTGCAGAGTCAGCGGTGACCGGCAGCTTGTCTCAACAAAGAGAGTGTTTTTGTGCACACTGCTTGCTCTGGTAGATTCATTCGGGCTACAACATCTGACATAAAGACCCTTTTCTTCCCTCGATTGTCATTAGGAGTCTCAGAGGGGTTTAGCGTCAACCTCTTCACCCCAGGAGAGAATTTATCGCCACTATCGCCACTAGAGATCAATGATGGTGTGAGACAGAGAGCAGGGTGGGGGCAAATAGAGAAAGACAGAGAGGGGGATAGATATTTAGAGAGAAAGGGAGTGTTCCACATCAAGTCGTAAGCTGATCGATTCCCTCCTAACAGGGCCTAGTAGTATTGATTGTAGTGTAAGTAGCTGCTGCACTGTGGCTTACACTGGAGCCCACACAGCACTGCTGTGATAGTCGACTGATACATAATAAAAGTAATTTACTTTGTTTCATTCAAGGTTTGGCGAATTCTTCCAAAGCCTTGCTTTGAAAGATTTTACAGCCTTGATATGACACACTAAGTCCTCAAACAGTACATTCGCTTTCACACATTTACTGAGTCAATAATTTCCAATGCCACATGGGAGTCTGCTCGACGCGGGGGGCCTATTATCACCGCGAGTGCTCACCCACTCACGCTTGTTTGTTTGTTTGTTGTTTCCATCTGAGGACGGTGTGTTTGTGCACGAGTGCGCGTCCTTTGGGCTGCACACTTAAAGAGATTTTTCTTGCATTGTGATTTCAGCACAAAATCCTGAGAGAAAGGGAAAAAGAGAGAGAGATAGAGAGGGTGAGATGAGCGGAGGATGAGGGGAGGGAGGGGAAAAACGAGAAACAGAATGCAGGTCAGGTCTCCAAAGATTACCGCATGAAGGTGGTCTAGGCAGCACGGCTAATTATGCGTGACATTACTGAATAAGCTGTTCCGCTTGCTACATTTTATTAAAGGGAGTAAGAGGCTGCACGCCTTAATTCATTATTCATTGATTTTAATGGATATTTCACAGTGAAAAGACAGGACAGGAAGGAGAAGAGAAAGTGTCCACCAGCTTGAAATATGCAGCCTTTGGAAAAAGTCGCATTTTACAGGAGATTAATTTGCTAATTTTGATGAACCAACTACAAATTAACAGATATTTCACCACATTCAGAATCAGATGATTTAAATGTCTAAAGTGATGTAAATTAAATCTGCAGCTTTTCCAAGACAACATTTGCTCAGTGATGGAAAGAAACAGCCCTACAAATAGTAATATCAGCACTTGAACTGTGTATTTCAGAAGTATGGAAGGCCGTTTGAGCATATACCATGCATTCAGAAAGTTCTTTCAATTTTTCTAATGTTGCTGCTAGATGCTTAGATTAAAAAATAATTTAAAAAAATCCCATTAATCTACACTCAGTACACCATCATGGCAAGGTGAAAACAGAATTCTAGAAATTTTTGCATTTTCTAAAAAATAACAGAAATATAAGATTACATAGGTATTCAGACCATTTTAAAAACACTTGAAATTAAACTCAGGTTCCCCTAATTTCTCCGGATCTTTGCTTAGAAGTTTCCAACCTTGACTGGAGTCTACCTGTGGTAAATTAAACTGATGGAACTGGATTTGTAAAGGCATACACCTTTCTATCGAAGAACTGCCTGCAGGGCTCAGAAACAGGATTGTTGCAAGGCAAAGATCCAGAGAAGACTATTGCACTGAAGGTTCAGTCTCCAATCTCATTTTCTCAAGATTTCTACTTATTCATCTAATTTTCTTGGGATAACTAAGCTAAGTTATCCAAGACAGTGTTAATTTCGTCGACTAAAACTATGACTAAAACTATTCGTCAACAGCCTTTATTTCCATGACAAAAACCAGACTAAAACTAACCAAAATAGATCCATGATGACTAAAACTGACAAAAACTAAGCTCAGTTTTTGTCAAAATAACTAAAACTAGACTTAAATATATTTCCTTTTTTGTCAGACTTTCAAAATCTGTGGTATTTCTCCACTGTGGTTAAATCTATCAAAATGCATTCCAGCTGTATCTCTTCTGCCTTTTAGCTGTAGAAAGCAGGGACCCCAGGTTTGGCAGAGTGCAGAGAACACACTACCATGATTTAGTACCAGATTTAGGCGAGGAAATAAATGCTCAGACTGAAAGTTAAGACTATAAGGCGAGGACTTTTTATGGACTAAAACTAGACTAACACTGGAGATGACTAAAATGTGACTAAACTAAAATGCATTTCATTTAAAGACTAAAACTGAAACTAAAATTAATAAGCTGCCAAAATGAAGGTTGTTCCAAGATAATTCCTCATGAATTTACTAAAAGTGCATGCTGTCCAGGGAAAAGGGAGTAAAAATAAAATGTATGCATGCATGTTTTTAGTGTCTGTGCAATTTATTTATTTATTTTTTATTTTTTGGAAAGGTTTTGTCCTGTTTCTATGTTCAGTTGTGTTTTGTTCCATTTTAGGTCCAAACTACAACTATTTTCATACATAAATTGAAGCAATTGAAGATTTCAAAGCATTTGGGTCACTATTTCTGATACGGGGGTAGCGGTGGGTACTGATACCCGACCATTTGAGAACCACTGCCTAAGAGCACAATGGCCCTCATAATTCTCAAGTGGATGAAGTTTGGCACAACCAGGACTTTACCTAGAGCTGGTCGCTTGGACAAACTGAGCAGTGGTGGGGGAGAAGGGCCTTAGTAAGAGAGGTTACCAGGAACTGCAATACTGCAGAAATATGGGGCCCCAGAGCTGTTGTGGTGAGTCATGAGATCCCTGTCAGTGTTAATTTTGTCGACTAAAACTATGACTAAAAATGTTAATCAACAGCCTTTTTTATGAGAAAGACTAGACCAGTGGTTCCCAAACCTTTATTATCGGCCCCCCCTTTGGCAGATGAAAATATTTTCAAACCCCTCGACCTGTCACCGTACGTATCCACATAAATGTATGACAAATACACCATTATTTACAATATTTGCAAATAAAAATCATTTTTTAGAATTTACCACCACATCAGATCTAAAAAATTGGGGTTTTAAACATCTGACTCTCTGAAGATAGACAATTCCCTGAAAATAAAAAGTAAATGAACATCTTTAAGATTTATATACCCAGTCCTGCAATAATTTCAGTGACAACTGTGGACTTATTTGGTACTTAAGATCTTTTTGCGTCTTGCATGCAGCTGTGAGACTGGCACTCAGTTCTTTTTCAATGTGCAGCTATAATTTGATTTTGTATTGTAGAGGCCACTGCCTTTTGCAACCTCCCTTACACAGGTAGGACAGTTCAGAGCACAGACAGGTTCCTGCAGATAAAAGCATAATGAGGAAGGTTTCTGACAGACAAATTCATCAGATTAAGAGAGCAGATGCTTAAATGCCATTACAAAGCAGCAAACAGGTATTTGAAGCTGCTGGTGCCTCTGGAGTCCCACCAACCTCAAGGTGTAGGATCCTCCAGAGGCTTGCAATCATGCATAAACCTACTATTCAGCCATCCCTAACCAATGCTCACAAGCAGAAATGGTTGCAGTGGGCCCAGAAATACATGAAGACTCATTTTCAAACAGTCTTGTTTACTGATGAGTGCTGTGCAACCCTGGATGGTCCAGATGGATGGAGTGGTGGATGGTTGGTGGATGGCCACCATGCCCCAGCAAGGCTGCGACGTCAGCAAGGAGGTGGTGGGGGAGAGAGCCAGTAGGCCCCTTTAGGGTCCCTGAAGGTGTGAAAATGACCTGGGCAAAATAAATAGAGTTTCTGAATGACCACTTTCTTCCATGGTACAAAAAGAACTGTGCCTTCCGTGGCAAAATTATCTTCATGCATGACAATGCTCCATCTTATGCTGCAAAGAATACCTCTGTGTCATTGGCTGCTATGGGCATAAAAGGAGAGAAACTCATGGTGTGGCCCCCATCCTCCCCTGACCTCAACCCTACTGAGAACCTTTGGAGCATCCTCAAGCTAAAGATCTATGAGGGTGGGAGGCAGTTCACATCAAAACAGCAGCTCTGGGAGGATATTCTGGCATCTTGCAAAGAAATTCAAGCAGAAACTCTCCAAAAACTCACAAGTTCAATGGATCCAAGAATAGTGAAGGTGATATCAAAGAAGGGCTCCTATGTTAACATGGAACTTGGCCTGTTAAGATGTTTTTGACTGAAATAGCCTCTGATTTCAGTAAATATGACCTCCTAATGCTGTAAATTCGACAAACGACTATTTTCAGTTCTTTACAACCAATAAAATGTTTTGAAACTTTGTTGTGCATACTAATCTGCAAAAGTGCATTTTGAGTGTTATTTTGTCCAATAAAATTTAAATTTTGCTCCAACGGTTGATGACTAGAAAATTACACTGACATCATTTGCATCGACTATTTAGGAAAATAAGAGAAAAATATCATTTGCATAATAATTTGGAATGTGGTTTTCTGGAAGCGTAATCAGAGTTTGTTTTGAACATTTTTGTGTGCATTGCTGTCGTGACAGGGATGGTGTCTGACAGTGGCAGAGGCAGGGTCCCATGGCTATGAGTGAGGCTGGACAGACATTGGCCAGGCTTTACCATAGAAACGCACCATTAGAGAATAACTAGTAGCATAGCTCACTGAGTAGTTTACCCAACACTGTATTCTCTTCATTAACCAAACCACAGAGGTAATCCAGTTTCATAAAAGACAACACACATTAATCATGAGACGGTCTTGTGTGCCAGAATTAAAGGGAATCAGTGATGTGGGTTTTGTTTGGTACAAGGCGTAGTGAAGACCTCCAGCTGAGCAAGTTGTGATTCTAATCCGTCCATTTGTTCTCCCTCCCTACGAGGCCTTAGTCAAACATTTTAATCTGCACACAGCAGTTAACAAAGTAAAGACCTCTAATTTAGTGCTGCTAGCAGGAAAATTATATTTGAAAGAAACAAATCACTGGCATAGATAAATGCAAATGCATGCTCAATCTAACCAAGTCTCTGGTCATGTAAAGGCATATTAAGCAGTCGCGTGCGCGTATTAACTGAACTCCTCTGCAGGGGCGAGCTTTGGGAGCAGCTGTTTTTGTGCATCTCCGGGTTGCCAGTGTGAATTAGAGAGAAGACTGCTCTGCCTCCTCTAAATGTTTCATGATGTTTACCAGGCTGTTTGTTCTGAGTGCAGATCAAGGGAGGACCCCTCCCGCTGGCACCCACTGAAGGGGGGTGCAAAGGGAGCAAGAGAGAGAAACAGAGGAGGATGAATTGGTTTCTTTATTGCTGAATTGATGGGTGGATTGAATCAGTGATGGATGTTTAGAGGAATGGATGTGGACATACATCACAGCAGGATCACACTTTCCCTAATGCAAATGTGCTGAAAAATGTGCAGAATGCTTAAGAGATTTTGTTAAATAAAATTCATTAGAAGTGATTATAAATCACATGTTTTCATTATGAAAAACCTCCCTGGCAGCTGGCCACATACAGGGCTGAACAATATCTAGTTATGTGCATGCATTATCAGTGCATATGTTAGGAAGAATTATTAGAACATGCAGCGCTGAGTGTGGGCTCGCCTCAATCAGAGTAAACATGCACAGTTTGAGGGCATTATCAAGACTGACAGGCGCCGCTGAGTGAAAGTGCTCGATCAAAAGACAGAGACTAAACCTTGATGGCTGGAGTGAAGGTGGTTTGATGGAAAATAACTAAACAAATATAACAAAAAGGATAACAATGACTCGAAAAAAAATCATCACAGAGGGCTGTGGCAGACACACACAGAGTAGAATATCATCTGCATACAAAATGAGTCTATTGCAGAAGAAGATTAGATACACAATGAAAATTAAACAGAGAAGCACAGTCAGTTGAAACTCTTCCACGATGTAAAAAAATGCAGCAGATCAGTTATGAATTCTGGGAGATTTCATAGCTGGAGTTTGTACACAACAGGCTTCAAGAAGAGATTCAAACGTAAACTTGTATTCAAAGTATTTGGATGACTTTTCCATAGTGGAAAAACTACAAACGGAGCTGATCAGACAGCATATCCTCGAAGACTTCACAGTATTGCATGTATTTGTACATAAAAAGCCAGCAGTACAGAATAAGTTGTGTAAAGAATGAAAAGAGAGAGAGATGAGAGGGAAGTTCAGACTCTCACCTTCACACATTTTGGCTGCAATTTTTGTGTGAGGTTGGCGTGAAATGTCACTTTCAGAGAGATACTGAATTTGTTGGACACAGTGTCCCCAGTTCTTGTGTTACAAAGGTGTTGGATGAGGTCAACCAAGGACTTCAGCTGCATACTAATGTGGGCCAAGTACAGAATACAGCAGGAGCAATGCAAGAGAACTTCTTCTGTTTGATTGTGGTGCTTTCATGTAGGTTCATGTCTTTACATCAAGGATAAAGATGAGCTGTAGTTATAGAGAAATAACCTTAAAAATACAGTAAACAGCTTGCAGCATTTCCCCTGCTTTGAGCTGCCCTTTTGCAAAAAGATGAAAACTTTGATGTTACTTTCATGTCCAAAATGTACACTAAGACTGCAGTCAGCATATCTCAGCATGAAGCCTTTTAATGAAGTAGAAATATACAGTAACAGCCCTGTAGGGCTGGGTTTTTCTTCTAAGCTTACCATACAATACAGATCACAATACATGTTGATCTGGGGTCTTTATTATAAAGCACTGGTTCTCAACATGGGGGTCGGGACCCTCTTTGAGGTCATGTGACACTGAGAGGGGGCCCAGATGCCTTAATAAAATGAAGAATATTTTTCAGTTGATTTCAAATTGTATATTTCACCCATGTTGATGATGCACAAAATCAGCTAAAGTGATGTTTTCCCCAATTTTTGAAGTTTAGTGGTATGAGGTACTTGGCTATAGTAGTGGTATTAGCCTCCAGGGTTTCCTGTGAAAGTTGATCCTGTGGTTATTATGAGCTCAGAGAGATCTGGCACATAGTGGCTATAGATGGGAATGTTTTATTTGCGTAGTTTAATGAGTTTTTACGTGAAAATGGGTCAATTAATTATATTGGCTTGCCTGTACGCTGTGTCAAAAAACGTATAAGGTGACTTATTCCTCCCTAAACAAAACCTTCTATGTCAGGCACTAATTTACGGTGCAGCCTAGTTAGTTACCTGGTGGTGTAGGTTGGGAAAATGCGAACCCATGCTCAGGATCTCTCCTGCTCAAAACTTTCAAACGAAGTTTCTCTGCTCTCTCTTTTAGCTCGCTGACTGTCCGTCTGTATAAGTTCTTCTTCGGTGTTACTATCCCTGTAGAAGCCCGCAGACCCACACAGCTGATCAGAGGATCAGTGCACTGCTGGAGGAGACGAAAGCTACATCGTAAATTAGTGCCTGACACAGATGATTTTTTTTTTGGAGAAATGAAGTTCTTTGTATGCTTTTGATACAGCGTAAAGGCGAGCCAACATATTTTCTTGGCCCATTTTTACGTTAGACTACGCAAATAAAATGATCCCATTTAAAGCCACTATGCCACGGATCTCTCTTAGCTCGTAATAACCACGGGAGCAACTTTCACAGAAATCACTGGAGGCTATTGCCACTACTTTAGCCAAGTACCCAAAAACACTGAAATATCCCTTTAAATGTAAAATTAAAAACATGGTCATTTGGCGAGATTTATGCTGAAATCAAAGTAATGTCTACAATATCTGTAAAACAAAAGTGTGCACACTGGCCTGCACATAGAATTGGGAAGAAAGGGCCCTCCCCAGCTGTGATTTATTCATAATATTAACACGTGTGTTTAGTCAGTTGCATTAGTGCTAGCATCCTCGATTTGGAGCTGAAAAGTGTCAAACTGTTTTTGGGTTCTAATGGTGAAAGTATTTATGTGAGCCACTTTTTAACCACTTTTGCCACCCAGTTTCGCCACAATTATTGGCCACTTTTCATCTGTTTTTGCACAATTTGTACCCATTTTTTGCCTTTGCCAAATGTCACCCATTTTCATCACTTTCTCCCACAAATTTTACCAATTTTCTTCCACTTATTGACACATTTTTGTGCAAAGCAGATGGATACGCCCATTTCCTTATTTCTCACTGGCGAATCCATCTTGCAAAGCTTTCATATGAACCGTTTGGGCCCGGTTAGAAAGTGACAGGACCAATCAGTGTCGAGGGGCAGGACTTTCAGGCGCAGTGGAGTCGTGACGAAAGCAAGCAGCAACAAGAAGCAGGTGCAATTATGGCGGAAGAGATAAGCGTGGATGCTGCTAAAGTGCCAGTTTTGTCAAAACTTTACATTTCTTCGTTAAAAGAAGAACAAAGAACAGCAGTGAGTTGTTTTCTTTTCAAAAACGACAAAAGTTGTGTACTGACCCCATGGTTTGTGTTATTCCTCTGTAGCTGCGCACGTGCCCCTCGGTTGCAGCTACGTCACGTGTTTTGTTGCTCTGATTGGCCCGTGAAGATTTGACAGACAGAACGTTCATCCAATCATACTCAGAGTCTTTTTCAAATCCTCTGCCCTTTCCCAAACGCTTACTATTGAAGGTTCTGGTGTGTCTGGTTATAGTTTCCCAACATTTCTCAACATTTGATGCTCGTGGAAATGCTGAATGACTTGATAAGAGCAGAACCCTAAAAAAAAATCACCATGATTGGATGAATGCTCTTTCATGTTCTTTACATTTCAAGCTTAACAGTGGAGCCAGTTGTCAAATTTGAGTCTTACTGAAGCCGGTCAGGATAAGAGTAGTCACGCTAATCTCTTCTTCAGCAGCCATTGTTTAACAGGCTTGCAGTACAGCTAATCCACGCCCCTAGCTACTGCCTCTGTCTCCTCAAATGACACTGATTGGCCCATTTTATTCCCTGGCAAGGAACAACATTTCAGACTGCAGCATTGCAAGATGGATCCTTCTGACACACCTTTCCTCTTCACTTCCTACATTTGAAAAGATCTGCTGATAGGATATACTGTTTCAGTTTTTAATGGATTAAAAAATTAGTTATTGTTAAAACACTTTCTTGGATGAACATTTTGTGTGACGGAGCCAAACTGGTAACCCTTTGTCTGAAATGAGCGCAATAACTGACAGTTTAATAAATGGACTACCAGTCCTTTTAGGTTTCAAAGCTTAGACATTTAACAGACTTTTCGTGTCAATCATTTCTCTTAAAGCGGAATTCAAACATGAGTCAAGTGTGTATCAAACAGGATGCACTGTGTGGCTGATGAAAACATTGACCTCCACACCTACTTCCCTCTTCACCACATGAAAGAAGAAATCAAGCAATCATTCTGGATAGATAAATGATCACTGGCACTGAGATAAGAGGAGAAGAGAAAAATAAAAATGAAATACAACACTATTCACTCAAATTAATCTTTTTACTGCACCAGAATGAGTGGCAAAGGTCAACGTGAAACTACTAAGCTAACTGGCAGATGCTTGAATACATTATACAGTAAATCACCATAATCAAGTACAGGTAGAAAAGTTACAGAAAGAAGATTATGAGCTCTGAGGCAGTAGCAGGATTTATTCTATAACAGAAACTTATTTTCACTCTAGGTATGCTAACCATATTAGCAATGTGTGCTTTGAACGAAAGCTCACTAGGTCTACCTTGTGTAGTTAAAGGTATATTCCAGCATTTTTGAAGTCGGGCCATATGAACTACATTGCAGTTGAAGCAGCATTGGCCATGAGTGATTTCAGTCAGCATTGCCTCTTTGAGAATGGCTCACTGGTTGTATTGGACAGGAAGCTAGGCTACACAGTGTAACAGATGGGTACAGTTTCTCCCTGGAATTTAGTGAGTTTTGGGAAAAAATGGGTCACAAAACAAAGTTGGCGCAAACATACACACTATTAAAAATCGTGCATCTTATTTTTTACTCACAAAGCCTCTGTGTTTTTGTCACTATTATGCAATGCTAACCTGACACACCAGGTACACAGTTTCACATATCTACTGTATGGATATATTCACATTCATTTGGGAAAGAGCCCATAGAAAGTGTTAAGGAAGGGCTGGATATTTCAAAATTTCTTGGCAGGTGATTGGAGGACCATTCCATCTGTCGTGACAGGCCAACCAGAGTGACAAGACAAAAAGCTGTGCCCATGCGCTTCTCCTGCAGACAGGCTACCGCTACCGTCGTTGTGAATGGTGGAACTCTTTCTTTAAAAAATTTATGCCAAAGCCGGCTGATAGATGTGCAATAACATCTTCTCTGCCAGAACAAGCTTTCAGTGTGACTCTTAGTTCTTAGAGGAAAGGAAAATGTGGTCCAGTTCTGATTAAACTGCCACTTTCCTACAGCTACAACCATGCTAACAGCTACCGCAGCAGCAGCCATAGGATACACCAGCAAACCCCACCAGTAACAATCCCAAACCCATGCTGAAGCAGACTGGGAGAAGAGCAAAAACATCTTTTCCATCATGAAAGGCTTTCAGTGTGGCTCTTCTCTCATTACCTCCACCAAGGAGGTTATATGATCGGGTGGGTTTGTTCGTTCGTTTGTTCATTTGTTTGTTAGATTGTTAGCAACATAACTCAAAAAGTCATGGATGGATTTTCATGAAATTTTCAGGAAATGTCAGAAATGGCATAGGGAAGAATTGATTAGATTTTGGGACTGATCCGGATCACCGTGTGGATACAGGTATTTTTTAAAGAATTCTTTACTATTGGGAGATAGGGCTAATGTCTGTGCTGTTACCACTTTACATCAGGAGATGGCGGACATGAGTAACTTCAATCCCAGCAGCAGTTTTTGGTGCGTTTCTATTGAAATTTTGGAGTTTATAGAGTTTGAAAGACGCACACTGGGTCAAGGAGACGAGTCAGAGCGAAAGACAGCGAATTGTATCGAGAATACTCACAATGCTGGGAGGAATAGAGGAATATTCACCCTCTGCCATGACTTTCAGTAGTCTGGTGAGACCATGGGTGCTTCCGCCATGACAGTCCACAAGTAGTGAAGCCAATACTTTCCCTCACCGTGTCTCCACCCCACCGGGGAGGGAGTAATCGGGGAGATAGGGCTAATGGCAGAGGTCTGCGCCCTTTGAGTGCTTTTCTAGTTTTATTAAAGAAATGTGGTCCAATTCCAACAAAACCGCTGCTGTAGCTCCATCTGAGCTAATCACTCCCCTAGCAACCACTGTATTCAGCCACTCAAAGTACAGCTAACCCTACTCTCACAAACTCATGCCAAAGCAGGCTGGCAGAAGAGTGAAAACATCTTTTCCATCATGAAAGCTTTTAATTTGGTTCTACTCTTAATTTCATACAGAAACTGTTCTGATAAAACTGACACTATATTGCGGCAGCCATTGCACTCAACTAGTAGAACATAACCCCGCCCATCGTTCTTTTCAAAAGACACTGATTGGTCTAGTGTGGACTGGAGCTTTTACAGATGGATTTGCTTGATGACAGACTTGGAATCTAGCAAATTCATCTGTGCTAGGTTAGGGCATTTGCAGGCTAAGATACCAGTTATGTGCTCTTACATTACAATACACAAATACACAAAGACTTACTGGGTATAAAATAAAACAATTTAAAGATATGATAGTGCATGTGGATGTTTGTCCTTCTGGAACTTTGTCCCATCACACAGGACCATCCAGTTCCTGGTCACCTCTCTTAAAAAAGCCCCTCTCCCCAGATTGCTCAGTTTGTCCAGGCAACTAGCTCTTGGAAGAGCCCTGGTTGTGCCAAACTTTTTCCATTTGAGAAATATGCAGGCATTATGCTCTTGGGAACCTTCAGTGGAACCGATTTTTTTTTCTGTAGCCTTTCCCAGATCTGTGCCTTGCAACAATCCTGTCTTTGAGTTCTGCAGGCAGTTCCAATGACCTCATGGCTTTTATTTTGCTCTGCTATAATTGTCAGTTGTGAGGCCTTCTATACAGGGGTGTGTGCCTTTCCAAATCATGTCCAGTCAATTTAATTCACCACATGTTGACTCCAGTCAATGTGTAGAAACAGCTCAAAAATAACAAGAGAAATGGGAGGATACATTTCTAGTGTCTACTTATATCCATGGGATGTTTCTGTTCTTTATTCTTTAAAACTAAACTTATGTGGTACTGAGTGTAGATTAATGAGAATAAACATGAAACACTTATAGCATCAAGCTGCAACTTAACAAAACTTAAAACAGTGAAGGGGTCTGAATGCTGTTCCACATATAGGAGGGAGAGGTCCAGGATGATAGGAGACTCATGTAAGTGGCACAAGAAATACCCTCTACCTCTCTCTAGCGCCTTTTATCTGGTAGTAAAGAACAAAGAGGAACCTATTAGTATTCTAGCCTCCAGCCTTATCCTTAGTACTCTTCCTCCTCTTATTCTTAAGCCACGCTGTTCAGCAAATATTTCCTTCCTAACTTCCCATTCCACAACGTTACCACCCCCCCCCCCCCCCCCCCCTTCCTCCTCAGATGGCGTTTGAGATGATAATTGACATTCTACAACAAGATCAGTGCTGACCTGGAAGCGAGCAGGGGGGCGTTAAGGCGGCGGCGGAGCTCACAATGCCTCTGCTGCTCTGCCGGTAATTACACCCAGAGCACGGAGATCGGCTGCTGCTTATTGAATTCATATCAAATAAAACTTTGGCAAAAGCGGCAGGTGAGGGTGTGCTGTAGCAATATCCCACCATCCAGGTAACTCCCGTACATCTCACATCTGTCCTCCCTTTCTTTAAACCCCCATAGCTCATTATTACCAGCACAGTCTCTCCTAATTCACTTATTCTGTCATATCTTTTCTTCCTCGTCTCCCTTTTTCCACTCACCAGGAGTCTGGTAGCCCCTTCTTAATCTGGTCCCCTTTCTGTCTTCACTTGCTCGAACCTCCAGAGTTCTTTCCCCACTCGTAACTTATCTCCTGCCTTTTTTTACTCTATAAAATCTGTAGTTCTTGCTCTATTCTCCTGTGCCCCCCCCCCCCCCAACTCTGCCTCAGCTGTGCTTCTACCTTGGCTCTGCATTTGTCCTCACCTAGCCTCTTGCGCCACCACTATCTATTTCCCTCTTATGACATTCTCTACTTCATTCTGTAATCATCTCTGCAGCTTCCTAGAGTCTAATCAATTCTTTGCATACTTTTATCATTCCCTTCAAAGGTCATGATGGACACAGAGTTGAATACAGATTACTCTTTAATGCTTTTGTGCACATAAAAGCAAGCTATTTCAAGCATGCTTGCATTTTTCTCCATTCTATCTCCACTACCTGAGGAATCCATGCTGTTATTTGCTCTGTTGCACTGCCGCAGTTTGAGTTCCAGCGCCCGCCACTTGGGGGAGACATTACCATATGCTTCTGTTTATTAACTGATCTTGCAACAAGCAGGTCCACAGCCCCTGCTGTTCCTTATGCACAGTCCATACTCTCTGGGTAGCTGCACCATCCCGTGGGTTCCCCTCCTCCTTTCTTCTCCTTTCATCCCTCCATTTGCCCCTCGAACTTCTTAAATCAGCGGCGATAAAAACAGATGCCGGATTGAAATGTCACAAGTGTATCTCAAACTGCCAGAACATTAACCTGCTCACCCTTAGGTGCCTTGCTTTTCTCCAAAGGAGAATGGAAGGAGGGGGGGCTGCTACAATAACGTAGGAGTAAGTGGCGTACGCAAGGTAGGGTGGTGAGATTTGCCATTTATTTAGAACCTGCATTGGTTACGAAGCAGGGAGAAGCACAGGCAGGAGGTTGGGAGGAAAACAGACGGCGTAAGCAAAGTAGACAAAAAATATTCTAGCGGTTAGGGGAGGGGGAGCAGAGAGCTAGAGAGAAAACAGAAGCAAGAGGGTCCACTGAGCAAGAAACACAAAGTCAAAGAGACGGGGAGGAAGAAGGAGGGTAAGGTAAAACGTAGGGTTTGGAGAGTCAGGTTATGCATGGTGATGGCAGCAGGGGTGAGCATTGATCTGGAAAGGGAGCGAGCAGGGATGCAGAGAAGAAGGAGTGCAGAACGGAGTGGATATGTGCTACATCTCAGTGGGAGCGATTTGGTTGATAATAGGCTGATAAAACCTCCGCCTGCTCTCAATGCCTGTCATAAATCTTTCATTGTTACCCTCGTCTCCTCCGTCTCCCCATGCTTCTTTTTTCATTTCCACTTGTATAGCCATCTCATCGGCCTTCAAGAATACAATACAAACGCCACGGAAACAGGACAGTGATGCATTTTCAAAAAAGACTGCACGACAAAAGGGCAAGCGGGAAAACAATGACGGAAGCTACGTCTTCCTGCCAGCAGTGCCAAAGCTAAGTCAAAGTGGATACGGCTGAAATAAAAAGTATGAAGCCTTGAGGATATTTTTCTAAGAGGAATGAAAATGCGAAAGGTACGAGGAGAAATCCTTGACTTTGACATGCACAACCACTATTAATGTTGTCTAACCTGAGGATTTGTTGAGCTACATCACAGCTTGGATGTCTCATAACTCTCTGTTCCCGTTGTACCTTCACCTGTCCTCTTACAAAAATCCCCTTCTTCATTTTTACAGACTGCACAGAAATCACCTCTAAACCCCTCCCGAATACTTCTCATCTCATCCTTTTTTCCATGTCTCCTCTCCCCTGACAGGACAATAAATCACAGAGGCTGTGAGGGTCTTGTTTGCGTTGGGGGGTAATTATATGTACCGTATGTATGCACTCAGGCCATGATGAATTAGCTGCCTTAAATAGGGCAGTCCTGAATGACATAGATGGTGGCACTGCCGTCACCCACCTCTAGACTGGCTGTTCTTGAAACAGGTAAATAGGTGAGATGGAGATAAGAAAATAAATTAAAATCATCAATTCGACTGACTGTAATAAACAGCATGCTTCTCCTCCCACTGAACACAAAGAGGCCCAAATATCCACATGGGGGCTGCTGACATCTTGTGAATTTGCAACCAGGACCTGTGCAGGGATTGGCTGGAAGAGTTTTTCCAATGAAAGCTCATATTCGACTTAGGATAAAGGGTTTGCTTCAAACTGGCACAAGAATTCTTTCTGCTTTACTTAATTTAGCAAACACATGGAAGGTTTATTGACTCTTACCTGCAACTTTCATATAACACTGACGGCGCTGCGCCTGGCAGTGTTGCGGTTTTGCTCCGACTGAAGGTGAGAAACTTCGCACACTTGAAAAATGTCACAGCACAGCCCTGATCAGCTTGAAACAAGAGGGAAGAGACCACCTGGAAACTGCAAGTTTATTTTGGAGTGGCATATCAACAGTTTTTTCATTCATTTGTTCATTTTGACATGATTCCATGATTGTATTGCTTCTGCCATGGGTGCCTTATCAGTGCACTTTCATAATGAATGCCTTGAGAGTATTTGTCCAATTTCACTTTCAGCACCACTGTGTTTGTGCACTTTCTGTCAAAAATGAAAAACAAAAAACAAAAATGAGAAAATGGTTTGGTTTTCAGTTTTTTTTCCCCCATTTTCTGTCAAAAACAGGAAAATTGCTCCTCCTTCTGTTATTTGAATTTTCTTTCAAAAATGAATAACGAGAATTTCTCCTGATTTCAGCCTGGTTTCAAACAGGAAATGGATCTGCCAGAAAATACACCAACTAGTATACCCCAGTAAAATTCTGGGAGGGTATGATGGTATTATAAAGTTAACCTCACCCAATCCTAGGTCTAGTGAGCTTTCACCATCAGAAAGCCCAACAGCTACTCTACACCTCTCACATGACTGTTTCCTTCTTGCAGCTGACAGCTTAAATTCACAGCTTCACTATCAGAGACAACACTGTGTTACCATAGGACAGGGGTTTTTTCAAACTTTTCAGCCTGTGACTCCCAAAATAAAGGTGATGAAGACCAGGGACCCCCACTGTTCCTAAGACTGATAGTTGAACAAAGCCATTCATATTCAAGAATCGTCCTGTGCAGGACTTTTTAAACATTACTTTGATTTCAGCATAAATCATAAGAAATGACCATGTTTTTATTTTTAATTTAACCAATTTTATGCACATATTTCAACAGAAGTGTGCAAAATATTCCATTTAAAACCATGCATGGAAGGCATCTCACAACCTCACTTTGGGAACCACTGCCCTAGGACAGTGGGAAATGTGGTGCTTGCAGGAAATGTGAATGAAGATGAGGGACACCACCCTCCCTCCGAATGCTGTCAATATTATTCAAAAAGCATTTTTCAAAATTCCAGTTTAAATATAACCTTGCAAAGCTCCAATCTACAATGGTTGTGCTGAAAAGAAATTAGACCAGACCAGTCACCATCATATGAGGAGAATGAGGCAATAAATATAGGTGTGGTTTAGTTGTTCTGAAAGCTGTAAACAGTTACTGGTGTTGTTGCCACGGATGTGTTTTATCAGAACTGGATCAGAAATAAAGAGCAAAAAAAAACAACACTGACAGCTTTGGAGTTTTTGATCTTTACAGTTTGAGTATATTACCATGGCTGCTGGAGGAGTGACTAGCTCAGATGTAGCCACAGCGGCAGTTCTACCAGAACAGGACTATACTTCTTTCACTGAAAGCTTTTCAAGACTGAAAGAATGATTTCGCTCTTCTCCTGGCCTACTTTGGCAAGAGCTTGCGGTTGTTAGAGGGATACTTTTACTACATTTTGGCAAAATTGCCCATTGCCATAATCCCTATAGTCTTACTAATAGGTTCGTTACCTTTAGTTGTCGGTGCAAGCCGTTTGTAGATCGGCGCTGCTGAGTTAGGAGCTGCTCTGCCAACACAAGGGTGTCTTACGGTATTCCGACTTTCCCTCATCAAACTCATCAAATACACAATCCAACAACTCCAAAACGCTCTTGTGGACAAGTTGTGACCTGTACATTCACCACGCTGAATGGTGAATGGTGAACAAATAAATTATATCAAACAGCCTTCAATATAAAAAATAACACTGATTTTACCACTATCACTAAGAACATAGAAGAGTTTTTAAAGTCTACTTTTATACATAATTAAACTTTATAAAGTTTGCAGAGCAGCATCAACATGAAAGGAGAAAATATGTAGCAGGGTTTTTTTTTCCTCCTGTGTTCATGTGCTACCTGATCATATGAAACATTTTTAATTAGCATTATTTCTGAAAATGACACTTAAAAGATGGAAATGAAATGCCTTAATTACTTCCATTATTGCTATGCAGTTTAGCATCCGTTAATTTAGAAACTAATTGAATTCCTGAATTTTAAGGATTAGACAGGCAGTTTAAAAATCAGTCATCTTAACCATCTTTTTTTAAACTTCAATACTTTTGACAAATACATAATGAGGAAAGAAATTAACACTTAAAACATGTCCTCCCATGTCCTTGTCTTACACCCACGATCTATCTAAAATAGAGCCAGCCAATTAGTTGTTCAGAAGTGTTTGTCATGTGTGAAATGATACTGTGACAAAGCCATCAAGCAACTTCTTTAACTATTCATGGAGGCAACAATCTTACAACATGCCCATGAACCAATTCAAGATTGTGTATAAACAAGTTCATATTAAAAGGCTTTCTGCACAAGTTTTAAGTTAAATGAGTTTTTGGCTGCTTCAATAATGAATCGCACTCTAAAGAAAAAATATCTTGTCACTACCTGCCTGCAGAGTTAATCGATAGAAGAGGCTCTGCTGAGAGGCTCTTGGAAGTTTTCAGAGCCAAACATTAGAGTCATTTGAAGCTTTTTAATAACTGAAACTGGAGTGAATTAGCATCCTTGGCCCTTTTGCCCAGAAAAAAAAAATGAAAACATTTTAAACACAAAGTGAGACACTAAGCGACCTCCAGCCAGCAGAAGAAGACTCCACTCTGTCTGTGATGGGATTTTAAACAAAGACAGAAGTGGGTTGAGGTAGGATGTTTCGCTTTTTCCGGTGTACTCGCCACTCTGTGCAAGCCATTGTCGTCCCTATGCTGACAAGTGATGTTGTGTGTGTTCCAAACGGCGTGACAGGATGCTCTATCGTTCAGTGTCAGCCGGCCAGACAGCGGGGAGGAGGAGAGGAGAGCAGGGATAATGCGGCTGGACTCAGGAATACGAAATGAGGGAGAGATGGAAGAGGGGCTGCTAGAGAGGGCAGGGAACGAGGCAAGTGGAGAAAATACATTTATCTTCAGGCATATGAATAATCTTTTTGCAAACCCTTTCCTGCTTCTATACATGCATAATGTTTTTCTTCATCACTGGCGATGGCACCTGTGAACATCTCCATGAGAGTGAGATACAAAGAAAAGGGGAATGCCTTGCAGACTGTAGCTGCTGTATGTTTGCATGTGCAATATTTCTTTAATCCTGTTAAAGTCATTCAGATGGGGCTTCAACTTCTCTGTTTGCACTGGCATTAAATAAAGTGATCCGATCGCAGCGTGCATGTACATGCATCAAGCATTTAATCCAAATAAAAGCATTTAGACATGGACAAAGCTGTCACGTCATTCTAATCAGTCAGAAACAGCAGAAAAAAGCTCTTTTTTCTTTTTAAACTAAATTGAAAGTGGCCTGATTTAAGAAACTGATCACTGATTAAGTCAAAGTAAGTGGACACATGCATCAGCCAATGATACGTCCTTTTATTAATAGAGTAAGACAAGTTGAAGTACATGTTTTAGTTGACTGGCACATGTTAGAGAACGCTTTCCTCTGTATAGAGATCCAGTTTAATCAGAACTGATGTCCCACTGTGAGCTTATTAAGCTGGTATCATTTTCAGTCTAGTTCCCGGGAATCACGAGCGAATCACCAACTCCACCTGTGTTGTAAACAAACGCCGTTATCGCTGCACGCCTCCTCCGCTTTTCCCCTTCCTGTGCAAAGGAGTTTTTATCGTCCTCTCTCCTGTCTGTGACATTAGATATCTATATTTTGTTTTTTGTTGCATCAAAATGTATTCTAAACACCCTGAGCAGTCTTTTTTTCTTTTCAGGTTCAAACTTCTGCAACCTATAAACATGAAAATTAGCATCGATACTAGCAAATTCTTGGAGCTTTATTGGCATGAATGGTAACAAACGTTGTTGCCAAAGTAAAATTAAGTCAAACAGTTAAATAAAAAATGCAAAGTTTTTACAGTTATGTAATTAATTATAACCAGTATATATACACGCAACCATAAAAATACACTATATGGACAAAAGTATTTGGCCACACCTGTTAGCTATTGAATTTAGGTGTTGCAATCAGACCTGCTGCCAAAGGTGTTTAAAATCAATCATCTAGCCATGCAGTCTTCATTTGCAAACATTTGTGATACAAAATGGGTCATTCTGAAGAGCTCAGTGACTTCTAGCATGGTAGTGTGATGATGCCACTTTTGCAGTCAGACACTTTGTAAAATTAGAAAGTGGAAGCATTTAGGACAGGGGTGTCCAGACTTTTATTGGGGGCCACTTTGATAAACCTCGCCTTTAGTGTTAAAATAAGAAAATGTTAGAAATGTTAGAAAATGACAAAAGAAATAAGTAATCATTCTCAAAGGTGTTGGGCCAGTTGATCAGGTTTCAAAGAGTCCCTGGTCAGTCTGTACTGGTTCCACCTCTCTTCAAGATGGAAATGATGCTTCATTCAGTATGCAGGGAGGCTGTCATCTCATCTCCACATTTACACTTAAACAAGAGCAAACTGTATGAAGGTGCTGAACTTTCTAGTAGTATTGAGGCTTGAAGAACATTGCATGCTATGCTTTGTAAATCAGACCTTGAGATTAAGCAGATAGCAAAGCAAAGGAGCACCATCACTGGCTGCTGTAATGCTGTAGTTTGCATTTTTTATAGTGTTATTAATTGAGATATTATTTCAGTTGTCCAAATGGTTTCCATTTACCCTACTATCTTAACTAAGTCGTGATGAAATGACAAATTCTTCTTGTCAAATGTTTGTTTGCAGAAAAAGCACAGCAGCACCATCTAGTGTTGGAACCAGAAAGTATGGTAACAGTCGAGCACAAGCTTCATGGTCCACTGTGGGCCATCTTTAATTTAATTTTTAGAAGTTTATGTGGGTCAGTAAAAATGGACTAGGCCATAGTTTGGACACCCTGAATTTAGGAACAACACCAACTTATTAGACCCTTTTAAAATCCCAGAGCAGGTCAACAACAGGGTGCAGGGTGCGTACAAATCAACAATGCTCTTTTGATTCCATAACTGAAGATTTCTGAACTTCCACTGGCATTTAAGTTAAGACAAAAACTGTGCAACCGAAGGTTCATGGAATAGGTTTTCCTAGCCGAGCAGCTGCATGCAAGCCTCACATAAACAAGTCCAATGCCAAGCGTCATATGGAGTGGTGCAAAGCACACTGACACTGGACTGTGGAGCAGATGCTAGATGCCGGGAGAATATTACCTGCCTGAGTGAGTGAATTGTGCATCTTAAGTTAAGTGAAGGGGGATAATGGTACTGGGCTGTTTCTCAGAGGTGTCAAGTAACTAAGTACAAATACTTCGTTACCTTACTTAAGTAGAAATTTTGGGTATCTATACTTTACCGGAGTAATTATTTGTCAGCCTACTTTTTACTTCTACTCCTTACATTTTCACGCAATTATCTGTACTTTCTACTCCTTACATCTTAAAAATAGCCTCATCACTGCTATTTCATTTCAGCTTGTTTTCATTCTTTCAAAAAACACAAATAAAAAACCCAAAAACCTATCCAGATAAATCGCACCATCCGGATAGAGTGAGTTTGATTGTGGTTGGATGAGAAGTATAAACGTAATACCATTCCGACACCCTATTGGTTTGTATGCAATCCATCGCACCTGTGCACAACACACACGTCACACTCCAGCAAGGAAATAGCAGACGTATGCAGTCTGGTTGGACGATGTCCGAGGCAGAGACTCAAGAGAACTCTTGCGAAATGTCCCAACCAAGCACCAGCGAGGAGGTTGGTAGTACACATACATGGTTCTTGGATGTATTTGCATTGTACTACAATGCGTTCATTTTCAATGGGCATAAATGTGGCTGAAACAGGTGCATCCCAAATTTTTCAACATTAACATTTTAATATAACATTATAGTCAATATGACCTTTAGAAAATGTTTTGTTGGGAGGTGGGGGACTGCACTATAGGCCCCTGTGGAGCAGCCTAAGCTTTTGTCCTTAATGGAATTTTTTCCCCCTTACATTACTTTTACTTTCATACTTTAAGTAGTTTTGAAACCAGTACTTTTATACTTTTACTTGAATAGAAACCTTGAGGTACTTTAACTTCTACAGAAGTCTTTTTAAACCCTAGTATCTATACTTCTACCTGAGTAATGAACGTGAATACTTTCGACACCTCCGCTGTTTTTTATTAAGGTTTGGGCTAGGCCAATCTTAATGCTTCATCATGCCAAGACATTTTGAACAATGCAATGCTTCCAACTTTGTGGCAACAGGTTGAGGAAGGCCCTTTTCTATTCCAACATGACTGTACCCCAGTACACAGAGCAAGGACATGGTTTGATGAGTGTGGTGCTGAAGAACTTGACTGGCCTGCACAGAGCCCTGAACTAGGCCTTCTCCTCCAACATCAGTGCCTGACAGAGTGAATGGCACACATTCCCAAAGAAGCACTCCTGGATCTTGATAAGACTCTTTAAAGAGGAGTGAAGGCTGTTAATTCCATATTAAAGTGCATGTATTTGTGTAAGATGTCTTCTCAGTGAATTTACATTGATATTAATGGGACTTGCTACAAAGTTTGTGTACGTTTATCAAAGATTTTTCAGCAAGAATAAGGAGGATGATTGTACAGAAGTAGCAGCTTATGTTATGTACCTGCATGCTTCAGAGACTTTAAAATTACTTCTTGTTGATGAAATATACGCTGGTTTGGATCAAGTGTGCCCTTTTAGATCTGAATCCCATCATTGGCATGTACACATGATGCAATTTTATTCTGATAAGGCTTTTATTTTTTTATTTGTGTCCTTGTTCACATGGCTAATGATGGTAGATTCAAAATATCAAGGCAACACAGTACATGTAATCCTGCTGCAGGGGATCACAGTTGTATCTATGGCTCCTCTGATGGTCACCATGATAATATGACACATAGCAGAAAGTTTTCTGTGTTCGATGTCCACCTGCACAAACAAATACAAGCAGTAGGTCATGCATGCCTAGACAAAATCTGACATTGAGACCTGGAAAATCTATTTGTGAGTGCAATGATGTGTATGTAGCTGATGCTGCTGACTTTGTCCATGTTAGATGTGTTTTATCTCACCTGGAGAGGGATCTCTACTGTTCTGTCTCATTGGCTGTCACAGGTATGTCCCATCACGACTCCTTCTCCCGCTCCCTCTCTTCCTCCTCGTCTCGTTGGCACAGGCCTGGGCTCTCAGTGGAGGTGTGCTCACATCCAGCTGGTGTGTGTCATGCTCTGCTGCTTGGTACTGCTCAGTAATGGCCACGGTGGCCAGGAGAGCAGCTGGACATGCACATATACACACATGCACAGGCAAGACTCACTATTCATTCCCCTCATTACCATATTGCCTGTCTCTGAGAGAGAACAGGACCAGGTGGAGAGTATGTGCTGTTGTTTCACCCTGGAGCGCCATCCAAGCGCCTTGGAATAGCTTTCAGCGTGATGACCACTGGCATGCTTCCATTCCCATCAAACCACAAAATACCAGTGGACTAAAGGTTTAAGCCCGGACTTACAAAGCTGGACCGGAGCCTAAAGTGGCAGTAACAAAACCGTATCAATCAAAACGGCTCAGCAAACAAATCCATCTTAGTTACACGTACCCCAGATTTATTTCAAGACTCTGGTAACCACACAGTTTATCACATTTTGTGTAATAACTTGTGAGGGAATACCCAAAGCAAGAAGTACTGGAAACCGCAGCTGGTTGTTGTAGTGTGTTTAGTTGTTGGACAAGCATGAGAATGTCCAGACATTTCCTTCACCCAGACTTTATGGAGTCCTTATTCTGCCAGATGTCCACTGCAGATTAGATCGTTTGGTTTGTGTGAAGCACAAAGCTGTGATTATGAAAAGTTTAATGACTTGTGTGTTGTTGTTTGCTCTCGCTGTTTGTCTTGTCAGTTGCAATTCCATACTAATTTGATTTGAAGACTGCATCATTTCATATATTACTTTCTATGATTCTGAACTGATTCAAAATTTCCAGTAATCCATATTTGAAAACATATTTTACATCCTGGCTGTTTTTTCAGGTATAAGTATTTTCCTCTGCGTGCCGTCTCAGACGCTGATGCTGCAGGGGCTGTATGGCTCGTTAGCTGTGCTGTTAGCATTGGCAGTGCTAGCTCTCAGTGTCGCTTATGCTTACAATGCTGTGTCAGATATTTACATACTGCCTACACTGTCTATGGAGCCCTGAGTAACTCCCGCAATTTCCATATACAATGTCTGCGCCACACTCCGTAGCACCATGGTTTTGCTCTGACTGAAGGGGAACGACCTCGTCCACTGGAAGCATGTCTAGAGCGGCGTGCAGCCCTGATCAGTGGGCAGAGATCACAGAAGATCTGCAAGTTCACACAGGAATAGTATGTCAACAGCAGGTTATTTGACCTTTTTGGGTCAGCCCCTCCCTGAGCTGCCACCTTAACGTGGTGGAGGGTTTTGCGTGTCCCAATGATCCTAGGAGCTATGTTGTCGGGGGCTTCATGCCCCTGGTAGGGTCTCCCAAGGCAAAGAGGTCCTGGGTGAGGGACCAGACGAAGCGCGGCTCATAGACCTCATATGGCAGAACGGCAGGAAAGACTCAGATCTCCCTTGCCCGGACCTGGGTCACCGGGGGCCCCTCCTGGAGCCAGGCCTAGGAGTGGGGCTCGATGGCAAGCGCCTGGTGGCTGGGCCTGCACCCATGGGGCCAAGCCGGGCACAGCCCGAGGAGGCAACATGGGTCCCCCCTTCCATGGACTCACCACCCGTAGGAGGGGCCATAGAGGTCGGGTACAGTGCGAGCTGGGCAGCGGCCGAAGGCGGGGACCTTGGCGGTCCAATCCTCGGCTGCAGAGGCTGGTTCTGGGGAAGGCAGGCAGCTGAAATGAGTTTCCTCTGCAGGGTGTCTGGGCTCTCCCTTAGCGATAGGGTGAGAAGCTCGGCCATGTGGGAGAGACTCGGAGTAGAGCCGCTGCTCCTCCACGTTGAGAGGAGCCAGATGAGGTGGCTCGGGCATCTGGTCTGGATGCCTCCTGGACGTCTCCCTGGTGAGGTGTTCCAGGCAAGTCCCACTGGGAGGAGGCCCCGGGGAAGACCCAGGACACACTAGAGAGACTATGTCGCTCGGCTGGCCTGGGAATGCCTCGGAATCCCCCGGGAAGTGCTGGATGAAGTGTTGGAGAGAGGGAGAGAGGAAGTGTGGGCTTCCCTGCTTAGGCTGCTGACCCCACGACCCGATCTCGGATAAGCAGAAGAATATGGATGGATGGATGGATGGATGGGTCAGTTTATTATCCCCTCAGATATGAGTCTATGATATTGTTGCTTACGCAATGGATGAGTAGATTAGAAAGCTGAAAGGTTAATGTTGAATTAAGAATGTGTGGTTATATGTAAATTTTTCCGTCTAAATTCCCTAAAAGTTAAATTTTCCTTGTTAATGGCACTGTTGTAGCTCAGTGACCAACTGACCTCCTGGTGACCCTTTGCTGTTGATATAGTGATGATTTCCGATTGAGAGTCTGTCCAATGTGTTGTATTCTTAAAGAACTGGATACTCTATGCTTTAGACTTCCTGTTTGCAGCTTTCTGATTGACTTAGTACCGGGACTTCTCACCAGTCCTCTGGTCCCCTCTCCTGTCCCTTACACAGCTTACAGCTTTGATGGAAAATCCATTATAGCGTCTACATCTTTTCTGTACACAAATCCAGGTGAACTCACCAGTCATTGTTCTGAAGGAAAACCAGAGTATCAAACATCTATCTCTTCTGGACAGTCCAGTACTAGACTGGATGCAGCAGTCGAGCAGCAGGCACCGCCAAGGAGTCTGATGCTCCACTAATGCCTGTTCCTGCTGATACTGCCGCCAAACGAGACATCAATATTCAACAACAACAAGGATTTAGATTCATAATAGTTTTTTTCCCCTGAGTTTTAACAAGTTTCTAATTAAGTACCTTTCCTGCTTAAGCCCGCACATTTCATTCATATTAAATATTTGGTGATGTAAACACAAACAACACATAGTTACCTTAAAAGTTGTTGATTTATGTAAACCAAATTTGATCAAGATTATAGAGTCAAACAGCTGAAAATCCAACTACTATCTGCAGTTTGGGCTCTTGCATTTTTGTTACTTTACAATGTTATAAATTTTAAGAATAAAAACTTGAAATTTTCTAGTTACTGATGTCAGAATTTGAGACCGTTTGAACATGGACATTTCAAGTTTTTTTATTGTATTTTTTTTACTCTGAAATTTTGAGTTTGAATTCTTTTAATTATATGAAATGTTTTTTTTTTTCTTAAAAAAATGTACTTTGAATTTTTTGCACAAAAAGTAACGGATGCTGTTTATTTTTTATCTTTCAGGGTCCCATGCCCCCCCCCCCGAGATGTTTGTCCCCCCCTCCCAGGTTGGAAACCACTAATTTAGGCCATGGGTGATGGTGTTGCAGTCACAGACACATCGTCTCGACACTCGAGGCAGACACTCAATAATTTAAGGTGAATCTTCAGTGAGAGTATTCAGGCTATCAGCAGCACCTCATTCTGGTTCTCGTCAATGCTGCGGTCACATATCTGGGCATGCTGCTGGTTGTATATTGTAAGGCTGCAGGCATCCTGACGTGGTGAGCCTTCTTTTAGTACAAAGTTGTCTCATCTTCTTTCTCCCTCTAAGTTGTGTTGCAAACCTTTTATGCACTTGAGCAAGGAATAATGGAACTAATATAATAGCAAGCTGGTGGGGAAGGGAGGCAATCCTGCTCCACCATTAATCACGTGCAATTTACCTTTCGATAAAAATGGAAATTTACATTTTGCTCTATTTATCCCTGACATACATGTCCATTTCCAAACCCTACGCCTGCCAGGTCCAGCTATAATTATGCTTAAATATATATGTGACTTCAGTATGGTATACAGCCACATAAATTAAAAATGGATTCATTTATATAACCAGTGTTGCTGAAGGCCACATTTCCAGTCTCATTTCATTGGGGATTATTCTCTAGACTGGGATTTCTTGCTTTATAATTGATCCATATTGCCTTCAATAATTGGTTTTGATTTGATGCTATAATAAGATGCTCGGGTTCTCGTGTGTCCTGTTGGTTGTAATTAAATATTTTGTCTGTATGGATTTGAACACTTGCAGCAGGTTCAGCTTGGGTAAAATGCTTTGTTTTTCAAGTGCTCAGGTCTGCGCGAACACAGACTTTGTTCCACATCAAAGCAGACATGGATTTGTTGAGGATCATTTCATGTGTGTGTGGACAGCTTGTTTGCTACCACTTATCTCTTTGAAACTTCAATATACTCCAAACATCTTTTTCAAATTTATCGGAGCCATTATTCTAAGCCCAGCGGTATGGAGCATATTTATCCTGCTTGTCCTAAAGAAAGAGGCACATTCAATGGAGACGATCTCATTTGAAAAACAGAGTAGATTTCACTCAGGGGATTACAGGTTGGCATTATTTCAGTGTGAAAAGCCATCAGAGCAGTGACTGCACACACTGCACTGCTAGCTTTCCAGAACGGATACACACAGCTTACCATAAGAGCTCTTTTTATTTCACTTAGCTTCATCCAATACAATAATCTAATTGCTTTATACCATGCAATTGTGCAGCAAGGACTCCATTAATCCAAATCAGACACTTACACTTTAGGCTGCTTAAAATGTACATCAGCTAACTTCAGTTTATAAAGCCACAGGAGGCAATAAAACTTAAAAAATGTTGGTAAAAACAACACATTTTAGGTATTATATATCCCTAACAACATTAGAGTAACCAAACCTTCAGTCCACTCTTTCAGCTGATAGTCTATGTACATGGGGATTTGGTGGTAATGTTGATCAGTCAAGGTCCAAATCTCAACATATGTGTACAAAGTACTTAAATTCTGCATTTTGTGTTGGAAATATTGGTTAAAATATGACTAACTGCACAGGTAAATGGTTATTAGAATCCCAAATCCAGTGGCTGGTGAGGTAGACAAAATTCTGGCCACTTTAACCCTTTAAAACCTACAGGATCACTGGTGCTCCCATCTGCATATCTATTTATAACCATAGAATTAAAGCAATAATTCCTTTTGCATGTAAAACCAGAAGAGTAACACTGACATATTACACATTGAATGTGTTCCAGACTGTTTTATTCTAAAAATATCCTTCCTTCTTTTGCGTAAATGTAGCAAAAAGCACACACATCAAAAACAATATAATATAATCCGGGCTATAAATGTGTTGTTTTCTTGCAGGTCACGAGTCGCACTTATTATTGTTTCAACATGGTCTTCTGCAAACATACAGTATGTATGCTCAAAGTATCTGGCACACTTAGAGATTTGATACACTACAGTAAATAGTTTATGTTTTTAAAAAGATGCTGTCTTTTTGCAAATTCAGAACAATTTCATTTTATTTTATTTTTTGCCAAGGTTTATAAAGATGGGTGTATTTCAAAAATGAAGTTATTATCATACACAAACTAAGATTTTAGTGGTTTGAAATGATCTTGTGCAACTTTTTTACAATCACAATTTTGAGGGATATAGCTATGACATCTTAACCTTGCAAAGCAGATAGAAAGGCCCGTTTCTGTGTTTCTCACTGGAGAATTCATCTTGCAAAGCTCCCATCTGAACCATTTGGGACTGGTTAGAAAGTGACAGGACTGATCAGTGACTAGGGGCAGTACTTTCGGGCGTGGCGCAGTCGTGACATAAGCAAGCAGCAACAAGAGGCCGGTGGCGTTATGGCGGAAGACATTAGCGTGGATGCTGCTAAAGCGCCAGTTTTATCAGAACTTGACGACATTTCTTTGTTAAAAGAAGAACAAAGAACAACAGTGAGTTGTTTTCTTTTCAAAACGACAAAAGTTGACAGTCCCTATGGTTCGTGTCATGCAGTTCTCTATGGAGTTTATTCCTTGGTAGCTGCACACATGCACCTCGGTGGCGGCGAGTTGCTCTGATTGGCCTGTAAAGATGTGACAGACAGAACGTTCATCCAATAACCCTCCGAGTTTTTTTTTTCAAAGGCTCTGCCCTTTCCCAAACGCTGTATATCGAAGGTTTTCCAGATGGATGTGTTAAAAAAAAACATCTGGTGCGTCAGGTTAATGATATCTCTGTATTTAGGAAAATATTTTAATATGTTTCTTTGCACTTTGGAGCAATTTAATTTGTTACTATGGACTTATCACATACATATCATTAAAATTTGGGTTCTAAGGGTTGTATTGATGTATAGTCAATTCAAATACTCCAAAAAATGGCAGTACAGCAAAAGATATATATGTAAAGATATGCTCCGGAGGACATGTTCTATGGTAGGTCATAAAAGGTTAATATCCACGAGGTGAGGTATATGAAAGTATGTAAAACCAAAATAATGGAGGTAAAAATATGCTTAGTGATTGCTCAAATGGCTAGTTCATTCAGGAATATTCTGGCAAAAACCCAGAGCAGAGCAGGCGTCAGTGACAACAGAATGACACTGATCAAGTCAGAAGCAGAATGAAGGAGGAGCTGGGGTGGAGGAAAGTTGCAAGAGCAGCTTACAGAGAGAGCAGCAGAGTGTCACCATGTGAGAGCAGTTTAAGGCAGCATGGAAGCGATTAGCCAATAGTGTGTGTAGCCGGCCATCAGCCAATTAGGGTTTGCATTATTATGGCAGTGCCTGACTCTGTGGCCTGCCTGAGCTATGTTGTACGCTTGATTTAATGGCTGACAAGGCAATAGACAATAATTTCCAGGTTTTCCAGAAGGCCAGTTAGATTTCAGGGGGCAGTGTTTGTTCCTAACTTTCACTGGCCCCTCCCCTGGAATATTATTGGTACTACTGTTTGCTGCTGTAACCCATCAGGAAGTGAAGAGTGTCTCAATTTAGTCACAAAAAACCCACATCCATATTTTGGCCATATTTTGCCACTGGGCCATATTGGACACCTCTGGGTTAGGTGAGTACGAGTGTCTGTCCATCTTACGATCAGAAATGTCATTAACAACACATCTCCTAAAAAGTAGGGATGGGGCCATGCTAACCATTGTGTAGCACCCCCTCTTCTTTTAACAACAGTCTGTTAACGTCTGAGCAGTGAAGAGACCAGTTGCTAGAGTTGTGGGAGAGGACTTTTGTCCCATTCTTGTCTGATGTAGGATTCTAGCTGGTCAACATTCCTGGGTCTTCTTTGTGGGACTTTTCATTTTATGTTTTCTATTGGTGAAAGGTCTTGACTGCAGTCACACCATGCTGTTGTGATGGATGCAGTCAATACGCAAGGCCGTCCCTGAAAGAGGCGTCGTCTGGATAGGAGCGTATGTTGCTCTAAAACCACTATCTACCTCTCAGTATTGATAGTGCCTTTAAAGTTGTGTAAGCTACCCATGCCATAGGCACTAATGCAACCGCATCCCATCAGAGATGCAGGCTTTTGAACTGTGAACTGATAACAATCTGTATGATCCCTCTTCGCTCTAGTCCACAGGACATGGATTCCATGGTTTCTAAAAATAATTTAAAATTCTGACTCTTCTGACCACAGAACAGTTTTCCCTTTTGGCTCAGTCTTTTTTAAATGAGCTTTGGCTCAGAGAAGAAGGCAGGTTTTCTGGATCATGATTTAATATGACTTCTTCTTTGCATGATACAGCTTTCACTTGTATCTGCAGATGCCACGGCAAAGTGTTGACAAACAATAATTTCTGGAAGTGTTCCTGAGCCTTTACAGGGATTTCCAGTCCAGAATCACACTTGTTTTTAATGCAGTGAGGGCCCAGAGAACATGAGCATCCAATATAGACTTTCAGCCTTGTGCCTTGGACACAGAAATTTCTCCAGATCCTCTGAGTCTAATGATATTTTGGACTGTTGATAATATTTAAAGCCTTCACGATTTTACATTGAAGAACATTTTTCTGAAACTGCTCCAAAATTTTAGATGCATTCTTTTGCAGAATGTTAAATCACTGCCCATCTTTACTTCTTCCTTTTATACCCAATCATGTTCATGACCTGTTACCAGTTAACCTGGTTAGTTCAAGAATGCTCCGTCAGCTGTTTTATTCATTTGTGCCAATTTGTTTTCCAGCCTTTTGTTGCCCCGTCCCTACTTTTTTGAGACGAGTTGCCTCCCTAAAATTTAAAATGAACAGATATTTTCCATAAAATGGTCGAATGTCTCATATCCAACATCCAATAATGTTGTTTGTGTTCAATTGTGAATAAACTATGGTTTTATAAGATTTGCAAATTGTTGAATTCTGTTTTTCTTTCTATTTCTATTTACAGGATGTCCCAGCTTTTTGGAATTGGTGTACATCAGCGGATGTGTAATGAGTCTTTTAACATGTGGGCAGACAAGCTCCTGTCACATTTTACCACTTTACTACTCAATAGTTTCATCTCAAAGGCACAGAGCTCTTATTTTTTACTCTTTTGAGGATGGAGAACATTCTTGTTTGCCATTATATATCGGCTAAAGTTGGATTTTAAATATGTATGGTCGTAAAATATATAAAATGTCTTAATTTTACTTGTGTAAGGTCTGAGATATCAACTAGCACTTTGACTGAGACTAGTGACATGCAGGACTGGAGTTTTTGGGTTGCTCATCAGTATACGCGCGTGAGTCTGTCATATGAACATTAAATCTCAAGAATACTTCAAGGGATTTCCTTCAAACATTGCACAAGCTCGTAGGATTTTGGAGGTCAAAGGTCCATGGCATCATGCCTCATGTCACTTAGAATCTTAAGAATACTTTGAGGTACTTTTTTTAAACTTTGCAAAAATGTCCACTCAAGAATGAACTGAATACATTTTGTAGATCAGGGGTCAGAGGTTACTGTGACCTCAAGTCTGTTGAGCACAATGTTTCAAAAATGCTTTGAGGTATTTTTGACAAACCATCAGTTGGTCTTGGGGTGAACTGATTAGGCTTTAGAGGTCGAAGTTCATCATTTTGAACATCAATTTAGCCTCCAGATATGTTACTAGCTCTGGAAACTGAAGTTCAATTCAAATATGCACAAACGGCGGTACAGAAATAAGACTTCTACCACTCACACTAGCACAAAAATCTTCCAATCTCTTCCTCTTGAGGTGCCACCTTACTTATCCTGACACACCAGATAGGCCATTTTATATGTATTTATTTAATATTCATCCGTCAAATCTCAGAGGGTGATTGGACAAAGGTTCTGTCGGTCAGTTTCATTAAGGGCCATTCAGAGCGCCAAGACAAAATGAGGTAGTAGGCATGTGCAGCTCCGGTAGTAACCTGAGCTCGACAGACAGGTGCTGACGTGGTTTATGAATGGTGGCCTGTTGTTGGACAAAACTCATGAAGAGTGTAACCCGGGTTAACTAAGCTTTTGTTGTGAAGGGCAACTCCAGCGTCAGTGTCACTTCCTGCCAAGGGTGTACAACCTTAGCTTGACAACGACCCGAACTTCCTTTGAAGCCACTGCACAGACGCTGAGCAACCGCCGCCACACAGAAAAGTTTGGAAGCATTAACAACAGCTTAAAAGTGAATAAAAACCGTTGGAACCATCTCCTGCAACTTGCTACCTCCTGGAAGGGAAGAAGACTGAAGACTAGTCCGTTGCAGTAAAAGAATCGCATGGTGAGCGTCATTTATCATGCAAACAGTTCGAAAGTTAATGCTAATGTTAGCGCCGCTAGCCGCGGCTGCTAATACCTTGAACTGTGTATATTATAATATGATGCTAATGTTAGCTCTGCTAGCCGCGGCTAATACTCCCCAAGCAAAACTCTATTCATTTAGCTGTAGCCATTAGCCAAGCTAGCACACATTAGCAATGCTAACTTCAATGGATCTTAATAGTGTGCCACGTGTTGAATTATCTGATATGCTTAATGATCAACACATTTATTCATGCTCTGAGTAAATCATTATTTTGTTTAAATATCTTAATTGCTTTTTAGCACTTTAAAGAGAAACTTTATTTAATGTTTAGAGCACTTTATTTTTGTTACCTGAAGCAGTTAATGGCTTCAGTGGGTGGCAAATTTGAGTCTAAATTCCCATTACATGGTGTAGATTAATGAATTTATTTTTGTATATGATGTTACCATTATTTAATTATTGTATCACTGATACAGTGATTTGAAGTTCATTATTTGGTTTGTAAAGTGCAATATTTATTGTATTACTCATACAATCATTTAAGAATGCATTATTTGATTGGTAAAGTGCATTATTTCATTATTGTATTACTGGTAAAGTGATTTAAAGTGCACTATTTATTGGTTATTTGATAAGTGTGAATCTATAGATTTAGAAAAATATTGTTATTGTGTTTAAATGAGATATTATTTTCATTTCTAAAGTCCATTAGTTCTAATGGTTATTATTTTGATAACATGAGGTAACAAAATAATTTGATGAGATCATGCTAGTTTTATTTCATCATTAGAAATTAGATATTAAGTTTAATTCTGACCTTACTACTATAGGTCAGGTTTTCTGGATCACCTGGAACCGGAGAGTGACCGCTGGATTCGGTTGGATGTTGATGGCGAGCTACAAAACCCATGGAGATGAACTAGATCCAATCCAATTGCATGCAGAAGATTGAGAGACTATGTCAGCCGTGTGGTAGGACTGTGCAAGGCTTACGCGTATTCTGGAAGGCATTAAGGGAAAACTCACATAGAGCGAACATTTTTTTATTTTTGTTTTCCATTACCCGGGTAATAAGGTCAAAATTGTATTGTGACTGATTTTGTGTTATAACGATTTTGTATTATTGGTTCTTTGAGGAAAAAAATCACTAAATACAAGGAGACGTCCTTTAAAATCAGTTATTGTATGAGTGTGTTTCTTGTGGTATTGTTTGGTGCACCTTATAGGCTCCACAGTCGGTCCTAGAAGCTTCTTTTCTTATCTAGCCCTTGTAGATTTAAGTCACTTACCTTTACTTTATTTAACACTTAATTTAAAGCTAACCTCAGCATAAAGGTTACAAGAGACCAGTTAGAAGATGTGCAAAAGAGTCTTTTGGTTTGACTCTTTGCTCTTGTTTTAATGGAGAAATGTGGCCTCAGTTCTGATAAACTGCTGCAATACTTTAGCTTACCCTTAGATTAAAGCTTTGCAAGACAGATCAGCCTCACAGATATGGAATCCAGCAAATCCTTCTGTTTTGCAAGGTTACACCATATTTTCACTTGTCTGGCAATGGTATAACTTGCAGAAGCTTCAACAGCCAGAAAGAGGTTCCATTTTTTTTTTGTGGTTCCCTGTTTCACATGAAAATAGCAGCAGTATTTACAATGACACGAACAGAGAAGGAAAGAGGGGGAAATGCAAGTTTAAGTAAATTTGGCTTCAAGATGTTAAACAAATGACAAGGTCTCTTGGAAGAATTGCAACAAAAAAAATCCATCTTTAAAACTTTGGATGAAGGGAATTAAAGACACTGAGTACCATATGAAATGGGGAAACATCTGATGCTGCAGTTTATCTTTGTTTAGGTCTTCAACTGTCTGTTTTCTTTACTTTTCTATGGAAATGTGCAAATGTGTTTGCATCCTCAGCCACAAGCTACAGTAGGGTTGAAGAAAACTAAATATGTTCAAGAAAAATATAGAATTAAACATGAAAAAAGTTGCATTGATGAAGAGTATGCAAACACAAGTAAAAGCAAAAGACAGAGAGAGAGAGAGAGAGAGAGAGAGAGAGGGAAGGAGACTGATGAAAAGGAACAAAGAATCTCCATGACTAAGCAACAAAGATAATAGCGGCGTATTATAGATGAGAGAGATGAAACAGACCGGGAGATCAGCAGAATAAGGGGCATGAGGTGGGGAATAAGATTGAGAAAGGCTGTGGAAAGACTTGAAACATTTAAGTAATTACTTATTTCTTTAAAAACTGTGTAATTTGATATGTCTGCTGCAGCGTTGTGTTTCTGACACAAACTTCTACACCAAGTGTAGCCCCTCAAACAGAGATATCCCTCTTTAACACTCTTACCTAGAGAGCGACTGTCACTCCCACCGGCTCTTACAGAGGGATTATGTTACTTTTCTCAGCTTCTGCACGGTAAAGCTCACTTTGCAAACAAGGAGCTCAGTCAACTTTAGCCCTTTTTTTTTTTTTTTTTTTACCTAAATACGGCACTCAAAATTCACCTACTTAAGATACTACAAAGTGATGACCTGCTGAACAGGACACTGGGGTTTATCGAAACCAGTTGAACCAGTTGAAGAACACATGATTTCTGCATAGAAAGAAATGCTTTTAAAATGCCATGGTCTGCATTCTTAAGCTTCTTTTGTGTCCTGAAATTAGTTACATAAGACTACTGTGCTCAAGAAAAAAGTACAAATAAACTTACTGCCCATCAAATCCATTTGAATAAAAGTTAAATTATCCAATCTGAAGTTTACTTTAAGTTCTAAGTAGCTACTGAGGAGTTGTACCGTAAAATATGATCTTCCTAACCTGACACCAGATGGAGTTGTTTCACACCTTCAATACTAAGCGTTTGGGAAAGGGCAGAGACTTTGAAAAAACTTGGTGTGATTGGATGAACGTTCTGTCTGTCACATCTTTACGGGCCAATCAGAGCAACAAAACACGCAAAGTAGCCGCGACTTAGACGCGCGTGCACAGCTACCGAGGAATGACGCAAACCATGGCGACTGTAGACATGTCAGTACGTTACTTTTGTTATTTTTGAAAACAAAACAACTCACTGCTGTTCTTTGTTCTTCTTCTAACTAAGAAATGTTGTCAAGTTCTGATAAAACTGTAGCTTTAGCAGCATCCACGCTAAGCTCTTTCTCCATACTTGCACCCTGTCGCTGATTGGTACTGTCACTTTTTGACTGGGTCCAAACGAGAAATTTTCAAGATGGATTCACCCGTGAAAAACAAGGAAACGGGCGTATCCATCAACTGTGCAAGGTTACAATCTTCCCTTACTTGCATGGGATCTCCAGTCAGGTTGTTCAGGCAAAGTCACACCTTTATAATAAGGTGAAATGCAGCAGCTGTTTAAGGATATGATGTGGAACCATTCTTGCTACACTCTACGTTGTTGTCAAAGCTAAACCGCTGGCCAGTTCCATGTTATCGACCAAAAGCTTTAACGTCCTTTACTCAGTAATAAGGCCTGAGCACTGAGACTGCGAGAACTCTATTGTAATCGTTGGCGTTTTCATTCTCTGGTGGACACAGTATCCATACTCAAGTAGAACCACGTCAAAAGTAAGAAAATCTAAGCAAAACAACAACAAAAGATCAATCATACCAGCCCTAAAGATCATCGGCCCACCAGGAAAATGCCCCATATGCCAGTTCAGCTGTCCAGATTTGTCTATACTGCATTTACTTTATAGCATAGTATTTTTTTTTTCCTTTGAAATGGTGATCAAGAGAAAATACATGGAACAGTAACAAGAAAACACAACAAACACACACAAAAACAAACAAACTAACAAGTAAAATTAATTAATACAAATAAAAACAGACATGAAATCCAACGTTTTTGTCTTAACACTCTAGATATGTTGAAATATGATTGTTGTAAAAATGTGAAAACACTGAAATCTACATGTGACTGAATTCTGGATTTGGCCTGTTTGAAACTTTTTCACCTCTTTCCTGGCTGGGTTTAATGTGGGCAGGAATGACCCTGCCCTTCTAACTCTACATTATAAAATCACAGCGCAGTTCATCGCAGTACAGTCAGCTGATGTCACTGCCTTTATTGAAAGTTAACAGTTAAATGCTGTTTTTGTTCATTGTGAGGTAAATTTGACAAATCTATCAGCCACAGTGGCTGGTAGACTTTGTCTCCTCTCTGGCACAGAGACAGGCAGCTCTACTCTGATCATAAGGTCAACATTCAGATTGTGACATTTTTTTTAAATCTGAGAGGATTGTATTTCTCCTGAGTGGGCGTGGCTTCAGCTAATTCAACAGACACGCCCACACCATCCTGGAGCAGAATTTACCACTTAGTTTTTCATGATTTTGATGCTGAATTTTATAAATTCAGTGATGTTTTATTTGACTGAAATTAGATTTAGGGGTTCATAACACAGTGACCTGCCATATAACAAACCTAAATACAGATTTATTTTCTTTTTACAGGGTCTTTAAGGGGAAAAGGGGATGCTATAAAGAAAGTATAGTTGTCCTATAAATCTAAATAAATAAATAAACACATATACAAAAAAGGGGGTTAACTAAATAGACTTGCATTTAAATTAAAAAAAGTTTAAAAAAAGATCAAATAAAATAATAATAGCACTAACAGTTATAGTAGACATTTAATGGTAGATTTAATAATAAATTATAATAATCATACGGTATTGGATTTTTTCAAAACTGAATTTTGTATTTCCTTGGATTATCTTTGTGAGACAGTAAAATAAAATGCAAAAAAATCATGAATCAGAAAGGGAGAAAATAATTATTTCACTGCAGTGTACATGCATGCACCTATCAACATATAATAATACGTATACTCTATATATGGTGGCCGGTAAGGGCAAACAGTCTGCAAAAGCCAGATCCACTCTAAATGAAACAAAAGGGCTTCAATAAGAAACGTGTACACCGAGATGAAAATGTGTCATCAGAGGGGGGAATCAGAACCAGAAGGGGAGGAATATTCGCACCCTGATGTAACGACATACTGGTAACGAGTATTATTACTGCGTAATGACTTTCAAAACACAGTAATAAGTCTGTCCTCGGCTTGTTCTCTCTTCATCTGTCTGTCTCTCCCTCTCACTCTTCCTGCTAGAGCGGCCCCTGGAGGCCAGGTGCTTTTTTATGCCTCTGGTTTTGAAGAGCGTTTAGGATCAGGATCGTTTTAGGTTTGGAATTGTTTCTATATTAGAAGCGTGTTTGTCATTCATGAATTTGTTTTTGATTCTTGGAGAGTGTTTTGTCAGTTGCATCGCATTTCTTCTTTTGAAGTTAGTTTGGATTTTTGATTGTGTCTTTAAAGTTGAAGCGTTTCTCTTATTAAAGCCATTTTGTTTCATTTAGAGTGTGTCTGGCTTTTGCAGACTGTTTGCCCTTACGGGCCACCGTATACACATAAACACACATACATACTTACAATCCTTATACATTCATGAATACACGCACATATCAAATTGCACAAAGTTTTTCTTTCTTTTACTGAGACTTTCTAAATAATTTTGGAGCCAACAATGGAACGAGAGTCGGTGATGTCACCTAGGTAAGGCGGAGAGCGGCCAACAGTGGCACACGGACCGCCAGCCATGCGGCGGCAGCCCCCCAGTGAGGACGCTCAGGGCGTGGTTGGCATATCAATTCAACCACCTCACTCACTTTCTTATTTAATTGTATTTATTTATTTAATTTTTATTATTTTGCTTTTGTTTTGTCTATAATTTCAAAATGGGCTTTACTGGAATAAACTTTTTTTTTTTTTTTAAATCTAAAACAGTCCCTCAACTGTTAGAGACAACAGGCGTACTTGTGCTCTTCTTTTACCTATTTCAATCAAGGGGCGTGTATTTCTGTTCAGTGCTTGGCACTGATTCAGCTTTTGTGAAACTCAGGTTTGACTCAGAGCTACTGCTTGCACTTGGATTTGCTCTTCTTGTGCTAAAATTGCAATTACTTTCTGTCACTCAGCCATATCCCCTGGCCTCTAGGTTAAACAGTTCTTCTCATTCTTAAACAGAGCACACACTACCAGATAATGGTGCCTATTTTGGGAGAGATTCCCAACAAACCTTAGCAAAGGTTTGTAAGATTCTAAAGGTTCTATGGATCATTTTCCAGATTTCCCTGTGGTGTGAGGTGTGTTGAGAGTGATCTTTCCCTCTCTGACCTGCTCAGAAGATGATTGGACTTTAGTTCATAAATATTAAACATGTTCACCATTTAGATGTAAATGTAAATGTGTTTCTAGTTGGTGAAAGGTGCTTTAACATGCATGCAATGAAATCTTGGACATGATTGTGCAACATTTTCTAAAGCCTCTTTTTTTTAACGTCAAGAGTAAAATTACAGTAATTACATTAATGCAAATGATTTCTGTAATGGATACATGTAGTTAACCATACATGAACTAAACTACTCAGTATAATGGTAACTATAATAGTAATAATAACTATAATAGGTTTGTGAAAAAGTGCCACAGCCAGTGTTTGTTTCGTTGGCTTTACTAATGCCATACTTTGTATGCTGAATGCTGCCAAGCTTGTTGTGAGTTGACCACATCAGTCCATTTTCACTGATGGTTTCACACAGAGAGCTCTGGGTTTCTGTGGAAACTGCCTCTCTTACTCCCTTTCCTTTATTGTACTTACTTGAAAACATGGCCTTGTAATATTTAGCTGTTGCGATTTGATCATTTATTTATTCACAGCTTTAGCCTTGGCCACAAGTTGACTCTTCTCCCTTTATCTCTGCAGAGATCCCCCTACTTTGAGCTTCTTGTTGTCTCCCTCTGTCTCTGGGTGTGGTCATCCTCACTTCTCTCCTCTTATACCACCTGATTGCCTCAGCCACCTCATCTGCAGTGCATATACACTCTTAAAAGTAAAGGTGATGAATAGAACCATATAAGGTTCTTCGGCTTGTCCTCATAGGAGAACCCCTTTTAGTTCCTGTTAGAACCCTTTTGTAGGGTTCTACCTTGAACCCAACATAAAAAGTTCCACCCAGAACCCTCTATGAGAGGTTCTACAAAGAACCCTGCAATGGTGTAGTGGTTTCACTGATAACCCTTACTGAAGGTTCAATCCAGAACCCTTTCACCCTCTAAGGGTTTCATCCAGAACCAACACAGGGAGTTATTATGCATGTTAAATATATTAGTTCACATTTTTAGTGGGGTGTTTTTTGAAATGTGACACCATGAGTGAGGGGGTCAATGTTGCAGACCACCCTGTCTGTAAGCGAGTGTATCTGTGGTTAAGAATAAATCATAGCTGCTTATGCTTCCTGTGCCAGAGCTTGTCAAAGTCATTCAACTTGTCTGGGAGCCTTTCCTCACCACAATATGAAACTAGACAATCACAATGGTTTTATCTATTTAGAATAACTAAAGGTTGGAAATATGTTAAATTTAGTAAAACCAAGTAAATTTGTTCATCTAATACCTATGACAGTCAAAAATCATTTTTTGAGTGTATTTTGAAGATTGAGGGTTCAAGACATGATCTTCCAAACAGAGAGCACATCATGTTGCTTCATTATATATTAGCACTATATTCTTAGGTTAAGTGTTGTACATCATGACTTGGAAATTACCACAAAAAACAATATCAAAAAGATCTTCAGCAGACAAATGCCCCTCAACCCCATACACAGTGTATCTCACATTAGACGGACTAACCTATTAACATAGTTTTGGTTTGTGGCAAAGGAGGGTTCCCACACCAGATCTGAAACTGGTCAAACAAAGGGCTGGCTTTGGCTTGCTTGTTAGTGAAGTTGTCTGTCTTGGAGACTGGGGTTCAAGACCCAATGTGGGAACCCTCCGCTTTGCTACACTGCTCAATACATGTATCCATCTAACTACTGTATGGCATGAAATGATGTAAAATACATTCAAGACTGTGGCAGAAAAAGTACAATGAATTGATAAGGGTATTACAGATACATCTGCATTAAAAATACTGTTTGAAACATGGCTAAACATTTAAATATTTGAGGGTGAGGATCTTCTGATACCCATGTTTTCAACAGCCCTTGAAGAACTCCTTCCAAAAGGGGTTCTCTGTATTGAAACGGTTCTTACAGGAACCCTTAGTCTTACAAAGAACCCTTGGAGAACCCTTTTTAAAAAAAAAAAAAAAAAAAAGGTTTTTCAGAAGTTAATGGTTCTAGGTAGAACTTCTACCCTTCAAGAAGAACCCTTTTGGAACCCTTACTTCTAAGAGTGTATACATACCGGTTCTCCAGTCAGTCCCCAAGCTGTTCAGTCTACGTGTGGTACAACATTTAAACCAACGCTAACACTTGTACAAGAGAGATTAGTGTGTTTAGTCAGCCTACTGACCTGTTTCTCTGGTGCTCTGTATCACCACAAAATTAGCATGGTCTAACTGCAGACCACAGCTCTCAGATGACCCCCATGCAGACCACTACTGTGAGATTTCTGATTTCTGATCAGAGGTAGGGTAAGAATCAAGGTAAGGGTTTGGATACCAGAAGTTAAAAACCTTACCCGCAAAATCTGCTTGCAAAATGTTTTCTGGAACCAACTAAACAGTCTAACTGCATGATAAAAGCTCCATAAAAACCACTGTAACACAGCTAAAGTTGCTATGTTGGCTACATAAGCTACATAGCTAATGTAGCTAAAGCTTATGAAGCTACATTAGCCTGTGCTACATTTGCTAAAGCTAGACCTATTTAAAAAGTGTTTACACAAACAGTGGCTTGCTTTAGCTTTGTTAGCTGTAACTAAAGCTAATGTAGCTACACTGGCCTATGTGGTAACGTTAACTGTGTAGCTAGAGTAGCTACATTAGCCATGTAAAGAGAACCACCGCTGGTGTGACTTCTTTTTAAACAGGTCTAGCTTTAGCACAGGCTAACATAGCTTAATTAGCGTCAGCTACAATAGCTATTTAGCCAACATAGCTACTTCAGCTGCGTAGCTTCACATAAATACCTCTCAAACAGGTCTATACATATTTTTATCCTGACTAAGACCTCTGGTCTTTTTTCTAGTCTAATGTTGCTTAGACTGTAGAGTTGCTGTGTGTTTACTTTATGAATGTAAATGCCAGACTTTATGAATAAAGTAACAAAACAAAAAAATAGTGAGGGGAATATGTTGTTCTGGAAAATTACGTGATATTGGTTTGGATACAGTACCGGTCTACATGAGGTACTATGTAGCCTTAAAGGTAGGATCAGATGACACAAATTTAGCCACATGTTGACCCAACTGTATGCTGCCTCTGTAGCTGCTCATGGCATCTATGATCAAAATAATATATTCATGTGATAAGTGTAACCTGGGTGGAAAAACTCGAGTACTAGTTGTCCATTTATCCATATACCTAGCTGTCTCCTGCGTGGTTACGTAAGTGCCTGCGTTGTTGCATCACACGGCCACGTGACAAAGCGCAGCCAATCAATCCTGCATAATACCAGAACAGGTAGTCTACTGGTTGATGCGAGTGGGGCACACTTGGGGAAACAGATGCTGCAGGAGCCGACTACTGGTGCCGACAACAGAGCGTTTAAACTGATTTAAACTACGGAACTGGCCAGGTTCTTGATGGCGAGCTAAGAGCCTGGGAGCCTGTGAACCAAACCTATGAACTCTGGCCTACAAGCCTAAAGGCAGCTGTTCAACTCGACAAGAACCGATGAACCGATCCTCGTGCTCTGGTCGGGCTGGTAGGAGGCTTCTTTGCAGCCGCTCCTTTTTCCTGTTATCTCCCTCCCTCGCAACTCGCACCTTCGAGTGGCCCGTCACTCACTCACGCATTCCCTCCCCACATGCTGGACATTATTCCTCTGGACACTAGAGCCGCTTGAGCTGTCATATTTGCGCCCTTGCGATTTCAAGCAGAACAGAACTATTACTGTGTGCTGCTGTGCACCTCCGGCCTTTTCTTTGAACTTATTGAACTTGTATGTTGTGTGAATGGCCTTTCGTTTTTCATGTTTTGTTTGCTGTTGTTGTCTTTAATATATGGTACCATCAAACCCCAACTCCTGTCTCAGTCTCTCTCTCTCTCTCTCCCTCCGCTCCGAGAGTTGAACTAAGATCTTCTGATCTAGCCTATTATTGTGTTACTAGCACCCAAATTGTACTTCAGTTATTGTGACACACATACTACATAATATTCAGGCATGGGGTGGGGCAGGGGTAGGGGGCAGTTCAGTTTGACATATGTTGACACTTTCTCCTGGTAATGCTCCTGGTAATCCAAAGACATCCAGAGCTCAACCAGGGTTGTGTCAGTCCTCCTTCCTGCCCAGTGGTGGCCCAAGGCTGCTTACTTGCCGTAGCATGCCTTACTTCAGCCTCCATTTTTGGCTCAAACACGCCTGAAGTTCTGCACAGTTCTGTATACTGCATTTACTGATACCCTTTGCATTCACTTCCCATATGGTTACAAAAAAAACTCAAAACAACAGGCAATAATACTTTTCTCTCTTCTGGTTTCATCAAGTCGATTAAAGTGTCAAAATATTTCAACTTTCATACATAACTAAAAATTCTAATCCGGTTCTGATCAATAGATGCTTCTCAGGCTGTCAGTGGCCTCTCCATCTGAGCTGATTACATTTTCTGTTTCCCTCAAAAAGGAAAAGGAGGGATGAGTGTTTTCCATCTGAAGTCTTAAATTTGAGAAATGTACTACATACTCTGAAAGTGCCTCATAATTCTGCAGACGTAACCTAAAAGTCGTGGACCAGTCTATCAGTGCATGATTGAGCTCCAGTAAGTGATGTGCGTGAAATTCCAAGGCAAAGACTGTTTTTTTCTGTCGTTAATGTCAATGAAATGTTATTAAAAAAAGCCAAAATCTCATTTCCTCTCAGCCTGATACAATTCACCTTTTCTCCCCTGTCCAATGATCAACCTTCTCGCATTCTTGAGCCTGACAAACTCTCATCTCCCTGCAAACATACAAAATGGAAAAACAAGAGAAATGCCCCAGTCTGCTTTAGAGGGGGGAGGTAATAAAGCCTGGACTAAAAATAACCAGCGCTGACCTTTAAATGAAGGTTGAGGACAAGGAGTACTGGAAAATCCTTCTGTTTGATGTCTTCTGCTTTTGCAAATAGCTGTGAGAATACAAGCATTTCAAAGTGTGTGTGTATTCAACCGGTCTTAATCTTTGGATTTGAGAAATTATGGCCTACACTTGCAGAAGCATTTTCTGGATTGCTCTACATGCAAAGTAACAGTTCTAAAAAGTGTAACTCAGCACAGCTTTAATGTGCTTTTACTGAAATCTGTGGAGATGTAATGTTACTAAAATACCCCTAAGTGGTACAGATCACTCTCTGATGTACATAATGAAGTTTCAATGAGCTGTAATTTGAACATTAGATTTGTGACCACTAGGCCTAATGGTTTAACCCTCAGAGATTCCTGGGACCAGTTTCTGTACATCCTGTTTTTTTATTTCCATGCCATTGTGGCTGTGTTGAATGAATAAAGCTCAAATATGCCTGAGGATATTAATTTTAACAAATTTTTGGAATAATAATTGTGTCAGTTTGTTAAATTAGCCTAAAATGGCTAAGCTATGAAAAAACAAATTTGTTCCTGCCCCACTGAAAAGCATTGAAAATGCCATTTTTGATCCCACATTTATCTTAAGTTAAACAAATGCATTCCTTGATGTTAAGATTTAATTTTGTACTACTGGCCTTCAGTTTTTAATTTTCATATCACTCAACCAGATGCCGCTACTTTTTCCCAATTCTAAGGATGCAACAAAATCTCACACTTTTAACTGTTTTCTAAAAGGGTACATTGCTGCTGAAATGTTAATGTGTGCCACTTTTGATGTTGGTTGATGGTGTGTGTGTGTGTGTGTGCGTGTGTAGTTGTGGGTGGGATGTGTGTGGGGGTGGATGTGCGTGTGTGTCTCTTTCATGTTCCACTTCACACACACTCTGTGTTTATTCAATAATAAAAACAAGTTACAGCAGTTTACATCAGTAAAAGTTTTTCTCAATGAAAAAACAGTGGGGTTATGGAACCATACTGGCCTTAAGAGGTTAAAATTTCCACAATATCATTATTATTTGATATGTATATTTCAGACTGAAGTAGTTTTACAAGATTGACTCATTTAAAGTAGAAAAAAATATTAATGTATCATATTTTTACATCAGTTTTGTGGAGTTGGCTGATTTCTGCCCGTTGGAACACATTAAGTTGGATTTTAAAGGATCTCCTGAGGGTTAAGTTTTGGTTCAGTATATGCAGTGACATGAAAGAAGATAAGTCAGGTACATGTGGCAGTATCCGCACCTGAATTGAGATCTGCCTCCTTATTCAGACCAGCTTTGAGATTACATTGTGGTATTTAATAGAAAAACCTGTCAAACATTTCCAAGAATGTATGACAGCGCTGCCCAAACGTTCCAATCACCTGAACTGTGCAAAAGAAAACATCTCTATCTTACATGTGACTATTCTGGTACAAACATTAACCTGCCATGTGCCACTTTATCCTCTGAATTGAACTCAACAAGCAAAAAAACTCTATTTGGCCCCTGATTGGTGTTAATTTAAGTCTGTGGTTTTCAGTGTCTACTCCCAATGATGAGCTTCCACACCCCAGAGCATGGACTTACAGGCACACATGAACAGAGCCAATTTAAAGGAATATATAAAACACAGAAAGTAGTAATATGCAAGAAAACAAGTGTATTGAACTGTAAGCACTGCCCCCATGGCTCAGTATTATATTGGAAATCATTTTGTTCCTATTTAGAGCACACCGCCAGCACTGTCTGCTCTCTGTTACTCCATTATTTTCCTTCAAGCATGGATGTAATACCCCCGGTGTTACAGTTTAATGAGTGACTGTGCTAACTGGTGAATGCATGTTGTAATTACAGCAGCTGTTAAAGAAGGAAAGAGTCCTTTCTCTTCGTTTCCATCAACACTTATATTTGGCACTTAGAGGTACCACTTTTCAGGCGTCTAAAAATTAGAGTTTCACCACCTGGCTATATATAATTGTTTTATTTTTATTAACTTAGAATAAGCCTTTTTCCATATGCATAAAGAGGGTCCCCGTTACGGACTTCGCCATCTTGGATTTTTGCCTGTTGCATGTTTCTGCAGGGCCTACTGGTGGTGCAGGGGTCAGTGCCTTTTCTGTGCAGAGTCTGCATGTTCTCCCTGTGCATGCATGAGTGCTCTCTGGGTACTCCAGCTTCCTCCATCCAAAGACATGCTTGTTAGTTTTTTGTGACTCTAAATTGGTGTGAGTGTGATTGGTTGTTTGTCTCTGTGTGTCTGTCCTGTGATTGACTAGTGCCCAATGACAGCTGGGATAGGCTCCAGCTCTGCAGCCCCAAACGGGATAAGCAGTGTAGAAAATAGATGGATGGGTGTTTCTGCAGTACCACAGAAGGACCAGATAATAAAAGTAGATTATATATTCAGATGATTAAACACTAATTGACATACAGTAGGTCTACTTAGAAAAATTATGTTTTTTGGGGGTTTTTTTCTGCTCAATGCAACTAAGCTAAATATTACACACTGCAGCTTTAAAACAGAGCTCATCTGTGGCCAGTTATGTTTACAGGCATATTTGACAATGTGAATGAAACATCGTACAGATACCTCTGTGCTGCCACTCTGCAAAGTGAAGGGAATTCCGGTTCTTTTAGTGGATCTGGGTCGTTCAGTTTAGCTCACCAGGAACAGACAGCTCTTTTGGCCCACTAACGCCTCTTCATTTGGGTACCAGTTTGGCCTCATTTGACCTGCCAAGTTGAGTAATGCCATGAGATATGATTAATATTTGTGCTGGTATTTTACTTTGAGTTTGCTTAATTTTTTAGTTAACTCTTTTTTTCCAAATATTCTGTCTCCTGAAAATGCATTGTGGGTCAGAGGAAACCTGCTCACTAACTGGGCTGTATGACACACCTGATATAAAACAATGTTACACCATCAAGCTTGTGTTCTGAATGTGTGTTAGAGCATTGTGAAAAAATCATCCCTGCTAATCAAAAAAATAAATAAATAAATAAATAAATAAATAAATAACAGACACAAAATATATAAGATGAAGAAAATAAAACAACTGTCAAACAGGATCTGGATCTTTTTTTCATGTTATAGAGCTGGCTCTTTATACTGGCTGGCTCTATCTTCTCCAGGGCTTTAATTCTCTTGCAGCTTGAAAAAAGATTGTCCTCCAGGATGTTCTTCTATTTCATTCATTTTACCTTTACAAGCCTTCGAGAGTCAGCTTTGAAGAAGCATTCCTAGAACATGATGCTGCCACTATTGTGCTTCACAGTGGGGATGGTGTGACTGGTGAAGAACCCAGTCAACACTTGTTGTCTGCAGAGTCTCTCCCATCTCAGCTGCAGAGGCTTGTAATTCCTTCAGAGTAGTCATAGGTGTCCTGGTGGCCTCTCTCACTAGTTTCCTTCTTGCATGGTCGAGGCAGATTTACACATAAGCAATATTCCGTTGATGTCTTGTTGATGGATTTAACTTTAACTTGGACTTATATTTTTCAATAACCTTTTCTCTGAGTTTTTTGGAGTGTTCTTTTGTTTTCATGGTGTAATGGTAGCCAGGAATACTGATTAACCAGTGACTGGACCTTCCAGACACAGGTGTCTTTATACTACAATCACTTGACACACATTCACTGCACTCAGGTGATCCCCATCTCACTAACTGTGAGACTACTAGTATCAATTGTCTGGACCTCTCTTGAATTAGGCGAGTCACATTAAAATGGGAAAAAAGGCCAAACTATGTTGATCATGACTGATTTAAAAAATAAATATTTTTAAAGGCACTGTATGGTTTGATTTAGGACCATTTCTGAGTTTTCATTCTGATGAAAAAATCAAATAGGAAGGTCATGACTTAGAGGAGTGAAATAAGAAAACTACTTGAATCAGGTCAGGGTACTTGAATCAGAAATATACTATATTGCCAAAAGTATTCACTCACCTATCCAAGTAATTGAAATCAGGCTTTCCAGTCACTTCCATGCAGGTGTATAAAATCAAGCACCTAGGCATGCAGACTGTTTCTACAAACATTTGTGAAAAAATGGCTCGCTCTCAGGAGCTCAGTGAATTCCAGCGTGGTACTGTGATAGGATGCCACCTTTGCAACAAGTCCAGTGGGGAAATTTCCTCGCTCCTAAATATTCCACAGTCAACTGTCAGTGGTATTATAACAAAGTGGAAGCGATTGGGAACAACAACAACTCAGCCACCAAGTGGTAGGCCATGTAAAATGACTGAGTGGGGGCCTTCAGATCAGCTCAAGAACAGTGTGTAGAGAGCTTCATGGAATGGGTTTCCATGGCTGAGCAGCTGAATCCAAGCCATACATCACCAAGTGCAATGCAAAGCATCAGATGCAGTGGTGTAAAGCATGCTGCCACTGGACTCTAGAGCAGTGGAGATGCGTTCTCTGGAGTGACGAATCACGCTTCTCCATCTGGCAATCTGATGGACGAGTCTGGGTTTGGGGGTTCCCAGGAGAACGGTACTTGTCTGACTGCATTGTGCCAAGTGTAAAGTTTGGTGGAGGGGGGATTATGGTGTGGGGTTGTTTGTCAGGAGCTGGGCTTGGCCTCTTAGTTCCAGTGAAAGGAACTCTGAATGCTTCAGCATACCAAGAGATTTTGGACAATTCCACGTTCCCAACTTTGTGGGAACAGTTTGGGGATGGCCCCTTCCTGTTCCAACATGACTGTGCACCAGTGCACAAAGCAAGGTCCATAAAGACATGGATGAGAGAGTTTGGTGTGAATGAACTTGACTGGCCTGCACAGAGTTCTGACCTCAACCCACTAGAACACCTTTGGGATGAATTAGAGCGGAGACTGAGAGCCAGACCTCCTCGTCCAACATCAGTGTGTGACCTCACAAATGCGCTTCCGGAAGAATGGTCAAAAATTCCCATAAACACACTCTTAAACCTTGTGGAAAGCCTTCCCAGAAGAGTTGAAGCTGTTACAGCTGCAGAGGGTGGACCGATGTCATATTAAACCCTATGGATTAAGAATGGGATATCACTTAAGTTCATATGTGAGTCAAGGCGGGTGAGGGAATACTTTTGGCAATATAGTGTATGTAAATAAATTCAAAATACAATGAAAATTTCAAATACCACATGTTTGTCAGGGAAATTCATATAACTCAAAAAAATCCCATTCCTAAGTTTTGAAGTTTGGGAAAAAAAAAAAAAAAAATCAAAATATAAGCTTAGCCCACCCACAATCCCTGGCATTAACTCTCAAAGAAACGTTAGATAATTCTTAAAAGAATCGTGACTATTATGTGACACAGATTCACTGACTAAGAAGACAAACAGTTCTTAAACATCTCTGTGAAGACACGACTTGCCATCCTATGAGTCAGACTTGGTGTACCATGATGCAACCCGGTGGTATTTTAAGAAAAATGAACAACTTTGAAAAACCGTACAGCTATGGAGGAAGCAAAGGAAGTTGGACTGACATTTTGGGCTGTTATGTATCAAAGGCAGTAAATGTTAAGATGACAGGATCACTGAGATGGTTCTGGACCAAGCATGTGATGGTTTTCTTTCTTCTGGCTCCTCTGAGATCCTGTAAAATCATCACGACAAAGCCACGGCAAAGCAGGTTAAAGTCTTTCTGAGAGACCTCATTAGGATGCCAGAACGTTGTCAAAGCTTGATGATGGAGAACAATGGCTGAATAACCCTTTAATTTCCACGTCAGTCACTGAAGCACCTCCTTTCACCACTGCATTTGAATTTAAATGATGCAGGATAGATTGAGACTCAAAGATGCTGCCAGAGAATAAGAAAGGAGGTCCAAACTGAAAAGAATGCAATCTTTTGAAATGTCCAACTGTCTTTTCTTGTATTCGCAGCGATCCTCTCTGGCTGTTTCCATCTCAAAGTTTCGAGCTTACTTTAAAGTCGCAACTGTCGTGTCTTTGTCTCTCCTCCTTCTTCAGTTCTCCACCAAAAAGTTCTTTCTGCTTCTTAGTAATCGTCAGCCATGCATAGGAAATAAATTGACTTGTCAGTGGACAATTGCTTACGTCTGGTTTGCCATCTCATCTCTTTCCCTGCTCCCTCTGCTGCCTCCACCACCTTCTTCACTGTTACAGTTTTTTTTTTCTCTAAAGATGTCCTTTTCTCTCTCTCCTACCCACCTCTTATTTATTTTCTCCGCCTATCATTTTGGTTATCATTTTCTTTCCCGAATGTGTTCTTTGCTTCTCTATTATCCCTCCTCCTGCTTCTTCTTCCTCTCCTCCTCTCTCCCTGGCTGGTGGGGTGATGTATAGTCCCTGTCAGCCCTGGAATCAATGGGACGCCGGTTGTTTTAATTTAGCCCGGGAGCCCAGCGGATCCAGATCCTCAGCGTCATGGAAGAGCGATAGCAGTGGCCTTTCTCTCCTCTGTTTGCACTCCCCTCCCTCAGTCCTCCCTCGCCCGCCGCATTGATCAACACTTAGCTCCCGTTGGATAACGCTCGGTGGAGGCCCACACCTTATCAAGGCCTCAGAGAACAAGTGAGCTCACCTCTTGTCTGTTAACATGCTCTGGATTCGCCTCGGTACCAATCGATGCCTGAGGCTAGAGCGGTGTGATGAGAGGCAAACAGATAGATGGGTGAAGCTGCCACCTGCGCTGACAGGCCTAAGGACATCTCCTTTTTAGTAGATGGCATTTTATCAAGCATAAATACTCCGACCATACTCTGAGTCTGTGGAGAACAAAATATGTTTCATCTGCCTTCAAAATAGTAATCTTATGCCTTATTTACATGAAAATTTGTAAAATTTCAATGAGAGACCACCAAGACCACCCATTAGGGGGATAAGGGGGAAGCTGTTTGGGGCCCAGTCAAAAGGGGGACAGGAAAACCATGATCCACTGTAAAGTTAAGCTGTGATAACCATTTTTTACATTCAACCTGAATCCCAACCACTCTTATTAAAGAAACAAAACATGTTCATTTATTTGGGCTGTAGTCGAGGACAGCCTTTTTAAAAATGTAAACCACTTTTCTTGAAACAGAATTACCATTATATAGAAATACCATTTTATTTTTTTGCTAATGTTAACAACGTGGACGGGCTCACTAAATAAACCATTTTGAAAGAAATGTCAGACTTCATAGTCAAGCTTGGATCTGCAAAAATATTAGGGTGTTAGAGAATAAAGTAAAGGAACTGAAAAAATAATGAAATAACTGCTAAAAGAAAAAAAAAAGATTTAAAAGTAGCAAAAAATGCAGAAATAAATGGTGAAAATTGGTTACAGAGTGGCAAAAATGGGTTAAAACAGGAAAAGTGAGATAAAATCTACAAAAATAGGTTAAGAAAGGGCAAAATGGGTGGTAAAAGTGTGAAAAGTGGTTGAAAAATTGGAAAAAATAGGGTAAAAATGGCAAAAATGGGATGAGACATGCACAAACGCAGAAACAATGGTTAAAAGTTACAAGATTGGACCAAAAAAGGCAAAATAGGGGGTAAAATAGGTGGAACTGTGAAAGGCTGTTAAAAGGTGGCAAAAAGAAGCTGCAAAAATGGGTTAAGAGGGGCAAAAATGGGCAGGAAAATTGTGCAAAGTTGTTACAAAGTGGCAAAAATGGGATGAAAACTACATAGATGGGATAAGGCATGCCCAATTGACTGGAAATCTGTGAAAAGTGGTAAAAATAAATAGGCTAAATGGTGGGTGTCAAAAATGGGTTAAAAGCAGCAAAAACTGGATAAGAGCTACTAAGATGAGTTAAGAAAGGCAAAAAAATGGATGGAAATTTTTGGAAAGTGGGTTAAAAAAGGGCTAAAAGTGGCAAAAATTGGATTAAAGCTGTAAAAATGGGATACAAACTACAAAATGGGGTTAGACAGGCGCGTGATAAAGCTTGGAAATGAGTTACAAGGAGCAAAAATGTAATAGAAGCAACTTAAAGGAGCTAAGAAAGGCAAAAATGAACAGAAAAATGATGAAAAGTGGTTAAAAAGTGGAAAACATTGGTCAAAAGTAGCAAAATTTGTTAAAAGGTACAACGTTGGATCAAGAAAGGAAAAGAAGGGGTAAAAATAGGTGGGAAAACTGTTTAAAAGTGGCAAAAATGGGATAAAAGCTTGCAAACAAAAGCAAGATGGACAAAATAGATGGGAAACTTGTGGAAAGTGGTTAAAAAATGGAAAAAATGGGGCATAATGAGTGAGAAAATAATGAAAAACGGTTAAAGGTGTAAAAAAATCTGTCAAAAGTAGAACAATACGCAGGAACAGTGATGGAAGTGTTTGAAAAGTAGAAAGAATCATTTTGATTATCAGAACCCACTGATATCTTTACACAATTTTCAGCTCAAAATGAAGGACCTGTTGTGTTGTTTATGTTCTGTTGTGATTTAAACATAAAGGTAGTTTATGAGAGGAATCATCATGTCCAAATTTACACTTTGAACAGTGTCCCAACTTTTGTGGAATTGAGATTACAAATCTCTAACTGTGATTTAAATACATATCTAAATGAATTCCAACTACACTACTGCCAGGTTTGCGTCTGGACACCTGTATGTTTGACGAGTAAACCAGCGTATGCTACAAAGCGGTCCTGCTACCGCCGCATTGTGTGTTATTTCTGCACAAAACACAAAACTATCTGTAAAAGTAAAGAGTAAAAGCCGCCTTATCAGCTGCGTGCATCTCTTCCTGGTCCTGGTTTGTTTTAGCCGGTCCGCGCAGCGATTGGTCGCCTTCGTCATCGTCACCTGATGTACCAACCAGCGAACTACTGCTAAAGGATGGCTGGCAAAGGGCAAGAGTCGGTGCCAGAGCCCGTCACTCTCAGTGCGCAAACTAGTCAACCAGAGCATAGCTCAACATAAAGCAGAGCAAAACAAGCACCTGGAAAAACTGCTCGCCCAGCAAAAATCACACTATGAAGATCTATTGCAGAAGCAAGCAGATATATTCACCAAGTTAGTAAGGACCCTGATGGACTCAAATAATGAGCGTTTTGATGCAGCAAATAAAAACTGCCATGAACTCAAAAACAGCCTCCAATTCACCCAACACGAGGTTGATGTATCAAAAAACAACATTTCCAAACTCAATGATGACGGTGAACGTCTGGAAAAAAACCTGAGAGTGGTCTCTGACAGCATCAAGATTCTTGACAGATCAGCTGACTACCTAGAAAACCAGTCCAGACGAAATAACTTGATCTTCAACGGCATTGAGGAATCCCTGAAGGAAACCTGGACCAGTTCGGAGAACAAGGTTCGCTCCGTCATCTCCAACAACCTCAACCTGGACGCTAATTCCATGGCCATCGAAAGAGCGCACCGGACAGGAAAGGCTGAACCAAACACCAAAGGTCATTGACCCATCATAGTTAAGTTTCTTAACTACAAGGACAGAGCCACTGTTCTTGAAAATGCAAAAAAACTAAAAGGTACTGATATCCACATAAATGAGGACTTCTCTGCCCAAGTACGTGAACGAAGAAAGGCACTCCTCCTGGAAATGTATGCTGCACGGGCCAGAGAACTCATAGCCTATTTGAAATATGACCAGCTGGTAACCCACCCACCACAAAATAGAAGAGGACAGTCTCCAAACACCCCCATCAGCCCTGCCAGGCTCCCAACCGATGCCATTCCTGCTACTTCCACCCCAAAATGATAATGCCCACAACCACATAGGTGGCAAGACCACCTAAGAAAATCTTTTTCTTTTTGAACCCATGACAACTACCACAAGTTTAAACAAACTTTGTCCTAAATGCCAAAAAAATGTAAAATCACAAACAATCACCTGTGGCTTATGCAAATTGCACTTTCACTTTAAGCGTTCACCGGTCTCCAAGCTGAACTCCAAACTATGGGAATCATGGTCCTGTAAAAACTGTATAGCTCTCTTTCCATATTCAAACCAGGATGATCTCAGTAGCTGTATCCCACCTGACAATGTACACAATTTTCCCTCTTTTGAGAATATGATTTTTAACCCTTTCAACCTCGATATGGTGACCAATACCAATCTAAATGAGCTAGACCCTGTTGCAAACAGTATCCGAGGAATGAGGGAACCCTGCAGATTCTACAATGAAAAACAATTTGAACTCCTGATTAAATCTTTCCCAAATGACTACTATCTGTTCTCCACCTTGCATCTCAACATCCGTAGTCTCCCTAAAAACTACGACCACCTATCCCAACTTCTGACTTTCATGAACCATATCTTCTCAGTTATTGCACTTACAGAAACTTGGCTTTCAGATGACATTAAAAAAACCTCTACAAGTTCCCACAATATAACGCACTACATTTAACTAGACTGAAAAAAGCCGGCGGTGGTGTAGCATTGTGTATTCACAAGGATATTAATTATGTATACAGAGCAGACCTGTCGATAAACTCAGAGGGTGCTGATACAGAGTCACTTTATATTGAATTAACTCTACCAAAAATAGCCGAAAGATTATCATGGCTGTATATACCGCCCGCCGGATACCGACACTAACAACTTCAATGATTATATGGCAAGTACTCTGAATAAAATAACTAATGAAGGAAAAATATGCTATATCCTTGGCGACTACAACATTAACTTATTCAAAAATGAAACCCACACGCCAACTCAAGACTTCCTAAATAACCTATACTCCAATTATTTTTACCCAATTATTCATAAACCCACTAGAGTGACCAACAGATCTGCAACATTAATAGACAATATAATAACAAACTCTCTAAACAAAGTACAACAATGAGGTATACTCTATTCCAACATTACTAATCATTTCCAATTTTTCAATTTACTTTACTAGACAATTATAAGGAAACACACCAAGAGAACAAAGTAACTTACCGTAAATATAACGCAAGAAACAGCCAGTTTCAAACAAATTCTTAGCGACCTTCCTTGGGACAATTTTTATACTCAGAGCGACTCTAACACTGCTTACCAAACTTTCATGGAGTCCTTCAACACTGCCTTCAATAAATGTTTTCCCTTAATCAGTGCTAAAAAATCCTCAAGTCAGGACTCTCACAAGCCTTGGTTCGCCCCTGGGCTGCTGAAGTCCTCAAAAAATAAAAATAGACTTTATAAAAAATTTCTAAAAATAAATTTACTCGTCTAATCAGAACAGCAAAAAAAAAAAAGAAAAAAGAAAAAAAAAACAAATTTTGATGAAAAATTCAAGGAGTCCTCAAAAAACATAAAGGAAACCTGGTCAATCATAAATCAATTATTAACAAAACAAAATCTGTTGTAAAATTCCCACCACACTTCTCTGATAATGGGAAAACATTTATGACCCATATAAGATTGCCTGTAAGTTCAATGATTTTTTTTTTTTTGTAAATGTAGGTCCCTCTCTTGCAGGCAAAATCAAAACCCCAGATGGTACCCCTCTGGACTATATTGATGGTTGCTTTCCCCCACTTGAGAAATTTGATCGGCTTGACACCAACGAGATTGAAAATATAATTGATAAACTTAAACAAGTGCTGTAGGATACGACGAAGTTAGAACTACCCTGGTGAAACAGATCAAACCCTACATTTTAGGTCCGTTAACATTCATATTCTCTTTGTCACTAGAAACAGGTGTACTAACAAATGATCTCAGAATTGCTAAAGTCATTCCCATTTTCAAATCAGACGATCCAAGCTCATTCACCAACTACCGCCCAATTTCAATTTTACCTTGTTTCCCAAAAATTCTGGAAAAATTGTCTACAAAAGGTGTCTACATCACATAACTTCAAACAATAGACTTTACAACCATCAATATGGCTTCTGCAAAAATCATTCTGCTTACATGGCTCTATTAGATCTTTAGATAAGATCACTACAGCACGGGACAACAATGAATATGCAATAGGAATCTTTCTTGACTTATCAAAAACATTTGATACAGTCGACCACAAAATATTACTATCAAAACTATATAAATACGGCTTTCAAGGTAATGTCTTCCACTGGTTAAAAAATTACGTCACCAACAGACAACAATTTGAGTACACAAACAGCTGTAAGTCCAGCACTTCAACTTTGACATGTGGTGTGGTCCAAGGTTCAGTCCTTGGTCTCTTATTATTCCTACTTTATATCAACGATCTAGCCACAGTATCAAATACTATTTTCCCCATTTTATTTGCAGATGACACAAACCTTGTTCTTTCTAGTAAGCACTTCAAAACCCTCATAAAGGAAGCCAACAATGGCCTCCTGGCCTTCTCAAAATGGTTTCAAATGAATAAACTATCCTTGAATATTAAAAAAAACCAACTTCATCATATTTTCTGACCGGAAATATGATATGACTACAGCAAAGCTCTTCATTGAAGACAATGAAATAAGTAGAGTATCCTCTGCTCGCTTTCTTGGCATCATGGTGGATGAGCAATGCACCTGGAAAGAGCAAATCGATTGTGTGGTTAAGAAAGTATCCAAGTCCTTAGAAATCATCAATAAAATTAGTTCATTCCTCAACAGATCCAGTTTGCTAACACTATACTATAGTCTAATATTTCCGTACCTAACTTACTGCAATATTGTCTGGGCAAACACATATCCCACTAATCTAAACAAACTCCACCTCCTCCAGAAACGTTTTGCAAAAATAGCTACAAACTCAAAGTACAGGGCCTCTTCTTCTCTGCTGTTTGACAAATTAAAACTCTCTACTATCTTTGATATTAACACCATCCAAATCTGCATTTTCTTCTACAAAGAAATCCACCAAAGTTCTGTACTACCAATCCAATTCCAGCAAAATTTTCGCACTAATTCGAGTATTCATACATACGAAACAAGACAAGCACGTCAACTACACCGACCCCGTTGCAATACTTCTAGAGGGTAGTACACCAGTAAGTACAGAGGGATTCTGTTGTGGCATGAACACCACCAACTAGCTGAAAGCTCCTCTTCATTGGCAATATTCAAAAAGAAATTATCACTGAAATTAATAGAAAAGCACAACACGGCTTAACTGTCCAATTCTGCCGTCCCTAGTGCCACATTGTTTTTTCAGTATACTAGACCATGTAGATTTATATCAACACATGTAAATACAAAAAATATAAATACAAAAAAAGGAAGGAGAAAAAAATTATATATGTAATATATATATATATATATATATATATATATATATTTTTTTTTTTTTTTTTTTTTTCTTCTTTTCTTCACAGTAACTGGCTTGATTACTGTTTTGTTGTTTTTTTTTCATTTGTTTTTGTTTGTTCTTCCACTTTTTTTGAGCCTATTTTATTTATTAATTTATTAATTTATTTTTTACTTGTTTTCTTTTCCGACAAATCCTGCTGCTACTACGTCCACCAATACGACTTATGTCACTACCTTTATTACCATTGTTTCGTATTACTATCTTTCTTTATTTTTATAATGTATTGTAGGCTACGGTGAGGTCCTCCCAAAAGCCTTCCAGGTTTCTGACCTCCCCTGCACATATTTCTAAACTTCCTCTCTATCAAGAGAGGTATGTACATGTATTTCTTTGTTTTACATATTATACGTGCAAATACATAAACTGAAATAAGTCAGTCTGCCCTGAATAGTCATAGCATTTTTGGGTAATAATCATATGTATAAAGCTGCATGGACTGAATAGTGTGGCTGATTAGGGACAGGGATGACATTCTAAAGGCATTATTTCTAATTCCAGGGTAGTTGCACCTCAACTGAAACTCTGGTGTTTAGTTACTCTTTAATTATACTCCTCTCTTCACCTCAGTAAGTGTTGACTCAAAAGATACTTTCATCTGATCAGATTGTTTTTCCTCACACCTTCCTGCACAGACACCATCTCCTCCCTGTTCTTTCAGTTGGCTGAGTGTGTTGATGGCAAAAACTGGATTTTTTTTTCTTTCTCATGATGCGCATTTGATTGCACAAGATTTATATGCAAGAGAGGATGCTGGTGATGGCATGCGGTGTAAAAACAATGCTAAAAAATACATTGGAACTCTGTATCCATGGCATTGGAAGTATTTCACATGCATGTGGGCAACACCCCGTACATGGTGTTTTTGGAAGGGCAGATCCTCAGAGGATGATTGAGTGTAGTCCTGTCTGTCATGTTCATTATAAGTCAATCAGAGCAAAAAAACATATGAAGTAGTAGCTACATAACATAAGCTCCACAGACAGCTGTTACCAATGTTCACTGTCAGTGGAGCTAGTTAGTAAAATAAACATTTTCCACCAAGAAAAGCTTTCACATAGAACTTTATACAAGTCAACAATAACCAAGTCTTTTAACATCTGGATTTGTTCCTCTAGGCCAGGGATGTCCAAACTATGGCCTTGGGGCCAAATGCGGCCCATAGTCCATTTCTGATTGGCCCTCAGTAAAATCTTGACATAACATTAAATATGGCTGCGGTTGATCATTAACATTGGGCTTGATGGATTACAACAGGGGTGTCAAACTTAATCACAGAAGGGGCCAGATTCTGGATTTAGGTCTAACTTGAGATCCAAACAGGGTCAACATTTAACCATAAACTTTCAACCTAATTTGCAGCAGTAGTAAAATATGAAAAAAACACTGATAATAAATAGTTTTGAAATTTAAAAGTAAAAAAAATACGTTAAGTTCAAAAAAATAATTTGAAAAGGTGAGACAAGAAGTCAAAACACAAAATTAAAATGGAAAAACTGTGTTCTAAAAGACAAATGCATAAGACAGAATATCAAATTTGTAAGTTTGGAAAGTTAAAATGAGAGATAAAATTTTAACTGTGAGTCTAAAAGGTAAAAAAATGGGATAACATAAAGTCAGGAGCTGAAATGGTCAAAATATGAGGAAAAAAATTGAAATAATGGGTTAAAAGGTCAAAATATAAATTAAAATTTAAAACAGTGAATCTGAAAGGTCAAACTATGAAAGTCAAAGTATGACAAAAAGTCAAAATTATATGTTGACTCGTAATTTTGAGGTGAAAAAATGAACTGAAACACAAATTTTCTTTTCCAACATTTATTTTTTTATCTCTTGATTTTCACTCTACTTTTTCAGATTTTGAAGACTAAATCACCAAGGTTAAGTTTACATTTTTATACTGGAGAAAATTTGTAGACTTCATACTGGAAGGCCAGTCGTAATAGAAATATGCTATGATCTGGCCCCAGGCCTTGAGTTTGACACCCCTGGATTATGGCAACAAATAGCAGAACCAGTAACGTTTCAGGGCTGGAACCAGTGGTAGCCAGGGCCAAACAGGGCCCTCTTAAATCTGATTGGCCTCTTCAGAATCCTAAAAATGATTGCCTTGTCAGCAGTTAACTAGCCATTTAGGCTTACTCAGTAACTTTGCAAATCTTAACCTACATTTGATTGGTTTAACTGGTTTTAAATATCCCCAAGGTGAGGAATATGAAAGTGGCCCCATCATCCTTATATATTTCTGCATGTGGTACAGTGGTAAAAGTTTGGACACCCCTGCTCTAGGCTGTCTTTATCAGGAGAAAAATAGCAACATGCTAACAAACATGCAAAAAGAAACTATCGTTATCAACTTCCTCAGTAAAACCAATTCAATCTTTGCATGCATTGTATTCCAGTGTGTTAAATGCGTGTGTATCTACGGGCACAAACATCCTCATTTCTTTATTTACGCAAGAGGACCATCTCTTGTTACCTTTCCAAAGTGGAGGAAATCTATCTTGTCTTTTGGTGATCGTTGGCTGCTCCTGATCAGCCGCCACTGCCGGAAAAACAAGGGATGGAAAAACTGGAGTATTGTGATTGGCCGACAGGTTCACTGGAAGTCACATAGGCCTACTTCTGCAGTCAAAATGGACCACCAATAGCAACACTGCTGCGCTAGTCATGTATTTAGTGATGTGGATTTTAAGTTTCAGAGCTTTCAACCCTTAGAGCTCAAAGCTATTTTTTAACCGTCATGTCTCATCTGGGCTTTTTTTTTCTTAAAAAGCTTGTAAAATATCAGCCCTGTGGTGCACATTCAAGTTCTATACAAACGGTTTCCAAAATATTTACACATATACAAAAAAATGTCCATTTGCTTTTTTGCAGTTGAATTCATTTGTGCCAACATCTTGCTATTGGAGGACGCCCCCTCCCACAATAATGTAAACATTACCCTCAACAAATATGGCACTACCTACTGAAGAAAGCCAAAGTAAATGATTGAAATGGATTAAAAATAGACAAAAAGACACGTATTATTGAGTCTAACGCCATGGATTTAATATTTAAAAACCACGAACAGTCACCGAAGTTCCGGGCTTGCTAGAACGGCGTCCTTAAAGGCAACGCAAACTAACAGAAAGATGGTCAGCCTTCAGAGGAACAAAGAGTGTCTATGACTTATGGTTCAAAAGTTAACGTTTTTCTAAACTGTGTCACTTCTTGTTTTATACGACAACGCTGTCCTCAGAGACCCCGGGGAGTCAGCCAAGTTCTGGGCTCACTAGAAAATGTTCTGTAAGAGCTACAAATGCATGAAGAACATATTGAGAAAGGCACAAAACAGAGCTTTCACAAGAAATAACAAGTTAGTGTCTATGACTTACGGTTCAAAAGTTACCAAGTATTTTACAAAGGGTTGTGCCTGCAGCACGGATCTGTCCTGCCTGAGCTCTACTGGTTAAACGCCTTCAAATGCCATTGCAGGTCACAGATGTGTCATGATGTCGTTATGTGGAAAAAGACAGATGGACCTGCAGTTTATGCAACAAAAAGACATCAGTTGGGGGCAGGAAATTTGTAGGCTATTCAAAGTGGGTACAGGTCAGGCCAGGTATGGGAGAGTATGCTGTCTCTGCAATTCCCCACGTCAACCTTGGTCCTGTACTGCTCTGACCTCCTGGTGGCCATCCTCCAGGCCTGCGCCAGCTTTTCAAAGCGGGTACATGCAGTGGAGAAAGAGTGTGGAAAAGGAAAGGAGACAAACAGCTGTGTGGTCACTTTCACAATGTACCTACCTGTCTGTCCCTGCAGCCTCCTCAGAAACAAGATGGTCCATGGTCACTGCTAGATCAGCTCCACTACCCTGGAAAATGTTGGTAAATTTCACCGCTTAGTATCACAAATTCAGCTGCAAACACTTTGTGGAAAGTGAGACCAGTGGGCAATTAGTCCTTGAGAAAGGGGTAGGCCAGCCAGCACTCCTGTTACTCCTGTTATAGAGCACTGTAAAGAAAATATAGCACTAGCTAAAAGGGCCGGCTAACTTTGAGAACTAGAACGGTGTCTTTTTAAATATAGTTTTTCTCACAGTTGATGCCGATTACGTCACTTCCTGCCATGCACTTTCACTATTAATTTACTGGATATTTTCCACATGCTTTGATTTTTCACATCTTCCAACACTGTAGACAGGACACTGTGGCTTCAAGGATCCATCTCTGAAGCAAAACTCATTCTGATAGACGGCGAAACAATAGATAATGGGCTGAGAGGTAAAAGGTTGGATGAGCTTCATTTGAGCCATGATCTGGAGCTCATCAGCCACATCTCTAGTGACAGCTCCTCCCCTCCTTCTGTCTCATATCATTTTCCTTCTTTTCGTCATCTCGGGGTCGTCGCCACCCATCATTAATACAAATCATCTCTGCCCATATTCCCCTGCGCAAGGGTTGAGCGAAAGCCGTCATGCAAAGCTCACATCGCGGGGCTAAAGTAATTAAAGTAGCTGCTTTGAAACAAAAGAATGAATAGAGGACAGCTTTGGAGAAAATGAAAGAAATGTGCAGAGAGAGAGGGGAAGGCAATCAGAGAGGTGGGTTCCACCACAATGGCTCTGTTGATGAGAAATGTGCTGTACACTCGGGTCATGTATTATTGGGTTTTAACAGATGTATGCATGACGTGACACAAAAGGTTGGAGGCATTTTGTCTTTGTTTGAGCGGCAGCACATTAGCATTCAAGAAACACAAAAATGAAGGCAGTTTGTTTAATAGCTCAGATTATTGGGAGGGCTGTGGAAAGCATGTAATGATTACTGTATTGTTTGTTTTCTTTGACTCTTTTCGCCTCCAATGTTATTCACTTAACCCATGAAGTCAAAATGTTAATGTTTTCTGTAGCTGAAAGGAAGAAAACGGCTAAAAACCAAAGTACAAAAGCAGTAAAACACAAGGCATTCCTGTAGGCTGAGCTGATGGTCCAGTCAGTGTTGGGTAGTGTTAGACTGAAGGCAGAAGACAAACGTCTTTTGGTAACAGTCAATTATTATAGCAGGAAGTAAACCCTTTTTAATGTTCTGTTGGAAAATATATGGACTTCTTGGGTAAAGGGAAGAGCTTTCAGGGTTCCAGCCAACTGGGGATCATGAAGGTCAGCAAAACCATGGTCCACTGTTAAGTTAAGCTGTGGTAACAAATAAGAAACACTCTTATAAAAGCATTAAAGTTGTTTTTTTTTGTGCTTTGGTATGATATAGCCTTCTTAAAATTTTAAATCCCTTAAAACAGAATTACCTTTTTGTTGGTAATGTTAAAATATGGATGGGCACACTGAACTAGATGATTTGGAAAGTAATGTCGACCTCACAGCTAAGTAAAAATATGCACAAATATCAGGATGCCAGAAAATAAAGCAGGGGAAATTGAGACAACTTTGATTAAGAAGAACTGACTAACTAGAGATGATTAATGGATGAAAAGTGGCAAAAGTGGGTTAAAAGTGGCAGATTAGGGTAAAAAAACAAAGAAGAAAAATGGGTTGAAAGTGGTGAAGAAAAGAGGCGAAAATGATAAAAACACATAAAGGGACATAGATGGGTTATATGTGACTAAAAATGGTAAAAAGAAGCAAACATGAGTTAAAGCAGTAAAAAGAATTGGCAAAAATTGGTAATGAAAGGTTTTAAATTTGTTAAAAGTAGTGAAAGAAGACAATGATGGGTGAAAAGTGGCAAAAATAGGTTAAAAGGGATTTACAAACTGTGGAAAAATTGGGCAAGAAGTGGCCAAACAATGGCAAAAATGGATGACAAAGTGGCCAATTGAGTTAAAAGTGAAAGATTAGGGTAAAAAACAACAACACCAAGAAAAATGGGTTAAAAGTAGTGATGAGAAGAGGAGGAAATGGCAAAAAAGGGTTATATGTAATTGAAAGATAACAAAAATAAGCAAACATGAGTTAAAGGTGTCAAAAGAAGTGGCAAAAAATTGGTAGTCAAATATGTTAAATTGGTTAAAAGTAGGTAAGAAGTGTAAGAAGACAATGAATGGGTGAAAAGTGGCAAAAATGGGTTAAAAGAGATTTTAAAATGTGGAATATTGGGCAAAAAGTGGCCAAACGATGGCAAAATGGGTGACAAAGAGGCAAATTGGGTTAAGATTAGGGTTAAAAAAAACAACAAAAAGAAAAAACCAAGAGAAAAATGGGTTTAAAGTGGTGAAGAGAAGAGGAGGAAATGGCAAAAAAAAGGGACATAAATGGGTTATATGTGACTACAAAATGGCAAAAATAGGCTAAAATTAGTTAAACTCCATCCATCCATCCATTTTCTATACTGCTTATTCCGTTCCGGGTCACGGGGGGGCTGGAGCCTTTGCCAGCTGTCATGGGGTGAGAGGCGGGGTACATCCTGGACTGGTCGCCAGTCAATCTCACACTGACATATAGAGACAGACAACCAGGCAGGCTCACATTCACACCTACTGGCAAGTTAGAGTTACCAATTATCCTAATGAACATGTTTTTGGTGGTGGGAGGAAGCCGGAGTACCCGGAGATAAGCCACACGTGAACGGGGAGAACATGCAAACCCCGCACAGAAAGGCCCTGGCCCTGACCGGGAAGCGAAACAGCGACCTTCTTGCTGTGAGGCAACAGTGCTAACCCCTGTGCCGCCGTGCTGCCATGAGTTAAACTTAATTAATAAAAACTGGTGAAAAATGTACATGTTATTGAATTGCTTAAAGCCAAGTTTTTGGGCAAAATGATTATTTCGAGTAGTTGCACCAACCACTTGTTCCCTCTCCTCCTTTCCTCCTCACTTTAGATTTATCGAGGTAAAACTGGTGAAGGGGGACCGGGCTGTTACAGCAGGCAGACGCACATATGCGTCTCTGTGAGACTGGAGAAAACATGTGCCATGGCCGTCACGCAGCAAACATACACCGAGACTGAAATGGTAAAGTATTCTTTTGCCATATGCCACTCTGGAGCTGGACTTTCTACCGCAGCAGAGTGTATTTAGTGTATGGGTAACAGTTCTGCAGGGAGCAAAAAAGCCACATGCAGTCTTTCATCACATTCAGGTCATTTAGCTTTAGTTTAGGTCTTAAAGGAGGTATTTGCATACAAGTTCACCTAACAACTGTTAGCTGGTTTTCCTATTTGTTTGCTCACTGATGTTGACATTACTGTGATCAAATATGAGAAATATCAGAAGCTATGATGGGTTTTCCATCACTCCCAGAACGTTCAGCATCTTTAGAGGATGTTCAGAGATTGGTTAATGATGTCGGTTCTTTACATTTTCTCATTGATTGCTATTCTTACCTGTCATATGTCAAAAATGTCTAAACTGATGTGAAACCAAGAAGAGAAAGAGCTGGTACAACGCTGATCAGTATGCTGTATGAGTAATTTAATATAAAACTGAAATCACATTTTTCATCTGCAGTCATTACCATGCAGAACCCATCCTGCAGCACCTTTCACCCATATTCCCCCATCAGCAGGTCCTCTATAGGGACTATTAAATTGACCATGCATCATGGGAAAAATACATGGTATAGAGATGGAGGCAGGTGCTGCCATGTGGAAATTAACATGGAGAAACAAGACTAAGTGAGAAGAGGACGTTGGTGTGATGCAGGATTGATGGTTGCAGGATAGTGGGAGTTGAGGAGAAGTTCTCCTGGTGTCAGAGAACACCTGTGCCGCTCCCTAGTCTGCAGCACACTCCATTTAACATTACAACGCTGTGAATTTGTCAGAGGGAACCAGGCAGAAGAACTGTTAACTGCTATTTCAAGCTGCCAACTTGGATCTGTATCACACAATGCCTCACAGGGCTTCTCCGTTTGTGACACTAGAAAGGAAGAGTGTAGGTGGTATATAAAGAGTGAGAGACATGCTGAAAGACAGATCCAGCTTTATTATGAAAAGAATGATGCTATGCACCTGTTGCTTCAGGGAAGGGAGGTAAATGCTGATATTCAAGCGAGACAAAAACAATTTCAGAAGATGAAAAATGAGAGAATGCAATCATCTCAGCATGTGAACAAAAAACAAAGCAATGTACATAATGAAATGAAACTACAATAACTGTTTACTTTAGTTTAACCTCCTTTAGAAATGTATTTGAATAAACCAACAGAATAAACACAAACTGACTGAAAATGATCAGCTGGCTGGACATCAACACAAACACACACAAAACCATTTCAGATATTTTATGGGATACGGTTTGTCTCAAGTCTTTTCTTCTATCAAAGCTTTACAAAAATGTGTCACCTTTTCCCTGAAGCTGCACCATTTGTGACTTAAATGGCAGTAAACTTCAAAGCACAAAGCCACAGTTCACAAAATGTCAGCCGCTGCAGGGCCAAGTGTTGGGAATAAAGCATGCTTTTATTTCTGTTTGCTGCTCACAGGTTTGAAGAATCGGCCCACAGTTCAACACATTTAGTCCTGTTTATTGTGTTCTGTCTCTGGATTTGATGTTCTGTTGTTCTCCTGTCAAGGGGTTTGGGTCATTTTTTATCTGGAGTGTTAAAGTCGATACTGTTCCTTAAGTTAAGACTTGCAAATGCAGTTCCTTGGTGCGTTGGTTTGGATTTTAAGACAGCATTTTAGCTGAGACAACCGTGCTAGATTTAGTGTCAATGTCAAAGTGAGAACAGATTTCTACAAAATGAGGACAATTAAATAAAAATACGTTATGTGAAGTAAGTGACTGCATAAATATTCACTCCTTCAAGTCAGTATTTAGTAGATGCATCAGCGGCTGCACTACGTCTGTGTGGATGGTTCTCAATCAAGCCTGCACATCTGGACAGCAATTTACTCCATTCATCTTTGTCAGGTTGCACGGTGATCAAGCATTAACAGCCCTTCTTAAGTCTAGTAATAAATTCTCGATTGAATTAAAGTCTGGACTTTGATTCTACCTTTCCAGAACATTCACCTGGTCTGAAACCATTTCTGTGAAGTTTTCTCTGTATGCTTCGGCTCATTGTCTTTCTGGAAAAAAAAATCTTCTCCTAAGCCATAGCAGGCTGAATAAGATTGTCCTCCAGGATTTTTTCCTATATTTTGCCACTTTCATTTTACCCTCCACCTTTACAAGCCTTCCAGGGCAGGCTGCTGTGAAGCATCCCCACAGCATGATGCTGCTACCACTGTGCTTCACAGTAGGGATGGCGTGTTTGTGCAGTGTTTGGCATCTTGTCTGATGGACAAAAAAACACCATTATGGTCCCATCTGACCAAAGAACCTTCTCTGACATGACCATTAAGGGTGCTTTCACATCAGGCCCAGTTGTTTCGAACCTTGCTGGGGTGTGAATCCCCCTCCTCCCCCCTTCCCCCGCTGGCTTGCTTTCACACTAGCAATATTGAACCGTGCCTGGGCCCACTTGCGTATTTACTCAGTCTGAAACAGCAGGTGGCAGTATGCATGTAGCTGGTTTACAACCCCACCAAGGAGGAGAGAGAAGAAGAAGCTACCATGGCAACCACTGCAGTCACATCTCTTACAGCTCAGAGGATTAAAGTGAGTCACAACAGACCATTTATTGACTGGATTCTGATAATTTTCACCCTTTATTTAGGAAAAATGTGAACAAATTGCCAGACTGTGGAAAGAAGTTTAGTTTTTATGACGACATCATAAAGCTGATACGACACTCTGTCCCGTATCCAGGCGCGGTTGCATTCATATCCTATCTGAACTGTGCCAGAGTTTACTTCAATCACACCCGAGACCACCTCCCCAAGTGAGCCGGGTGCCCGGGCTCAGTTCGTTTGCATTCACACTAACAAAACAAACCGGACTTTGGGCTCAAGTGCATTCGGATCTGGGACAGGGTCCCTAGTGTGAAAGCACTCTTAGTCTCCCACATGATTTTTTTGTTAACTCTAGTCCAGATTCAATCTGAGTTTTCAGTGGTTTTCAGCTCTGACTGCAGAAGAAGCCAGGCATCAGTTGTTGTCTCCAGAGTAGTCATTGGTGTCTTGGTGGCCTCTCTCACTAGTCTCCTTCTTGCCTGGCCATTCAGTCTGTAAGGACGGCCTGATCCAGGCAGATTTACCCATATTCCGTCCATTTCTTGATGATGGATTTAATTTTTACCTGGACTTAAACTTTTTAATAACTTTTCTCTGAGTTGCTTGGAGTGTTCTTTTGTCTTCATGGTGTAATAGTTGCCAGTTATACTGATTAACCAGTGACTGGACCTTCCAGACACAGGTGTCTTTATACTACAATCACTTGAGACACATTCACTGCACTCAGGTGATCCCCATTTCACTAATTCTGAGACAACTAGTACCAGTTAGTTGGATCTCTTTTGAATTAGGTGAGTCACTGTAAAGGAGGTGAATATTCATGTCACTTATTTTGAATTACATATTTTAATCTAATTGACATTATTTTGTAAAAAATCTGTTTTCATTTTGACATTAAAGAGTTTTTTTGTATTTTTGTCCCTCCAAAAAAAGCCATATTTGTTGCATTAGCTGAATACAGTAATGCAAATACACAGAGAAGCTAATAATAATAATAATAATAATAATAATACATCACATTTATATAGCGCTTTTTTGGACACTCAAAGAGGCTTTACAAACAAAACAAAACAAAGGAACAAAGGGGCTCAAGAAAATGCAAGTTTGAACAGGTGAGTTTTGAGTAGTGATTTGAAGTTTTGTATTGAGTCCGAAAAAAAAAAATGACAGTAACTTTTGCTTACATTGCAAAATAATTCAATGTGATTCAAATGTTTCGGCATTAGTAATAAAAGGATTTATCACAATCTTGTCAATAAAAATTATTATTGTAAATCTAAAGCCTTCTCTGATGTCGATACAGTGGGAGAGCAGGTGTTATGATTGAACAAGTGACCGTGTTAACTGAGGACTTTCAGCTGAATGTCACTGTGGTTGCCGTAGTTACAGTATAATGATGTGGATTTTTTCTCAACACCTGGAATTTAAGGAGAATATTTTCTGCTAAAAGCACCTCACCTTCACCTCAGATTTAAAGATCAGCCAGGACAGATAACTAGGCCAAATGAACCTGATTTGTAGGACTTAGATAATATCACAATTGTTCCCCAGAAGCAGGTTGAGATGAGGAATGTCGACAGGAACAAAGCAGCCAATCAGAGTGGAGGAGAAGAGGAATGAGAGCAAACTTTTCTGCTACTTTTCGAGAAAGATAATCACCAAGCAAGGTAGATTCTTTGAGCCTGCACTTGTAATTTCTGCAAACGCAAATATTTTTATTTTAATTGAGTTTTGCACTACGGGAGCTGTAGTTTCACCGCCAAAAACTTTGCCACAGCAACTTTATAATGAGCAGAATGATGCATTCCAGGAACTTCATGCAGGAAATCTGAGAGAAACTTCTTGGAAGCTTCGTAATGAGGTAGATCAAAATAGCCAGGCCCCATAATACAACACAAATCTTTTCTGTCTCCACTGATGAAATGCACTGTAATTTTTTTTCTTTGAGAGCTGATGTTACAAGATGCTGACAAAGACAGCATTTAAATTTTATGATAAATAAAACAAACAATAATCTTTAGGCAAAGACAACAAAAACTGGTAAGGTGTAAAAAGAAACTTTAATTTTGTGGAGTCTGTAGTACATCCTTATGGTCAGCAAGAAAAGTAAACACTTGAAAGGGATGTTTCTTGTTTGGACCTTGTACAGCTGGATGAGTTCCACTGGTTTGGGGTTTAAATTTGATGTTTCCAGTATACTCCACTGCGTTTAGCTCTTGGTAGCCCTACTTAGACATGACTTTAAAATGCATGCACATGTTAATCCGTCTTATATACAAAATCCATTTTCTAAAAGCTGGACTAACACAGAGATAATGCAACTGGGGTTTGCTTTTATTTGCATGTACTCACCTAAATCAGACCAAAACTGGCCTAGTTTACTCCACATGTTCAATAGTTTCCACTCTGGACTTTGACCTGGAAATCAAACAGCATAACCACAAGTAACTTCTTCTGTTTGAGAATCATTATTATTATTAAGCTGGGTGTACACTGTGAGATTTCAAGTCAACCGTACGATGGTTGTTGCAGAATGTCATCTCACACTGTGCGACCGAATCGTTTACAACGCATGACTATCGCGCATGACCTGAGTCCTCACACTGCAACTGAAATGGGGACGGACTGTGACAGAACCCCACAGAGTTTCCTTTTTAAAGACTCACACACTCAGGTGGAAGTGTCTCCATTCATTTTCTCTCTCTCCCCCCTCTATCTCTCGCGCTCTCTCTCCCGCTACCTCTCTCTATCCCACACACACGAGCATCATCACCTCAGGTCCACAGAGAGGAATATTTCCTGCTCGTTTACTTCCTTTATCATAACAGGGGTGCATCAGAAAGTCATTCCAGCCGTTGTCATGGTAATTTAGGACGTTGTCTGACCGTTTTCAAAGGAAAAAAATCCCCCAAATTGTTTATTCTGCTCGTGTTTTTGCTCTTACTGTGAAGTGTCTGGAGTCATATGACCAAAATATCAAACATGCCAGAAATCGTCCCGACCAGTCGGGAGCAGGTCGTGCGGTCGTACGACGGGCTGTGGTCAGCCGTCGTATGCCCCTGTACACGGCACGAGAAATGACACCCAATTCGACTGAGAGATGCACAACTCCAAATTTGTGGCTGAATTGCAGGATAATCACACAGTGTTCACCTGGCTTTACTGTGCTAACCTTACACGCCACATGGATGTGTTTCACACATCCATCTGGTAAACCTCCATAGACAGTGTTTGGGAAAGGGTAGAACTTTTGAAAAAAAAAACTCGGAGGATGAATGTTCTGTATGCCACATCTTTACAGGCCAATCAGAGCAACAAAACACGTGACGTAGCCACGTGTCACGTAGTAAACTTCATAGAGAACTGCATAACACAAACCATGGCAACTGAAGACATATGAGTACACCACTTCTAATGTTTTTGAAAAGAAAACAACTCCCTGCTGTTCTTTTTCTTCTTTTAATGAAGAAATGTCAAGTTCTGATAAAACTGACACTTTAGCAGCATCCACGCTAATCTCTTCCGCCATAATTGCACCGGCTTCTTGTTGCTGCTTGCTTACCTCACGACTCTGCTGGGCCCAAAAGTACTCTCCCTCAATGCTGATTGGTCCTGTCACTTTCTAACCAAACCCAAACGGTTCAGATGGGACCTTTGCAAGATGGATTCGCCAGTTAGAAACACCGAAAGGGGTGAATCCATCTGCTTTGCAAGGTTACATTGTCAGCTGTGAGACCCTCTATAGAGAGGAGTGTCTTTCCAAACGTCCAATCTGAATTTACCACAGGTGGACTCCAACCAAGGTGTAGAAACATCTCAGCATAGATCCAGACAAATGGGAGGAACCCGTGTTGTTGCAACGGGTTGCGGTATTAATGTCCTTGTGAAATTTCTGTTTTTTTACGTTTCATAATTTTCTGAAATTTCTTAAACTCTGTTTTGACTTTGTCATGAAAGTGTAGATTAATGAGAGAGAAAATAATTCAAATAACTTGAACAAGAGCTGGCAATATAATCAAACAGAAAAAAAGTGAAGGGGGGTCTGAATGCTTTCTGAATGACTGCACAGTCCTAAAAGATCTGCAACAACTGACTAGGCATTGCACCTTACTACATGTGAACCATCACTGTTATTCGTCCTCATGACTTGAATATAAAACACTTGAACTCAAGCCTTTAGAGTCTCCTGAGTCCATCTTCTGTGATGGACGATCTTCATAAACATGTACTGCATTTGATTTCCTCTTGAACTGACACAACATGACAGTTTCTCTTTTTTAAGGATTCTTGTCGAAGGTAGCCTTGAAAAGATCCAGCTGAAACCTGAACATCCCTGGAAACATAATTTATTAAGGTTGGAATACAGCACTTTCAACATGAGGATATAGTGTAGTGGAAGGATTCATTGGTGTGAATCCATAATTCATTCCACTCATGTCCACCATAATGCTCAATCCTCTTTACAAGGCCAAACTCATAGAAGCTGTACTGGTGCAGCTTACATTCACCATTCATTTCCTCAGACATATATTAAATATCCTCCTCCTTAAGGATATGAAGGTTAAGCTTTATTTCTATTTTCCTCCTATATGGAGAAGCAGATCTTCATATTGTTTACTGCAACTATAACAGCTCTCCAACGTCTTTGGCAGCCATTATTTTCATTATTTATACTGCTTGAATGAAAGTGTACAATTCTTTTTATTAGTTAATTTTGATTAGCATTCAGAATCTTCCTCTATTGAAATACATCACTGACCTTCACCGCGAACATTATACAAAGACCTGAGGCTCATACTTATCTGTTTTTACAGCTTCAGCAAGAAAACCCTTCAGCTAAATGGTTTGAGTTAGATAACGCTTCAGAACAAAGAAACTTCAAACATTTTACAGAAATAGTTAAATAAATAGAGCAAAGCTCAATGACAACAATTCAGATTTCACTATTTTCATTATTACATAAATTCACACCTGGTCTTTTCTTTTTTAAACTTTATTATTAAACATTTTTTAGAGAAAGTGAACTACACATTTTGATTCAATGTCACACCTGTTATGCAAATTAACCACTCTAACAGAAACACGTTTCCTCTTTATATTTGTTTTATTTTGTTATATATCTTTTTTTTTTTTTATCTGTTCCCCTCAGTTCAGCTGTGTGACTTCAAACATCCTCTGCAGAAAAGTAAGATATTGTGTATTTTGTACATTATCTGTGCTGTTTTCAACTCGACTGAATAGTTATATTTAAGGGCATTTGAATTAAACAATTCACTGGTTGGTTCAGATAAGTTTGATCACCATATAATACCTCTAGCTCTTTTTCAAGGATCTAGTAGCCCTCAATGCAATATGCCATATAATGCGGTGCTCAATGAGCGTTTGACAGCGTCCACTGTCAGGCATTGGACACCGCCCACTTTCAAGCTGTCGCCCAGTCAGACGTTTGGTCAACGTCATCGCGTCATCATCGCCCATTGATCAATGAAATTACATCAGCTTTTAAGAAACAGGAAGTAAACGGTAAAGAAAATGTTTAAAGGAAACATTTGGATATACGCTTTTTTAAATATATATGGATATATGAATATTTTTTAGTTGCCATCATCTCTGTGTATGGCATTCATGTGTTTCACGCTCAAACATGCATTTTCTTTGTTTTAAACATTGTATTCACTTTACTAGCAGGCTAACCAGCTAGCACCGTGAAATGACAGCTACATATAACCAGAAATATTTGCTTAAGTTTTTATAATTTATCTTCAAAAAGTCTATGACATATGCAAGTCCATTTCTACCAAATGAGAAAGTAAAAATGTGAAAGTAAGGCAAATAAAAAAGTAAAAAAATACTAAGTCATAACTATGAGAAAAAAGTTGAAATTATAAAATAAAAAGTCAAAATAATTAGTTAAAAATTAAGAGATAAATATCATAGTTTTGACTTTTTATCTCTTATGACTTTTTAACTCATAATTTCGATGTTTGCCCTCATAATTATGACTTTGTTGTCTCATAATTTCTACTTTTTAGCTTGTTATTTCCTCTTTTTACTTTGTTATTTGGACTTATCTCATGATTTATAACTTTTTCTCTCATAATTATGACGTTTTATCTCAAAGTTTTGACTTTTTCTCTCATTATTTTGACTTTTTATCACATAATTTTGACTTTTTCTCTCATATTTCAACTTTTTATCTCATGATTTTGACTTATCTTCTAATTCTGACTTTTTATCTCATATTTCTGAATTTTTATTTTAACAATTTCAAGTTTTAATCTCATAATTATGCCTTCATTTCATAATTTTGACTTTTTATCTCATAATTATTACTATTATTAAGGTTTATTCATTACGGACAGATACGATAAAGATACAATAAAATACAGATAAAGTGATTAAGTATCATAGTGTTTGTAGGGAATCCTAATTTGCAACACCCTTCCCTAGAAGGGCTTCTGTAATTATGACTTAGGATTTTTTTTTTTTTTTTTTGCATTTTAAATTTCACAACTCCCATATTTGTCTTTTTTTAAGTGGTGGAAATGGGCTTCCATATTTACACTATAGTTTATAAAATATAAAATGTAACACACTCACAGATAATCTGATATTTAATATTCAGTTAATTAAAATGTTTTTTATTACATTAAATTCAAATGTCAGTCTATTCTACTTACATCACTGTTATGCCTTCAGTTACCATGATTTTTTCACTTGTTGATCCATTTAGCACTTCTAATTATTGTTAAGTATTGTTCTATCTTTTTCGGTGCTACTTGGTCCCCCACAGGTTTGATAGGAAGGATAAGGCAGCTTAAGTTGGGCAACAGCCACCTTGAGAAACAGCTACTGTCCTTGCTTTGTGCACTTGTGCACAGTCATGTAGAAATAGAAAAAAGGCTTTCCCAAAACTGTTGACACAAAGTCAGAAGCATAGCACTGACCAAAATGTCTTGGTATGCAGAAGCATTGAGTCCACCCCTCACTGGGGGGACGAGCCCAAACCCTGAAGAACAGCCCCATATCCTTCCTCCACGTCAAACTGTGGTGACGTCCATTGTTTTAAACAGTCTGATCTCAGGATGGAGGGACTTACATGTTGACATGTTTCCTCAAAAGTTCTTTAGAAATATGGCTGGAGATACTCAGCCACAGTATTAAAGGAAATCCCTTTATCTATGAGTGTGATCAGTACGACAGCCAACAACAAAAAGTCAAAAACATTTCATGGATCACAATTATTCAAACAAAGATCAACAGTAAGGAAAAGTGAGCTCAACATTTGTCCCAGCTTTTGATCTAGAGATGACGCAGCATTTTTGATCTGCATGCTATGAATGAATATCTCAACTTTTGTTAACCTGCACAATTAAAAGAGAAAATTAAAATCCAGCAACACCACAAATAAAAGAAAACCTATATGTATATTTAATGCTTCTAATCAGACTTTGAATGATGGACACAGACTCCCCAGTGGGTCAGGCTGTGCTGAAAAGAGAAATCAAACACTGGTTTTGACAAGCTGTCAGGAGAATTAAAAACCAGTAAAAAAAAAAAAAAATAAGACAAAAGCAGAGAAATAAAGGGGATTTAAAAGGTTTTTTTTAGATGGGGATATGTGTGTTGCCACTCTGCTGTTACACTGGAGACCAGATGAAGGAGTGTATGGACACAGGCATGTGAACAAGCGCATTGTCACGCAATCACATAAGACAGACTTAAGTGCATCAGAAGTGGAAGGAGAGGTCAGAGGAGGGGGGCTGACCAGTCTGACATTTAACGTCCTGGTTACAGTGTGCAAATGTCACGTTCTTTGACAGCACCACCCACCGATGGATCACTGCAGTTTGTTCTTAACTTCTTCATGGTTTTATGGGTGTTTTCTTCATGGTCTTGATGTGTGATTTTACTAATTATATTGCATGATTTTGATTCAAAATGTACTTTTATTTTGACATGGATTGAGTTTTCATTAAGTCGTTTAACTCCACATGAACACTTGCATGATAATGCATGATGACCTGCACCAACATAAGTCTCAGCCATTGACAGACAGGTCAGTGGGTGGTACTAATACTGGCCACTAATTAGGACATAAAAGAGCAGCAGGAGCCTGTAAGAGAGGCAGCAGCAATGATGCAAGCAGCCATGAGAAGGGAAACAGCAGGCCGGAGTGCTGATAAGAAAAGAATGCATGGGAGGTCGAGCTGGGAAGCAAACACTAAATACAAAGAGATGGAGCCCAGGAAGTCCATGCAGTTGTGACAGCAGCTGACTGAGGAGCCAAGCCCTGGAGTACCCTGAGTAACAAGAAGCGTCAACATTTTAAGGATAGTAAATTTTAAAGATTATACACCCCCACTGCCACTCTGCTCATCTCCATGAGGTTTTCTTGCCTCATTTTTCTGGAGAAGGACCTGAAAGGTTCACAGGAACTGACATGGCAAGTGGGGGTTGAGGCTGGCCAGTATTGGGGCTTTTAATTGCCTCCTTGTGTAGTGTTTGTAGTGTCCAATATTAACACATTATCGAAAGGGATATTTTAAATCTTATTATTGGTCTTAACCCATTAGGACCCGATACAACAAGTGCATATGGATACCTTTAAGTCTGGACAAGAATTTTGTGCTTCTACCTTTAAGACCTGATCCAGTTTGGATGATCTTATTGTCGTAAGACACACAACTGAAACATGATTTGCTAAAACACAAGTTCTAGTCTAATGAAAAGGAGGATCTTGCCTTTATTGGAGATCTACACCTCAGGGGTCAAACTCAAGGCCCAGGAGATCATACCATATTTGTATTATTACCGGTCCACCAGTATGAGGTCTGCAGATTTCCTCCAGTATAGTAATGTAAATTTAACCTTGATGATTTAAAATATCCTCGTTAAGCCATAAAAATATGAAAAAGGAAAGAGTAAGAAAAACTAGATAAAAAGTCAACAATGTGGGGGGAAAAACTGATTTGGGTTTTATTTCAAATTTCAAATTTTGCATCTCAAAATTACGACACGAACTTATGATTTTGACTTTTCATTTCATGCTTAAAACTTTTCAATTAATAATTTGGACTTTATATGTTACATTTTTATTTTTTAGATTCCCAATTTTAAACTTTAAGTCATATTTTGAATTTAAATCATATATTTTTTTAACTTTTTAAGCCATCATTTTGAATTCTAGCTCATATTTTGACGTTTTTAACTCCTAATTTTGGCTTTTTAATCCCGTATTTTGAACTGTCAGACTCACAATTTAAAATTTTAAGACATAATTGACTTTTAAACTCATGATTTCAAATTTGATCTCATATTTAGACCTTTCAAACTTATGATTTCAACTTCCTCCTCGTATATTTGTTCTTTAAAAGCATTATTTTTATATTTTTAATATCGTGTTCTGATCTTCTGAACTAATAAATTGGAATTTTTATCTCAGATTTGAGCCTTTAAACTTATCATTTTTACTTTTTAGAATTTCCAAATGATTTATCATCAGTACTGTTTTTTTTTTTTTTTTTTTTTTTTTTTTTTTTCATATTTTATGACTGGTGAAAATGAGGTTGACAGTTTAGGGTTGTGTTGACCCTGTTAGGCTCTCAGGTTAGACCTAGATCCAGAATCCGGCCCCTGCTGTGATTGAGTTTGAAACCTCTGATGTAAACACTTGTGAAGAAATTTAGGGCAATGGTAGTTTTTGACAGTTTAAACCGAGAATTTAAGCTTTTAAATGTTTTTCATTTTTTGTCTCTATCTGCTCCCAAGTCTGAGAAATAAAGATTTTAGTAATCATTGAAATAGTGTGCAAAAGAGGTTATTTTACAACAAAATCTAATTGGTGTTTATGCCAGGTTTAGGCATAAATGGGTAAAAACTGTTGTTGTTTCCTATTCTAAATGTTCTCATGAATCATCAACCTGGTTGCACCAAAATCTTCTGCCACCTCTGTGGTTTTAACAGTCGTATTTCCATGAACTTTGTCATAGCTAAGAGATGTTGATGTTGATGGTTTGTAATGCTAGATTTTGGTCGTTGTGAAAATATTAACAGTTATTAATAGAATTATTGTTGTAAATGAACAAGAATAGTCAATTAGATGCAAGTTTATACTCAGACAAGCCAAACTAGTCCCGAATTGAACAATACACCAAGAAAAATGTCAAAACTGAACTGTCCTTTTAATATTTGGGTAAACAATGTCAAACTGATTTGCTGAGTGCCTTTGGCCGATTTTGAGCCGACTTATACCCCTTTCCCACTGGCCTAAAAACCCGTTTAAACACGCCAACAATCTGCTCCCGTCGGCAGTGGGAAAGGCTCTACTTGGCAGTCAGACCTGCGTCGACTGACCCTGCAATGGACACGGGTTTTCATCGGCTCGCCTCCGATATGCTCCAGTGAGAACGTCACACCCGGGTGAACGGGGGATGAGTTTGGCGTAACGTGCCTACGTCATAATATCGCGCCCGTAACTTGGGGCAACAAAGGGACGCCGGCAGCAGAGGGAGGAGCATTGTTGTCTCCGCCGTCTGTAACTTCTGCGACTCTTTGCCATCTCAGCAACAAATTCCATCCACCTTCATATCATCAGCCCTTGAATGTTGTTCAGTCTATGCTGAGTTTGTATGTTTTGAAGGAGGGACAAAAGTACAAAGTATGGAAACCAGTTGACCACCGAGTCCATGGCTTCCATGCTCCTTTCCATTGTTTACCTAGCTGTGTTTCGGCACGCTGATGACGCATCAGAGGAAAAAAACAAACAGCTACGCAGCTCGTCTGCTGGCGATCAGACCCGGGTCTGCTGGCAATGGGAAAGGAGTCACTGATAAAAAACCCACTTTCACACACTAATTTTAGTGGGAAAGTGGTATTAGTAACAATCATGGTGGAATGGCAGTTCACACTGTGAGACGGATTGGTAACACTACATGCTTGATTCTGATCAGTCATCATATCTGCCTTCATAACTGTCTTTGAGACCATGGAGAGTTAATAGGTCTGTGGGGCTGCGGGACAAAGAGTGTCAATCATGGCTGTGTCATTAAGTGCTATGTGTGCAGTCTTGTGTTCTGAAAAGGATAAAGAGAAATAATTGTGGATTGTGTTAAGAAGAAAATATGGACTGGCATTCTTCCAAATGTGAGGAATGAATGTGACAACAGGGTATCAAACTAGATGGTTGATGAAAAAGAAAACTTCTGGCATGCCAGTATCGTCCAATCATGGTCATGGGGCATCCTGTTTACATCATGGTTTATAGCACGCAACAAGAGCATCTGTTGTTTCTGACATTCACAGTCAGGCTTAAAGACAACGGGCTACAACGATGCAATCGGGTTAAAATCGGGCTAGCCTGACCTGGCCTGTGCTTGTTTACATCCAAGTAGTAGAGCCTGATTGGTGGAGAACAGCTGACTGCAAGCTCATCTCTTCTATTTGTTAAACTAAATTGTATTTCTGGTTCAGACTGGTGAGGGTGATGATGATTAATTGATTAGTATGAGCACTACTCCAGTTTAAATCTGATTTTTCCGGTCAAATTTACAATTTCCAGCACCACTAGTTCAGACAAAGTTTCCCAACAGAAGATGAAAAATACGTTTCTTACATCATCTTATATTTCCGTTTTTCTTAAAAGCTTGACTTTGCTGTTGTCTTTCTCCCGTCACACATAAAATGCCAAAAATAAGTGGATGATTGAGTAACATCCAGTGTTTGGATTTGACTCGTCAAACTCTCACAAAATGCTCACAAAGTTTAAAGAATCTGGTAAGCACTTTGTCTCTGCCTTTCTGTCAGCTGTATTTTTAGATGGAGTTCAAATGTGGGACATAAAAACCCACATGAAGGCATCAAAGAACCGCAAGTACTTTTGTAAAACATTGCTGTTAGGGTAAGAATGAGATGTGGAAAAAGATGGGAAAACAGTGGGTGCTAGACGGTGGTCAAATGCACACACTCACACTCACACACGCACACAAACACATCTGCCCTTTGGGCAATCAGAAATGTCAAGAAACACATCACGCTGTCAGTCACTGGCTTTAGATGGAAGTATACGGTGTGGAGCAGGGCCTCCTCCTCCTCTGTAAGATGCTCCACCACAGGACACAGCATCCAGAGCACAGCGGTGCCCCTGCAGCCAGCAAACAGTCATCACAAACTGGAGCTGCAGGACTCAAGCACCCCTCTAACAACCACCACCCCATCCTGAGCTGTACCCCGCCCCCTCCTCCCAGTCATCATTATGTCTGGGTATAGTTGCTTAAAGGCCATGCACTACTATTTGGAAGACACAAAAGTGCTTGCCTGGACACAATGCAGAATTATTGCAGAAGAAATGTTGCGCCTGCCGCATCACCCGAAGGCATGGAAGTGTTTGTCTGCAGTGGGGCGGACCACCTAAAGCAGTGCTGGTAGCAGAGAGGAGGGAGGCAGAGGATGGGGGAGACTTTTGAGGAGGACAAAATCTGCATGCATGAAATCAGAAACGGAAAGAAAACAGAATAGAAGAGATAAAGTACAGGAGGAGGTCAGGTGCATTAAGGGCGCATTCACACCAGAGCTGTTTGGTCCGCTTTAAAGGAATTCTGGTCCATTTTCCTGGATAGTCTGATTCATTTGGAGTGGTGTGAAAGCTCACACGAACTCTGGTGCGGACCAAACAAGCAGGCTCTGGTCCGCTTGAAAACAGGGGGTCTCGGCCCACTTCCAAACGAACCCTGGTGCGGTTCATTTGAGTTAAGAAAGGAAAGCGGACCAACTTGTGAACCAAAGGCAGGAAGTGGAATAAAGCTTAATGATATAAGGATTTATATGTGATTTAATACACTCAAACACATGTCGGTACTTCTCTTGGCGTCTGTGTAGCCATAGCAACACATCGTAATCGGTGCTGATTTATTCGTCTCATGTAAAGAACGACACGCTGGACAGCTCACTGCCTCGCTGCCTTTTCATGATGCCCCAATGCAAAAGCAGAAACCCCAAGATTTTGTAAATTCTGTGTTTTATCATTGTTTATGTGGAAAGAAAGACCGGTGGAAAGAGATGGATTTCCAGCTTCATCTTCTTCTATGTCTTCTTTTCTTCTTGGTCGCCATTTGTTTGTGATGACAGCGCCCCTAGCGGGCAGAGGTTGTAGGAGTTCAGACGGTTTGGTCCATTTGACCAAGAGCAGTGTGAACGCAAACCAAACCAAAGGAAAGTGCAACAACGTTGCAATTTCCATTCTGAAACGGACCGAGTCCCCTGGACTATCAGGTGTGAAAACAACCTAACTGTCCAAAATTAGGACTTTCCACTGGAAAAATAACCTGTGACAATCTAACTCGACAAATTAAATAAGTGGGATCAAACACCAATGACAGCTGGCCCTATCAGAACAACAGTGCGTTTAAGAGCAGATCGCTGCATAGAAGTAGTATGTGGAATTTGGAGGTATAATATGGTTGCACAGGCCATGCCAGAGGGCTGCATCGCAGTGCAGGGCATAGCACTGTTGCCTCACAGCAAGAAGGTTCCTGATTATCTTCCCAGTCAAGGCCCTTCTCTCTGGGTACTGTTGCTTCCCTCCACCACCAAAAACATGCTCATTAGGTTAATTGTTGACTCTAAATTGGGTGTAGGTGTGAGTGTGAGCATGCCTGATTGTATGTCTCTATACATCAGCCCTGTGAGTGACTGGTGACCAGTCCAGGGTGTACCCCACCTCTCACCCAATGACAGCTAGGATAGCCCCCTGCGACCCCCAATGGGATAAACCAGTGGTTTTCAATCTTTCTTTGATCAAGGCACCCCTAAGATGAAGCCAAAATTTCAAGGCACACCAAAACCATACAAATACAAAATAGCCTCTTATATATTACTGTAAATCAAGGGTAAAGAATTAGTTCAGGCAGGCCACGGAGTAAAGTGCTGCCGTATAACTGAGATCAGCTGATCTCATACAAGCCCTCATCAGCTGATGGCAAGCTAATTCATTCTAAGCGCCTTATTAGCAAATCACATTTATGCTGCCGTGTTTAAACTGCTCTAACCTGACTACACTTTGCTGCTCCCTCTGCAAGCCTCTCCACCCCAGCTCCTCCTTTATTCTGCCCCTGACTTAATCAGTGTCGTAACTTCTAATAAAGAAAAATTACCACACCGCTTGTGTGTTTCTTGACAAAATGGCCCTGACTGAACTCAAGTCATTGTCTAGTTGTAGGGGTGGGTAGTAACGCATTACATTTACTCTGTTACATGTACTTGAGTAGTTTTTTTTTTTTTAAATCCTACTTCTGAGAGTAGTTTTTGAGCAGAGTACTTTTTACTTCTACTCTGTTACATTGGGCATGCACTACTGGTCGCTACTTTTACTTGTCTATCATTTATTTTCATTAAGTTTTCTTTTACACTCAGCTGAGCTCTCACAGCAGCGTGAGGTAAAATCCTCAGCACCACAGAGTAAACGGAGGAGTGACCCCTCCCCCTTAACCATCAACAGTTGGAGATAATGGCTGAAGATGTCATATCTGCGTCTCCTTCAGAGGAGCATGTTCATCCCTGGTCCAACATCAAGACTCTTTGCCTTTCAAACGACGAGGAACAACAGCCACATAATGCACTGCCTACTGTGTCTCCCTGAAACGGTGGAAATTTCAAGCTTCAAAAATAGCAAGTCAAATTTAAGAAAGCACATTATGCTAAGAAAGCTAAACAAGCTAATGACTGCACTGCTAGTTAGCTAAACGTATAAGTTCAAATCTCTGTTTTAACTCACAGACTGCACAGACACAGTTGTGTCAGTGATAAATGATTTCACGTGTCCAACCACCTCTGCAACTCTCCCACAAATGTGATTACAGCATTATTTAACATTATGTCGTAGGTGATAGTATTATCCTGTGTGTGTGGCATATCTCTGATATCAGTGATTATACCTAACATGGTTATAATGTGGGGCTAGTGGACCAAAGTTGTCTTTGGTTTAATAAGTTTCAGTTTGAATTGCCAAATTTGTTGAGTGATAATCAGGGTAAAAATTCATAAATTGGAGCTAAAAAGTCAAAATTAAAATAAAAAAGGGAAATAAATAAAAAATAAGAACTGCAAGGTATAAATTAATGTATGTGAGATTAAATAATCATGTAGAAATAAGGTAACTGTTATGAGAGAAAGTATTTTTTCTCATTATATTGAATTTTACATCCCATAATTGTGATTAACAAACATAACTTGACTGCTGCATTCACAGTTTTTTATTTCTTTTACTTTTGGCACGTTATGCTACTTTATTTATGACCATGTGCAGTTTACCTCTAAATAATGTGTCATAATGCAATACGTTTTAATAAATTGCACAAAATGTAGTTACTACTTGAGTAGTCTTTTAATAAAGTACTTATTTAGTTTTACTCAAGTACTTATTTAATGAGTACTTTTACTTCTACTTGAGTACTGTAACTGTGTACTCTACTCACCACTGTATAGTTGTAGTAATTACTAGGGGTGCACCGATCGATCGGCCAAGATCGGTATCGGCGCCGATTTCCTTAATTTTAGGAGATCGGTGATCGGCTGATCCTTGTAAATAAGATCGGTGGATAAGATCAGTTTCATATGCCTCTACCTACTAGAATGTGAAAGATGAAAGACTAAAGGAACTGATATAATTTAGTAGTTTAGACAGCAATGCTTTGAACTTTTCATTTATATTTGAGAGAACTACCTCACGTGCAGTTAAGACAACAAGTTTGTATTGTTTCATGGGTATTGTTCAATGTTATTCAATAAAATAAGATTGGAACATTGAAGGTGTATGCTGTCAGTAATAATAAAAAAAAAAAAAGGTATCGACAAAAATCAGAATTGGCAGGTCAGGCCTTTTAAAGACCGGTGATCGGTGATCGGCCAGAAAATTGCAGTCGGTGCACCCCTAGTAATTACATATGGTTATACTTATTCCCATGGCACACCAAGACTTGCCACACCATTAAGAACCACTGGGATAAGCTGTGTAGAAATGAATTGATGGAAAAGAAATTAGAGGCCATGCTAGCTTTGAGCCACATGGGGGCTGGATGTCTTCGCTATGTGGGTGGCAGACTGTGAGCTTTTTCATCCTGGTGCTGTGCTTGTTCCTTGTTCTGTCTTTGGCCTCTCACCAAAACGTAAGGGTGCAGGAGGGGGGAGTAGAACCTTTTCTCCCTACTGGTTGGACATGCTAGTCTTGTCGAGTCGTGGTCATGGGGTGTCTTGGATGTACCGTTGATTTTGCCACACTACAAGAGCGTCTGCATTCCTGATGCTCAAAATTAGTCCCGACGTTTGACGATGAGCTGCAATGGCACAAAATCTGGCTGAATTTGTGTAGTCTGAGCTGTATTTTAGTTCCACAGTAGAATTTGAATTTAACTTTTGCTTTAATCCAACTCACGTCAGTGGTTTGAGCCTGAAAAAAATGAATTATTTTCTTGTGATTTACTGGTATGGGAATTAAGAAGCTGGATTACTCAATTTTGTGGCTCAAGTGGAAATCTTCTTTGTATATTTGATTGTTCACTTTAAACCTGATATCTCTCTGGAGATGAATATATCACAGTAAGATTGTGATAAAAAGCCCAACATTAATAAGAAGTACCAGTGTCTTCTCTGGAGACAGAGGAGGAGCTGAAGGCCCAGACACAGAGCAGGAGACAGCAGCTGAGACGAGCTCCAGAAAGTGAACTAGTAAATAACTGTCAGATCAAGGAAGGAGAGAACTATCAGTGCCTGATCAGATCTTCTGTACTTTTAATTTAGCAGCAGATAAATGAGCCACTCCACTGAAAAGCTGCATTATTTATAGCAGTGGAGGGATGAGTTATCAGACATTTTATTCAAGGACAAGAAGTGATTCTAAAGTACTCTGTGTTACAAGCAGACTCCCAGTTAAGGTCTAAATAAGGAAAATCTTCTTAGAGTTCATATTATTGGAATCAAAATGTTCTTACATTATAACTAAAGGTAGCTCACACATGTTTTAGAATGAGCTTCTTTGTTCACCTGTGGTAAATTAAATTGATTGAACAGGATTTGGAAAGGCACACACTTCTCTATAGAAGACCTCACAGCTGATGATGTACAGTGGCTTGCAAAAGTATTCATACCCCTTAAACTTTTCCACATTTCTTTACGTTACAACCACAAACGTGAAGATATTTTATTGGGATTTTGTGTGATAGACGAACATAGAGTGGCACATAGTTGTGAAGTGGAAGGAAAATTATACACAGCTTTCAACATTTTTTAATCTACTCTCAGTATAAATCCAGCTGTTCTGTGAAGGCCTCAGGTGGATGTTAGGGAACATCGGTAAATAAACAGCACCATGAAGGCCAAGGAACACACCAGACGGGTCAGGGATAAAGTTGTGGAGAAGTTTTAAAGCAAGGTTAGGTTATAAAAAAATATCCCAAGCTTTGAACATCTCAAGGAGCTCTGTTCAATCCATCATCCGAAAATGGAAAGAGCTTGGCACAACTACAAACCCACCGAGAAATGGCCGTCCACCTAAACTTAAAGGCCAGGCAAGGAGAGCATTGATCACAGAAGCAACAAAGAGGCCCAAGGGAACTCTGGAGGAGCTGCAGAGATTCACAGCTCAGGTGGGACAACCTGTCCACAGGACAACTATTAGTCATGCACTCCACAAATCTGGCCTTTATGGAAGAGTATGTAAGAGTATCATGCTGTGGGGACGCTTTTCTTCAGCCAGGACAGGGAAGCTGGTCAGAGTTGATGGCATGACGGATGGAGCTCAACACAGGGCAGTCTAGGGGGGGGGAAACCTGTTAGAATCTGCCAAAGACTTGAGACTGGAGTGGAGGTTCACTTTCCAGCAGGACAACGACCCTAAACATACAGCCAGAGCTACAATGGAATGGTTTAGACTGAAGCATATTCATGAGTTAGAATGGCTGAGTCAAAGTCCAGACCTAAAATGTACTGAGAATCTGTGGCCAAATTTGAAAATTGCTGTTCAGAGCCGCTCTCCAACAAATGTGACTAAGCTTGATCTATTTTGCAAAGAGTAATGGGCACAAATTTCAGTCTCTAGATGTGCAAAGTTAGTAGAGACATACCCCCCAAAAAACTTGCAGCTGTAATTGCAGCGAAAAGTGGCTCTACAAAATATTAACTGAACACTTTTGCACACCAAACTTCTCAGATTTTTAAAATTTTGACATTAGTGTATCATTTTCCCTTCACTTCACAATTGTACGCCACTTTATGTTGATCTATCACATGAAATCCCAAAAGACTATATTTACCTTTGTGGTTGTAACGTGGACAAATGTAGAAGAGTTCAAGGGCTATGATTTCTTTTGCAAGCCACTCTATACCAGAGCAAAAACCAAGCCATGAGGTCAAAGGAACTGCCTGTAGAGCTTAAGGGACAGGATTGTTGACTGGCAAATTTCTGCTGCACTGAAGGTTAAATATCCTCAAAGCCACTTGAAATTTAGTACTCACCTTAACATTTTTAGTTACCCTCTACAACTGGTTTAATGACATTGAATCCAAGCCTGGCAGCAAGGTAAGAATGTTTAGGTTGGTAACAGTCTTTTGTCTTACGAGCTGTGTAGATTGACTATCAAGTGACTTTAAACCCTGCATGCCTCAGTCTTTCCTTTTGTTATTATTAAGCCCTGAACTATGAGTTCACGCTTTGCTGCATTATCTGATCAGTAAGAAAAGGTCAAATGTATAAAAAAGGACAAAGCTTGTTTTCCCTTCTATGCAAAAATCTCCTATATAAAACCATACAGCCTACTTTAAACTAATGCATTATCAAAGCTCTAGGCTCAAGTCATCCTACCCACAGCAAACATTTTCCAGCAGGGACTCTTGTTCATACAAAGTTCTAACAAAAAACCCTGAGTATAGGCCATTTGACAAATATGTAGCAAAGGCAGCAATCACTGAAGCCATTATGTTGTTTCCTTGTTCATGGATAAAAATAAAGATGATGCAAGGCCACCCCAAGAGGCTTTTTCTTTAGCTTGCTCAACAACATCCATTCAAAATTCTGATCCTTGGAGTACAATATGTGTTCTCTGCCCGGCTCTTACCATCTTTTCTCTCTAACAGTAATGGAAGCATCATATGAATAATCTCAGCCTTGGTCTGCCATCCTCTCTTTTTCAGAATTTAAAAGCTTTGCACCCTTTGGTGTCCATATTTAACTCCTGGCTCCAAACAGTGCAGAAAGAATATGTGTACGGAAACTTCTGGAATTGTTAGTTATGATGATAATGGAGCAGCATAAAGCCATGCAGTTGCAGTAACACACACAGAAACCAAAAAATGATGGACGGTTTTATGCATTTTTAGTTTCTCCCACTTATTTGGGATAAGTAGTATCTGATAATTATTAAACCAGAGTCTTATAGTTGAAGAGGAAGTAGGTTTTCACCCCAAAAAAATCTTTGCCTATAAGGACAACAGGCTTAACTCACCATAGAACACAAAAATGTAGATTTTTTTTAAATTAAATCTATATTTTGGAAGTGTTTGAGTCAGTTGGTAGGGGTTCATTAAGTCAGAAACGGTGTAATGAGACGTATGCTGATGCTAATTTTCTGATGATGGACCACAAGAACTTGTTAATGCATATGAACTAAATTTTCACTAAACACTTTGGAGGACTTGGAAATTTTTTTGAAGAATTTTGAGAGATTCCCAAAATGCAATAAGTCCCTGAAATTCCCCAAAATTTCTGAGACTTTACCAAAAATGTCTGTTCTTTAAAAATCCCCCAAAGTGTCCTAAAATATTGTTTAAATTTTTCTGAAAAGTCTAAACATTGACATAAAAACGCCAACATAAATTCCACGATCTGAAAGATTCAAGCAAATTCCTCAAAATTTAAAAGCAAATACCACCCAAAATTTCTAATCGAATTCCCACGAATTTAAAAATAAATCCTCCCAAAATTACCTAGAAAATTGTGAAAAATTGGCAAAAAAAATCTCCCAAAAATCCAAACAAACTCCCTAGAAACTCTGGGAGAATTAAGAGGGAAAATTTCTCATGTAAATTTCAAATGAAATACCCAAAAATTTACAAAAAAATCCCCCCGAGTTTCATGAGAAATTCTGGAAAATTTTAAATCAAATTCCCCCAAAATTCAAACAAAAATCCCTAAAAAAAAAAAATCCCTAAAAATTCAGAAAATTTCAAAGGAAATTCCCCATCAAAATAATCAAATTCATCAAAATCAAATGTGAGACGAGCCTTCGTGTTCTTTGTTGTCAGCAGTGGTTTCGGTCTTTGAACTCTCCTATGATGCCATTATGGCCCAGCGTCTTTCTTATGGATGAACTCTGACCTTAACTGAGGCCAGTGAGGCCTACAGGTCTTTGGATGTCATTCTGGGTTCTTTTGTGACCTCCTTGATGAGTCGTCGTTGCACTCTTGGAGTCATTTTGGTTGGCTGACCACTCCTGGGAAGGTTCACCACTGTTCCCAGTTTTCTCCATTTGTGGATAATGGCTCGGACCGTGGTGTGCTGGGGTCCCAAAGCCTAAACTGCATTTTGTATTTACTTGGGTTGTCTTTGTGAGATGTTAAAATTGGTTTGATGATCTGAAACATTTAAGTGTGATAAATATGCAAAACAAATCAGGAATCAGAAAGGGGCGAATACTTTTTCACGGCAATGTATCTTGAATTAAAAGAATATAAATACAACACATAGAATGGAGTTAATGATACATTTTCCTTCACGGGGTAAACTACGAAGCAAGTTGGACATACCCAGGCTTTCTTTGAGTTGACTGGCTACAAAAAAAAACACCTTTAGTTGGAGTAAAAGATATCACTCTGGTTATGAACAAGCTTTCTACTTCCAGATGTGAACATGCTCACATTAAAGTGGGTGTTTAGCACGTCGTTTGACTTTTCTTTTACTCACAAACAAATGACCAACAGCTGTCTCTTCTGTTAGATTAGAATAACGAGAGGAGACGAGGAATAGACAACACAAAATTAATTTCAGTGAAATTAATAATTAAAAAACACCACTGCTGCTGCATGGAGAGAGAGGCACTGCATCAGATTGTTTTCTTTAATTGTTATATTAAAGTTGTTTATTCTGTTCAGTAAAGCGTTAATCCTTCTCTCTTTTTTCCATAACAACACACAGTAAGTGCTACATTTACTCTCTAACTATGATGAACATGATTTAAGCAGAATAAACATTAAATACATCATTTTAGTATCGGACTTTACAACACCAAGCTAATTTTTCTACTTTTATCTGCCTCTTTTTTATGCAAAATGCATGAATCTCAACCCTCCCAAATACAATCAAGTCATAGATACTGTCAGACTATCAGAATACGTGTGCCACAAAGACGTCAGATGGATGTGTTAAAACTTATATGACCAGAAAGACTAAGTAAAAGAACAAGATAGAAATTTTATCTCAGAGAAGTTCATACAATTTACACCCAGATCAACAATAACCAAGCCTTTTCACTATGCCTTTAGCACCCACGTCTTGTCTATGAGAAGAAAAAAAAACAAAAAACTTTCAAACAAACACAACAGAAACTATTGCTATCATTTATCTCCATAAAACCAATTCAAACTTATTGCAAGTGGTATTCCAGTGCGTGTAACGCACATGAATCCCATTTTAGGAGCCCAAATGTCCTCTATTGATTAATTGGGCCTATTTTTTTTTCGATTCCAAACTGACTTAATACAAGTTTAACAGTGATTTATTTTACGAGTTTGGGATGTTTGGCATTGTTTGAAATGTTTTTGGCGAACTGACCCCACTGTGATGTCATTACACACTGGAAGTATCCCTTCCAGAGTTGGACAGCAAGATAGGATACCCCCCTATGGAGTCTAGACACCGATGGAAGGTGTAGGTTAAGACGAGTAAGAGACTTCTGAGGAGCAGATTTCCAAGGAGGTCAACCCAGCCACTGTTGAGATGCTTGGAAGTCGTGATGAAGGGATGCAGGATGCACTTAGGAGCCTGAACACAGATCAGATGTGATGGAGGTAGCTGGGGAGGAGGAGGGTTGCAGCGGTCACACTGACACAACAGACTGACGTGGGGAACGGGAACAGATTTCAAAATATGACAGCTGCAGCATGATTGAATAGAGAGATAGGGACATAGGTGAGTGAGCAATTAGTAATGAATGACAGAATGAATGAAAATGAAACAATCTCCTGCTGTCCTGCCTGAACTTAAGCTAAGCTTTATACAACCACAGTGTCTCTAGTTGTTCTTTGGACCGCCCTGATTGGTAGTTGCTGCCAAGAAAACAATATAAGAAAAAAGATGGTTTGGCTCAACCAGAAAGCTTAAAGTTGTTGTTTTATATTATCATGGAATTTACAAATGTTGATTTGCTGTATCAAAGCTCTGGCTAAACACTGTACTTGTCGCCTGGATTAAAATGTTCTGGAAGTGTTACAAATGCCAGGAGCTCTATGTTGACTGGCAAAAAATGTAGGCTTCACATCACAATTTACTCCATAGAAGTCCAGTCTTCTACCATTCCTGACATATTGTAAACAACGCGTGCACTACCGGGATCATGGGCGATCCAGCAGGGGTTCAAGGGTTAAAGGACATGTTTTTATTGTAAAGCCAGATTTGTGAAACAGAGTTTTAAAGAAGTCGCCAGTGAGAAACACAGAAAGGTGCGCATCTATCTGCTTTGCAAGGTTAAGAGAAGTGTTAAATTAACAAACATGAGAAAATGAAACTGACACTTACCTCTTTACAGGGACTTTCAACATGTAAAACAATTCATAGCTTTCCTTGGATGTCACACTCTCATGGGATCCCCTCTTGGCTGGCAAGAATGGTTCCCAACAGCTGTGCACCATAGAGAAGTTGACAGTCTCAGCAGGTGTAAGGAGAGTGACACCACCTGAATTAAGTTGGCACTAATAATTACAGAGCTCCCCCCTGATTGGTCCAGGCAGCAGGTGCCAGGGTATAAGAGGAAAAGGCATGATTTTTTCTTTCTTCTAATCATTTTTCCTTCCTTAAAAAGAGTTGTTCCACTTGTTTCTGCAGAGGACCTTTGGCAAATCAGCAAGTGGGTTGTTATTACGACTTTCTTTTGTGGCTTAATTGAGTAAATTATTTCCATTAGAGAGATGTAAGTCCTGCAGGCTTGTCCGCCCTCTTCACTCACAATCACTGCCACCCACTCGTGCAACGCTGTGACCTCCACGTTAGTCACTTATTTTTTTCAGAGCAGCAAATGTGTCAACATTTTCAGAAATGTGGTACAGTCTTGCAGCATTCTTGTCTTGAATTTGAACAAATTAGCCCACATTATCACAGATTACATTGCAAAATGACTTTAATGATCCAAAACATTTAATTCACTGAAACCATGAGGCTGTCATTACAGATAATAACTGAACAGAGATCTCTTTTGAGGAAACAGCCTTAAATGTTTCTATGCCAGCTATCATTATAAGGTCAAAAAAAAATAAACTTAATACTTTAGTGTTTTTCCAAGTATCTCCATCCATTTGTTTCTATACAGCTTATCCCATTTGGGGTCAGGGGCTGGAGGCTATCCCAACTGTCATTGCGATTGCTAAGATTGCACTCACACTGGCCAAACATACCGGACTTTAGGCTGTTAGAGCCCAGGCACAGTACGGATGGCCTAGAGTCAGTGCGCCCTAATTTGTCAGCTACCTGTTGTGTCTGTTACAGTAGCAATTTCTGTTTTGCTCCTCTCTTTGTCAGTTGGATTGTGATATATTTTACAAGAAAAGTTGTATAAACACTTGTGTTGTGGCCACAAAAAAAACTGAGTCCTCAGTTTCAGACGTCCTTCTACTTTTATGCTTACATTTACCATCAATACCATGGCGGGGTTTGTTGTGCTTCCTCCTTGGGCCAGCTTGCTTTCTGATTGGCTGTTGTTTTGTACCACGTGAAAAAAATTAGCTCACACCGGCTTGGCTGTCCTCAGTTTTACCTCCCCACATTTTTAATAATTGAAATCTTGAGTTTGAGTGGCAAGGAGATTGGTGAGGAAAAGATCTCACCACACCGTCTGGCAAGATAACCTTTAGAACGATCTGATAATCAGGCCTTTGCTGATTTTGGTTGGAAGGGGGAATCGGGCTGAAAATTGGCATTGTAACCTTGTAGTGTGTGCCAGGCTTAAGATGAAGCTGTCACCTCCATGGTGCAACCAAACAACAAAAAACTTCAGCAAAAAACTGACAGAGGAGGGCACAGATGATCAGGAATCTAACTTTGTTAACCATCAATCTGTGCAGACTTGCTGGCAATTAATCGGCTTATTCTGTTGCAGATAAACTTACATTAGCTGGTAAAATACAATGAAAACATCAGCTTAGTTTCATTAGGTTTAAAATAAGATGGCATTATGACTCAGACAACTCCAAATTGGGGCACAGGTGGCCTAGTGGTTTAAGGCGTACCCAATGTACACAAACAGCACGGGTTCAAATCCAGCCTGAGGCCCTTTACTGCATGTTTCTCCCCTGCTCTTGTCCCTGTTTCCAACTCTATCCACTGTCCTCTATCAAATAAAGGCACAAAAATGACAAAAATAAATCTTAAAAAAAACAAAAACCCTCCAAATTATACAATTGTCTAATTTTTGTAGAGTCAGTCAGCCAAAGAGGACATAAGTCAACTAAAATCACATTTTCCCTGGAAAAGATCTTCATTATGAAATCTTTCCAGAGGACATTCATTATAAGTAAAAACAGTAATAGTCACAAACAGTGGCAGGGTAATTGACCCCTTGCTTTTGAGGTGGTTTAAAGTAAAATTTTATTTTAAGCAGAATTAGACTTTACAGACTGAGAGAAAAAAAATAGTCTGTACACACACCCCATTCAGTGCTGAAGTATTTGAAGGTGGATCTTCCCTGCAAGGCATCCGTGATGGACGGAGGCACACGGCCACACGGCTGGAAGCCTGAATCCCAGATTAATTCATATCATGACTGTTGTTGGCGTCACCAGTGTAATCTCTATCGCCAGCAGCTTGGCACTGTGGCTTAAACATGGTTGAGAGGACTCTCCCCAGCTCGCCATAAATCTGTGACTTTCATCGCCTCGAGAGGCGACAGGAGCCGCTCTCTGCCTTGTTATCTTTATGTCCCCCATTGTGAGAGTGCTGATTAAAAGGTGCTTGATTTAAAGTGGCTCTCCCTCTCCTCCACCTCTCCTCTTTTTGCATTATTGTCTTACTCATTTTCAGTCATTTTTTCCCCATTTTTTTTCCAGACCTATAATTGTCTGTCTCAGTCCTGTTCTCTGGTGTTATGCTTCACTTCCTTATAAGCATCCAATCATGGTCTCACACAGTCATGCCGGGCCAAGAAATACACACAGACACACACACGGTCGAACTCATCTGCCTGTTGCACCATGAAAAGAAAAATAATGAAAATGTGCAACATCTGCAGGAGGGAGAGACTAGCAGGCTCTTGTGCCACCCCCAAACACATACTTTAACACATTGCTGGCATAAGGCCATAACATCTTCATTTTTCATAAATCACATGTAAAACATTAGTTCAGGCAGGTAATGGAGTCAAGGGCTACCATAATTAAGATCAGCTGACAGCCAGCTGATTTGCTCTAAGAACCTTATTGGCTAATCGCTCTCATGCTGCCTAGTTTAAACTGCTCTTGCAACCCTCCTCCACCCCAGCTCCTCCTTCATTCTGCACAGGAAAGGCAGGAATGTATGCTATTACTGCTTGGATGATTTCCACATAGGCTCGTGGAAGAGCAAGGGGATCCCAGATCAGCAACACTGCCAAACATAAATAACAGCATAAGTGATAAATAATAACTGCTAATAAAGAAATATTCATAGTCACAAATCAACTGTGTTTCTTGACAAAGTGGTCCTGACTGAATTTTAATACATTTTTTTCCCCAAATAAATCAGCGCTATTGCTCAATCTCCACATCTGCCAGTGTTTTTTTAATTTATACCAATAAGGAGTGTCAAAAAGAGTCCGTGACAAAACCCTGTGACTCAGCTGAGTCAGAAAGCTGTCAAAAAACCTTTTAGCTCTACCCACTGCACTGTGGAGCTGAAAGTGAACAAACAGATGTTGTCGGACTTCGCCTCGGCTAAATAACTCTCAAAGTTTATAATAAATTGGCTTTGACTGGTTGTCAACTCAGTCCAGTAGGTAACAGTGCTGAGTCTTCACTTGTAGAACACACCATGGATAATAAGCAGGTTTTTGGACATAAACTCTTTGTTTTGCACATGGAGCCAATCAGTCCGTGGCACTGCTGGGGTGTTATGAGGCCCCGCCTTCAGCTCATCTGTTTTGTTGAGTCTGGTGTCTCTCATCTCCCTCTTGACATTGACCCAGAGATTCTCTATGGGGTTCAGGTCAGAGCAGTTGGCTGACCAATCAAATACAGTAATACCATGGTCAGCAAACCAGTTTCTGGTATTTCTGGCTTTACTGTGGGCTGGTGCCAAGTCCTGCTGGAAAAGGAAATCAGAATCTCCATAAAACTTCTCAGCAGATGGAAGATGGTAAATTACTGACAGCACCCCACATGTCACCCCGAACCATCACTGACTGTGGAAACTTTACACTGGATTTTAAGCATGTTGGATTCTGTGCCTCTTCAATCTTCCAACTTCAAACTCTGGGACCCTGCTTTCCAGATAAACTTCATAATGTACTCATCTGAAAACAGGGCTTTGGACCACTGATTAACGGTCCAGTTCTTTTTCTCCTTAGCCCAGTTGAGAAGCCGATGATGTCTGTGGTTCAGGATTGGCTTGACACGACACTTGCAGCCCATTTCCTGGACCCGACTGTGTGGTGCCACTTGATCCACTGACTCCAGCCTCAGTTCAGTCCTTGTTCCCCTAAGGCATGGGTGTCAAACTAAGGGCTCAGGGGCCAAATCTGGCCCGTAGTACTGTTATACCTGGCCTGCAGGATCATATCATATTTTTATTCTAACTGGCCCACCGATATGACATCTGCAGATTTCCTCCGCTATAAGAATGTAAATTTAACCTCAGCGATTCAAAATATCCTTAAGTCATAAAAAAAAAAATGTGAAAACTATAGAGTAAAAATTTATTGGAAAAAAAATCAGGAATGTGGGGAAAAATGTATTTGTGTTTTCATTTCATACTTTCAATGTTGCATCTCAGAATCACGACTTAAACCTATAATTTTGTCTCTCTATTTTATATCTTAACCTTTTCAATTTATAACTTTGACTTTTATCACACATTTTGACTTTTCTGATTCACAATTTTAAATTTCAAGTCATATTTTGACCTTTTTAACTAAATATTTAAAATTTCATCACGTTTTGACCTTCCAATTCCTAACTTACTCTTTTAATCTCATATTTTTACCTGTTAGACTCAAAATTTATGATTTGAACTCATATTTTGACCTTTTCAACTAATTATTTTGACTTTCTGTCTCATATATTTGCTTATAAAAACATTATTTTGACTTTTAATAATGAACTCATTCATTTAATTTTTTACTATCAGAGTTTGAGCTCTTGAACTTATTATTTTGACTTTTTTTTTTTATTTAAAAAGTTTTTTTTGCCCATAATTTATCACTGGGGAAAATGAGTTGACAGTTTATGGTTAAATGTTGACCCTGTTAGGCCCTCAGGTTAGACCTAAATTCATAATACGGCCCCTGCTGTGATTGAGTTTGACACCCCTGCCCTAAGGTCTTGAATCTGCTTTGTTTGAAAACCATCTAAAGGCTGAGCTCATCCCTGTTGCTTGTGCACCTTTTCTTACCACTCTTTTCCCTTCCAGCCATCTTTCCATGAATACGCTTCGATACAGCCTCTGAGAACAGCCTGCTCCTTGTGGTCAGTGTCACTGATTGTCTTCTGAGCAAGAATCAAGTCAGCAGTCTTCCTCATATTTGTGGTTGTGTGTACTGAACCAGAATGAGGATTTTAAGGCTCAGGAAAGCTTTGCAGATTGGACTTGTCCACAAAATTCTAATATTGTGAGAATGTACTCAGTCTTTCATTTTTTTAGTGACATTAAAAAATTAAGATTCTTGTAACAGATGCAATGATGATGCTTAACTCCAACATTGCAACATTGAGTTTTGTTGTCTATCCAGGATATATTATTATATCTTTTATTATGTTGCAATTTTGATTTGTTGTGTCAAAATCCATTAGGTTTTTCTTTTTTTTTTTTGTACATAGATCTAGTCTACTCTCACCACGATGTATCTGACACAGGTATTGGAAGAAAAACCCATCAATATTACACTTATTATCATTTTATTTTCTACCCTGATTATGAATCCGTATGTTTCTAAAGATATTCTCTTCTACCTTAATGGACAGACGTCTGGTCCAATGGAAGGAACAGGGGTTGCAAAGAAAAGAATTCATCAGTCATGGGGTCGTATGAAGATTGGGCATTAAATGAGGAATATTGATTCAATCTCATGTGTAATAATAACACCAGGACACCCTCTAATTCCAGCAGAAATGCCTGGGAATCACATTACTCGCCTCCCGTAATCCGTTTGAAACCCTCCAGTGCATGGGTCATGTTTCCAAATTAGTTGAGAAATTCCTCCGTGACAGCTTGGGCTCAGTGGAAGTGGCAGCAGCACCATCTTTGTCAGGATGACACTGTGGGGGTCTGTGGAGTCATGGAGGAAGAGGACGGAGGAACAGTCAGGGAGTCATGATACTTCATTAAAGTGATACACTCGGATGGTTCCTCTCCTCTCTCTCTGGATTTCTCTCCCTTTGCTCCCCCCTTTTCTTCCCCTCCTTGTACCCTGTCCACTTAGCATCTCCCTTTACAATATGGCAAAATGAGACTGTCATGCAGGGGAAAGGACAGCATTAATCTCTTGTTTAAGTGTTGAAACTGGACCCCGGTAAGATTGCATTAACCTGGAAATGACCTCTTGTGGCCAGTTGAATTAGGACTTGTCTCGAACAATCAAAAGCGGATGTAGGATGGCTTCGTTGTGCCCAAAAATCTTTGGAAGTCAGGTTGGATGGGCGGATTAACATGCCCATTATAACAATATCTTCACAGTTTAAAATTGCAATTTTGCCTTTGAAGAGAGAGGCAGACTGTGCTTCAGAAACTGCAAGTGAAAAGATAAATGAGTGTTGATAAATATAATTGCTTCAGTAGAGTAAGTTTATGGCTTGATTTGACAAAATTACAAAGGATTGCCAATTAACCACAGTTTTTTTAGCCTCAACAGAACAAAAAAACCTTTCTTTAGCAATCCTACAATTTAATTCAGAATTTTTTTTTGTTAATATATTTAATCTAAATGTATCAAGTTATATTAGTTTAAGCAAATGCATGTATTGACAAAGATCATTTGCAGTTCCATTCCAGATAGGCCTTTTATTACATTAAAAATGACTTCAGAGACATGAAAAGAAGAAAAATGTATAAAATGCAATGGAAATTAGAAATAAAATTACTCAAATGATAAATATTGGCACATCAAGCAACATTTTTATCTGTGCATGCTGATGATAAACCTGGTCCCCTCAATGGTATTTTTGATTGATTTATTATTGATTTATTTATTATCACTGTACATCAAATATTGAAACTTCGGCTACAGATCTGCATGACTCCGTTTATAAAGCCAGTCACACTCCCTCACAACCTGAATAAAAACGGGCGATTCCATCTGCTTTGCAAGGTTAGGGTGGGGCGGTTGGGTGTACCCTTGCTGAATGACAGCTGGGATAAGCCCCAGACCCCCACAACCCTGAACAGGATAGGGGTAAAGGATGTTTGGCAGTTTTATCAGAATAAAACCTAATGTCTCCATTAAAACAACAGTAACAAAAACACACTGAAACACATTTTCACTCATCTCCTCACCTCTTTCAACATGGAGTTATGTTCCTTACAGGCGGGGTTAGGTTGTGTTGTAAGCTGGAGCGTACAATGGCTGCTGCCTCACTGTTACCTCAGATGTGCAGTCATGTGCACGTTTTAGGCATGTAGGGCACTAAGGATTCATCACTGCACCAGAGTGCCACAACCTAGGGCTGGAAAGGGGAGCCAGTGGCCCGAGTCCAGTTCAACACATGTTGACACAAACGTCTCACCCAGCAGCCAAAGTCAAGCCTGACAGCATCTCTTCTGTCTGGGCCTTTTCACCTGGTGTAACACACCTGATGACTGCCGGTGTTTTCTGGGTTCATGGGACATCCACAGCACGACCAGTTGCTTGTGGCAACCGTACAACTACAATACCTCAGGCCATGCTTTCTCGCCACACGCACCCCTTATTTGACCCTAAAAGGTGTAGACTTGGTCATCTTTTCTACAGATTACTTTCCCATACACGTGGTAACATGCATGGACATCCAGAGCACAACCAGGGTTGTGTTAAACCAGTCCGGCTTACTCGCCACATCTATGCCTTATTTCAGCCTTGATTTTGGCTCAACCATTGCCCAAACCAAAGTCCTGACCCTTCTATATGCTTTGTGTTGGAGGGTTTTTAGATGAATGTGAAATATACCCATGCAATAGATATATGAAACAGTCTATCAGACATGTCAGGTTATCACAGTTTTGTTATTTCAGCAAACTTAATTCATCTTCATTGAGAGATTTGAAGTAAACATAAGACTCTTGTACCCTACTGAAAGGACAAGAACACAGCAGGTAAATCCCTTTAACCCATTAAAGCCCTTACTATTGGCCTCCACAAGTCAACTGTACAGACTGATGGGTCACAGGAAGTCAGAACTTCGCCAGGGTCGTCAAGAGAGAATACTCCTTTGCTGGTGTTTAACCCTATCTTACCTACCCTTCCACATGGCCATCACAGCCCAAACAGCATCACTGTTTCTATGAAATAAACTATCCACTGAGTTGCAGTTCACTGCTTTCTGTCAGGCCTCAGATTTTTCTGAACTATCGCCTGTGGCACAAGTGTCAATCTGCTTCTCCTAGTCCTCAGCACCCTTTAAATGCCCTGACTGGTACCTGCCTGTAAACCTACCTATTTTAAATTTGACAAACTGCTGCACACTGTTTCTAATTACATCCTTCGTTCATCTGCCACCTTCTGCTTTCAATTCCTGCTGCTCAGCTTTTTAAAACCCTGTTACGCCACCGTGTATACCCACCTAGTGACAGGCTGATCTTACACCCTGTCAACATGTGCCTCAGAGTTGCCATCCTCATAATGGGCATGATGGGTCCCTGTCTATCCAGTATTTTAGGTTGTGAAAACGAGGAGAAAACCACATTAAAATTAAGTTTGTTTTCAGGCTCATACAGCTGAAGCAAGCATAAGTGAAGCTGATGTTCCTTATGTATACAATGTATATAAAAATTATTCACCCCTTGGATGTTTTACCCTTTTACTGATTTTATAAATCAATCATGACCAATTTAATTTGACTGTTTTTGACAAAAAAGACCAAGAACTAGGGATGCATGATACTGGATTGTTGTCGATATCCGATATGCCGATATTTTAAAACTCATATTGACTGATATTTAAAACATTTTTTCCACTTAAAAAAAAACAAAAGAAAAACACCAATTCTTTCCTGAACTACAAACTTTTTTAAAATATTGGTAGTCTATGTGTTTGGGTTACAGGTACGTTACATGCTACATGTATTTTTGACAGTGAGGCCAAAGTCATCCGTATATTTGAGGGCAATAAACAGCAGCAGAACAGCCTGCTAACCGTGAGCTCCACAGTGCAACAAAGAAATAGCTTATAATTAATCGATTGTCCTTCTTACTCAGCTAGTTTTTAGGATGGCTCCTTGAGATAATCCTGATAAATGCTTTAAATAACAACAAAAGACAGATTCTAAAATGCAAAAAAAAAAAAAAAAAAAAAAAAAAGAGAAGAAGAAGCTGTTATTCAGAGCTCAAAAATGCTCTAAAGCAAATCCGGCCCCTGGTGCAGTTAAACCCGGCCCACCTGTTCTTTTGATATTTTTATTAGAAATGGTCCACCAGTAGGAGGTCTGCAGATTTCCTCCAGAAAAAAAAATGTAAACTTAACCTTGATGATTTATAAAATCTTTGTTGTGTCATAAAAATAATAATATAAATAATAGCAATAATAAATAATAATAATAATAAAAAATAAAAATGAGGAAAGTAAACAATAAAAATTATTTGATAAAAAGTCAGGAACGTGGGGAAGAAATTAGCGTTTTCTCTATTTTTTCTCTAATTTTGCATCTCAGTTATGACTAAAGGTTATGATTCTAACTTTTTATTTATATTTTAACCCTTAAATCTCATAATATTGACTTTTTGTCACCTATTTTTACCTTTTAGATTTAAAATCTTAAAATTTAAATCCGATTTTGATCTTTTAAAATCATGATTTAGACTTTTATCTCATGTTTTGACCTTTTCAACTCCTAACTTTGACTTTTATCTCATCTTTTTTACCTTTTAAACTAGTGATTTTTAATTTAATCTGTTTTTTATCTTTAAAAATCAGGATTTTGACTTTTATCTCACATTTTGTCTTTTTTCAACTCCTAACTTTAACTTTTATCTCATTTTTTTTACCTTAAAAACTCAGAATTTTTAATTTTATTTAATATTTTGGCATTTGAAACTCATGATTTCGATGTTTACCTCATATTTTGACTGTTAAAAATCATGGTTTTGAATTTTATCTCACTTTTTGACTTTTAAAATTCATGGTTTTAGTATTAAATCTCACATTTTATCTTTTAAAAACATTGTTTTGACATTAAATGTCATGTTTTTACCTTTCAAACTTATAAGTTTGATTTTTCATCTCAGGTTTTGAGTTTTGAACTTATCATGTTCACCTTTTAATCACAAAATCATTTATCATCAGTGCCAAGGTTTTTACCCCTATAATTTATTTTTGGTGGAAATAAGGTGGACATTTTATGGTTAAATATCGACCCTGTTAGGCCCTCAGGTTAGACCCAAGTTCAGAATCCGGCCTCTGCTGTGACTGAGTTTGACAGCCCTGCTCTAAAGTTTTGAGACTCAAGATGAACAAAAGAAACAGCCCAAACTAATAAAGCAACCAAGTTTAATGGGCATTTCACTGTAAACAACTCTGTAACAACCCACATCTTCAATGCTAGAGACAGGACACCTTCAGGCACAGCCAGCTGCAGAGTGTGGGAGACTTGTCACACCGAAGTCCGTCATTGCTTTTGCCATGTTTCGCGCTCTGTCACATAGCATGACACGCACGTTCTTTTTCTCTATTTTCCATGTCCGAAGCATGTTATCAAAAGTGGCTGTACCGGAGCACTGCTGTGAGTGTAGGACAGCCTTTTTAAGAGTGAAATCCTCATCCTTCCACTGGGCAGTGAGGCTAATCATGCTGACAGAACTGACACTTGATGTGCATATACCCGTGGTGAAGCTAATATGTTTAGCTTAAGGGAGCTTCACAGGAAACTTAGGTTTACAGTTCAGGTAAGGCTATCTACCATCCGAGCAGTCGTGCCTGCTAAGCGTAGCATAGCGGGGCTCTAAATGCATTATTAGCCTGTGGAAGCCCGTATCTTCCACCACACTGAAAGGCTGATTATCAGGAGCTTCCTGCTAAGCTCTTTACCTTTGGGTGGTTGCTGCTGTATTTCTTAGCTTTGTCAAATGACTGAGGTAGAGACTGTTGACGAGTTTTCCCTGGCACGGAAGTTTTGTCATCTCACGAAAGTCCTTGCAGTCATCAGGGTGACGTTTTTTTAGATGCACAATTAAATTGGTGGCATTAAAAGCTAATGTCGTGCTGCTCCTCGCATCACATGTGCTTTACAAGAGACAGCTACGTTGCTGTACTGTTCCCACACCTCAAAAAATACTTCCACACAGCCAACATGTTGAGTTTGTTGTTGGCACATGTACAGCAACATTGTGTGCACGCAGTTAATAAGTATGTGCATAAATATTCACCACCTTTAACCCTTAGGCCCTCCTAGAGCCCTTTAAGGGCTTTTTGATTGTATTTTTTCTCTTTCTTTGGCTGTAATCATGTTAAGATGATGATATTTGACAAAGATGTTCATTTTTTAATGAATTTTGAGATTTCATTAACCACGCTGTGTTGACAGAATTTTCCACTGTGTTGACAAAAAACTCACACTCTCCCTCCGAAAGCCCTTTTTGGCCTCATTGACTACCAATAAACCACTTATTTTCATTCTACTGCCACTGCAATACAGAAATAAGAAATCCTGTTACTTCCTCTGTAATTCAGTCATTCAGAGGTAAAAATATTTGCACACCAAAAAAATGCTGCCAAATTTAGCCATTTTTCAATGTTTGCAGAGAGGCATTGTGGGAGATAATGACCTTGTTTGAACTGATAGGATATATCAGTGACTGTAGGCCAGTAGAATTAATTTCAACTATGGATGTCAGAGTCTGGTGAAAAATCAAAATTATGAAAATGAATTCACATTTGCTATATATGACTAGGACTGTATTTAAAGACCAAAAAATAATAATAATAATAATAATAATAATAATAAAATATCTTTAATGTTTAATATTTCTAAATGTCCTAAAAGGGGGAGTGTGTGATTTTTTTTAAAATTGTTATTACACAAAACTTAATACTACATCAAAATCCGTGTTGCTCCTAATCATTGACATATATCAGACTGATAATCACTGCACAAAAAAGTCTGCTTTGCATTTTTAAAATAGAAAATAATTCATTTTTTGTGTCAGAAAATGTGGCATTATGCAAATAAACTGGCATTTATAGGGTTAAAATTATGAAAAATAATTCACATCTGTGATAAATGACAAGGACTGAAGTTGAGAACCAAAAATTAAAAAAAAAATGTTTTCATTAGTTTTTAATATTTTTAATATATCCAATGTCCTTAAAGGGCTTTAAGAGGGAGAGTGTGATTTTTTTAAAGGAGGCCTGAGGGGTAAAGTGACTGACCTAATTCAACAGAGGTCCAGCCAGTTGGTGCTAGTAGTTTAATGATAAGTGAAATGGGGATTACTTGATGCAGTGAATATGTCACAAGTGATAATATTTAAAGACACCTGGTTCTGGAAGGTCCAGTCAATGGTATCAGTATTCATGGCTACCATTACACCATGAAGACATTAGAGCACTCCAAGCAACTCGGAGAAAAGGTTATTGAAAAGTATAAGTCAGGGGATGGATACAAAATTCACCAGAGAGCACCAAGGTTCTGAGATTCTAGAGTGGAGGCAGAACCAGAACCAGAACCAGAACCATGTCTGACAGAACAGTGTGTTATGTTTGTACACATGGCATTTGGTATTTATGTTATTTTGTGGTCTGAAACTTCTCACACCACCCTATAGGAGCTTCCAAGGACGTATCACAGCACAGCTTCTCTCCGTTATGCAGTCGAGTACATTTGTTTGCCAGCAACATTCAAACCCCCTCCAACCCCAACTCTCCCTCTGTCCTCTTTCCATCTCCCTCTCTCCGGCCATCTCTTCCACGAATCCAGCTTGGCCCAGGGAGGATCCGAGTTTGCGCAGCCAAAGATAGTTCCCCTCTTTCACAGTGACTGCCAGGCTGCTCTGCTCTGGACCCCAGGGCGCTCTACACTGCTGCTGGCTGGGCATTGCTCCACATGACATGTCCATTTGCAAGACGTGCCCTTCCCCCTACATGCAAAAACAACAGCCCCCTAACCGCAGAGCACTGGCAGACACCACAATGACTGGGAGGGAGAAAGTTTTCTGAAGGCGAGATGGTTAGAAAGAGGAAGATAGGGGAAGGAAAAGAGGGTTGCTGATAATATAATCCAAAAAGAAAAAAATAAGTGGTGCATATCTAAAAAAAGGCGTCTTGGTATTTTGCTCTGCTTTGAAACTCCCTTAAATCCTCCTTGCCTTCTAAGTATACAGCTTCAGTGCCTCGTGACATTCATGAATGTTTACAGCCCTTGGAGCTGAGGGACAACTTTAGCATTAATATGCCACTAGAGAGCTGTGAGATCTATTCCAGACATGTTGCCGTCTCTGCTTGCAACCACCCTGTGCTTAACTACCAGGCGGACTGTGCAAGGAGGCCTGGTGGGGAAGACAGAGAGAGAAAGCAGTGTCAAGCAATCTAATATATAGCCAGAGTAGTGAACAAACTTTCAGAAGGACACAAAAAATCACAGAAGTGTGGATTTGATGGACTGTGGGCGCATAAAAATGATGTCATTATGCTCTCCAGTGGTTTCAGTTTGAGGTCTATTAGAACGAATAGTTGCCATTGTCCCGTCATTGGAAATGTTATAATAAAACATCATTTAATGTTGGCTTATGAAGCACATAACATTTTATGACCTGCATCAGGCAATATGGAAGTCATTTTTCATAAAGCACATGATGATGTATGCATCATTCGTAAACAGCAAATAGCAAAATAATGAGGATTTCAACATGATATAATGATGCAATGCTTCAAATATGATACAGTGGCTTGCAAAAGTATTCATACCCCTTGAACTTTTCCACATTTCTTCACGTTACAACCACAAACCTAAATATATTTTATTTGGGATTTCATGTGACAGATCAACATAAAGTGGTAAATAATTTACATTGCTTTCAAATTCTTTTACTAAAGAAAATCTAAGAAGTGTGGTGTGTAAAAGTATTCAGCACCCTGGAGCCACCTTTCGTTGCAGTTACAGATGCGAGTCTTTTGGGGCATGTCTCCAACAACTTTGCACAATTAGAGCAGTGTTTCCCCCACCAGTATATTAGCCCCCCTCCCTGCTGGTCATGTTAATTTTATTTTATCATGTTTTCTATATAACCTCAGATCACGCCCATTTTTGCCAATTTTAACAACATTTCACTCTTTATTATGCCTATTTTTGCCAGTTTAACCAATGCCTGCTTATTTTTCTGCCTTAGTTAATCCATTTATGCCATTTTGAAATCCCATTTTAACACTGGAATATTATAGCATCAGATCCGTCACTCAAATGCTTCATCACACCACCGCGTAATGTTTACAGAAGACCGCCTAACCTCAGAAACTCTTTAGTACGTGCCTACCTCCCACCAGCCACACAGCCCCACTTTTTCAGTCTGTCCCCTCTGGTAACTGTAGATGCAGCAGTTCCCCCCAGTGCAACTTTACCCACAAAACCTCCACCACTAACCCTTTTATATATATTTTTTTGCATTTTTTTTGTTGCCATTTATCTAATCTTTTTCCACTTCTAACCCATTTCTGCTACTTTTAAAATCCCATTTCACCACCTTTTTCACCAGATTTGACCACGTCTAACCCATCTTAATTTTGTTAAGAAAATTGTTATTGATTAATTGGTTATTTTTCAGGTTAAATATGAAGTAATGATATCACAGCTTAACTTTACGATGGACCATGATTTTGCTGACCTCTGTGGTCCCCCAGTTTGGCTGGGCCCCAAAGAGTTTCCCCTTTATCCCCCTTTATAGATGGCCTTGTCTGCACATAACTACCTTCAACCACCTTCAGGTATGGTTGGGTCCCAGTTCTCTGGCACCTTTATTTTTGGGGGTTGCAGGCTGAAAAGGATGAGAACCACTGGTCTATTAAATCTGTATGTGTTAACAGGTCCGATTGAAACACCTGAATTCAATAATTAAAATAACAAGCCAAATACTTTTGTCCTTATTTTGTGTGTCCCCTTTTACAAGAAGTCAAGGGGTCACAAAATTCAATATGCTGAATCACTAGTAAAAGATCCAGTAGAGTAGTAATTAACGTCACTGTATTTAACTCCTGGAGAAGCCAGCGGATGTTCTAAAGAGGTGGATGTGCTAACACTACACCGAAAGTCTTATACTTCCATATTACAGTGCAGAAAAATGAAATCACTTCCCATATGATTACATGATTGTCGACCCCTCACATGTGGCAGCACACATGTAGTTTCAAATGATGGATTTGGTACGCCAAGCTAGCAGTTGTCTCTGCAAGCTGTATAAAGTGTAATTTTGAAAACAATAGGTGGCTATGACATCTGGGAGATGGGGCAGAGCTCCAGCAGGTGTGAGAGCTGACAGTAGATGCTTCTTACTGGGAGAGGAAATTGGTCATTTCACAATTCCCCTTTCTTACATTATGGGCTATGAGTGGAAAAAGCAGTGATAGCCTTTAAAATCTCCTTTATGTTTGTCTTTATGTGTGAACAGTTTAACCTCCAGCACATTTCTCTGATCAGAGCTGCTGATTCAGGTTATCTGTACTCTTTTTAACACATCTGCTCTCGAAAGATAGCATGGTATGCTTTCATAAAAGAAGAAAGACCATCCTAACTAAGCTGAAAATATGATTATTTCCTGCACAATGGGCTACTTCTTACACAATGCTAAGATCTGATATTGAACTTCCTCCTTAAAAGCTATGATGTGGTATTACTTTGGCATTTTGTGTTGGTAATGCACATACCCCACTGAGTTAATTCCAGAGGGGGGCGGAAAGCATTTTTCTGAATGTGCTTTCCATTTGACTAAACTTTAATGTGCACCATAATGACCGCTATTTGAAATGCATCCAATTTTTTTTTCAGATAGGATGTGTGCTACGGAAGAAGCGCACAATACCTGAATGTGTGTTTGCTGGCTGAACAAATGTGCAGGAAGCAATCAGAGAAAGAATATTCAGCAATTTTTTAATATTGTACATGGTCTACCTCTGCATACTTTCCTTTTAAAAGGAAGGCAATGGACTTGGTGTTATATCACTAAATCAGTCTGAGTGCTGCTGAATTTCCAGTCCATGAAGCACCAATTATGCTGACTGAGAGTTTCACATTAAAACTAAAGTGGGTACTGATATTTTGGGACTTCCTGCTTGATATATTAGTGACCAAAGATAATGGATTTCATGAATTTATAGGTCAAGGACAACAGCAGAATCAGTCATGGTGCGGTGTTTGTCTTCTTATATGTGCAGTTTCATTCATAGCGTTTAATTCCATGTTGTTTGGCCTGTTCAAGCAAACTCTAAGTGGCCTGTTAAGTGAGTTAATCGGATCACAGAGAGCTCGGCAGGAGCACCTTTGTGCATGCAAACTCTGCAGACCTGCTGGGAGTCCAAATGTTACATCAACACAGTGGACTCGTCCTCATAGTCGAGTGTTTAATTGGTTTGTCTAGTGCTATTTCTGAGCTTGGAGAGTGGAACACTCCTCTCTGGTTTTGTGAGTCAAAAGCACCTGATGATACCAGCAGGAAGAGCATGAACAGCTGGCGGAGTGCAGTTTTTGTGCATGTATCATGGTGCAATAAGCAAAGACTTTCTTTTTTGTTGTTGCAATTTTAGAGTTATTTAGGCAGAAAAAAGCCACATTATGTGAAAACAATTCTGCAACAGTGTCTTGTCCCATTAACAATAGAAGCCCATTTCCACCACTTAAAACAGAAAAAATGTGGGTAAGGCAATAAAAAAATCCTAAGTCATAATTGGGAAATACAATGTCAAATATGATTTCAATTAATGTTTATTTTATTTAGATTTATCTCATATTGATGACTTTTGATTGCACAACTTGACTTTTTTCTCATAAAGATGACTTTTTTCCTCATAACATGACTTTTCATTTCATCATTTTGATTTTTTTTCCTCATAAAGATGACTTTTTATCTCATATAGATATCTTTTTATCTCACAACATGACTTTATCTCATAACATGACTTTATCATCTAATAAGATGATTTTTTGGCATATAGATGACTTTTTATCTCATCATTTTGACTTTTAATCTCATTATTTTGACTTTTTATCTCATAACATGACTTTTTATCTGATATAGATTACTTTTTATCTCACAACATGACTTAATCTCATAGCATAACTTTTTATCTCATAACGTGACTTTTTATCTGATATAGACGACTTTTTATCTCACATGACTTTATCTCATAACATGACATTTTATCTCATGACTTTTTATCTGATATAGATGACTTTTTATCTCACATGACTTTATCTCATAACATGACATTTTATCTCATGACTTTTTAATCTCATATAGATGACTTTTTATCTCATCATTTTGAGTTTTTCTCATAAAGATGACGTTTTATCTCATAAAGATGGCTTTTTATCTCATCATTTTGAGTTTTTCTCATAAAGATGACGTTTTATCTCATAAAGATGGCTTTTTATCTCATCATTTTGAGTTTTTCTCATGAAGATGATGTTTTATCTCATATAGATGGCTTTTTATCTCATCATTTTGACTTTTTCTCATAAAGATGACATTTTATCTCATCATTTTGACTATTTATCTCATCAAAAAGATGACTTTTTATCCCATATAGATTACTTTTTTATCTAATTACATGACTTTTTCTCATAACATGACTTTTTATCTAATTACATGACTTTTTTATCATATAGATGACTTTTTATCTCATCATTTTGACTTTTTATCTCATCAAAAGATGACTTTTTTATCATATAGATGACTTTATCTAATTACATTACTTTTCTCATAATATGCCTGTATTATCTCATAACGTGACTTTTTTTTATCATATAGATGACTTTTTATCTCATCATTTTGACTTTTAATCTCATACCATGACTTTTTATCTCATATAGATGACTTTTTATCCCATATAGATTACTTTTTTTATCTTATTACATGACTTTTTCTCATAACATGACTTTTTGTCTAATTACGTGACTTTTTTTATCATATAGATGACTTTTTATCTCATCATTTTGACTTTTTATCTCGTCAAAAGATGACTTTTTTTTACCATATAGATGACTTTTTATCTAATTACATTACTTTTCTCATAATATGACTGTAATATCTCATAACTTGACTTTTTTTTATCATATAGATGACTTTTTATCTCATCATTTTGACTTTTAATCTCATACCATGACTTTTTATCTAATCATTTTGACTTTTTATCTGATAACATGGCTTTTTATCTAATCATTTTGACTTTTTATCTGATAACATGGCTTTTTATCTAATCATTTTGACTTTTTATCTGATAACATGGCTTTTTATCTAATCATTTTGACTTTTTATCTGATAACATGGCTTTTTATCTAATCATTTTGACTTTTTATCTGATAACATGGCTTTTTATCTAATTATTTTGACTTTTTATCTGATAACATGGCTTTTTATCTAATCATTTTGACTTTTTTTCTCATAAAGATGACTTTTTATCTCACAACATGACTTTATCTCCTAACCTGACTTTATTATCTCATAATAACAACTTTTCATCTCCTAATTTTGACCTTTTATGTCAATTTATGACTTTATTTTATCTATGTAGACATTTTATCTCATACCTTTGACTTTAATCTCATAATTTTGATTTTTTATGTCAACTTTAGACTTTTTTTAAATCTACCAATGTTGACTTTCCATCTCATAATTTTGACTTTTTATCTCATGATTATGACCTACTACCCATGATTAAGGATTTTCTCTTTTTAAGAATTGCCTAACTTTTACATTTTTCTTTTTTAGGTGGCAGAAATGGCCTTCCATAAATTAAGGCAGTAGGACATTTACAATTTACAGTGTCATTTAGCAGACGCTTTTATCCAAAGCGACTTACATCTGGGACAGGTATTCCTGGCATTAAGGACCTTGCCCAAGGGCCCACACTGGACACTTGTGCTCTGACTTGGATTTGAACCCCAATCTCCCACACCACAGTCAGCAATGTAAAGCACTGAGCTATCCAGCTACATTTAATACAAATACACATAACTATGTGGAATAAATGTGCCAAATCAATTAAAGATGAGTCAGGTCTCTTAAAGAACAGATTGAGTTAGCTGGGCTGGTCCACTGCTGCTGTTATGGTCTTTCTGCATGAGTTTTCACTCCACTCTCCTCCTGTAGTTGTCCTTGGCCTCTCTTAAGCCAATGTCAGACTAATTGTTTTTAGCACAGTTATAGCCAGATCCAGGTTTCAGGACCTGTTGGCCTTAAAAAATTGATTGTTTTATCCCGTGTAGTGTGTCATGGCGAACAACAATCAAGGCCACATCTGGGACGCCTCACAGAAAGAATCCTCCTGTTACAAAGTCTAGCGTGATTGATTTTTCTTTCTGACTTTCACAATTTGTTCCATCATGTCGGTGAGAGCACTCTGTTAAAAAGACGATGTAGCAGCATGATGTAGATTCATTTTAAAACAAAGACAAAGAAAATAGAGACATACATACTCACAGACAGGGGAATGGAGATCATTTGTAGCAAGGAGATGGACAGTGGGCAGCATGCCTATAAAAACTAGCCTGGAAATAATAATGGAACATCAGCTCTCAGAGAAGGAAAAGGTATTTGACATATTCTAGATAATACATTTTTGACTGCATTCTTTTCCTCTGCTTATTTGAAGCAGGGTCATCATGGCTTCTGGGTAAGTAGGAAGCAGAGTATCTGGGTAAGCACACTTAGGCAGCAGAGTTTGAAAAAGTTAAGTAGAATAAAGCCAATTTTACTCATAAGCAGAAATGAACTGAAATAGATTTACAATTATGATCTGTATGTGTCAAAACTTTGATAACAATGTCCTTTGCTGCCTCTATTATTTTGTCCATGAGACAAAACTGCACAGGCTGTAAAAACATGGAACTACCCTTAATTAGAGAGATGCCAATTTGCACGGGATTAGAATTACCAGTAGACCTGTGAGCTGAAAAATGGTTGGTAATTTGTCATGGAATTTTTACTCCATACATTACAGACATAGTCAATTTGCACGGGATTGAAAACACAGATGTCCTGCATGATTATAACTAATTACTAGAGGTTCTTTGGTAATTCTACTCCTGTGCGAATAGGGCTTTTGACTTAATTTGAAATAGCTGCCAATATTAACACTTGTTTTGTAGTCTTCCAGTTGGTGTGTCATCACACCATGATTGTTCAGGTACCAGTAAGCAGTCTGCTAGTCAAGTCAGGACATAAATTCATGACCTAATCTGACACAGTGGCCATCTTAACAGACAAGAAGATTGTGCAGTCTGACCTCTTTGATTGTTGTCACCTCCTCTTGATAATCATCTCTGAAAGCTCTCTCCTTAGCATTCAGGATAGCCTTGATGTCCTCTGTTATCCTTGGCTTGTTGTCAGTATAACAAAGGACAGTTCTTGCTGGGAGAGTGCAGTCCACACAGAAGGTGATTTAGTCAGTGATACACTGCGAGCCTGTTGATGTCCTCTTCATTGGGCTCACAGTATGCCAGTCAGGCTTTCACCTCCAAACAGCCCCGCCGTGTGACATAGACCTCCTCCTGCCATCCACTAATGCCACCTTTTCACCAGAGGCACACAGCAAGGAGAAAGGGTGATCAGGTTATGATCCGACCTGATACTGGAGGGGGAGGAATGAAAAGATGGATGTGTCCTCTGCATTAAGTCCTCTCACCTCTGGTTGTGTAGCTGAAGTTCTGGGTGAAATACGTCTGTATTTTAGCCATTGTGACCTGGTTAAAATCACCCCAGATAATGCTGGAGACATTTGAGACATTTTAGCTTTAGGTTGGACGTTATATGACATCATCAGGTTGGCAGAGCGGGATGCAAGCGGCATCATATGGAGCCCAACAGCAAAAGAGTTCAATGTTTGGCAAACACATACACTTCTTAACTGTAATGTGAGTGGGATCACACCATCTGTTGCAGCCATGTTTCAGTAAAGCACATCGTGATACTCCCTCTGACTCCTGGCTAATGCTGTTAGCTTATCCATCTTATTTGCCAGGGACCTAAAGGACGACATAGCTTACAACTCCTCCATAAGTCTCTGGTGTCTTGGTCCCACTCTCTTCCCTCACGGCTTACTTTCCTCCCCTGCTTCCTCTGTGTGTTCATATTTCTCCCAGAATATCCAGCGTTGTAGCCGTTAAACCCGCTGGCTTTAGCATGAACAGCTGATCCTGGATGTAAACAATATGGGCATCCTTGGTGAGTAGAACAAACATGACTCCATGTTGATAAAACAAGAACTCTCTGGAGAAGCATGTACAGAGTGCAGATAGGGCAGAACATTAAGAGGTTACTGCTAAAATACAAAATAAGCACATGCTGACTGCTCTAAGTCTGTTTTAGATTAAGCGGATTTGAGTTGAATACATTTTGTGAATGGGTCACAGAGCAAAGATTGAAGCTTCTAACACTTTCAGATGCATGAAATTGCAAAAGAATAAAGTTGTTTTTTTTCCATATAGTAAATGACATGCCAGTGATTTAGTCTACAGACCTTAATAACTAATAAAATAACTAAATTTACCTTTACATTCACATTGTTACAGGAGCAGTTTTAACCAGCTAGAATCAACAAGGAGGCTTCACTAAACTCAGCTAAAAGTTAGCGATCATGCACATGACACTGCACTTAGCACTTAGCATGTTAGCATTCACAACAGTCTGTTCTTAGGTGTCTGTTTACCCATGCTAAGTCATATTGGGTTTAACTAAATAGTCTAAACGGGGTCATTGTGGTAGTAGGTATATAATGTGTGGCTAAAGTTAGCAGCTAGCTCTGCCAGCCTTTATTAAAATCATGCTTTATATGGTTACTCAACAATTTGGATGAGTGGTTATGAGTGATTAAAACCCCCACTATTTTTGCCACTTAAATGTCATTTCAGCCACTTTTCAACCCCCTTTTACCACTTATTTCTGTCACTTTAACCCATTTTTTGCCATTATTTTGGGGTTATTTTGCCACTTTTATCTATTTTTTGGCGTATCTAACACATTTCTGCAACTTTAAAAATCCAGTTTTACCACCTTTCCCCACTATTTTTTGCCATTATAAACCCATTTTACTTTGTTAAATATATTTTAATTCTGTTTTCAACAAAAGGATTTACATTTTTAAAAGAGAGCTACTTACGACACAAATGAATTAAAATTTGTTTCTTTGATAGCAGTTTTTATTCAGGCTAAATACAAAATACCACAGCTTAACTTTACAATGGACCATGATTTTGCTGGCCCCCAGTTAGGCTGGGCCCCAGAAAGCTCTCCCATTTTTCCCCCTGATGGGCGACCTTGTCTGCACGTGACCTATCTTAATTTTGCATGGCTCTGCTCAACCATCTTCAGGTACAGTGGAGGTCCCTGGTCTCTGGCACCTTTATTTTGGGGGTTGCGGACTAAAAAGGCTGAGAACCACTGCTCTAGGCCAGTCATGTGACTGAAAGCTATAAGTAAGTAGTGTAACGATATGCCGGACCAAAGGACCCAAAAGCAGACACAGGAATCAAGCACTTTCAAGTCCGTTTAATCAGGAAAAAGGTTCGATACACGGGAGGTCAAAACAAGCAGGCAGAGGTACAAAAACGGCAGGCTAACTCGGAAACTAGGACGGGAAACTGGGTCAAATAAATCACGAAGGTCAATCAGAAGTAAGGCTCGAAGGAATTGGACACAAAGGAAACAAGACGATCTCGCACAGCAGACAGGGAGTGAATGAGCTAAATACACGAGGAGGGGAACACTCAGCCGGGGATCACCAGGTGCAGTCACTCGACAATCAACACAGGTGAGACACATGAGGATGATCAGGACACAGGGAAACAGGTAGGGATGGGCAGGAAGGAGTGATCTGGAAAAGAGACACAAGGTAAGTATCCAAAATAAAACAGGAAATGACAGACTAGAAACATGAGGGAAAAAGTAACTTAACTAGGTCAACCTGGAGATGTGACAGTACCCCCCCCTCCACGGCTGGCTCCAGACGGCCCAGGAACATCAGGATGTTCATTGTGGAAGTTTTGATGAGCTCTGGGTCCATGATGTCTCTAGCGGGGACCCAGGAGCGCTCTTCAGGGCCATAACCCCCCCAATCCACCACATACTGATAGCCACGGCCTCTTCTTCATGCGGCTAGCAACTTTTGACGGTGTAGACTCTTTCTCCATCAAGCGGGGAGGAGGGGGCTTGGAGGTGGGGACCAGAGGGCTGGATTTGGCGGGTTTAAGTTGACTGGCGTGGAATGCAGGATGGACTCTCATGGTTCTGGGTAGTTTTAGTTGGACAGTTACAGGATTAATAACTTTGGAAATAGGAAAGCGGACCAACGAACCTGGGAGCGAGCTTCTTAGAATCCAGCCGCAGAGGCAGGTGTTGAGTGGATAGCCACACATTGTGTCCACAGTGAGACTTGGGGGCCTCAGACCTTTTGCGATCAGCCGCCGTCTGGTGTCTGGCTGAAGCGCGGAGGAGGGCTTGTCGGGCTCGCTCCCAGGTCGGCGACAACGTCGCACCAGGGTCCAGGCAGAGGGACAGATACCTCCTTATCTAGGGCAGGAAAAAGAGGAGGTTGAAAGCCGTACACACACTGAAAGGGGACATGCCAATTGATGAGTTAATAAGTGAGTTATGTGCATATTCTACCCACACGAGCTGGTTGGACCATGAGGAAGGGTTCTGGGAAGCCAGAATCGCAGGCCCGTCTCCATTTCTTGATTCATCCGCTCAGTTTGTCCATTCGATTGAGGGTGAAATCCAGAGGAGAGGCTCACAGTGGCTCCAATCAGCGAACAGAATTCCTTCCAGAACCTGGAGGTGAACTGGGGCCCGGTCCGACACCACATCTCTAGGGAGACCATGTAGGCGAAAAACATGGTGCAGCATAGCCTCGGCTGTTTCCTTGGCAGAGGGCAACTTGGGTAAAGGGATAAAATGAGCCATTTTAGAAAATCTGTCCACCACTGTGAGAACAGTGGTGTTACCTTCTGAGGTGGGAGTCCCGTGACAAAGTCCAGGGATATGTCGGACCAGGGCCTCTTGGGTACCGGAAGAGGATGGAGCAGACCTGCCGGATGCTGATGGGAGACCTTACTGGAGGCACAGGTGGGGCAGGCTGAGATGAATTCGAAACCTCCTTGTCCATAGAGGGCCACCAGAAAGCGTTCTTTAAGGACCCCCAGAGTTCGGCTAACACCGGGTGGCAGGAAAACCGAGAGGAGTGTGCCCATTGGATAACCTGGGAGCGGAGCTCAGGAACAACAAACAGGCTACCAGGTGGACAGTTCACAGGGGGTTAACATTATGGATGGCCTCCTGGACTTTTCTCTCTATCTCCCAAGTAACATTAGCAACAACACAGGAACGTGGGAGGATCAGTTCAGGTTCTGCTTTTGCTCCTCATTAGAATGGATTCTAGAGAGAGCATCAGGCTTAACATTCTTATTACCAGGTCGATAGGATAGGGTAAAATTAAAGCGATTAAAGAATAATGCCCACCTGGCTTGCCTGGCATTCAGTCTCTTGGCTGTTTGAAGATATTCTAAATTTTTGTGGTCAGTCCACACCAAGAAGGGTTGAGAAGTTCCCTCCAGCCAATGCCTCCACTCCTCCAGTGCCACTTTGACTGCCAGCAGCTCCCGGTTGCCTACATCGTAGTTGCGTTCAGCTGCAGAAAGCTTGCGTGACAGGAAGGCACAGGGGTGGAGACGATCATCCTTGGAAGAACGTTGAGACAATACAGCTCCAATGCCTACATCAGATCGTCTACCTCAACAACAAACTGATTGTTAGTGTCAGGCAGAATGAGGACAGGAGCAGAAGAAAAACAGTTCTTAAGTCTGACAAAAGCTGCATCAGCAGCAGAGTTCCACAAAAATTGCCTCTTAGAGGAGGTAAGCTCATGCAGGGGTGAGGCAATAATGCTAAAGTTCGAATGAATTTTCTATAAAAGTTGGCAAACCCCAGAAATCTTTGAAGTTCTTTGCGGAAGAAGGTACTGGCCAATCTTTGACAGCACTAACCTTTTCCAGGGTCCATCTGGATCTGACCTTCTGCAATGATGTATCCTAAGAAGGTAACGGAAGGTCTGTGAAACTCACATTTCTCGGCTTTGACGAAAAGCTGGTTCTGAAAGAGGCGCTCCAGGACCTTTCTGACATGGCTGATATGGGTTTGCTCATCCGAGGAAAAAATTAGGATATCATCCAAAAGCGAATACAAAGTCATTTAACATATCCCATGAACGTCATTGACCAGGGCTTGAAAAACTGCAGGAGCGTTAGTAAGGCCAAAGGGCATAACTAAATATTCGTAGTGACCCGTGGGAGTGTTAAATGCTGTCTTCCATTCGTCCCCCTCCCTTATTCTGACTAGGTGATAAGCATTTCGCAGATCCAGCTTAGTGAATATTTTAGCTTCACTTAATTGTTCAAAAGCAGATGAGATCAAAGGGAGGGTACCTGTTTTCACGGTGATGTTGTTAAGGCACCTGTAGTCAATGCATGGCGGGAGCGATGTGTCCTTCTTGTCCGCTAAGACGAAACCAGCTCGTGCGGGTGAAGTGGACGGCCGAATTATCCCTGCCGCCAGAGACTCCTCCACATACTGCTCCATTGCCTGTCTTTCGGGAGCAGAGAGAGAGTAAAGTCTCCCCTTGGGAGGAAACGTTCCAGGTAAGAGATCAATGGCACAGTCATAAAGTCTGTGTGGAGGTAGGGATTTAGCTTTAGCTTTGTTGAAAACTTCCTTCAGGTCATGGTAAACGTCAGGAACTTGGAATAAGTCAGGGTAATCAGAGTCAGGGTGAGGTACTGTTACCGGAACTTTCTGGGGTTTACTATGAAAACAAGTCAGACTGCAATTTATTCCCCAGTCAGTTATTTGTCCTGAAGCCCAATCAATCTTAGGGTTGTGAATCTCGAGCCAGGGTCTCCCTAAGATTATCTCATGATTGAGGGAGTCAAAAACATGAAAACTGATTTGTTCACTGTGTGAGTCAGGAAAACGAAGGGTCACAGACTGGGTGCGGTGAGTAATTCTGCCCATTGAACTGCCATTAACCGCGCAGACCTCCAGGGGATGATTCAGGTTGAAAGTCGTAAGGCCGAGTCTCCTAACCAGGAGAGAGTTCATCAGATTAGCATCAGATCCTGAATCAATGAATGCTTTCACAGTCTTAATGTCTTTGGCTTCAATGGAGACTTCAGGGAGTAATTGGGCAGGATTGTTAAATATGAGGTTGCGACTCACCACAGTCTGTAGTCTAGGGATCTCCGTCTGATAGGGCAGTCAACCAAAAGATGACCCAGTTGTCCACAATAGATGCAGCGGCCCTCCTTCATTCGGACGGAGGCGCTCATCTGGAGTGAGCCTGGTGCGGCCTAGCTGCATGGGTTCCTCAGGTTGGGCATCGGTGACCAGCGGGAGTGAGGCAGGTCTTCTCCCGGCCTGGGGAAGATCAGCTGGGCTGGACCTCCTAGTGTAAGCAGGATAAAAACGTTCCCGCTGCCTGCCTCTATCCTTCTCTCTTTCTAAGAGTCTCTTATCAATTTTAATGGCCAGAGCAATCAAAGAATCTAAATCTTGAGGAAGATCAAAAGTCACTAGATGGTCCTTTAATTTCTCAGATAAGCCTTCAAAAAAGGCATCAAGCAGGGCAGTGGAATTCCAATCACTTTCAGCAGATAATGTTCTAAATTCAATGGCGTAGTCAGACACATTTCTACGCCCCTGCTTAATTCTAGTTAAGGCCCTGGCTGCTTCTCTGCCTGGCTGAATGTTTTGAAATACCTGAGTAAAGGCTTTAGTGAACGCCGCCAAGGAGTTACAGATGTCCGATCTCCTGCCCCACTCCGCAGTGGCCCAACGGCTGGCTCTGTCCGTCAGGTGAGAGATGATGAAGGCGATCTTGACCCGGTCCGAGGGGAAGGCAGCTGCGTTGAGTTCGAAGTGAAGCTCACACTGTGTCAAGAACGTCTTGCAGTCGCCAGAATCCCGGAGAATTTCTCTGGTCTGGAAAGCTGGGGAACGAGTGAGGGAGAAGCTGCAGGCAGAGAAGGCTGGGTAGCCGGCTCAGGAGGCAGAGGAGGAGCGTTATCATTTTTTGACAGGTTGATCTGGATCATCTGCGTGATGGTGCTGAGCTGTGCTCCCAACTCAGCCGTGGTAGTCTCTTGTCGTCCGGCCAACTGCTGCACTAACTGTCCAAGCGCTTTAATTTGCTCATCCTGTTGAGCAAGGCGCTGACCCTGCGCTTTGAGCGCCTGTCGCAGTCAGAGTCTGCTGGATCCATTGTTGGCGAGATCGTACTGTAACGATATGCGGACCAAAGGACCCAAAAGCAGACACAGGAATCAAGCACTTTCAAGTCCGTTTAATCAGGAAAAAGGTTCGATACACGGGAGGTCAAAACAAGCAGGCAGAGGTACAAAAACGGCAGGCTAACTCGGAAACTAGGACGGGAAACTGGGTCAAATAAATCACGAAGGTCAATCAGAAGTAAGGCTCGAAGGAATTGGACACAAAGGAAACAAGACGATCTCGCACAGCAGACAGGGAGTGAATGAGCTAAATACACGAGGAGGGGAACACTCAGCCGGGGATCACCAGGTGCAGTCACTCGACAATCAACACAGGTGAGACACATGAGGATGATCAGGACACAGGGAAACAGGTAGGGATGGGCAGGAAGGAGTGATCTGGAAAAGAGACACAAGGTAAGTATCCAAAATAAAACAGGAAATGACAGACTAGAAACATGAGGGAAAAAGTAACTTAACTAGGTCAACCTGGAGATGTGACAAGTAGGTGCATGTGAGAAGTTAAGGTGAGTTTATCAAGCAAGTTTTTTGATGGTTCTGAAGATTAACCTGCCAGATTTTCTTGTAGTGTGAGGTTCTATAAATGGTATCCAATCTGTCTGGAAGAAGACTGGGGCTGCACCAATTTCAAACTGTAAATATTAACCATGTTTAATATTTATGATCCATTATCCATTTGTTGTGGATTGCCTTGAGGACAAAAAATAGCCTATTTCAAAGCAAGCTGACTGAAGGATGCACATCATCCCTGCATTTTACTCCCCTACAGTTTGCCTGAAGAAGTAGTCCAGATATGATGGGATCAGCAAGTCTACCTGCCCTCCACTTTGTTTGTTAAGGAAAGAGATGTTTGACCTTGCATTTGCATACGTATTGATCTACGTCATGATTGTTTTTAAATAGAATCTATACCAGACCCTTTACATCCCATCATAAAAGAGCTTTTTGCTGTTTATTTAATTCTAAACAAATAGAGTCACTCTTAACATTTTGTGTCCAAATATTTGGTCGATGATATAGCAGTAGAGTGGGAAGGGTTAATACACTGAGCTGGTTGTTATAGCATTAAGAATTTCCCCGCTGCCCATGGGCAAACAATCACATGTATGAACATGGCAACATACGTATTCCTCAACTTGGGACCCCACATTGGTTCCACTGTCTGAAGCCCTCCAGAAGAATAAAACTGACACCAGACTGCTGTGATGCTCATGATCGCTGCAGGCTGACGGGAAACCGAGAGGCAGCAGCAGCAGCATTAGTCTTGCAGGAGAAATCACATTATTGGCAACAGTTCAAGGATGATACTGACTCTGGGATGCAGTGAGAGAACATGCTGCAGGTTCCTGAGCTTATATATATTCCTGCAGGTTTAGGCTTACGTTTTAAGGAGAGAGAGCTATATTGTTTGAGTGCAAAGTCAAGGCGGCACCACCAGTGTGATTTTTCAGCTATATGAAGACAAAGTTATTAACTTAATTAAAGGGGCTCTATGTGAGATTTTTGCTTTAAAGCTTCCTACTTTAGAGTATATAATGGTGCGCACTTTAACCCGATGTTAAGAATGAGGCTCTCTATGTCTTCCTTGTTTGCCTGTATAAGCCTGTGGAGTCATTTAGTGTTTTATGTTGTATAAACCATATGCTACATCACGTTAGCTTGCTTACGGAGATGCTATCCAAACAGCCAGACTGTCACATTGCTCATTTAGTGTTTTCCAGATGATATTGCATCTTTTTATTGCTTCCTGGCACTGGACTCAACTTACTGAGTTTATTTTTTGATACTTCATTCGTAAAATATCTTCAACACATAATGTCAGCTATCTGCTATCTGTGGTTGAGGCACCATAATCAGAGCTAAGCAATGTTTGCCCTGTTGCTTCTGCTCTAAAACGTGTCCCATACAACACACATTACACATTACACTCGTACAAAGACAATAAAATTGGTCAGTGCTGCACTAAGTAGCCAAGTTGTTCATTCATAGAAGTGGTCACAAAAATATTGTCTTTTTTTAATGGCCTCAAATGAACCAATATTTAAATTTGTATTTTTAGTTTGTGGAACTTTTAAGTGTTATGTCACTTACCCCCTCTGTATACATGATGTCGGTAAATCACCTTGGCCTGCGTGTGTATCAGCTGATAAACTGGAGGCTCGTTCATGAGCAAGGAGCATGCCGTCGTGGACGAGCAACACAATGTTGTTGTAGTTCGCCTCATGGCCACCGGTGTCACTACACTGATATTTTTCTAAATCTTGTATAGAGTCCCTTTAATATCCAATAGACTAGCTTGAATGCTAATGCGAATGCTAATTGCCATGTTGTGTACTTTTTGTGAGGGTCTGTCAGCCAGTTATAGGCTGTTCTATAATTACATTACACTGCTCGGATGGAACACAATATATAGAGAGATAGAGGGAGCCTTTAATGGAGCCCCCCTCGTATTACTGTTATTTCAATATTTAGCAGTAAAACTCATAAATCTGCAGGAAAACAACGTTAGGGTCACAAAGATGCTGTACATTATTATTCTATTTGTTGATTCAAATAAAGGTCTAAAATATTTTGTTAGTCTGCACAGTCAGACCAGAAAGTTCACACTGGTATCGGATCAGTACTCCGTACTGGCCGAAACCCAACACCTTGGTATCGGAATCATATCGGGAAAGAAAAAATGGTATCGGAACATCTCTAGTTGGCAATGCATTCGTGCCTAAAGGTCCATTGGTTTGCTGTTTTGAAATAGTTCGACCTCATCACCCCAGCCCGTGTGAAGCTGAGCACACTGAGTTGTAGATAAAGCTCCATGACAGCTCCATAAATATGGACTTTAGGGTCAAAGGTCAATAATGAATTTTAAATCTCAGTGTTAACACTGACCTAACACCTCTGATGGATTTTGACTGTCAGTCAAATTCTGCTGCTCTTCCTAGATTGTATTTCCCTAGTTTTTCCACATTCCTTACAGGATCTGAACTGCAGGCAGAGTAATGCATTCATGCAGAATCACATCTGCTTTGTACTTCATTCCTATTTTAGCTTGCCCACTCAACCAGTAACCGAGCTGTCCTTTTAAAATACCTCCAACTTCAAGAACAAATTAGGGCAAGATGTAACAGCAGCTTCCAGTTTTCCCATGCAGCTCCAGGTCAGTGAAAAATAATAAAAAAAAAAAAAAAACTTGTGTGTGATATATTACTGTGGGAGACTAATTAACAGGCTGTTTAAATGCATATCAGCTAATTACTTTACGAGGTGCCAGACACATGAAATGCTGACATTTAGCAGAATGTGTAATAGGCGCCTTGTGCTTTATTTTATGGGTTCATGTGTAGAATAATAGACACTCTTAAAGCAGAATATAGTTTTATTAATATTCGGTGACTCATCTACATTAAAGTCATATCTGGCATGACAACTGTCCATGAACAACATCAGGATGCTATCATCATGTTGCTTTGTGTATGCAGAGTGTGTAGGTGTGCAATCATTTTCAAGATGTTTGCCATTACACTTGTCTTTATGCTTATTTAAGGCTACTTTTTGCCCCCAAGTGAACAGAAATCCATTAGAACAGCTTTAAAAATTGGTCCTTAATCCCAAAATTGCCCTTTTGTTATGTCAAGCAGCTTATGGTATTTAGAGGTAAACCTTTTAAGTGCCATTCAGAAGACATATGTATTGCAGCATCAAATAGAAGGCTAAGAAGAAGCCATAGCTCAAAATGTGCTTTTATTGGATTGAAGTGCTCAGATTGCCCAATTATGGCCTAACTTCAGTCTCTATAAGTCTCTTGGATGCTTCGTCTTGGGAGAAGAGGTTCTGAAAAACCTGCAGAATATAACAGAATTAAAGATATTACAGTTAGACAACAAAAGGAAAAACATGTAGCTGCTAAAAGTGAATTCTCTGTTCTTTTCAGCACATTTATTTGGGCTTCAACAGGATGTTCTTTTCTTAACTTTTTAAAGATTAATGAGGTCTTTGGAACAAGTTTCTTTTAGTGCTGGAGCAGAATCTAAAAAGAACAGATCCTGCACATTAATCATGACATTAATCACTCCTGTACAAATGAATGTCAGGGAAGGTGCTATGTGTTTCTAAGTGAAGCTACTTTAGAATTTCAAGAGCCTGGTTATCATATGGAAGAAAAATGCTCAATACAATGACATTTGGGGAATTGGTAAAGAAGGGAGTGTATGTTGAAGAGTTTTTAAAATGCCTCTGTGTCACTTTGACGGGAAGAAAAATCATTCAGGATGTGATTCATCTGCTATGCAGAGGAGGTGAAGGGGCCATGTACTTAAAGTCTTAATAGCATGGTTGAACATGCTAATGTTCTTGGTAAATGGAAAGGCTGTTTGACGCTGTTGAAAATGGCAATGGGCAATTGCTTCACCTGAAGTTAATGGAATCATTCAAGCTTTATGTTTGCTTCATTTTTTGTCACACAAAGACAGCTGTTTCCAAACTCTCTCTGCCAGGGACCCTTTCTGGCAGATGAAAAATATTTTCAGGCCTCCTCACCTGTCACCATAAAAATCAGTCAAAAATGTATAGTTTATCGGTACACACTGCAAACCCCTATTTCCCACAGGTAGGGTGTGGTAAAAGGAAGCATGTGGCTCTCTCTTTAATACCATAGTCATACCAGTGAAGCAGACGGTTTTCTTGTTGCCTGACTGTTCAAAGCGCCTTTACACTGCAGGTCACACCTACCCATTCACACCCATTCACTCCACTTTCACACACTAGAGGAAAAGGTTGCTAGAAATGTCTATCAGTATTAACTAACCCCATTCAAATGCATCCAAACACATCTACACCCCATTGATGGAGCAGTGGGAGCAAACTGAGCCCAAGGACTCATGGACATGTGACTGCAGGACCTGGAGATGGGACCTACAACCTTCCAATTGTGAGGCGACCGACTACCTACAGGTACCACAGTCGCCATGTCGAAGTCATGAAGTCAGGGGTCCATTTTATAAAACGGATTTAGTGCAAACCACGAGTTCTTGAGGGGTGAGTCAAACATGTTACACAGTGTGAATCCCAAGTCTTTCCCTGTCTCCTCCCCCCTGACAGAGCCAGAAACTGGGTTTCATTTCCACATCCTTTCATTTATTCCTTCAATTTGTACACAGCAGGTTATTCACATTTGTTCTGAATAAAAATCCACGTTGTTTTAAATGAATACAAAGACACTAGAGTGCATTAAACATACATTTGTTGAACAGGACTTGCTTTTATTGAAGAGCATAGATGAATGGGCTGCATTACTCCAGGGGTGGTTGCATTTGCATGGGTAAATATCTTACTACTATAATTGGAGAGCTGTCTGTCTGCCTGTATGTCTCAATTTGCAAACCTCCCTGTTGCTCCAATTCAGACCTCTCAGAGGGTATACTGGTTCGAAACTGGAACCATGACAAAACCATAAATATGTATAGATTTTGTACAAAACTCAAAAATTGCAGTTTTTATGCTTCACTTTGCTCCCCCTCAGGTCCCCATCCACCGATACGGCTGACGTGCTGATGTACAGTATGTGTACTGCGTCACTTCCTCTTAGTGCTGCCGCTCTTTTGCTGTGTACTTCTTTTCCTACCTCCTTTACACACCCAAAGAAGGAGAAGAAGACTAGGGATGAATATCATTAATTTTTATTGTTATTCATACCCTTATCATCACTCCTTATTGATCCAAGTTCTTATCGATACCACTATCTATACTTTCCTATAGTTTGACTGAAAGACAAAATGAAGGCAAATATTTAAACTACAAGTGGTAGTAGCTGAGGAGTGCTTGAGTTAAAAAGCTATGATTCAGTCTGTGACATACAAATACAAACACACTCTTCATATTCACAACTGTATTTATTGAAGTTTCAACTGAATTAGGCTGAGTTAAACAGGAAAAAGGTGAGCGTGTTTATGTTTGAATCCAATATTATTCTGAGGATAAAATTTGCAATATTGAGGTTATAAATTTATCATATTAAAGTTGTAATTTCCAAGATTAGAATTAGAAGGAAGCAGGAAATAATTTTCCTGGGCAATTAACAGAGTTCTTGCATTAAAGCTGGTTATTCTGAATGTTTTCTGTTTGTATGCTTTGCAATCTAAACTTACACAAAGCCAAGGTTTCTTTAACATTACAGTTCTAATAGAAAGCGTTCAAACTGTGTCATATTACATGAGGCTTTGGCTGATTTCGAAAGCAATACCCCACAGCTTAAATAAATATAGGCTGACTCTTCAAATCAACCCATTTAACCATTGAATAAAATCGTTATTTTATTAATTTATCACTTGAATCTTGTAAAATTACAACTGAGGTCTCATAATAAAAGACCTTATTCTCATAAATTCATGACTTTAAACTTTTAACATTGGCTATTTCAAAATCTTGCTTTTTTCATTATATGGCCCTAAAAGACTGTGCCCTAAAATGTGTCGTACTCTCCTAAAGCAGTGTAGCTTTTTCATATCCTAAAAATAACCTAATAAGTACAGAGGATTTCTAGTGAGCAGATAAAGTACGTGGACCTTTTGTTGTTACCTGTTGCCATACTGAATCATTGCGTTGGTGCTCTGTAGATGTCTTTTCATGGTCGCACAAACTGAACTCAGAATGAACCAACTCAGAATTGATTAACCTAACTCAAATTTGCTGTTCTTAAACTCATGACTCAGCATTTCCTCGTCTGGGGGTAGATCAACTCAGAGCTCGAGGTTAGTTTCTTAATTTGTTGAACTCCCTTCTTTAAATGGGCCCCAGATGTAAACTGCTAGCCCTGCGTTAGCATGGAATAAACCTACCTACCTACCCTATCAGATGTTTTGCCAGTTTTTTGCTCACTAGTGTATGACATTGCTAGCTCTGTAGATGGTGACCTACAGGATTTACTGCATCGCTAGCTTATCAGAAGGTTTTCCACCGTGTGCTCACTAGATGGTTAACTATGTTGCTAGCTTACTTGCTATCTTATTAGCTTGTTGACTACTAGTTTATCAGATTATTTCCACTGTTTGCTCACTAGATGGCTCACTGTGTTGCTAACTTATTAGCCCGTTGACTACTAGTTTATTGGATTGTTTTCCACTGTTTGCTCACTAGATGGCTCACTGTGTTGCTAGCCTTTTAGATTGCTGACTGTTTGCTCAGTTGATGGTTTACTTCATTCTTAGCTCATCTGCTGGTTTAGATTTTTGGATTGGTGGATGGTTTACTATAACACTCGTTTCTTAGATTGATTACTATACTGATAGCCTATCAGATGGTTTACCACTGCTTGTACACTCGATGTGCAAGCCTACCAGACGATTTACTACACTGCTAGCAAACTGAATTTTTCACTTTACTGCCAACTTGCCACTGGGTTTGATTTACATTGCTAACTTGACAGATGATTCACCGCATTGCTAGCTTACTAGATGGTTGAGACATTTCTAGCTCTTTAGATTGCTATAGGCTAGCTCTTAGGGTAGGTACACTGCTGACTTACCGGATAGTTCACTTCATTGCTCGCTCGATAGAAGTTTTACATCATTACTAGCTTGATAGCTAGTTTTCAACATTGCTAGCTTGCTATAATTTTTTAACTAATACATGTTTGTCTGAGGGTTTACTGTCTTGCTAGCCTATCGGATGGTTTACCGCTGCTTTCACATATGGCATATCACATATGGAGCTGCCAAATTCATCCAGTGTTGCCCTTAAAGTTGGTATTTTTCATTACAACTAATATCTGACTCTGATGAGGGCTGATGTTGGTATGAAATTAGTTATTGGAGGCCCCCACCAAATTTTGATTGCAGGAAAAACCTGTTAAAGTTTTAATGATGAGCAACAGAACATACCAAGCTTATGTAAGCAGATTCCAATTATTGCATTACAGCTCAACTATGTTGTGTGCCTAGTGGATTTTGGAAACTAGTCTCTATCAGTGACACACATGTTTGTGCCTTATCATCTGTGGCAAAAGTCATTCCATCACCATGCAAATATATGTGTGCAAATTCAAACCAATTTTTCCAGTTGGGATGGTTCACCACGAGGGTTGGCAGATAAGGAAGCTGGGAAAGAGATTGAGGAATCTATTCCTGTCTTGTCGTTGGTTGGTTTGACTTGGCAGAGAGGAGCTTCTTAAGTGGGATGAAATAATACTTCCACTCCCTCAGGGGTTACACAGGGTCCCTGAACGCAGCCTGCTTTTATCTCAGGCCACCCTTCAAGGGTTCAAGCATTACATAAGACAAAGGAGGGAAGAAAAGGGGGTGAAGGGAGAGTGAAGCATTCAGGGTATGTTTTCTGCGGGTGGTTGATAGTATTGTGTGGTATATTTGCTCCCAAATACCTTTATTTAGCAGGTTAGGAAGAGGGCCATGTCTTCAGCTATATTTGTGCATAAATGCAAGGAGAGAGATGATAAAGAAAATGGGGCAGATATGCTGAGCATGCATGATTGTGGCATAAAATTACATGCAGAAACACTCCTGCCAAATACACACATTGAAATATAAAAAGGACTATGCTGACTAACACCCAGTACAATGCTAAAATAAAATACTTCTCCCTGATTCCAGCAGGATTTCTGCCAAAGGGGGACCAAACAATGAATTGAATGGGTTTTGTATTTTGTGTCTGAGGAGTACCATAGATAGGTGTGAGTACACGGGCAACACCAATTTTAGTATTCCCCAAACAAGAGACTTGCATACGGACACTTGTGCAAAGTGGGTCAGAAAGCTCTGCTAATCTATGCAGTGAAAGCAAATCATTTTAATATTATTTTTGGGCTTTGATACACCTTGAAGTCAGGGAACTGTTTTGTTGTGTGCCAAGAAATTTTGCTGAATATATATGTTTTGCTAAGGTACTCATTATTTTATCTCATGCACCATGCAGACATTTATTCACATCAGATTGTGCTGATATCAAATTGTGCCTGTTATTTTCTTTTGCCTTACCAGCATCCTGTCACACTTTTATGTAGCTGGAGAAATGGCTCCAAGATGTAATTCCTTTGAAATTACTGATCCTTTTATAAAAGTTTTATTTATATCAACAACAATCTTGTAGCTTCTCATCTTATGTGCGATGACATTATAGCCTCTGGAAAAGACTGCCAGTGCCTCAGAGCTTTCAATTTTGCAAGGAGCTAGCAAAAAAGAACTTCTGGCCATGACTTTCTTTTCCATCCATTGCCCTTGCTAACTTTCTGACCAGCAATGTGAGAAGTGTAAATGGAGCTGGAGCTGGACCTAAGGCAGTATAGCAGCATGAGGAAGCAGTTGTTTTGTATATGATAAGAACTTGTTTGTTGTACTTCAACATATTGTGGACGTGGATAATATTTCTGGTGGTGCTTTATTTTAGCAGGCCCTAATTATCTAGTAATTTTAATGTAAAAAATGAGATTATATAGTTATTTCTCAAGACTTAGGTGGAATTTCCCAGTAAAAAGTTAGCATTTTTACCAAGTAATAACACAGTAATATTAATGAAGTATATATCTAGTAATAATGTGTTGATAATTAAGTAATTTCTCGTACTGTCGTGGCAATTCTCTGGCAGTTAGATGGGTATTTTACCTTTACCCTAACCCCAACCCTTGTAATATTTTAGAAATTCTCTGGCAGTTAGGTGACAGTTTTGCTGATCCCTACCCCTCCAAGCCTAATTCTTACCCTAATCCTCTTACCCTAACCCTCATATTGGGGCAATTCTCTGGCAGTTAGGTGGTATTGTACCCTTACCCTCTTACCCTCACCCAAACCCTCATGATATTGGGGCAATTCACTAGTAATTAGTTGGCGTTTTAGCCTAACCCTAAACCTTCAAGCCTAATCCTAACCCCAACCCTGGTCTTTGGGCAATTCTCTGGCAATTATGTGATATTTTACCCTAACCCTAACTCGCTAAGCCTTATCCTAACCCTAACCCTCTTTCACCAACCCCCATCCTTATATTGGGGCAATTCTCTGGCAGCTAGGTATTATAGTACTCTAACCCTCTTACCTTAAACTTAACTCTCATGATATTGGGGCAAATCTATAGTAATTAGGAGGCATTTTAGCCTAACCTTAACCCTTCAAGTCTAATTCTTACCCTAACCCTCTTTTCCTAACCCTAACCCCCCTTTCCAGAACCCCAACCCTCATACTGAGACAATTCTCTGGCAATTAGGTTGTGTTTTACCCTGACCCTCTTACCCTAACTCTAACCCCAACTTTTATATTGGGGCAATTTCCTTGGCAATTAGGTGGTCTTTCACCCTAACGCTAACCCTCCAAGCCTAACCCGTACCCTAACCCTCCTTCCCTAACCCCAACCCTCATATTGGGGCAATTCTCTGGCAGTTAGGTGGTATTGCACCCTAACCCTCTTACCTTCAGACCAACCCTCATGACATTGGGGCAATTCTCTAGTAATTAGGTGGCATTTTAGCCTAACCTTAACCCTCCAAGCTTAATCCTTACCCTAACCCTAACCCACATATTAGGGTATTTCTCTGGCAAATAGGTAGTATTTTTTCCTAACCCTAACCCAGTAACTCTAACTCTAACCCCAACCCTTATTTTAGGGCTATTCTCTGGCAGTTAGGTGGTATTATACCCTAACCCTCTTACCCGAACCCCAAACCTCTTAATATTGGGGCAATTCTCTTGCAAATAGGTGATTTTTTACCCTCATCCTAACTCAAACCCTTGTAATATCAAGACAGTTCACTGGCAGTTAGATGGTATCTTATCCTAACGCTAACCCTCCAAGCCTTATCCTTACCCTAACCCTCTTTCCCGAACCCCAACCCTCATGTTGGGGCAATTCTCTGGCAGTTAGGTGGTATTGTACCCTAACCTTCTTACCCTAACCTCTGTGGTATTGGGGCAGTTCTCCAGTAATAAGGGTTTTTTTTTTACTCTTACCTTAAACCTCGAAGCCTAATTGTTACCCTAAACCTCTTGCCCTAACCGGAACCTCAACCCTCATACTGGGGCAAATCTCTGGCAATTAGGTGGTGTTTTACCCTAACCCTTACCCTCTTTCTCTAACAATAACCCCAACTCTCATACTGGGGCAATTTACCTGACAATTAGGTGGTATTGTACCCTAACCCCCCTACCCTAACCCCAACCCTTATGATACTGGGGCAGTTCTCTTGTAAATAGGTGGCATTTTCCCCTTTTGCCATGTCAAATGAGGAAAACCTAATGGGTTAGTTATTGCTTCTGCTTTTTTTCCTGTTAATTCTACCAATACATGTCTAGGACTACTGCATGGTGAAAAATAAGGACAAAAGTTGCCTCTCCCCCATGGCCACACATAGTTTATATCAATTTTCTATCCATATGACACTTCCCTGTGTTGGTTAGTTGCAGGTATCATCTGCATATTTACAGATCTTGACACACAAGTCAAAAACATAAATGGAAACAAGGCATTGATTAAGCATGAAAGGATATCATGGCATTTATTCAGCCAAGTATTGCCTTCCAAACTTTAAACAGCTGAAAAGAGCAGCCTCAGTGCATGCAGGATTCATGGAGGTGGTCATTCTCATTTGGACTCCTCAATGCTAACCACTATTGGACAGTAACAGTTGGAAAAGCTGGCTTGGCTGTCTCATTACCCTGCTAACAGACATATGTGGGGGCATATCACACCTCCTCTCCTCACCTCCAGGTCCCTGCCAGCACATCTCCACCCCATTGACTGCCAAAACAGCCTGGAGGTTTAAAATCACCTTTGAGCTCCATACAGTGTTCTTTTCTATGTTTTCTCGCCTTGCTGCAGGATATGAGAAGGTTAAGTAGCTGTTAAACATCTACTTAATCCCAGGCGTTGCAGTTCTTTGCATGTGATAGAAGCAATAGTAGATGGCGTTAGCCTTAGTCTACCTCTAAATTATGCCAGTGTTTCAAGAAGGCCTTGGCTGCATGGAGAATCAATTCATCCTGAGTAAATGTAGGTTGCCATGATATGTGAAGAGGGCTTTGTGCAGCCAAAATGAGCTTCAGTGAGTCTTTTTCCCCAGCTCTGAATGAATCACCCTCAAAGTGTCAAAGACCACTTGTGTTTTATACCGGTCCGTCTGATGGGGACTTGGACGCTCATTGAATTAGTCTGGCCAGAATTTTGGATGAGGTACAGCGAGGGCATTTCATATGGACAGCCATCTAACGCTATTGTAGAAAGGCAGTCTCAAAGGAGCTGTCTGGCAGAGCCATCAGCACCAAAGACCTGGGCCAAAACTCTACGGTGGAATTGCCAAGCATTCAGGGATCTGATCCATAACAGCACAGCTGAGAATAAGCTGTTCAGTCAACATCAAATGATGCGTCTGTGGCGTTGTCCAGAAGGCTGGTTTAGAACTTTTGGATGACTCACTTTGCATGCCGACCTTTTTTGTTACATCAGAAAAGTTCACAAAAGCATTCTCAGTGTCTAATTTTTACTTTTATCATCGCTTCCTGTGGCCTCTTCAACTCCTTCCTTCCTTCTGATCCGTCAGTCTGCTTCATTCTCAGCGTCCTCTCTGAGCAGCATGGCACCGGAGCCTGTGGGACAAAACCATCTGTCAGCCAGCAAGGAGGGACAGCTAGACATGCTGCGACCATTAGCGCAATGGATTTCTACTGTTTTCTGTCTCAGGATTTAAAAAAAAAACACCCTTCCTGCTTGCATTCCCTGCACACCTTCACTTTTTAATGGAGTGTCAAAGTGAGACTTGTCATGCCACTCACGGGTTGTTGCACATTCCCAAGCTGCCTCACACTGTCGCTTATTCCAGATCCTTCAGAATTCCAGGGATGGGTTTTGTTTCCCCCTCCCTCAGGTGTTTGGCTAACACAACAATCCTTCTCACGCTTTATCCCCTGGTTGTCTTACTATAAATATTTGTACTCTTACTGTTGTTCACAGCTGTGCAATAATAGTTACACTTTAAAGAAATGTTGGATTCGTCTTATCTTTTCTCTACAAAACCATATGACATTTTCACTTCAAAGTGCCCTTTAATGGATTTGAACAAATGCATTTGGTCTGATAATGCTATCTGATTGCAGAACAACTTAATTTGCTCTAAATATATTTATTTGGCTTATGGAAAAATGCTGAAGAGTAGGTATGGCCGGTAACATACAACATGCCAGATGGTTTAAAGATAATTAGATATCTATATTATTTTAAAGATTGACTATTTCTATACCATACTCTATGCTTTTTCATTAAAAAAAAAGTAGAAAAATACCTTTAATATCAAAGTAAAAACAGATTTCTACAAAATAATTTCAACAAAGAGATATGTAAGGTACAATAAGTAATGCATGGATATTTTCCCCTTTAAAGCGACTGACCTAATTCAACAGAGGTCCAGCCAGTTGGTGCTACTAGTCTCACTATTAGAGAAAAATGGGGATTACTTGAGTGCAGTGAATGTGTCTCAAGTCACTGTTGTATAAAGAGACCATTGTCCTAAAGGTCCAGTCACTGGTTAATCAGTATGCCCGGCCACCATTACACCATGAAGACACTTAAAGAACACTCCAAGCAACTCAGAGATAAAGTCTTTGGAAAGTGTAAGTCAGGGAATGAAAACAAAAGCATTTCCAAGTCACTGGCCATCCCCAGAGTTCAGTTAAATCCATCATCAAGAAATAGAAGGATTATGGCACATCTGCCTAGATCAGACCATCCTCACAAACTGAGTGACTGTGCAAGAAGGAGACTAGTGAGACCAACAAGACATCTATGACTACTCTGAAGGAGTAACAAGCTTCAGTAGCTGAGATGGGAGAGACTCTGAATACAACTGTTGTCCAGGTTCTTCACCAGTCAAAGCTTTATGGGAGAATGGCAAAGAGAAAGACACTGTTGAAGAAAACTCAGATTAATGGACTGGAGTTTTCCAGAAGAAATGTGGGAGACTATTTGGTCTGATGAGACCAAAATGGTGCTTTTTGGCCGTCAGACAAGTCGCAAAATATGGTAAAATCCTGGAGGACAGTCTTATTCAGTCTGCAAGAGAACTACAGCTTGGGGGCAAGACAATAATCCAAAGCGTACAGTGAAGGCTACACAGGAATGGTTCCAAGACAACAAGGTGAATGTTCTGGAGTGGTCGAGTGAATGCTCAGTCCTCAGGAAAAAGGTTGTTCACGCCAAAATCCCATACAACTTGAAAGAGTTAGACCAGTTTTGCAGTGAATCATCAACCCATGATTGGGTTTCATAGTGCCTCTTCAGAAAGAGCAAACAAAGTATCATTATTTATTGATTGATTTATTTGTTTATTTATTCCAGTCTATATTGTCTTCGTTAGAAATAAACAGCTTTTCTTAAAACAGAATTAAAATGGGTTAAAAGAGGCAAAAATGGGTAGAAAAGTTGGTGCAATGGAACTTTAAAAGAAGCAGATATGGATTAGTCAGTCAGAACAGTCAGAAGGCGGTCAAAATGACTTTAAAGTGGCAAAAACTAGCTAAAATAGTAATTTGGATTTACAAGTGGCACAGATACCTTCATATTGGCAACAATAGGTGTAATAGATAAAAAAAAATGTGGTAAAAATGGGCATAAAAGTGGTGACAGGTGTTAGTAGTGTCAAAAATGGGTCCACTGAGGCAACAATGGACAGATAATGGCAAAATTGGGTCAAAAGTGGTAAAAACAGGCAAAAAGAGTAGTGGAAAGGGTTTTAAAGGGGGGAAATAGGAAAAAAAGGGTTAAAAAGTTAAGAAAAATGGGTTAAGATAGGCAATAATGGTTACTAAGTTGCAAAAGTGGGCAGAAAAAATTTTGAAAAGGGGTTAGAAGTGGCCAAATACCTTCAAAGTACCAAAAATTGGTGTAATAGATGATAAAATGTGGTTAAAATTGCCAAAAATGGGCAAAAAAAGTGCCTGTAGAAACAGGCAGAGGAAGTGTAAAGGTTTTAAAACTTAAATAAGTAGGGGGAGAGAGAGGGGAAGTAAAATGGGATTTAAAAGTTGCAAAAACTGGTTCAATAAGGCAACAGTATGTTTAAAGTGGCAAAATTGGGCAGAAAAGGTGGTGAAATGGGATTAAAAGTGGAAAAAATGTGTAAAAAGCAGCAAAAAAGCAAAGAAAAAAAATGGTGACTGGCTCAAAAGTGCCTGAAATGGTTGGAAAACTATTTAAAAGGGGTTTCTAAAGTGGCAAAAATGGATTCAAAGATGGAATGTGTTTAAAGGGGCAAAAAGAGGAAAAGTGATGAAAAGAGATTCAAATGTGGCAAAAAAAAAAAAGATTTTGCGTGGCAAAAATGGGTTAAACAGATGCAAAAATCTGTAAAATAGTGCAAAACAGATGAAAAATTGTAGAGGATGACAAAAATGTGCAGAAAAAAATGTTTAAAGGGTTTCAAAGTGGCACGAATAAATAGTTCCGTTTAACATCAGAACTGAAAAACACACTTTTTTTTTTAGCTCTGCTAGCCAGGAAACTGCTAGCCAGGGTGCTAGCACTAATGCTACTGGTCCAACACATACGCTTTTATATCATCAATAAATCACATAAAGGGCCCATTCTCAGGGTTTGTAGGGGCCCAGCCAAATCTGTGGGCTGGCCTGACTGCCATAAAAGACCGAATAAAGTGAGAAATGTTTGGGAAATAGCAAAAACACCAACCAGTTCCAAACTTACCAGAAAGTTTGCTGCTAGCATTAGCATTAAGCTGGTGCATTATCATAACACTGGAATGGACAAAAATTGTGTACAGTAAAAACAGTACATATGTCGTCAGTCTCTCCACCTCTCTTCCTTCTGACGTCATGAAAGCATCCCTGATGGGTCACTGTGTTTTTGGTTATGTCGGTTTAGTCATGGCACAGATTTAAGGCGTTGTGATTGCCTAATCTGACACAGTGGCATCATAACAGACAAAAGATTGGGTGTAGTCCGATCACACTATTATACTGTAAGCTCACAGCGAGTCCAACAGATCTGAGGCTTTGTTATGTGCTGTGTGTGTTCTTTTTTTTTTCTCCTCCCCCCCTGTGTGCCCTACAGGTGTTTCACACAGCCTCTCTGCTGCAGTCACTGATTGGCTCTTGATTGAAGAGTGGGCACAGGTGTGTTCAGAGTACGAAGAGCAGGAGAGCAGAGGCAGCCAGAGGGCCATATGGACATGCGAGTGTCGACGCATAGAGCTGCAGAAAGCCTGGCACACTCCGAATGATTTTCAAAATCTTAACTGCTTTTTTAAAAAAGAGTCCACTCATTATGATAAATAGTGACAGATTTAGCAGTTTTGTTCGAACGGTGTTTGGTGTGAAACATGACAAACACAGCACATCAACACTAACAGATTTATTCAATAAGTCTCGTCTTGATTCTCAAAACACCCAATAAAAAGTGCCTGTTTGGTTTATGTTGGTGTGCATCCCAAAATTTTTCAGCGATGCCGTTGCTGGGCAGGACAGTGATTTACTGCCAGCTTTGTGATTGGTGTGTCCTCTACAAAATTTCGAAGGACCAGGGACATCAGTCATTGAGCGTATTTTCAATTACGGGACAACTAACCAATCAGATCTCTCCTAGTGTGTGGATTTGTTATCTTAACTTAGTGGAAGGTTCTGCCCACTGTAGGGCACACAGATGAAAAACATGCTTGGCGTTGATTAAACTGACTTGTTAGTTTCCTTGTTTAATGGGAGCTCCAAAAGTACATTTCCACAACAAAGGAGGACAAAGCAGCCGACTTACATCAGTGCTGGACTCACTTTCAATGAAAAGTTGGACATTTTGTTTTCTACTGGAATTACCTGTGGTGCTTATAATGTGATCATGAAAAGTCTTTAAAATCTATGAGGATGCTGTGCCAATTTTCTTATTCTCCTGCTGTCACATTAAAAAGGGTCTATTTGGATAAAGCAGAGCCGCTGTTCAGTCAGAAAATTGTTAGTTTTGTCATTTTTTTTTTGTTCATTGCAAGGCTAAGGCTGGACCTGTGTGTAAGACAGTGTTTCCCAACCATTTTTCCCTGGCACCCCGCTTACATATACCTAAGAAAAGCGGAGCCCCCCGGAACCTATGAGAGAAGAAAAAGTGACACACTGCCGTCATAAAGAAACATAGATTTGAATTGTTTCACTGATAAAACCCTAAAAAAGGCCTACGCATGCTTTTCTTATCACAAGACATTTTCATAAACTATTTAAAGACCCTGTAAAATGAAATCAAATGTTTTTCCTAACACTTTAGGTATGGTGGAATATGGTTGCTGTAAACGTGGAAACACTGAGATCTACATGTGACTTAATTTATTATTTCGACTGTTTTGAAAGTTTTTCACCTCTTTCCTGGCTTGGTTTGATTTGGGCGGGGCCAAAATGCGGGCTCATGATGTCACAAGCCCACAGTAGGGAATGACCCCACCCCTCTAACACTACAATATAAAACCACAGAGCAGTTAATCTCAGTACAGTCTGTTGTTAGCTGATGTCACTGCCTTAATTGAGAATTAACAGTCAGTTAAACGCTGCTTTGTTGTTCATTGTGATGTAAATTTGCCAAATCTATCAGCTTCAGTGGTCTATGGATCATTGAAAGGATCATAACAGAGATTTGAGCCAGAAAACGGGCTTCGTCAACAAAAAGTCAAGAGGTAGGCTAATAGCGTGAGTGCTTTCCTCAATTCAGATTGTAGGATATTTTAAATCTGAGAGGATTGTATTTCTCCTGAGTGGGCGGGGCTTCACCTCATTCAACAGACACGACCACACCATCCTGGAGCAGACTTTATTGCCTCATTTTTCATGATTTTGAAGCTTCATTTTATAAACTTAGAGATGTTCTGTTTGACTGAAATTTGACCTGGGAGTTCATAACACAGTGACCTGTCATACAACAAATATAAATACAGATTTATTTTCACTTTTAAGGGCCTTTAATCACTGCTTTATCTTGGTTTAGTCAACATTTGCAAATCTAATTTTGGCAGCCTCAGATCAGACAAAGCCTCACACCCCCCCAATATCTTTGGCACGCCCCCTGTTACATCCATTGTGGTAGCAATTTTGGTCCAACTCCAACTTGTCATTTGAATTGTGGCATGTTTTACAGTGCATACAGTTCTTGGCTTTCATCTGGACTTTTTGCAGACTCCAAGTGGACTTTCATGTGTCTTGCACTGAGTAGAGGCTTCCATATAGCCACTCCGCCATTAAGCCTAGATGGGTGGAGGGCTGTGGTGATGATTGTCCTACTGGAATTTTGTCCCATCTCCACACAGGACCCCTGGAGCTCAGTCTGAGTGACCCGTGGATTCTTGGTCTACTAGGGCCGTCCTCACCCAATTGCTCAGTTTGGCCAGGTGACCAGCTCTTGGAAGAGTCCTGCTTGTGCTAAATGTCTTCCATTTGAGAATTATGGAGGCCACTGTGCTCTTGTGAATGTTCTGTGCAGCCTTCTCCTTATCTGTACCTTGCAACAATCCTGTCTCTGAGATCTGCAGGCAGTTTCTTCAACCTCATGGCTTGGCTTTTGCTATAATACCATTGTCAGCTGTGAGGCCTTCTTTAGAGGAGCATGCCATTCCAAATCATGTCCGATCAGTTTAATTTACCACAGACAAAGTGTGGAAACATCTCAGCAATGATCCAGAGAAATGGGAGGAACCTCAGCAAAACTTAAAGCAACTTTTATTTTTAATTAATTTGCAAAAATTTCTAAAATTCTGTTTTTACTCTGTCACAATGGAGTACTGCGTGTAGATTAATGAGAATTTAAAGGAATTTTTTCGACTGTAGCATTAGGCTGCAACATAACAAAATCAAGAAAAAGTCTGAAGGAGTCTGAAAACTTTTGGAGTGAACTGTATGTTATGTTCCATTTAGGGTCTAAACTGGAACATTTTTAATTAATTGAACGTCAATGGTGGAACATTTTGAAGAATTTTGGTCAGGATTTCTCTGAAGTAGAGGGTAGTGAGTCCTGATGCTCGACCAGCTTGGAACCACAACCTTTAATAAATCATTCTAAGGTGTGTTTATACTTCTTTCCTCCTTCTCTCCGCTGTTTTTATTTCAGTCTTACTCCCACCATCTCCTTAAAATCACAGGAAACATATCAGGCTTCAAAATGAGGAATCAAAAAGTTATAGCAGACACTTCTGCTCTCTTTGACAACGGCTGCAGTAAAGTGTTTTAGTCCTGGAGGCTTTGCTTTCAGCCAGGCAGCACTGTTACTCTGGTAATATTGCACAATGACAGGAAGAGAAGTGCTTTGGGAGCGAATGCACTTCTATTTGTTTAGTTCCATCGCTGACGTTATGGATGAGAACAGTCATAATACAGTTAGCTTCATAATTTGGCATCCAGAACTACAAAATCTGAAACGAGCACATGGAGGAACATTAATGACCTCGCCTCCAGGTTTCCATCAAGTTGAGTGCACACAGCGGCTTTGACAGCTTAACACCTCATGACCCTGGTTTCTGTGTGTCAGTGACTGTAGCATGATAGAATACTTTTATTTTGAAATATGCTTCATGTTAAGCAATTAAAGCGTGAATCTGCCTATCCATATAATTATGTGTTAGTTATATAATACCAATAACAGGGCCTTTCTCTGCTAGTCTGGGCCTGCTTGTTTGAATATGACAGCACTGATGAGCCCTTTGCGCGCTGATCCCTAGGAATAGCGTAACACCACAGCAATAATTGCTTGTGCAGATGGAGCCAAAACACAGAGAGGAAAAAGTAATCTTGTGGATGATCAGTTTTTCTATGCCTAAAAACTCTTAATGCTCCATTTTCCTGCTTAGTCACTATTTAAAAAGCCATGATGGCACTATTTACATTGCTCTTTTGTGAGACTCAGCGTGATTAAACTTTCACGACTTGCTGTTTGGAGCGCTAACACACTCTCATCTCCCAGCGCTGTCAGCAACACGCAATGGCGTGTCTTGTCTTTATGGTGAAGATCAAGCACACGGCGACACGGATGAGACTTTCCTGGTGGACAACAGCCTCAGTCAAGATTGCATTTCTGCTCTCTTCGTCCAGAGCGGGCCTGTCCAGTCTTCCCTGTGTCCTCTTGTGTTATTTTTCAGCAGGATCTCCCCTGAAGTCACTTGTGACACACCAGCACAACTTAATTACCTACAGAGCTCTGGGAGAAATAAGCAAGAGGCTCTGAAATGGCTGTGACCACTGTCAGAGGTGATGTGAAAACTCCTTCCCTGCTTTTACCCTGTCGCCAGGCTTGCTTCTCTTTTTTTTTCTCCTCCTCATCCCCCTCACTCCCTTCAGAAATGTACAGTTGGTGACATCTCTCCAGGGTGGGAGATGGCAGCTCCGATGGAAGGACTCAACCACACTTAATTACCCACAAGCCCCTTGGAGGGCTAATGAAGAGTGACTGAGGCATGCGCACTGTGTCACCCCCTTATGTTTCTTCATGTCTTGCCTATTTCTGCCCATCCCCTGAATATCTCCAATATGTTGCAAAAGAAAACCATTTAGAGGAAATTCCTCTTATGATAGGGATTTATATGAGCATAAATATCACTAAGTCTAAACAGTTCCCATAAAAAGTATTAACCCTCTTGGATGTTTCAGATTTTATTTGATTTTATAAATCAATCCTGGTCAATGTAATTTAGCTTCTTTGACCGAATAATAACAAAAAATCTTTAAGTAATGTCAGTTACATAAAAATATATTATGTGGAACAAGTCACTAAATATTCATGCCCTTCAAGGTCAGTATTTAGTAGATGCACCTTTGGCTGCAATCACAGCAATCAGGCTTGCACATGGACACTGCTCAACTGCTCAAGCCTTGTCAGGTAAGACGGGGATCGTATATGAACAGCCCTTTTCAAGTCCAGCCACAAATTCCCTACTAGACTGAGGTCTGGGCTTTGGCTCGGCCACTTCAGAACATTCACTTTGTTGTCTTTAAACCATTTCTGTGCAGCTTTCTCTGTATGCTTCAGGTCATTGTCTTACTGGAAAATAAGTCTTCTCCAAAGCCGTAGTTCTCTTCAGACTGAATAAGACTTTCCTCCAGGATTTTCCTATATTTTGCAGCTTTAATTTTACCCTCTATCCTTACAAGTCTTCCAGGGCCAGTTGCTGAGAAGCATCCCCACAGCATGATGCTGCCACCACCGTGCTTCACAGTGGGTATGGTGTGTTCGTGGTGAAGTGCATTGTTTAGCATCTTGTCTGACGGATGAAAAAACCACATTTTGTTGTCAACTGACAGAAGAACTTTCTTCTACCTGACCATGGAGCCTCCCACATGCCATCTGGTGAACTCTAGTCCAGATTTGATGAGTTTTCTTCAACAGTGTCTTTCTCTTTGTCACTCTCCCATAAAGCTTTGACTGGTGAAGAACCCAGGCAACAGTTGTTGTATGCAGAGTCTCTCCCATCTCAGCTGCTGAAGCTTGTAACTCCTTCAGAGTAGCCATAGGTGTCTTGGTGGCCTCTCTCACAAGTTTCCTTCTTGCACGGTTGTTCAGTTTGTAAGGACGCCCTGATATAAGTAGATTTATACATGCGGCATATTCCTTTCCATTTCCCCTGACTTATACCTTTTAAAAACCTTTTCTCTGAGTTGTTTGGGGTGTTCTTTTGTCTCCATGATGAAATGGTGGCCAGGAATACTGATTAAGTAGTGACTGAACCTTCCAGACACAGTCTAACCATTGAGACACATTCACTGCACTCAGCTGATCCCCATTTCACTAAGTGTGAGGCTGCTAGCACCAACTGGCTGGACCTCTGTTGAATTAGGTTGGTCACTTTAATGGGGGGTGAATATTTATGCTGTCACTTATTTTGACATTACTTTGTAGAAAGTTCTCATCTGTCCTCATTTTGAAATCAAATAGTTTTTATTTGATTTTTTTTAAAAGCCATATTATATTGACTGTGATTGATTTATAAAATCAATATAAGGGTTAAACATCCAAGGAGGTAAATATTTTTTATATGCACTGTACATTTTAATGAAATAATCTCTTGAAGTTGACATTTCCCCCTTGTTATTCCAGTGCAACATAACTTCAAACCTGCAGAGCTGTTCCTCGCACATTTTCAGACGGACCAGCGGGGCCCCCGGATTGGTCACAGCTAAGCTCCAGTGCTTCTGGGTAACAGAGTTTGCCATGCCCAACACCCAGACTGATATTATGGAAACATGGGATTGTGAGAGCACTGCAAATCAAGAAAAGAGCACGGTTGTCTCGACCACAGACGCCCTTGATGCGGCGGGGACACACATATGAGACGCTGGGATCAATTTGAAAATTTATTTTCATATAAAAAAGACACTATGAAAACATTAGAGGACTACTTTGTACAATCTTATGTATAAAAAATAACAAAAATGAGGGACAAAAAGAAAAGGAGGGGGTTTCAGTAGTAAATCAACAGGAATGTTGGATGGTTGTAGCAGACGGCTAACTAACACCTTAGCATAGGAAGCTAAAGGGTGAAGGTGAGCGTTTTTAATTTGGCATCTGCCTTTCCCTTGTGTCTTAGCTTGGCAGACTTTTAACACACAGATGAAAAACCACACTTTGACCATCATTTCTTACCATGTGCATCATATTGGAGTGAATATAAAGAAAAGAGGAGACAGCATTGATGGAAAGATGATCCTTAGTTCTTGTGGCACATTCAAGAGATCTGTCTGAATCAGTCACATTGCACTTACCGTTCCTGGAGATGAGAACTTAAATTCAAAGCTCTGAACATGTCATTCTATTCTTGTGCAATATAAAGTATGGAAAATAAACTGCACTGAAATGAAACATTCACATTTTTATCTGATTCTTTAATCAAATCCTGTTTGAGCATCACAATGGGGAGAAAAAAATTGCTTCATGGATAATTTCTTGTCTCAGTTTTCCTTATAAAAACCTAATTTGTTGGTGTAAAGGTCAAATTTCTTCCCCTGAGACAGTTTCCTCCTGCTACACCACATGGAGTGACACCGTCTAGCTCACAGACCACTGCTCTGCTCCGTACCCGATTCCCTCAGAAGGTCACGGCAAACGCGACCCCGGCCTAGCTACGCTGGGGCACCTCGCTCCTCCTCCTTTGAGGACAGAGCGAGCTGCAAGGTTCGTCTATCAGCTGATTAGCTTGAAAGGTTAGCGGGGCCGTGCTCTTGTCTCACCATCTGCGCTGCACTGCACTAGAGCCACATTAGGGATCTTTAAACAGATGGTTCGAGGGCTGCATCTGAAAATGTCAGGACAAATCGCCATCCCCGGATAATTACTGTTTTGAGCACTCGCCTTCTTAATCTGCATCTCTGCCTCTGCCTCTAGCTTTCTCATTATATATATTTTTGGATCTTCTTGCTTGCTTGGGTACCGTTTTCTCATGCACTTTCTGCTGCCTAAATTGTCTTTCATCTCCTTGTCTGAGCTGTTAGATTAATGGGAGCTGCTCTGAATATCTGCAAAAATGTTATCAAGACGTCTGTTGATTCATCCTGCACTCATTTTTTCCACTCATGTGTGAAGGACTGACGTGCTAATGCAGCAACAACACAAGACTAGTCCTCTTTTAGGGACTGAAATAAGGAGGGTTTTCATCACTCTTTCCCATTATAGCCTTATGCCCTGTTTGTACAAAGGAGGCATTTCCAAGGGACCAATAAGAAATATAAGATAATTAGAAAAATGCCAACGAAAGTCACTGTTGGTGCAAAAAATTTGCACTAGATACACACTAGATCACATTTGCTTGACAACAGCAGGGCACAGCTTAAATCCATCTTATTTGTGGGGGTCACTATCACCTTTTATGGCATAAATAAGGAAACATCATCCCTTGAATCATTATTTGGTTCCTCTGATGGATTTGCACTCTCAAGCGAAGCTATCACCCAAATATATTCAGAACCTCTGGGTACATGTCCAGCTCTTTCTTCATTATCCTCGACTGGGAAAAAGGGCAGAAAAAGCTACCTTCTCAAAATGAAATCTGCTTTCATTATGACTAAGATTTTGATTCTTAATCACTATTATCAGCCGAGCTCTGTTTATGCAAGGTAGTTTGGCCTCGAATTTTTACTTTACAAATTACAGACATGGTTGATCTGCATGGGTTTGAGACTCTGACATTTTGTGTTATCATGCCAAAACTATCAGAGCTCTGGTGATATTTCGACTGTGCAATTATAGCGTTAGAATCACAGGGCCTGTTTCAACTCACACCCTTTTTTTGTACTGATAGCGCTCATGTCCTATGCAAAACCACTGTAGTTCTTACTCTGCAAAGAAAATGCACTGGCCAAATTGAATGTCTGTCATTGGGTAAAACCATCTCACAAAGATTCAAGCAGAAATGCTTGTCTGAGAATGAAACAGACCATATGGTATCTACTGAGGGAAGTGGAAATTAACTTTCTTAACCTAAATAAAGTTATGGCAATTTCCCAAATTAGGAAATAAGTTTATTACCACAGCTGCCATAAAATTTGTCTTTCATTTTGGTGTTTTTGTTGTTTCTCTTGTCCCTCTCCTTTTACAACTTTTACTCCCAACCCTACCCCTCCTTTTTGCCATTTCAAACCCTGCACAGCTTCGGTAGAGGGCTGTCAACTTGAGTCTGGTCTGCTGACAGTCCTGCCCTACAAAACGAATTGAATGTAAGTGCTAGTGAGAAGAGCTCTGAGGGTGTACTCATCTAGACAAAAGATATTGAGCCAAAGCATGCCTGGTCCCCAAAGTCCACAATTTGTTTGACTATTGTGAGTGCTCTGTACTGTGCTCAGGCATGTTACATTTCCTTAGCTGATTTATAATTGATACAATTTTTCCTCTTGACAATTATTTTATGCAATGGTAGAGTGTTAGAGGTCTTTATCCAGCCAAAATCTTACTATTATAATTAGTGGCGTGTCTGTGTTGATTTGCACGCCACACTATTGGGCCAGTTGTCCTGATACCTCTCAGACGACATCTTGGGAGTACTGGTTTAAAACTAGAACCATGAAACAATCATAAATATGTACAGATATTTTATAAAATCCAAAACTGTTGTGCCGAGTCATCATTCGGGGTCCTGTTTTGCATTCCATTTACTTCGTAAGTCAGATGTTGGAGCTGGGAATGACGTCTCAACCGTGTTGATTGTATTGAGTTTGCTACAAGCTTGTTATTTAAATAAGCAACAAATAAACATTGGAGCTCAGGATTGCTTGGGCCTGGAGCAGCGTGAGTGCAGGCCAGTGGTGGACTGTGGGTGGGGCGGGGGGGACATGCTACAGCACAGTATGAGACAACTGTGCCTTGTGTAAGTGTGCCCTGAAACTGAAGTAGTAAGCACTGAAAGCATAGAAAAATGTCATTAGTGTGCACAGGCCCTGTATCTTCCTTTATTTTACTGTGAATTTTTGGAGGTGCTGTTCTCACAGACACAGGAATGATTCTTTGGGGAACCAGTCCATTTGAATTTGGAGTTACACAACAAACTAAAGTGGGAAAATTTGATTTTGTGTATAGTTTTAGCAAGACAGCTTGCAGGCCAAATGAGCACTAAAAATAGAGAAGAGGGTGGTAGACAAGCCATAATGGTTTTTGGATAACAAGGAAAACTTGGCTTGTGTAGGTATAATATTTTACTGGCTTTAAAAGCCTCCTCACTTCAGGTAAAGTTAGAGAATCCATGAAAATGAAATGAGAAAGTAACCTGCTAAAGTGATCAATTCTCCCCTCTAAGCTATTAAATCTAGCAGAATAAGGGATGCTGAACGGAGCTAGCACGGATTCAATCTGGGCTGAAATGAGTGAGATACCCTCTTTTTATGGCATTACTGTGATTGGCGATGGCTGAGATGGATTCAGATGGAGCAATCTTTAAAGGCTTTAATCTCAGAGCAGTGGGAAAAAGGGGGATTCAAGAATCTGCATGGGGATCACCATCCTTCAATTCTCTCATACCACACAGCACACATCATCTCAGCAAGCAACATTGCAGTTATGTAACGCATAAACCCCAAATCATGTTTTTCCGAAACTTCCACATGGGTTAATTCTCACGGAAATCAAAAAAATAAAATAAGATTTAAAAAAAGGCAGCAGCACAAGCACAATCCAACCAGTCTGAAAACAATTCCTCTTGAACAGTTAGATCATAAAACACAACTTAGTTATTCTTTCAGTCGTTATTTTTTCATTAAAAGTTTCAAACCATAGGGGAGGGTAATTTTTGAACCAAACGGTGGAAAATACATAAAAAGGGAGGGTTATGATCTTGACAGAGAGGATGTGAGAGGAATGGATGAGATTGTTGAACCTGAAAAAAAGAGTGAAGAGGATGGCACATATCAATGAGCAGCTCTTTCCCACCCCCCGTCCCCCAGCCATCCACGATGACGAAAAGAAAAAAAATGATTTAAAAAAAGAAAAGATGCTTTCGTCATCCATTTGAAGGGGAAATGAAACAAATGAAAGCAGGGTGCCTAGGGGGGGCTACCAGTGTGAGAAACCTCAGTGAGATTTTTTCCCCTTTGCTATAAAAAGAACTCAACGGTGCAGAAATATTCGTCTTTTCTCCCCCCACCCCGAAATCATCAAAGAATTGAAAGAGATTTTCTTTTTTTTTTCTCCAGAATAAAATCAAGACATTTTTTTCTCTCAGAAATAAGTTTTTATAGTTTTTTTGTTTGAGTTCATTTAAAAATTTTCCTCATTCACAGACGTGTCAAGCTCCTGTTCTTTCTTTTCAATAGTCTTTGTGAAAATATAGGGTAGAACAGTCTTCTTTCCATGTCTGTCCACTGCAGCAGTAAACAAATACAGTATGGGATCCGACAGAGCACGTTGCAGGAGACGGGGAGCAGTGTGTGCGAGATCTTTGCAGGAAAAAGGAATCATGTACGTTTATGTATAGCTTTTCAGAAGTTCAGTATCTCTGTGTGCATCTGGATCTCAGCATGAGCGTTATGTGTTTGTATTCTGCGTCCGTGTGGCTTCACACTTCAGTCTGGAAGTCTCCCTCAGAAGAGTCGGGTGTGTTAGCAGAAGAGGAGTCCCAGTTCTTATTGTGCAGCTCCATCCTGTCCTTCTGCTCCCCAGGCACGATGGACAGCTCGGGGGTCATGGTCTTGAAGCTGTCCCAGGAGCTCTGGTCCTCCGGGGTGGACTTGTCCTGATGGAAAGGAGGACAAGGAAAGAGGCCGTATAAGGAGACTTACTCCACACATAAAACCACCACAGTGACTTTTAAAAAATGCTCAAATATTTCAGTTTTAAAGTTCTGGATTTGAGACAAACTTTGGCACTCTGCACTGATGATGGCAAAGAAATAGCTGAAGCAAAAAGATTTGCCACACTATTTTGAATGAGAGATCTGGTTCCATAGCCATTCCATTAGTCAAACCAATTTGCAGTCAAATGAGATTATCAACCAATAAAAAACCCTTTTACAATATAACCTAGGACATACTGTTTCACCTTGTGCTTGCATATGTTCCAGCTGCATCATGAGCATTCTCGTAACTATACACTATACGGACAAAAGTTTTTGGGCAAAGCTGTTAATTATTAAATTCACGTGTTTCAGTCAGACCTGAGAGGTGTATAAAATCAAGCAGTTAGCCATGCAGCCTCCATCAGCAGACATTTGTGATACAAATCAGGTCCTTCTGAAGAGCTCAGTGACTCCAAGTGTCACAGTGTTATGATGCCACCTTTACAATAGGGCTGTTTGTGAAATATCATCCCTGCTGGATATCCCAGAGTCAACTGTTAAGTGATGTTTTTGGAAAGTGGAAGCATTTAGGAACACAGCGACTCAGCTACAAAGCAGAAGACATAAAATCACAGAGTGGGGTCAACAACTGATGATTTCATGGCTGAAGTGTTCTGAACTTCCACTGCACAAAAACTGTGCGACAGGAGCTACATCAGCAGGCAAAGCCTCACATCACTGAGTCCAATGCAAACATCGACTAAAGTGGTGTAAAGTACACCAACACTGGGCTGTGGAGCTGTGGAAACATGTTCTGTGAAGTGATGCTTCTCTTGTTAAGCAGTCAGATTAATGAGTCTTGATTTGGCAGATACCAGGAGGGCTAGGCCCCTTACCTCCAGTGAAGGCCTCAGCATACCAAGACATTTTGGACAATACTATTCTTCCAACTTTGTGGCAATTTGAGGAAGGCCCTTTTCTATTCTACCATTACTGAGCCCCAGCACACAAAACAAGGACTATAAAGACATGGTTTGATGAGTTTGTTGTGGAAGAATTTGACTGCCCAGTCATCAGCATGCTTTGCTCTGTCACTAAAGTGCAGCCACAGTAATAAGGTAAAAGGCATGTTCTATCCTCCCAAAGTTTGATGTCTGTAATAACAGCAACATGAAGCGAGTTGCTTTGCTGGTGTCTCTGCTGGCCTGTATGTTCTTTAATATGAGCTGGGCTTAAAACAAACCATATCACTGCAGTGACTTTGCAGTGGACTGCTTAAACATCTGTTTAAAGGTGTGTTTAACTGTTGATTTGCTTGTTTTAAGTCTGTGATGATTCAAAGACACGGGTAGGGCGATAAACAATCTCAGTGAAGCAGCTTTAGACTCTGCAGAAGCATAACCTTGCTGATGTGGCTGCTAAAGATAAGATAAATCAATGATAGAAATACTTCACAATAAAGTCTGTAGTTGTGGGCTTATTCCAATGCTTTTATTGTGAAGGCCATCAGGAAATGTTGTCATTTCAGGTGCAGCTTGACACACCTTAGCAAATGAGGAGTGAAATTACAGACTCTGTCCTAAAGAAGTGAAAATAGAAAGACTTATAAAAACTTTTTCCCATGATCTTTTGCTCGGAATTGACTTTAGTATGCCATCAACAATTTGTAAATGCATTCTCTTTAAATTTGAAGTATCATGATATAATACTGTTACCATGAAGAGCAATAAAATACCCTAATATGATATTTAGGACACACTGCCCAAGCTTATCTTCTAGCACTGTTTATAGAGAGTTCCCCTTTGAATTTTCTACTTGGTACTGCCTTTCCATTGTCCATATTCTTAAACAAACTTACTTGATTAATATAATAACCTTTCAGTTTTGGGAGCCGATGGGGTGTCCCAATGGGAAACCTCAATTTATGCATACCCCGAGGCACCCTGGGAGGTTAATAAGCCTCTGACTTCCTGCTTATTTCAGACCCACCTTACTCACTGTAGTTGTGGGTGCACATAGTGTTCCTGTAGGTGATAAATTATTAAAAGCATTTGTCTGGTAGACTCAGTTTTAGTTTTATTTTTAAATTTAGAGCATTGCGTAATCTGGCTGACGAGTTCCTTGTTCAGAAAATGTCTGCTTCTAGCCGTGTTCGACTTTCCACAGTTAAATTTGGGGGGGTAAGAGGATGGAGTTATAATTTAATAAGCAGCTTTTTTCCTAAAATACTGCCCCTGTAACCCAATGACTTGAAGTGTTTTGACAAGAACACAGATTTGGAGATGGATACATGGAAAAATGCACTCACAGAAGAGTATTTTTGTGTCTTATGCTGCAAATATCAACACACTAATAAGTGAGCCATAGCAGCACTTCTCAGAAATGGGGTAATACATACCTGTAGCTCAAAGCACACTTTCATGCATTTATACCTACCAATGCCTTTCCTCCAATCAGTAAGCCCGTCACTAATTTTCATAAACTGGTTAAAGCCTGAAGCCTTTGGGCACTGGTCGACTATTGCTGCATGTGGTCTGCAGATGTGCCCACCATGCATGTAAAATGCATGTTCAGGGATTAGCTAAAAACTCAAATTAGAAGTAGTATTATGCATCAGATAAGGGCCATTATTCAAATCAGACTCATTATCTTGCAGAGTTAATGATTCCACAGATAGGAGCAGCGAAAAACACGAGAGATCGTGTGCCCAGATGACTCTTTGTGGAATAAAACATACAGAAACAAGGAAAAAAAAACAGGACAGGGTAGTCTGTGGTGTTTTTGCAGACATGATGGACCCAGCTGCTGGACGACATGGAGCTGAATATTCATAATCTAATCATCACAGGGCAGAATATCCAAGCATGAGTGCTTTGGAAAGTGCATTTCAGAGCTGATTCAATTTAAATACCAACTGCTTATCCCCAAAGTTGCGTGACTTTCTGCGTGTTTTAGAAAGAACTCCTGAATTAGCTCTTTATCTCTATCTTTTCTTCCACTCCAACACTTCCAAAGACTTCACATTCTGAGTTATTCACATATCTTGCTCGACATCAAACACATATACGACTCATTGATCTGCAGTAGCGCAGCCCCCCCCTTTCCCTCCGAGTGTGATGGTTGTCACTGCAGCGCTAGGGGGCAATATCTGCCTGATTATCATTCTCCCTGCATCACAGTCTGACAGTTGGTAAAATGAATACAAAAGGCATAATCTTGGAGCCAATTTGCATGCTAAATGCCGGGCGAAGGAACATTTTGTAATGCAGGAGTGTGGGTAATGCTGCAGTTAAGCCCAACTTTATCCCTAGGAGACTGGGCTAACGCGATTGGGTGTCTATACGTTCCCTTTCGCCATCTCTACCAGCCTGCCTGTGTCCCTTCTCTGCCCCAAAGCCCACATTTTCTCTCTTTTTCTCTCGACAGAAACCCTTCTACTTACACTCGACGAGTTCTTTTCACCTCCGGCAGACGAAATGCTCCATCGCTTTTCCCTCTGTGGTGATGAAATGGGAGGGAGAAGACAAGGAAAGGGAGTGACAGGAGAGAGTGAACAGAAAGAGACAGAAGAAGAAGAAGGGTGGTAGGGGGAATTGGGGAGGGAATCATGGGTGGTGGTGGAGGAAGGGGGGGAGGGGGGATCACAGTCACTGACAACTCTGCCCTGAAACAATAGCATTGTTCCCACACCTTCCAGCAGGTGAAGAGGCAGCTGTTGCTTCGTGCTTACACCTCGCCCCCTCCCCACTCTCTCTGTGCACATTTATATCATGCACACGTGAACAGAAACAGTGCAAACAGTGATTTAAACATAAAAAATTGAACTGTGTGGGAACAGGAAGAACATCTTGATCTAAGAGAAAAACACTTAAACCAAAGACAGACTATGAGATTCTTCTAATTGCAGCTACAACTACTACAAAAGGGGATAAAAGACAGGATGGCATGTGGGCGTAGAGTAATCTGATTTTAAAAGCCGTAACAGTGAATCTACTGTGCAGCGCTCGAGGCTTTGGAGCTCATGTTTTTGAAATAATGTTGAAAAAAGGATAACTAATCTAGTTATTAGAGCATGGAAATACTATCTACACTATCTGCATTATTGATTTGTTACAGTATGTGTTAACACAACACATAAAACAGTTAAAGTGAGGCAGTAAAGCGGACATTGCTGACTGTGTATGTTCCGCCTCTGGCTTGAACACATAAACCTTCTTAGCCTGCTGTACCTCTGCAGTGTAATCTATCGTTTTTTTATGGTCTGGTCTTTATTTAGTGAAAAAACTGCTGCTAAAGGCGCCTTGCTCTCTACATGTGGGATGTTGTGTGTTTTCCAGAATGTACAGGTGGTCTGAAGGCACAGGTGTTGTCTTTGTGGCTGCTCTAACTGTGGGATGGTATGAGTCAAACTGCAAGAGCGCGAAAAGAAAAAAAAAAAAAAAGTCAGACAAATCCTTAAGGTTCTGCTATTGGGGCTGTCAAATGTAGTCTCTTAATCCCAGTCTACCACAAGTCTGGGCTGGTATTGATTCACTTCAGTGACTCTGAAAACGTAGCTGATATTGACAGTATTGACTGCACCTTTTTTTTTCTTCCTAGAAGAATTCCTTGTTGATGTAGAAAGTTTCTGCAGATGGAAGTTTATTTCTTTTTTCATCATCTTGTTCAAAGCACATCATTCTTTCATTTTGTGTTTGGAGGGAAGTCTTTATGTGAAAAAAAGTGGTGCAACAGCCTTATTGATCTCCATTAGGAGGAAGTTTCTGCAACTTGTTATGCTGTTATTACAATCTTCCAGCAAGTTTTCTCAGACATCCTGTCATTGCTTCTCTTTTGGACTTTGAATGGGCTTTGGAGATAGCCTGGCCCTTTGCAGCACATGTGCACTTGTTAGCCACTTTACCAAACTAATAACCTTGCAAAACAGGATTCCATGTCAGTTACCAGATGGATTCATATTGCAAAGGTTCAAGCTGACATGTTTGTTCCTGGTCAGAGAATGACTGGGCCAATCAAGGATCAAAGAAGGAGACTGTAGCTAAGGTTTGGTTTAACTGGAGGCTTAGCTCAGATGTTTTATCAGAACTTGACGACATGTCTTTAGTAACTGAGGGACAAAGGACCACACTGAAAGTGTTCTTTGTTGAAAAGAAGTTTTTGCTTCCTTCCAACCGGCTTCACCAAGGGTCTGATTTGTCGGCTTGCTCCACAAATAATAAATCAACAATGATAACGGCCGCCTCTCTGCAGTGTTCACCCAATCACCCTCTGACTTTTTTGTTTGGAAAGGTTCTGCCATTCCCAATTACCATCTATTGAGTGTTGCTCTGATGGATGTGAAATATATCCCATGGCATTTTTGGGGGGAAGAGTCAATTTGGAGTTTCAGGTTACAAGCTAATATTGTTGTTAGCAAAGGTCGAAAATAATGAATTACATTGACAGAAGTTACTGTAATTGAGTATTTTTTTTTGGGGGGGGGTTCTTCGACTCATGTAGCTGTACTTTCACTTCTCACTTTTCCAGGGACAGAAAAACTCCACATCCCAAAGGAACTGTTGTATTTTACTTTATTATAGAGGTGCAACTTTACCTGAAAAACTTGGTTTGAGATCCATAGTCTCTCACTGTTATTGCCAATAAGTCATATTTTACTGTACAACTTCCCTACTAATGCTGGGCAGTAATAGAGATTTAGATAAAATCGCAAAACATCCTACTGCATTTTTTTATTGTTCAAATAGCTTAAGTTGCAATATTTCTTTGGCCTGAATTGTGAGTCAACAAACTAGTTTCATACATTTATTTTGCAGCAGAGCTTTAATGCTCTACAAATCATGTAAACATTGAAGCATGGATTATTTCGACAATACTTTGCAAAAATCTTACTTTTTTATAATTCAATATGAGAATGACATAAAAATTATCATTCCCTACATCCAACGATTCACACTGCATATGCAATATGAGTCAAAAATAATCAGTTAGATTTTTTTGTATTCTTTAGCCATAGTTTTCACAATGATTGCTACGAGGCTGTAAGTTAACACTAAAACTGCCGTGGATCTCTGCATAACTAAAACAGCCAATGGGTCAAATTTACCTGTAATTAAAATGCCTTGATTTTCATAAATAGCACTGATCCAGGACTGTTAGTTAACCACTGACGCTGAGGAGTATATTAACCACAGATAGCAAACTAAATCACTGTTGGAAGATGATCTGTCACCTAGAAAATCTCTAGTTATCATGGTGATTTATTGCTTGTGCTAAATAAAAAATACATAAGCTGATGAACTGAAATTAATTGTGAGTCAAATCACAAATGTAGAAGTGGAAAAAAATTCACAATCTCAAATTGTTGACCCTAATAGATACTCAGTTCTTACGACTGAAAGTAAACTTTGAATGAAATACTTTTTACTTTTACTCGAGTAGATTTATAGACCGAGTACTTTTACTTCTAGTTTTGTTAATTTCATTTGCCATGCCTTTATGCCATTGTATTTGCTTTTGAATTTTTCATGTGTTCCTACGTTTTACATGGGTTTTAGCCTGCTTCCCAAAATACAATTTCTTTAGGTCTGTGTAACAAATATCATTAGCCTCATAGCTTAACTGCCTAGGCAATTTTTAGGCCAAACTGTGATATCTTTCAAACTCCACTTGCCTGACACTGCTGATTCATATTGCCTTATTGCCTATATCCTCAGCCAATCAGAGTGCTTGTTACAGTCCATAATCACTATATGTCAAAGTCATCTAATTAATTATCTATTAAGTCACTTTTATTTGTTATGTAGTCCTTGTTGTGGCTTTTTTAAAGAAACTTGATCACACATCTGGTAGAACTAGCAATTATGCTTTTTGGCTGCACCTGTTACCCACCAAACCATTCAATATCATAGTCAACGAATGACACCATGCTGCAACAGCCCAAACAATCTCCATTAGGAGAACGCTTTGTAGTAACGATGCACTGATGCATCAGTGTAACATCAGTATTGACCAATATTGTACACACTGCAGTGTGTTATTATATTTTCCTCTCCATTTTGCATTGGCTTTTCTTTTGAACTTTTGCATGTTTTCAAAGTTGCATCAGTTTTTAATTTTTGGCTTGTTTCTCATAGTAGAAACTTTTTTGGACCATTGCTGTGCACAACTACAGCTGTGCAACACCCAAGATTAACCTCATCTGTGATTAATAACATCTTAGCAAGATGGGTAAAGTGATTATTTCCAATTGTAATGAGCTTATTAGCTTGCCAGGGTGTCCTATTCAGAATTCAAAGACACCTTGGATTTATAATAGGCCAGAAAGGATAATTTTAAGTTTTCTGCTTTGTCGGTGATGGAGGCTGAGATCAGTACTAAGGCATATACTCTCTATCATATGCTGATCTTATTGTCTATGTTTGAGGTAGCTGACAGGAAAAAGATGATGTAGATCTTGAAATAAACAAATCTATTTGATCAGTTGTTCCTCTCTCTTTGCTTTCATTGTCTTGTCTCACATAATGTTGCCTTTCTTTGTCTCGCTTTGATTTGCTTCCACCATATGCCAAAACATATGGAGCACTGGTAAAACGTCTCTGAGAAGATATCAAAGTTGGGTGATAGGATGAACACTGTCAGTCTGATTTATGGCCGGCAGACTTTCATTCCTCGTGAGTTTCAATCACCATAATTAGCGCCTTCAGAGTTCTGCCAAAGCATCAAACGTGATCCAATCCTGAGGCCCTCAAAGTACAGTTGGAGCACCATCAGTGTTTGCATTGGAACTGGTAAAATGGCTCTCTGAAGTCACTGAAGCTCTACCTGAACATCATCAACTATTCTCATCTACAAAGGGGCTTTTAAGTTGGCATCAGATGGGTGTAGGGGAGTGCTTTACATTACACTTTTGCAGGCACAGCAGGGGCAAATTGAGCAAATGTGGCCACATAAGACCCTCCTATTACTCTGTGTATCTCTGGTTAGAGATGGAAGAGGGGGCTGAGTCCGCTTTGATTTTTGTCTAATCGCTCCAAACTTGGGGTGTTGTGCAGTTTTTGGAGAGAAAATGCGGCAAGCCTAAAGCGTGACAAATCTGAGTAGAGAAAACATTTTGTTGGGAGAGAAAAGACTAGAAAGAGAAGCGACTGTACAAACAAGTAAAGCCATCTAAAGAAGCCTCCGCTACAGTGTTGGTGGATGAGGCCCACTCTCTGCCACTCAGAGTCCCCCTCATTTGGACCATGAAATGGAAATCGTGTCTGGATGTGGGTGAGCAATGTGTCAGCCTATTTCTTTTTTTTCTTTTTTTAAGGGAGATGATGGGGAGGACAGGTGGTGGGTAAGTGGGTTAACTTTACCTTTGTCGACTTGGATGCTCATGGTTCTGCTGACTGTCTGGCTAGATTCAAACTGGGACATGACAACAATCATGCAAAACGAGGGCCAACAAAGACACAAAAAGGAAAAAAAAACAAGCAAAAACAAAACAGAAATCAATAAAATGTGGCAGTAAGGCAAAGAAAAGACATGCACTGAGTGTAAAAAGAAACTTAAATCACATTAAAACATGAAGAAAATGAAAAAAAAACACCAAGAGTAGACTGAGTGGATACCAGAATATGCGCTGCAGCTGTCAGTGGGCTTTTAATTTGAAGGTTGTCATGTTTTTTATTTAAGTGCATCTTCAAGGTAATGATAGGGTAGAATCCTGATTACCTAATCAGGACTGGTGTAAATTATTACAGGGCACGAAAAATCGACTAACTGGGCATCGCAGTCTTTAGCACCATTTACCCCTTTAGCTAGGAAGGAATCTGTGTCACAAGTAATAAGGCCCTTCAAAGGAGCCGAATCTAGAGAATGTAGGGCAAATAAATTCCATTAGTGCAACACATTGCAAACAAACGAGCAATCAGACACACTAGCTTGGTTTCCTGCTGTCTGGGCGCCGACTGCTGTGCAATGCAAGGCCGGTTTTCCTATAGTAAAAACAGTTCCAGCTAGCGTTCCGGCCCTTTTCACCTCCCTTTAATTGGCCCAAGGACACTAAATGAGCTAAATTAGTATTGTGCTTCTTAGTGCACGAAGCCAGTGTTAGGCTCGTTCCGCCTGGGCTAACCGTCCCCTCATTAGGAGCCACTGATAGAGCCAGTGTGCTACAGAGCTGCACTCCGCCAGCCCTCGGTTTTCATGGGCAATTTGTGTGGAAGGGTGAAAACAGTTGATGAGTTTATACTCGGCAGGGAGAAGGGGGCAAGGAAATAATTAAAAACAAGCTAATGAGAGGAATTAATTATTCAATTAATGCCTCAAACGTGCCACCAAGGGCTGAGTTTAGAGGGAGAAATGGGAAAATGAGGGGGACGGTAAGAGAGAGAGAGAATGTCACGGCGTACGGATGAATCGAAGAGAGAGTGAGATATGAAGAGGAAGAAGAGGGGAGGACTTGCTTTATTGCTGGAATGTTAAATTGAAGCCCCTTAGCTTAATGCCAGCAAATTGACTATCAGGGCCTACGGGGGTTGCGAGTGCCGGCAAATTGCCCATACTGAATCAACAAAAATGAAGTCTTTGCCATTTAAAATTATACATCTTCATTTGACATGAGACACACATTACGTTCACAAAATCCCCCTTCAGATTGCCTGAATATCAGTAAAAGCCAAAAGAGAGCACGCAAGGTCTCCCTCTCAGACAGTGCAAGAATATATTTCAATACGGAGCATGACAGACAAGGATTTCATCATGGATATCAAAAACATGCCTCAAGCCAAGATTGCATTGCAAATACAACTTTCATAATCTAAAAATTTGCTGTCTGTCCCCGCTCTGATCTAGCATGAGTGAAATCATAACAAAGCAGAGGACTTGTTTCCTTTGTCTTTTTCTCCAACCCACTGCACAACTCGGCACTGTCTATCTTGAGAGGGTAGCCAAGCACGCTTCATTTAATCAAGAACACAGCCGGCGACGGGATGGAAATATATCCCATTTGAGAGCTAAAAAATGCATCAGCCAGACCATTACGCAGTGCGAACTCTCCCTTCCTCCCTCTCCTCTCTCTCCTCTTTCTCTTTCATGGTTCTTCCCACACACACACACACACACAAAGACATTGCATCATTGGGCACTGCATGCAAATTTGTGTTATGACCTTCTGAACCCTGCAGAGAGGATAGAAAGCGACGGGCTAACTCTGCAGTGCCGGGGGCCAAGAAGCTGTTTGAAATCTAAACATTAGCGCAAACAATAATACTGCGGTACGTACTCGCGCCGAATCCACTCTGTTTCTGAGTAACCCTGCTGACTCCATTTGTATCCTCTCTCCATTATGAGAGATGCACTGAAAATGGACTCCGTGCCTCCTGCTAGCCATTTGGCCCCTGCCAGAGCACTGAATGTACTTAAAACAAAGTCGGGTTTGAATGTTTTTGCATTAACATCACTGCTAAGCCCACTTTCCATCCACTTCAGCAGAAAATAATACAACAGTTCCCACTGCAACAAATATGAGTCTCTCATGGACACAGTTCTATTAATGAAACACTTGTTTCCAGGTCAGCAGTTTTACTTGTCAGTATAACAACTACAAATTTAAAATTGACCTCCCGCAGCCAGTCATCAAAATGCATCCGTTTCTATATGTCCTACTGCCTTAAAGAAGCTCATACAAGCAGAAGAAATATAAACTAGTACGGCCGTCTCCTAACTGATCTTTGTTAGCCATTGTTTACCAGAGAACAATTTCACTGAGGAGGTTTTAAAGGTCATGCATATGTATTTCAAAAATATCACCAGTGTAAGAAATAGAGGGCAGCGTGCACATTAATTTTCCCAACTGCTACTGGAATAGCTCCACTAGCATCCGCAGACTAATGCAAAAGACAGACAAGGTGATTCTCAACATTGAGGTTAATGAGAGCTTATGATCTACTGTCTGCCGCCCTCCTTCTTCCCGGTCGCGTCTTTCCCCGTCATATCCATCTAATAAGACTAACACTGAGTCATTACGTAACCGCCTCAGGCAATGGCAGCGAGAGATTACCAGGACTGAGCAACTTGGAGTTAACAAAAGTGAGTAGGTGGGACGTGAAGGCGAGGGAAAGCAAGAAAAGCAGGAATCAAGGAGTTTTATGTTTGATGGTATATGTAATGCTCAGAACCGCTTTAAGCCCTCTGCGCTGTAAGATGTGAAAACAGAAAATGTGAGCGTGTCCGTGTGGGAAATTTTCTGGTATCCACTCATCTCAACACAGCCAACACATAAATCCTACCTTTTCAGAAATGGATCAGGTATCATCTGACCCCATAAAGCCTTTGTGATATTCCCTAGAGTCTGCCATCAGCGCCCATAAAAAGTGCATCGTGTTTGGCCCTTTTTAGTGCCAATGAGCAAGTTTATGAGCAGGGTAACGTGGTTTATGAGGTGATTATAAATCGGTTTGAATGGGTCATTGTCTTTATGAACTGATTTATCACTTGGTTATGGTTGTTTAGATCATAAGGTTTAATTCAGGCACTGAAATGGGCACACTGGCATAATAGATCGTCACAACACAGAGTGGAGCTTTGGTGATGAGAACAGCTAAAACAGCGAAACAACAACAAAAGTCAGATGTAAAAAGGGGCATTCATTGTATGAATGCTAAAACAGGCTTTGGGAGAAGCTATGAAACACTGAACTGTTACACCAACACACCACTATGGAAGAAGCTAATATTTAAGCTTATTTATGAAGTCACGTTACTATGAAACAGCGCTAACAGGAAGTGGATAAGCAGCTAATGGAGTTTGCTCATAGTTTGATTCTATTTGTGTGACTGTGCCAACAAATGAAATCTCGAAATAGCACTGTATCAATGTAACAGGCTCTGAAGTGGGTAAAGAGTCATTCTATGAATTGACAGTTTGCTAAACACCAGTCTCCTTGGTTACTTATGCTAAGCATGCTGTTAGCTAAATTAGCATTTTCATTCAGTGTCTTTAACATATCTTTTTTAAATTTATGACTTATTTTCTGCTCTGATCTCTCAAATTTCCTATCTTATCAACTTAGTTTTTTTCTTTTCTTTTTTCTTTTTTTTTTTTAGCTAGCTAGCTCACGAATGAACTGCCAACCGCTACACTTCCTCAGATTGTTTTTCATTGTATGAAGCCAGCTAATGAAGCTAGCAGTTAGCTTGGCAGGCAAAAAAGTTGTCCTTTTCTCTGACTTTTGCCATTCTGAACTGAAAACAGTTCCTTTCTCTTCTTTGTGTAGAGATAAGGACACAGCTCTTTGTAGCCTGCTGAGTATGAAGCTAACCATTAGCTATTTTAGCTATATTACTGCCACTGAAAACAATATCTTGAAGTCAAAATTTTCACTGAGGTTTATTGTTTTGAACTGTAAACAACTCAATCTTCACCTCTTAGTGAAAACTTTGACTTGCAGATTGCTTTTTCAGTGGTAGTAAGCTAACTAATAAAGCTAACAGTTAGCCTCATGACTTGGTAAGCTAAAGGCTAAGTCCTTACTTCTACACAGAGCTTTACTGCTTTGGGCTGCAAACAGCCCCACTTCCCCTTCTTAGAGAAAAAAAAAAAAGATTTTCAGATTTTCAGGTGTAGCAAGCTTGCTAATAAAGCTAACATGAAAGTTAGCTTTACATCCCAGTAAGGAAACACAGTTTCCAGCTATGATTTTTGAATGTTTTTTTTTTTTTTTAACAAAGATAAGTCAGGATTAATTATCACAAAAAGACTTAGTTAGCTTTGTTCACTACAGTAGCCTACGTAGTTCAACCTTAAGTTACTGGTTGGCTACACAGTTAGCTTGGCATAATTTGTCTATTAGTAAGTCCTAGTACAATTAATAAAAAATAATATTTTAGTGGGATATTTGACCATAACAATGATATTACTTTAAAAAAAATATCTGTTTTGTTTCTAGTCATAAAATTTAAGGAGCAGACAGCTTAAACTGTAGTGCTTAAGCTGCCTAGCTAGCTTAGACTCTGCCTTAGGATAAACCCCAGTGTTGATGATTAATCCCTTAAAATAAAAAAAAATACAGAGGGGATGTTCTGTAGCAAAAGGGACAAAAAAATTGCAAATTTAAGTTTTATCTACTCATAGCTTTTAGCAGCCTAATCTTCAGATAATGCAGTAAACATGTTAGCGGGACATAGTACTTTTTATTGCAGCTTAGGCATTTTAGCCTATTTTCTTTGTGTATAAAATCAACTTTTGTTTTCATCACTTATGATTTTAAAAAAGGCAAGGATGCTTTCATGACGAATAAATGTGAACCACTGGTGAAAAGGGTTAAGCTAACAGTCGGTGACGTGAGATGTCCTGTTTGTTTTGCAGCACAGACACACAGACAGAGCAAACTATGAGGTGCACACAGTGACATGTGGTAAATCAACGCATGGACTTTAGCGTGAATTAGGGGGCTCTAGAGCAGGAGCTTTATTGGGAGTTTAGTGTGTCTTACGTTGACTCTCTTTGTAAACAAGGGACGTTCTGCGCACTAGTGATGGCTCGGTGTTGTGCCTCGGTGGTGGGGGAGGGGGAACCTGTGGTGGACGAACACCGGCCAGGGGGGTTAAAAAGAAGTTAAAGGTTGTTTAATGTGGGTTAAGATACTATTTAAGCACTTTAGAGGAGAGAGATGCTTATAAATGTCAAGAGGGTTAATGAGCTTTTAAGGTATCATTGCTTGTAGATGACTCTGCATTAACGGGTAAGGCAAAGCCAGGGTTTTTCTCTGCTAGTTTTACTCTGAACTGACCAACCTCCCTCGTAATTAAAAGGTCAGACGTTCAATAGTTATCTGTTCTTAAGTCATTAAGTAAATTGGCTATTTAAAGTTAAGGTTGCGTATCAACTTTAAGAGTACTTTGTGAGTCCATCTGTGAGAGGATATCCAAGAGAAAGCAATTATGTTTGCTATTAAATCGCAGATATCATGTAGCATCTGTAAAGATCACTGTCAGTGTCTGTCATATGGCATAGAAAGGAGGTTATTAAAGTTATTATGAAACGATTATATCAGTAGTCATGCAGTTATTGTCTCCTAACACAGTTTATGTGCTTCAAACCCAGGCAGTGCGACATTCTGATCTCAAACATAAAACAGATAAACACATAAATAAATAAAAAAAGGAACACAGACACTCATATAGGCATAAAGCCACACTGTAGGCACTCAAGTGTACAAGTGTATGGACACACACACCCCCACACACCCCTCTCATCTCCATAATTACTGTATAGTCAGCATGTTTGTGTCTGGGGGTGACTCTCAAAGTGAGATGTTCACAACAGCACAGCTGAACTCAAGCTGGGTCCTGTCAAAGGCCCGACACTGATAGCATTATACATGTAATTATTCACAGTTAAGTGAACTGCCTACTTACTTTTAACATAATGGAATTGGATGAGTAAGCCATATCTATGCTGGCTGCTCATTTCATAACTCATATGACACTGCAAACCCAGAGGAAATATGCCTTCCAATTTGTCTTAATTAGTCCTAATACGGCCTATCTATTATTGGTAGCCGGACTCAGATTTCTTTTTGGTTTGGGCATAATCTCAAAGCACACCTGAGCTCCCTCTGAGGCGCATTAGCATGCTGCAGTGCAACTGTTAAGAACTCGGACTTCTAATAGATGGCTCATGGCTTTGCAAGCAGCCTGCCATTTTTCTTCTCGTCCATAAAATATTTGTTTGGAGTTAATGAATGGAGAGCTGCCCGGCACTTCTGCAAAAAACTTGATCAAGACGTTGTGCAAATGAGGAGTGAAGGAAAAGGCCGGCGGTCTAGTGGTGGGAGATGGCAGTGTGTTTGCGTGCGTGCGCGGTATGTGTGTGGCTACGTGGCGTGGGGAATATGAGAGATGTCAGCCTGGCCGCTGTTCCTCTTCTGGCGGTGTAAATGAGATGCGAACCAGCATGCTGCCCATGCCAGAGGAAAGTACACCTATCAAGGTTGACTAACTCATCATGGTTCTGCGCACCGAGGCTCGGCCGATAAGAGGAGTGTGAGCAAGTGCGCGTGTGTTTAAATCTTAATGAAACTGGCCCTCTGAAGGTCAGTGCAGAGCAAGCGGGGACTCTTTCGTCTGCCGCTAATGGCGTATTAATGATTCAAAGAAGTCTCATGCTCACAGGTGGCCACCCAAGCACCCCACTGACATACACTCCCACCTAACCACCCACACAGATGCACACGAGAAACAGTGTCACAGGCGGTACATAGACATAAGAAACTCATTTAAAAGACACATTGACCAGGCATAGACAGGGTTTGTGGATGTATTCTGATGCTTGATTTGGTAAGAGTGAGATGCTCCTGACAGGTCTTAAATTGCAGAATTTGGTCTTATTACCATGCTATGATTGATTATCCCACAGTGATAAACTGTTTTGAAAACAATTTTAAAAAGGTGCACATCAATTACCAGTATTAATTAGATTCAGGCCAATTACAGCAGGCATAATGAAGATATTTCTCTTAGGATTTCAGACAGTATTTAATGCACAGCATTGGTTTTATTTATTAGGTACTTGGTCTTTAAAGATTAAAGTACAATAGTGAATCAAACAAATAAAAATATTGATTTTTTCCATTACTTCTTAGCTCACTTGTTGGAAAAACAATGGTTTAACCTTTCAAAACAGCAGTTTAGCTTACAAAAGGGCACCTTAATGAAAAGAACAGTGAGTGGGAGCTTTACCCAGAGCTCTTAAAGTATAATCATTAAAATTTTCAAGGTACTGCAATGTCACCACAGTGCTGTTAAATATAACCAAGGTTGGCCTCTTTTTGGAAATCGTTCTACTGCAATTTTGATCTGCGCAGACGCCAGTGTTTGCATTTCAGGGTCAATTCTTCAGTGATAAAGGGGTTTGGGTTTTGTGTTCATAGGGGGTTGAAGGTGCAGGGGTACAGCGGGTTCCCATCCCGCATTTGGGCAATGGTCTTACCTTGAATGTGGACATGGCTGGGTCCCTGCTATACCTGTCTATGGTGTGGAACTTGGACGAGTGGTTGAGCTCATGGTACAGCTCAGAATGTCTTTTGCGAGTGTGCATCACTTTCTGGAAGGGAAAGAAAAGGAAGGGACAGCAAAAATGAAACAAACTGAAAAAAAAAGAAGGAAAAAAAAAAGAAAAAAGCAAATGGAAGGGAGGCCAACAAAAGGGCAGGCAGGTGAAGAGGGTAATGGGCAAGAGGCTGAAGGACTGCAGTGATGCCAGCCATGAAAAGAGGTTAGAGAGGTACGCGACAGATCGATCGATTGCTGGCTCATGCTCATACATCATCCACTTCCCCAGTCTTTAAGAATTTGGCACCTGGGAGTGCTGCAGAGGAGTTCTTTAAGTGAATATTTGGCAAAAATGACTGACAGAAATGCCATTGTTACAGACTGGTGCCTGTTAGCTGGTGGTCCTGATTCTGTCTAACTCATTAAACCTCCAACAGATGGGCTGGAACGTAACTCTTGCCCTAGCAAAAAGGATATCGACAAAATCTGCCTTTCCCTATTCTGACTATGCCTGTCCGGATGGGAAGCTGACGCCAGATCTTTAATTTTCTGACAGCAAACTGCATTCGTCAGTGCCACTGCTGTTGTCTCTCTGTGCTAATGGGCAGCGCGGGAGCTGCTCGGCAGTAGCTAATCGTCAAAGCAGCTCAGGAGGTTGAAAGTGACACAGGGGCAAGATGCCAGCACTCACACCAACACACTTACTGGCAAGGACTGGCTCTTAGCACCGTCTCCAATTACTTCAGAGTGGGTACTCTCATCTCCGCTCAGCTAAGAGGGTGCTACAAGTTTCTTCCTACGTGCCTTTTTGCTGCTTTTTTGTCTCAAATATTCCTTTTTTCTTTTTGGCAGACCATTGTCTGAGTCATAGTGTTTCAGGTTTTCATGAAAGTTCGATGACACTCCAGTAAAGTATGATGTCCTGTCAGGGATCAACATAACCTATAAAATAAAACACTAATTGTCCAAAGTACCCAAGCTTTTACTCAATGATCAGTTCACTTATCACAAGAACCTTAATGCAGTTGGAAAAAAAGAATTTAGAAAGTAGAAATGACAATATTTCTTAAAGTAATATCTTCATGTCGAGGTCAGACTACATGTAAGCATGATTGAAGCCAAATACTGGCCCCCAAGAGCCTAATAGTTTACTACATTTAGCATGTACCTTGGCTTAATCCAAATTCAGTTTTTGGCCTTACCACAAAGCCCTGCCCCTCTGTTTTGCACTTTCACTTTTAAGGGCAAGGTGCCCCAATTCCCCAAGGATGCCCTTTGGACAAGGTCAAAACCAAGTGCTATGTGAAATCTCCCAGAACATTGTGAATCCCTGGTATATCGTAATCTGTTTTTGTTTACTTGATCCTGAACAAGTGTTTCAAAAATCTTGCTTGTAATAGAAATGTCTGGTTTTGTTGTGTCTGTTTACATCAATGCTGTCAATGACTTCTGATGACTTATCAGGAACTTGAAGGGTTGTCCCATTTTATAGGGGAAGATTTAACCTCCACCTTTTGTAACCTTGTTTCAAGGAGCAATGGGGGCAGTAGAAAAGGAGGAGGAGAAAAAACTTCTAAACAGGTCTGAGCAGGTCTAGTGCAGGGTGTACAAAGGTATACAGAGTATATCAGCTTAGTTTTTAGTCACTGTAGAGTATGGATGAGAGCATTGTAATGCCACTTTCCAATGTAACAAGGGGAAAACAAGCCCTTAGACTGAATGGCGGAAGGCTAGAAAAAAGTGGTGACAGCGCATTTAAAAGCCATTTTGTTGTGTTTGTGCCTGAAACAATGAAAAAAAAAATACTATGAAACATGTCTTGTTATTCTCAAACAACAAAAGAGTGTCAAAGAAGAGATCTGTGTCTTTTGGCTGCAACTAGAAAGGTGTAAAGCAGGCAAACATTGGACCGGTATTGTGCTCTTAATGTCTTTAAGCTAGCGATTGCACCAAGACACCAGGAGCTGTAGTCTGTCTGCCTGTTCAGAGTGTTTTTTGACACATAAAGTAACTTACTAACCACATTCAAGTGTTAAGATCTAACACAAATAAGGTATGTGATGGTGGTTTATGACATCTCCAGTCACAAGATGGGACTGTTTGTCTAGTTTAATGGAGAGAGTCTGAACAGACACTCATGTACATCAATAAATTCATTGACAATGCAAAGTATTTTTTTTTTTCAGAAATGTCCAACATTATATTATTTGGCTCCGAATAACCATTTAAGCATATGGTGTCCATATTTTAAGCCTTTGAATCTCTAATGACCCAATCTTTCCCATTTACTCCTATTCATTTTTATGGAACGTTTTCCCCCAAAAAGGGGCAGAGCCGGCAATGTTTGGGCAAAGTACCAGCATGGGTTGCTCTTATCCATACCCACTTCTGTATCACCTCTGATGCACATCATTCAGCAAAATGTTGCATTTTCTTCCCCTTAACTTAACTTTAAGGGACAGTCAGAGTTCACCGGGGCACAATAGATGGTGGTGGCACTGCTTCCTATCACAAGGCCACATCTGGGACCCCCCTTTTCCTTTTACCTCCTATGCTGTCTTCCATCATGCCAGCGATGTTGACCAATGAAAGAGCGCTCTGCACAAGCAAACAAGACAGTCTGGCTGCAGATTGTGCATCTCTGATGGCCACTCTGAGACTGTTCATCTGAGACACCAATCTATTTCAGAATGAAAGTTCTTTTGTATGCTGGTTTAATGTATTTCAAGTTTTAGATCTGATTCTTAATTCAACCTTTTCCATAAATAAAGTCCGGGAGTTACATTCCTTAAATAACCACATTACAAACATTTTAGACTGAGAACATTTCATAAATAAAATAGAGGAAAAGGTCAGAGGTCTAATCCAGGATTTTATTATGTATAGGCATGTTTAAGAAGTAGTTGTATGAACGGTGGCTCACTTTAGCTTCATGAGCTTAAGCTAAAGCTAAGTTACTGAAGCAAGCTATGTAACTAACCTTACTACATAAGACGATGTAGCTAAGTTAGCTTAAGCAATGTCAGCTTTAGCAAACACAACTAAAGCTAATGTAGCTATGTCGAAAACGTAGCCATATAAGCTTACATAGCTACTTTGTGAGCTTATGTAGCTACATAGAAAATGTAGCTATTTTTGATTTAACCTTTATTTAATCAGATAAAGACCCATTGTGATCGAGATCTCTTTCACAAGGGTGACCTGGCCAAGAGATCAGCAGCACACGTCATAATAAATAATACATATTCAAGAGACAGATAATAAATAATACTTTAAAAACATAAGCTTACATAGCTGCCTTGTGAGCTTAAATTTAGCTATGGAGCTATGTTACCTACGTAGCTTACTCTAGGTACTCTTGCTTCATTACAATGTTTTCATGGAGGACAGGCTTTTGTCTTGTAAGAAGACTGTTTAAATGGCTTTAAATGTTTTGTAATTAGGTTTTGCAGGTCAGCTTTTGCTATCCCAACCATTACCCTAACCCTTAAGCTAACTAATTCAATTTTATTTAGAAAGTTTTAGGGTGTATTTCCATTCTGAAATAGACGGTGTCTCAGAATAACGGTCTGAGAGAGCTGCTATCAGAGATGAACAGTCTGCAGTCAGAGCTCTCTCCAAGCAAAGGTCAAAAGCATAATCAAACCAAAAGGCTAAGTGAAAGAAGAATGGCGAAGCTGGTGCTGCAAGATGAAACCATGAGATAGAGGAAAAGTTTGTCTAGCTCTGGCAACAACATCCCTGCCTTTATGATGTCTCTTTGAGGGACTACTACAACGGAGTGAAATAAATGATGCACTTCAACAACCTACTGTTAGCACGACCATAACATCTGGATAGTCAAAGAGTCTTCTTTCCCAGCCTGGTCTCAATGATTGGCAGGGTACCAACATGTGGTCTTCCATATCTGCTCGTTGAGTAATGGCATAGATGTATGGCTTTGTAATTGTCTAATCTGACAGTGACTGTTGTAACAAACGGACTGATGGAATAGTCTGACCTCGGCATTAGATTCCCAACGATCCCAGCTTGGGTGAGCTCAAAATTTGATTCAAAAAAGTTGTGTTTCATAAGAGAAAGGCCTTTTTTTGGGGAAATAAAGGATACAGAATTCTTGGGTCATGAATGAACAAAAGTAAGCCTTTAGGTTTTAATGAATCAGTATCTTTTTCAAGTTGCCAAACTTAAAGTGTAATGCTAAATCAATGGAGTGCTCAGACAACTATAATTTCCCCTAAAAGGCCACATTTTTAATTAAGTTTATAGTTGCTTAGAATGGTTAAAGTTGTGTGATATATATAAAAAGTTCATTTTGACTGTCTAAAAGCAAAGATAAACTTGATTAAGAAAGACTGCACAGATGGAAATTGGTTTACCTTCCATTAAATAATGGAAGTGTACTCTTCTCCATTTTAATGGTTCTCCTACGCCAACCACTTTCTCAAAAGTCAATATTCATTTAATGAGTAAAGAGCTGATTTTGGAGCGAGCCAAACTCCTTGAGCAAAATTCATGCAGTGGCTGCAAATGACTCACCAGTAAATTTGCCAGTTAAGTAAAAAAATAAGCCATAGTCACTGTTAGTAGCTGGTCACCACACAAACTTTCTATATGACCAATACATCTCCAGAATGGAGGGTGAATCTCCAGTCTTTAAAACAGCCTGAATGCAAATAAATTCCCACCAAAAGGCAGCGATGCCAAGGGAAGTACGGTCTTATATTGTGAAGGGATACTTGCTAGAGACTGGAGATTCACAGGACACCCAAACAAACTGACACACTGCCAAAACCATGTTGTTCAAACAGATATATAACCAGCCAATCGACTACGATGACCCATAACTGAATACTTGAGGTCATTCAGACACAGAAAGCGATCTACTTTGCTGTTTCTTCAACCAGGACCCCCACAATAACATGGCAGCATTGTTTGATGTAACTGCACATGTCAGTGGGATGTTTCCAGGGAGCTACAATTAATTTACTGGGACTGAAATGACAGTTTTAAGGCCATTGTTGGAGAAACAGCACACTAAGAGGATCCTAAACAGTTTTACTTCTAGATGCAAGGGAAGAACAGGTGCTTAGGAAGGGGTTTAGCGATGCTTTTTGCTCCTCTATGCGTTACTCAAGTCCTGGCAGAAGCACAAGAAAAGCAGAGACAGGCTGATGACAGGGAGGGGAATGTCCGAGATCTTACCTCGAAGTCCAGCTCAGAGTACCGTACTCTTTTCCTCTGGAAGAGGATGGGGGCAGGGGGAGAGAAGACAGCATCAATGACCACCTCTTGACCGCTATTTAACTCAAGCTATGAATCTGTGGGTCTCTAGAGCCTTTTTTAGTAACAAGAAGATGAGTAATATGCACTACCTCCTCTACATGATACAGATATCCCTACAAATGTCAAGGCAAAGAGGAAATTATTCACTCTATTTCAATGTAATGAGATTAGTGAAGTGGAATAACGCTGAATTAGAATGAAATAATAATTTCTCGGCTCACACACCCTCAAATACAATCATTACAACCCTGGCATAAATCTCCCCTTTTGCTATTTTTGGAGAATTTGTTGGAGACATTCCGATTAAGAAAAGCTGCAAAAAACTCATAAGAGATTGGTTTTCATCCTCTAATCTTGTTTTGGACCCCTCCGCTTTCCTCTTAAGTGCCTCCACAGCTATAGCAAGTGGCACGCAAGCTGCCAATTTAACAGCTGCAGACATTTCCAACTCATCTGGCCCTGACATTGCATTACGTTCCATCTCTGACTTCCTATCTGGCTTTCGCTGTCTGCCAGATTTGCATTTGGCAGGCGGTGCAGCTGCTCTCTACAGTTAGTTAAAAGCTATATTCGTTCCTTGAAAGGGCAGAGTTGCTGATCTGATGCTATGGCGGCCGAGGTTTCAAAAAGGTAAAGGGATGCAAACAGATAAAAGTGGCAAACTTCTCCAGGGAGAGGTCCTGCGCACTCTGTGGATTTCACTGCAACCAGTTACTTCTGCAGAAACCCTTACCTTAAACGGAGAAATTCCGTGACTGACTTTGCTTTTTAGTATGGTAGACATGCATCATGCATATACAGGTACTGTATATTGCATGTTTTGGTGATGACACATACAATCACTCATACATTATTCATAAAGAATCCTTTGCCTCTATGACTTTCTACTTTGGTGGCTTGATAGTCCTACAAGCAACCACAGTCACATCATTCCACGCACTTCATGTACTGAACCCAATAACCCGGCCTCCTGTAGCCAACAGTTTCCCACAAACAGGCACATAATTATATTCAAGCCATGGTTCTCAACTTTCAAGTAAAGACCCAAACGGAGGTTGCAAAGCTATTTTAAAATAAGGAGAAGGTTAGGCGACCTCGAAGTCATGTACTAACCCTTGTTGGGTTTGACGTTAGTTTATAGTGAGCTATTTTTAATTTGATATTTTTCTTATTCCTCTGCCCCTTACCCCCAACCTTTAGGGTTCTGTCACCTGACCCTAAACCTCTATAGGTTTTCTTTAATTCATGGTGTGTTATTTCCTATTCCCCACCACTTTTACCTAACCCTAACCATTTGGGTTTTGTTGCCTAACCCTGACCCTCTGTGGTTTGTCCTTGGCTTGTGGTGAGTTATTTTTCATTTCCCTCCTCCTTACCCTAACTTTTAGGGTTCTGTTGCCTAACGCTCTTGAGGTTTTTGTTACTTTGCGGTGAGTTATTTTTTATTCCTCTCCTTCTTTCCCTAACCCTAACCTTTAGGTTTTTGTTGCGAAACGCTAACCCCCCTTGGGTTATACTTAGATTGAAGTGTGCTATTTTTTAAATTCATTTCCTCCTTACCCTAACCTTTAGGGTTAGGGTCCCTGCACCTAACCCTATCAAGATTTTCCTTAGTTCATGGTGTGTTAAGTTTAAATTTACCCCCTCAGTAACTTTTTAATTTTCATTCACAAATAGAAAATATAAGTCATTCTGGTTCCAGCTTGGGTAATGAAACTTTCCCAGCCCACAGTCAAGGTTGCCTCATTATAGAGGTCTGCAGCCAGATCCACTTGGAAATAAGTGGCATAAAGTTTATGATGTGCTTCTATTTTGAACATGTCTCCACTTCTTTGTCCCACCGTTCTTAACTCAAGACAGAACCATTCCACAATAAAAGCATGTGGTTATGATAGAAAACAATTAGGTTTTTGGGTTGTAATCTGTCATTAAGAAGGCATTGATGGGTCCTGATGCAAGACCAGTTGAGAACCACTGTGTTACAGCACTCCCTTAAATGGTTCTAATAATGCTCTATGGTACTTTTCACGCCTTGACTAAACCATTTAGAGTGTAAATTTATAAGCCTACCTAAAAATCAACAGTGAAATGAACACTGTGAGCACATTTGCCTGATCCCTCTATTAGGCGCCACCATATCTGAATTAGGGTGTAAAACACTGCTGTGATTTAATCTTGAGAGGCACGCTCTGATATCCATCTCCAAATCAAGCATATTCAAACAGGGTGAAATTGCAGCAGTAAATTACGTCCCACAGGTTCCCATGAGGAGTTTTCTTTTTTTACAGAGTACACTTGTAACTCTTCTGACAGTGATATTTTATGACTTTTAATGACTCGTCCTCAACGTCCTCAGCCCGACTTAATGAAGCATCTGCACTTTTTGGGTGAAAGTGTCGTTTCCATCTCTGTAATCAACCTTGTGAGTCAGCAAGATGCCAAGGGGGGAGAGAAGATCCAAAGTGTTCGTGCATGTGTGTTTATGTGTCTGTGTTTTTGTGTGTATGTGAAATTAAGGTGGGCTGAAAGACATTCGCCAGGGGTATTTCCTTGGATCCTGCCTGTCTCAGTCCATCTGCTAGGCCACCTTGTACCGTAAGGAAGGGGTATCGCACACAAAACACACTGGCGGACACACAACACGCACATACTGATCTGGGAAGAAGATGTCTGTTATAAGAAAAATATCTAATTTTAATGCCCATAGTGTGAGCCAAAGTCAATATTACTCAGCTGAAATGGTTAAAGCAGGCTGTTCTGAGCCACACATTTAACTGATTATACAATATATTTGACACATGGTGATAGAATAGAACAGAAATTATATAATAGATACTGCTTAAAATGTTTTGATGCCACATATTGCCTAGACATGTGCCATGATTTTTGAAAATGTAATTGTTTATTAATTTCTAAAAATTAACTGCTTCCCTGCACCTCACCTAAAATACATTTTGCCATTATTTTTACCAACATCCGGTTATTATGTGACACTTCCGCCAGATGGTGGCACATATGAAAGCTGCTTGCTCACCAGGCCTGCCTACAGAAATGGCTGGGCCCCTGAAAAGCCCGGCGAATGGGCCCGCACAAAATGTGGTTTATTAATAAAAATGCATGTGTGATGGATCAGTAGCTTTAGTGCAAACCCTCTTTGATAACATTTATCCTTTTTTTGAAGCTTAAAAGTAAGTTTACTAGTTATTATTTGGTTAAAATTATACCTACAAAGTTGCCTCTGTTTCTGACTTTTGAGGTCATGGAATTAAATAGTACTTGAAAGGTTGACAAAAATGCTTGCAGAAAGGCCTTTCAGTTTACGATAGTGCCAATATGAAACTCTCATTTAGACATTTTACCCCATACCATCACTTTTATTGTATTTTCATTTTGCTTTTAATTCTGTTTTACCTGATGATGATTATTATTTTACTGATTCTTACCTTATAATTTTTGTATTCTGATTAAATACCTATCCCTTTTTATTTGATTATCTATTCTTACTCTATCAATTCTGTTCTCTTCTGTCTCTTCCTTATATCTTATATGCTCCTTCATCTCTGGTCCTAGGTCTTTACATATGTAGCTGGGTTCCTGGCTGCCTGGGTTGGTCTTGGTTAATCAGGGTTTTATGATTTGTTACTAAACTCAAGTTTAATGTGCTTGTGTGTCTCCTGGGTTCTGATGATGTTCGAGTTAAAAATGGGCTCTCATGCTCTTCTAATCAAAGTCACTATTCTCAACATTGTCCAGTAAAATCATTATTAACATTATTAGCAAATTGTGCAGCACTACTAATTAATATCAAATAGCTTCAGGTCTGTGGGTTCAGAAAGGGCTCATTGTGCTATAAGAAAAAAAGTTTACATTTCACTACAGGACACTTTTTCCTGGAGCAACAAACTACTCAATGAGGATTTTTGTTGCTTTGATAAGAATAGTTTTTATTTTGTGTCAAAGTAAATTATGGTAATTATAGCCTAACTCTACTATTCACAATGTTTTTGCTGACCTTCACAGGCACTCCTTTGAGGCAAGGTTATAATAGTTTTAAATTTTGTATTAGTTTTTAATTTTTTTACCGCTGGTTTTTTAGTTAAGTTTCTATTAAGAAAAAACATTGTTTTATTTAGTTTTTATTAGTTGTTGTGTGTGTGTGTTTTTTTTTTTTTTTTGGCAATATGAAATACAGATGAGGAGATCGGGAGATACTGATCAGGCTCCCAAAAGGGCTCTTCACTTTTTATTTTATTTACTCCATTTTGATGTTTGTATAAAACTAAAGACCTAAAATCACCATTCTGGGAAGTCTTCTTCAATCAGATTGGCTGATTTTACTCTCTCTAGGCTTGGGTGTACATGCTAGTCAGTCTACTTATGTCAAAGGCTAAACTAAGGATCTTTTGTCCCTAATTTTATCTTATTTTAGTTTAATTTAATTCAGTTTTAGTGAGTTTTTTGGTTGTTTTTTTGTAAAGCTTTGTTTTATTTAGTTTCAGTTAACAAAAATTATTTGACATTTTTGTTTTAGTTATTTGGTTTGTTTTCTTTAACTAGTATAACCTTGCTATGAGGTTGGGCCCTAGAAAGTTCTCCTCCTTTCCCCTCTTATGGGCTGCCCTTATTGCTAACTGCTGATAAATGACAAAAGAGGAAGAGGGCAGTTGTGTAAAACTGTAGAGACGCTAAAAAACAAACTTAGCAACATTTAAATCAAAGAACTACCTATTTTACATAAATTGTTACAGAATCTTTCCAATAAGTTATCAGTTTTACTTCAGAAAATGTCTTTTTACTTAAAACTATAAAATTAAAATTAAAAGGACACAATGATAAATCTGATCGCCTATCATCGGCAGTTCATCAAACTAACAAGTTAATCTGTACACACTGTCCATTTGTGAGTCTTTACGATCTCCTCACTTAAAAACCAATTTTTCCTGCAATGTCTATTTCTCACAGTGACTCCATCAATTTCAACAACACATCAATTAGTGTGGTATAGAAATCAGCATCTCATTTTCTGCATCATGATGCATATTAGTTTTTTCCTTATCAAAGTGTCACTAAATTCAATGAAAACATTGGTTCTTGCATTCTCTTCTTTAAGATGTTAGGAAGTGGTAAAATTCGTGTCATAGGCCAAATGAAATGTTAACATTATTGACCTTTGTATTTTTGCAGAAACCTTTCACTCCTAGCTTTCTTCTCTTTGTCACACAACCACAACATTCACAAGCCCAAACCCAAAGAGTGTGCTCAAGCAAAGGGTAGACACAGTGAGGGAGCTGCCACAAGGATCCCCCTCCACCCTCATTCCACAACCTCTTACCCACCTCCAGAGATCCTGCAGAGACGCTGGTGTTGGCGTTGGTGCTGCCCAGGTTGCGTGGTAGAGTCCTGGTCCTCTCCACCGTGGTTCCCCCTGTCAGAATCTGTCTGACCGATGGCCTCTGGCCAGGCTTCAGCTGGAGCGAGTGCCCATGGGAGTGCATGTGTCCTCCGTGGGGGTGCACTATACCCCCCTGATTCATCATGTGGCCGTGACCATGGGGTATGGTTTTGATCGTCCCGTAGGAGCGGTTCAGGTTCATGGCGATGTTCATGTCGCCCACACTTGACGGCACAAAATCCGCCGGGTAGGCCTCGCTCTCGGCTGGGTGCAGGGTGAGGGGAGAGGGAGGAGGAGGGAAGGGGGGGTCATCCACTGCGATGTTGAGGGGCTTGTCCTCGCCCCCCAGTCCCAGGCCTCCTCCTTGGGAGGAAGACGCTGGAGGTTTGAGACTGACCGTCCTACGAGGTAAGACCATGTAGTCTCCCTCTCCACCTCCGCCGCCTCCTCCTCCCCCTCCACCTCCGCTTCCCCCGCTTCCAGCACTTCCGTCCTGGGAGGTGTTGGAGGAGGTGGGTGGTCGAGCCCAGCCCAGGCCGCTCTCGGTGCACAGGTAGATGGGAGCACCGCTACGCTGCTGCCCCTGCTGTCTCTGCTGGTCCACGTTCACCTCCTTCTTTAGCGGCGTCTCGCTCAGCTCGTTCAGACCACCAAGGGTTGGCACCTTTTGACAAAAAAATGAAATAAAATAAAATGTGTATGTACACATAAAAATCATATAAAAAGAACATTCAGCAAATTTTTCATAGGCGGAACCCTCATACTCAGCTCTGCTGCTCATCCTACAAATGCATGTTCCTTACAAATGTGGCACCATTAAAAAGGGAAACAAACAGGCAAATGTGCTTAATTTTTGTGCAGCGTTTGTATTGCAATCCCAATAAATGATGTTCTTCATATTTGGCAAACAGATAAATATAGTTAAAATGTCTTCTTAAGCTTTTGCATGGTTGAATCAGAGACACAGTTGGGTTTTAATGCCTCAGAGGCTGTGTAAAACTAAGTCTCATACCTGTACAATGAGGTTGGGAGGGGGGATGTTCCCAGGAAGGGAGCTAAAGTTGACCCCCACTCCCCCTTCCTGATGCGCCGCCAGCTTGGGATCGTCCTCATCATCCAGGGAGATGCGAGAAAGAGTCCCAGTGATGGTTGCAGGGTTGCAGGTGTTCACCTCCTTGAAAATGACTGGAGGGAGACATGGGGAGATGAGGGAAGCCAAGGAGAGGGAGGTATTGAAGAAGATAAAGAACATTAAGAGGCAGGAGGAGAGATGGGAGAAGCTCATTTTAAAAGAAAAAGAGAAAAGGGAAAAATGACATGTTTAGATGGAAGTTTGTTTGCAGCTCAAAGAAAAGTTTCACTTTATATTTTGAGCTTACATTGCGCCCAGTAACTAAGATTTGTTTTTGTTTTTTGTACCTGACACTGCGACACTAAGTCTTGCTCTGTGTCAAAATTTGCTGGTGAGCCAGGATTTTTATTAGCTTGGAGAGTTAGCCACACCGCAAAATGCTGTGTTCTTAAAATGAAAAGTGGTCAAATTCCCTCATGAATGAGTCCCGTCCCAAATTCTGCTCACCGCATTATTGTTCTCTTTCTGTAGAAATATAAAAGCATGACTATAATTCACTTGTTTTTATGTTTATCTATGTGAGGGATTCTTCTTTTATGACATAATGCCATGAATAACCAACATAAAACTTCCTACATTGTCTCGTGGTTTGCTTTCATGCATGCTTTTGATTTAAAACAGTCCAAAAAGATACTTTCTACTGCTAGGATTACTTCTCCAAAATTAACAATGACATGCTGATGACAGGGGACGTTTAATCACAAGCTGACATCAATCTATCATCACAACTCAAACCATCTGGTGATTCATGCTGCATATCATGCTCATTCTGTCAACATCAGAGGAATAAATATCTACTCTGCGGCCCCACAATCCACTTCTGGACCAAAGCATGTAGAGCAGAGCATTTTATGTTGATGCCACAAAATGCCAGGCTTCATCAGAAGCTGAATCTGGATCCTGCTGATTCTGACGAACCAGTGAGGACACTGGCTGAGTATACAGGCTAATGTTTTCTGTTTTGTGACTGTTGCTGCAAAGTGATGGGAAAAGACTGGACAGGCTTTGGAAATCCAACCAATCCGAACCATGCACTTTTGCATCCAACAGCTAAAAACAAGGGGGCTATAGACGAATCCGGTGGCTGTTTTCTGTGTTACATTCTCAAACACTCACATAGTTTGTGTGTAACTGAAAGTTATTGAATGTCAAAGCAAGAGCTAGAAATTAATTATTTTAAAGCCTTAGGGGCAAAAAGCTAAATTAAATACACATACCACTCCTGTCCTTCCTCTACAATGTGAAATTCAAAGTGGAGTTTGGAAAAACCTTAGCTCAAACCTCTACAGGATTACCTTCTAGCACAGTGGAGGGCAACTAGTGGCCCGGGTGCCACATGTGGCCCTAATTCTCACTCCATGCGGCCCACAAGTCAATTTAAAATAATCATTAAATTGTACATACGAAGAAAACATGATAAATCTGCCATGACATTTAAAACATGAAAAATAAAGAAAAGAAATCTAATTCTAAGCTTTGGTTACTCATAAGGTTCCTGACACAAAGTTTTAAGATAAAACTGGCTGTAATAATTTTAGTAAAAATATTTTCTATGCATTATTAAATGCATTTGTTTAAGAAAGGAGATATGAAAATAAAATAAACTAAAATAACTAGCAGGTATTATGTTTAACCATTTTAGACCTGAGCTTTTATTTGGTGTCCATTTTTAATTTCTACAAACTATTTGTGTTCAGAAGGCCCCGATAAGTATAAAAAAAAACAAAACACCGCATTTAAACGAGTGGTTTTTGAAAATGGATGTCCTCTTACGAGGACAGAAAGTTTATTTTACTGCATAATTTAACTGTGTAACAAAATATGTGCAAAAATATCAGCGTTTGTAGAATGGTGCAAAGGCATTTATACTTCTTGGTCATTAAACAATAACCAAGTCCTTGTGTCATCAAATGAGTATTTGCTGTTCAGCTGTGTTTTGCTTGTTACCATTGATACTATTTGTCAAGTTGTCATGGCATAGCAAAGGAAACATTTAATCAAGCCTAAATTAAAAAGTTTTAATCAAAAAAAATAAATAAATTAAAAAAAAAAGGATTTTTTTTCACCTTGACCAATTTTGTGTGAAAATTGCCTTTGGAACAATTTAGCCACCTTTAATGTAAACTGAAAAATGCCATTGGCTTTTAACATGGCAGACAAAATGTCCCCAAATGAGGCTAACAGGTCTAAATAAAGCAAAATTAAGCTTAATGGTGCAGGAATCCACAATGTAGGAGATAACTGCATTCAAAAACAGTTTAAATTAGCTTTAGTTTTGTGTTTGGCTGATTTGATGAAGTGTTTGCATTTGAGTTTAAAAAATAAAAGGTTGGGGTCAAACTCATGCCAACGTTAACCCTTTGCTCCTTTCCAATTTGGTTATCCTCACTCTACCCCAGTTTCCTTCTATAGCTGCTGTCCTTTTAAATGAATATTTAAGCATTTTTGAAATTGGGTTGTGTAAGTGTTGACAATAGTAGTCTCCAGAGACATCAGGGTGCAGATCACACTTGGAGAAGCTGTCTTTACAGTGCAATGATGGGTACAGTTTCTCAGCAACATTTAATGTTTGAAGCGTTTAATCTGTCACTGAGAAAGCCTCTATGTTTTAAACTATTTTACACTGTAAGCCTCAGCTACATGTCCTTTCACCTCAGTGTATCCCTATCTTGGATCATCTGTTTGGGCATGTGTGCTTCAGTGGAGACAACAACAACACACTAAGCTTAAACAAAACTAAATCTGAGAGACTCAAGTGACGATCAAGGAACAACTTCTGCAGATGGAGACTCAGCAGGAAGAAAGAGAGAGGATAGAAACTGTTTAACAGGAGCGATCCTGGGTTACCTGTTGATGTAGGTGTGTATAATGGCTAAAAAAGCCATTCAAGTCAAAATTACAGACTACCTTTCCTCTCTTCTAATCTTGTAGGATGGATTGCACTACCTGCGATCGTTTGCTGTTGTTATTCCAATGGAGTTACTGCTGTCATGAGTGGGACTTCAGATCAGATCAGAGGAGAACGGTTCACAGACGCCTGCAGCCTGCATCACTCCCCATCCCGAGTTCCCTGCCTTACTTAACGTCGGTGTTTTACCTAACGTCAACTTTCCAAAGATGAATTGGTAAGACTGACCCTGAACAGAAGAGCTGAATGAAAATTTGTCATCCAAGTAAGTTTATGTCTGACACTTTATTCTTCTAATGGCTGATAATTAGAAAAGCTACAGTCGATAGTATTTACTCTCTGTGCCTCGACTGTTGAAGTGGAAAACTAAGCTTAAATAACTAGATTTTGTTGTTGTCTCTGTTGAAGCCTGCATGCCAAAGAGAGTGATACACTGAGGTGGAGAGCATGTAGCTTAAACCTGCTTTTCAAAAAAGTGCCAAAACCAGAGGCTTACTGGGTAAAAAATAAAACACTTAAAAAATGTTCAAAATAGTGTAATTTAGCCAACATTGTTTTTTTTGGCCCATTTCTACCAAAGATTTGCTAAATTATGTGGAAAACTGTATCCATCTGTAGCGCTGTATAGCCTAACTTCTCCCAAGCACATCATGCTTAAAGGGTACCTTACACAGCCCAACTTCAAAAACACTGAAATATCCCTTTAAAAAAACAAAAGATCTGAGTTTCATATTTCTAGTATTGTTGATGGCATTGATGGCAAGAAAAGCCAAGAAAAAAAATTGTTTGCACTATCTACAGTGTGCAAATGTTTCCACCTAACCCGGATTCGTCTATAGGGATTGCTGAAGTCTAGGGTTGAACCAGGCAGTGCAAAGGAGATCAGATGGGTGCAAAACTTACATGGGTGTCCTCTCTCTGCAGGGGTGAAGGGGGGGAAAGTGACGGCGTTATTATTTCAAAACAACACAAACCAGATTGTGGCACATTTGTAACACATCCAAAAACAGGCATACACGGGACTGCAGTGAACACATTGAGGGGAGTTCTCATCATGCACAATTAAACACAGTCCCATCCAAACATATGCTCGCTAAACACTTATTGGGCAGAATCAGTGTGATTGATAAAGCATAATGATTTGTGAACAACTGTGTGGAAATGTAGCACCTCGTCTCTTGTCAGCGCATCTGCATGCACGGCAGCGAGCTAAGAATGTAACAGACTCTTTGCAATGCTAATCCGCTGTTTGACAAAAAAAAGGAGACAAAGGAAGAAAAGGGGAGAGAAAAATGGAGTGGAATCGGGAGCTCACCTGTTTGGCATGCCAAGTCCACATCCTTCTCGAAATCCGTCTGAGAGAAGAAGGCATGGTGGGAAGAAAAGAGACAATGCGTGTGCATGAGTTACCAAATTCAACACATTAGTAGAGGCACAGGCCTGATAAAGAACCGGCTCTCAAAAGCTTATGCTGAATCCAATGACTCTGATGATGTATTTTCTCTCTTTAAAGGAGTATGTGATGTTTTGCAATGGTGACAATCAACCACTCGATCAGTAGAGTCCTTACTATAAGTCAGAAAGTGTCCCCTTTAAGCTACTGCAAAAAGATTTCACATTGTGTCTGTCTTGGTTATCGCACAGAGCAAATGTCTACCTGGCAAAATCTTAAAAAGATACCTTATTTTATGTGCCACCTACTCCATGTAAGCAGCCTCAGCACAAGATTTAACTACATAAAAAAAGTCCTAACACTGATAGTCTTGTTTACTTTTGTAGGTCATATACAAGCAAAAGTACTAAGCATAAAACACACTGGCGGGTCGCATCATTTGACCCGCCTCAATTGCCATCCTTCACACATACCGACAAAGGTTAAACTCCTCACTCGCCACTGCATTGCCAGGTGCTTGATACCAGAGCCAAAAGCCCGCTCAGGGATCACCTCTGCACCTCACCAGGTAAGTAAATAAACAATAGCAGTGGTATTTTACCAGCAGCCGAGGCCTCCTGTCTATTCTACTCCTGGAACAAAAGATAGTATTTCTTTTTCTGTGCCCTCAAACTGCCTCAAACAGAGCTGCTACTACGGCAGCCGAGAAGGACAAAACAGCTGTTCTCATGGGGAAATACTGGGGGCGTCCTGAATAGAGCAGTGACGTAAGTGCTGTGGTGTATCCACAAGCGTCTGGCTATTGCCAGTGTGGGTTTGCTCATAGAAAATAACAGGGCAGTCATTTTGATGCACGTCAGACAGCGCAGGTGTTTTCTGTGTTTAAAAGTCAGTCTGTGGCACAACTTCTTAAAAATATGAGTTTTTAAATCTAGGGATGTACATGATTAGGGAGGTAAATAATCAAATGTCCAGTCCTTTGGTCATTGTAATCTAACTCTTAATTTTCGTAATCATGTCATATCCACAATCTTGGTAATTTGTTGTCTGAATTGTTATGCAGCCAGCCACCACTAGTAGCCACTCTAGCTGCAATTAATGGCTACTTCCTTGCTGCCACAATGTTATAAAACCTGTATGTAAACAACGGTGAAAAGATGGCACCGATAGCATCTTAAAGGGACAGCACAACTGAGCAACTATTGATCCACAAATGCTACAATGGTAAAGTTGTATGTAGGCTGTGCCAGGCTTTACTCACATATAACCAAAGCATTCAGTGACAACATTCAGCCCAGTGCTAGCACTGCTAGCGTTAGCTACATTCTTCAAACCAGCTTCATCTTGTTTACCCACTACCACTGTGATCCCATCTTAAAGGAACAGTGCCACATTTTGACAATTTCCTTTGTATTTTCAGAGCTGTAGATTGGATTACTCACTGTTATCATAATTTAAGTTTTAACTGATTGGAAGGTATTTGCTCAGCAGCAAGAATACTTTATTAGGACCCCTGATCACAAGTTCACACACTGTTATCACAGGAAATTAAATTACATAACAATAAAACACTTCCATTTAACTGTTCCTGATAGCTTTTATTCAGTCATTTAATCTGTTTTTAAAGCACCAGACAAACAGACAAGACACTTCTTGTTGTCTTTGTTGTATTATTTTAGTATATTAAATTAAATGTGATGTACAAGATGCATTTCAAATGAAGTTTATTTATATTTAAAAGAATACTGCATTCAAATACACCAGCACACGATTCTGACACACACCCTGACTGCAATTATAGCTGCTAGCATCACACATTAGATATGAACTTATGCTACTGAAAACTTGCACCCTTTATTCTGTTTAGTAAGCAGCAATTTCACTGCTGAAAAATTGCTGGGCTACACAACAGAGCAGACAATGTTAGCAGTGCCACTCTTAACAGCTGTTCCCCCTTATTAGACCATGATCATGTATTTTAAGAAAAAAGTACCGTACTGTTCAGTCAACAAATCCTTGTGGGGCAGCTAGCAGAGGTGGGCCATGCGACTTGCAAGTTGTAGGTCGGTACTTCACAGCTATTGTTTGCAAGGCTGCCCAAAGGCATGAGTGGGCCCTAGAAAGGCCAAGTTAATGGTTACTGAGTAAGATGTGAATTAATATCAATGCAGGTAGATCCAAACTTGTACACCCCAACAAGGAGTTATGGGCCTAAGTAAGTAAGGAGATCCAATCAGAGGTATTAGTGGTAGCCTTTGGCTAAAATTTACCTAGAATTTTACCAGGCACTGATTAGATTTTGGCACTGACAACAAAAGAGGTATGTTACCAAGGCATTGTTGTGGTGAGCCAGCTCCATCCTTCCCTTAACCTTCTTCTTTTGACATCTTTAATTTTGAAAGTCCTGGTATGGCAATGCACAGTCCAAATTACAGGCCTGACAGTTAAGTTAATTTGCCAGCTTACTGTTACCTTAACATAAAAAAAGCTATTTTAAGGAGATGGGGTTTAAATAATAACTCAGATGTGCATTTTTGCTGCTCTGTTGTACGGTGAGGTTTTAGTTAAAAAAGTAAAATATGATTGTCTTCTCTTATAGGAATCAACCAGGGTTTGTCAGCCTCCATGGGGCTGGGTCCCAGAAAGCTTTGCCCTTTATCCCCCTTATCGGTGGCCCTGACTCTGGCTTTGGCTGAGCTTAGTTGTAGAAGTTCAAACTCCAAATGATGAAAACAGATGGGACTAAAAGAGCTGCACAGAAATGGTACATTGTGAACTTTGCTGAAGGCAATACTGCTAGACAGCTTAAACCTTTGTTCCAGCTGGGAGACCGTCAAAAAAAAACCACCACTGCAATTTCTGATTTGATGATTCTTGAGTTAATACTTGTTGCTTTGATTTTCACTCGCTCTCTACCACCAAATCCCCTCAAAAGAGCTCGATCAGTGTTCATTTCATTATTGTGACTTGTTCAAAGCCTTTTGTAGCCAAAAAGAATGCTAATAATGTAACAAAAAGCTAAACTGGTGACCTGCTGCTGTTTTGTTCATGATGTGTATCAGTTCACAGCGTCACATCCAAAAGCAGTGTTTGAAAGACATGAGCAGGACTCTGTGGAGTTCTGCCAGGTATGTAATGCTACTGTATGCTTCATCAGCCTCCTCGCTATCATTGGGACGGAAACAGGGACAGAAATTTACACAGCAGCAAAACTATTATCCACTGTGCCAATCCAAGCAAAATGTTGCCACCTTCTAGCTGAGTTTCCCTTAGACTGGAAAAATTCTGTAGGAATTTAAATGCTTCTGCAATTCATTCACACTGGTGACTGAAACGCTGAACCGCCGGAGCTTTATCCCGCCGTCACTGCTCAGGTTTCATGCAGATAAGGTATTTTGAGGTCAAAAAAAGCAGTATTTAGTTGCTTGGTTGTGGAAAAGCAAGGTGGTATTACTTCACAGGGGAATGAAACAAACCCAGAAGGCGATAGGTTAAAAGAAGAAAAGTGCTATTTTCAAAATGGCCACCCCCCAAGTTCCTCAAACTTTTGTAAAAGTGAAGCTCATTGCTATGCAGATGTGGTCCTCTTTTCTCTCACGATAGAGCCTCCTCCATTCCTCGGCGGGATTCACTTACAAAAGCCTTTGTTTGGATAATAAACTACAGATTTTAGACAGTTTGGGCACGCCACAGAGGCAAAGAGAAGAGGAAGGGAGGGAAATGAAAAACTGAGAGAAAGACTGAGTGAATGTGTGAGGGTCTCAGAGGAACGGAAAAGCTCTTAGTACGCAAATCACCCGCAGCTCCATAAATGGGTCTCCGCTAAATGGACGAATGCGGATATGAAAGAAAACCTCTCTCTCTCCCTTTACGTAGTCTCTCTGTCTCTTTCATTCAATTTGAGAAAAACAAATCATCTTTATTTTAACTATGAAGCTCACACACTTGCTCTGTAGCAGCCTCACAGATTAAGCACAGTGAGTCATCAATGTCAACTGTTTGGGAAAAACACCAAAAGGGAACACGGTCCTATTGTTGAGCCCTATTGACTGAGTAATGATGCTGTAGAACAGAGAAGACTGAGTGAGGTCACTGACAAAATCAACAACAAAGAAATTACCATTCTCTGAATCAATACAATACGCCCAAAGACAGACAGTTTTTGCATATTTGACTACACTACAAGAACTACTATACAAAACACAGCTAATACTACGTTTAAAGGTGGAATATGTGAACATAACACAAATAAATTAATCAAACTTAATCTTGTCTTCCCCAGAGCTATAAGTTTTATTCCGCTCTCATGTCTGTATGATGTGAAATTTGTGCTGGCAGATAGCTTGTTTTTTAAACTGCATACTACATACATCTTGAATGTAGTCCTTTGTTTAACAGCTATATGACTGAAAGTTGGTCGTTATTTTGCTGGGCCTGAGTTGGCTGCTCTCTGGCATGGAAAATCAGAGTAAACAACAGATAATGGCTAAACCCTCTACAAGTGTATAATTCCAATAATCATGTATTTTGCAGAAATGTACATTCACCTGTGAGATTTGAAGCCGCTATAGAAGGACTCAGAGAAAGTAAATCTACTGACAATTTACTTGCATCACTGTAAAAGTGGCAGAGTTAATGCTAATGCTAATGCTATTACCATAAATCCACACTGTTTCTGTCTGCCATTTCAACCTCGAACAAGTTGGCCCTTTGCATTGTGGGAAACAGTGCCAGTCATAAACAGGTGCAATGTATATTGTAAAATTTTACAATTTTACTGAATTGGTTTAGCTTATGAGTATTTCTGCCACCGGCCTATTGCATCAGTTTGAATACTGCGAGTACAGAAGCTAGTTTGTATTCGAAACAGCTTCTATAGCTCTATTCAATGTTACAAAACATGCCGACCGGCACCTCAGGGCCAATTATTTGTCTGATTTAACCATATTTGCATGACAAATTAAAAATCGAAATAAGCAGTTAAGCTAGCAGTTAAGCTAGCAATAGGTCACAGCTATCTTGGCTAAATCCAACTTGATAAATGTTGTCTAGCAGTGCCTCTTGACTTGTGACTTGGCACGTTATTCCATATTGTATATGTGTAAGCAACGTAAAATCAAAATAACCAATTTGAGCTTCTAGTCAAGCTAGCGTAGCTAAAACTGGAAACAGGAAGTAATAGCTAGCTTGGTTTAATCAGATATTTTAAATATGCTTACCAGAGCCTCTAAAGTTGTTACCTGGCAGACTGTACCATATTTGTAAAATGAACTAACAGTGAAAGTAACAAACAAGCAAGCAGTTTACGCAGCTTATCTCAGAATGGAAACAAGGTAAAAACAGCTAGCCTGGCTTGATCCACCTTCAAAAATACATATCTAGCCTCACTTTTAACTTTTTACTTGGCAAGTTACACCATATTTGTTTAATCAAAGATTACAGAAAATAAACTATTTGAGTTCGTAGTCAAGCTAGTTTAACTCAAGTCAGGGAACAGGGGGTAACAGCTAGCTGGGCTCTATCAAATGTTGTAAATACCAGCGGCTCTAAAGTTATTACTTGGCAGTTTATACCACATTTGTATAAAAAATAATAAATTGAAATTGACATTTTAGCCAGCACTAAAACTATTATTACTCAGATTGGAAAACGAAGGGAAACAGCTAGCTTGGCTTTGCCTAGCAGCATCTCTTACCTTGGCTAGTTGTACAATATTTTTTGAGCAATTAAAGATCATGCTCGCTTTATTTAAGACAGAAAACAGTAAGAAACGGCTTTCTTGGCACTATCGAACCTTCTAAGTTGTGCCTGCCAGTGCCTCTTGACTTTTACTTGACTGGTTATTTGTTTATGTTTATTTGTTAAAAGGATCCCCATTAGTTGCTACAGGGTAGCAACTAGTCTTCCTGGGGTCCGTCAAAAACAGCATTACGTTTGATATGTATATTACATAAGAATTCAAAATGAATCCGACATTTAGATTTCATATAGTCATGGTCGCTCACAGTTAAAACCCACAACCCACTCAGAAGCTAACATTGACGCTTGCAGCGACAATACCAACTTTATGCCATATTTATATATGCAACAAAACTCAGAATATGCAGTGTAGCTAGCAGTCAGGCTAGCTTACCAGATAGCATAAAAAATCTATCAAACTGCACTAATAACAACATACTGATAAAACCGAGTGCATATGTTCGCGAAGTGCTTTTATACCGAGTAGTATATTCAAAAATAGTGGCACACTGGCACACTTAAAACCATCCAAGAACTGGACTTACTATTAGATCCATGTCCCTTGTATTTCACTGTATTTTATGTTAACATTATTTTCTTAAAGAAAATAGCCTTTTCAGGATTGAAATTTGCTGTTGCTAATAACACGTTAGCTAACTAGCAAATGCAAACATTAGCTAGCATGCTAACAGAACAATATCTGCTTTTTTACCAATATGGCTTCAAAGTGCTACGTATCCATCAATCGCATTCAATTCTTGGACAGTTTTGAGTGTGCCAGTAAACACTGCTTTTGAGTATATTTCACAGCTTGAATGCACCCATGTGCTGATTAAACTGTTGTAACTTCCTGTAAGTGCAAAATGGCAGTGCCTGATTTGGGATGACACTAACAAGCCATGGTTAAGTGCTCTGTCCTGTATTTAACTGTACCTTAATAAAGTATACAAACAGAAATATGTGATTTTGGACATGCTATTAGCCTTGAAACAGGCTTGCAGCTTGCTTCGATAAATCCAAATTTAAAAGTCATGCCCACCAGCCTTTCTACCGTATTACTTAACTGGTTTTATCTTGTTTGAATAAAAAATTTAGAAATACATTTGTAAGATTCATTATACTGTGTGGCTATTACTGTGAATTGATGGTGTTTTAGCCTATGAGTAGGACTACTGTATTTCTTTGAAAGCAATCATTTTTGATCTCATAGCCTGATGTGGATGCATAGATTTTAAAAAGCTACAGTGCCTTGATAAGAAAAGTCAGACAGATTCACTCTCTACTGAAACAACAGTATTACCATGAAAAAGATGACCATGTTAAGAAATAATAATGGAGCTACAACATCAGGATAGCTACATAAGCTCATTTCAGGTGTGAGCTGGGCTGAGCTAACAAGCTTGTGGACAGCAGAAGTTCAAACGTACAGACATGAGAGAGGTGTTAAACCTTTAAACTCCTGGGGAAATGGCAATAAAAGAATCCTGATGTCCTGATATTTTATTTTAATTTTTTGTATGATATGGTTTTACAGATTCCACCTTCCCCCCTTCTACAGAGTCTACTCATAACATCTAACAACGTCAAATCTACTGATGACATACTGGTTGGCAGCCGATGTGGTTGTGGGCGTGGTTATGGTTATGAGCGTGGTTATGGGTGTTGTTGATGATGGGGGTATGCTCATGTGCGTAGGTGAGGGAGTGGCTGTGCACCAGCCCCTGGTTGTTGCGAGGCAGACTGTGGTGACAGCCCTGCAGGCAGGCTGGTGGGATCGCCTGCAGGTGGCAACTCAACAGGCTCGATGTGCCGTACCGCAGAGAGCCACACTGCTGCCCGCACTGGCTCACCATCGGACCCTTCTGATGGCGTGAAAAGCATTCAGGGAGAAAGTAAAAAGAGTTATGAGTTAAAGTTTTTAATGATTTTCCCTAATGGCTTTAACCTGACTTTGGACATAAGGATGCAGCTAAAGTTTTGCATCTTTATGTTAATGTTTTGATTTAAGTCTAACAAGATTTCAAAACACCTAAGAGGATGGCGTTCGCTGCAATAATGATCCAGACAGAACCTGTGGAAGTTGCGCAAAATTATCCATCACAATTACCATCCTCAAGGGTATTGTGTTTCTCATTCAGCTTTCTGTGCATATGTTGTCTGAGATTTCCTCAAAGTCGGACGCATTTGGAGTGAAAAAACTTGTGGAAACTTAAAGGTGTACCAGCTGCTTTCCTTAATGGAGAAGTAGTTGGCTAAGAAACATCCCTTCCCTGCAAGCTGTGTGTAAAATAACAACACATTTAACTGGGAAAAAATGTGAAAAAAGCACTGTTAGACTGTAAATGTTCCTCTCGGTTATGAAAACAGAGACGGAGAAAGTGTCATTATGGCTTCTCTGAGCAGAATGATGGCTCTGAAGTTTAATCTTGATAACCTCAGAGGGGGCGTTTAGGAACCCATAATCGTTACAGCAAAACAGGTCTGAGGGAGAAATAAAGGGAATAGCGCTGGGAGAGTCTCGTTCTTGCAGTGTGACCGCTCTGACATTGGCACAGCAGTTCAGGTCTGTATGATTTATCACACTATTAGTCACATTTGGAACACATGCAATAACCTTACGGGAGCGCTGTGCTCTTCAAATATAGATGAAAAAGTTTAGGTTAAGAGTAAATATAAGTGCTGTAGGTTCTGTTTTCTTCTTTTTATGATTTGCCAATGGCAAAATGCACCCTTTATATTAAGATCAATACTGATTAACATTCATAGTCTTTAGTTCCACTTAAACACTATAGGAAGTTAGTTTCAAGCAGGGAGTGAAATTTTAAACAAAAAGGAATGAAGTTAAATACTTCTGAGAAATCAAACATGTAAAATGAGAAGAGAAATGAATCCCTGTGCAGGAAATAAATGGTTAAGGAAAGACGGAGCATGTTAGCTATGGCGATCATGCTTCCTGTAGCTTCTAGAAAGCTCCAGCTGTTTCAGTGTTAGTCTAATGGATCGCAATGTGGGATGAAATGGAAATGCTATTCACCATGATCTGCACCTGTCCATTCTTGCAGGAGTCGGGCGAGTTTTCGCTGTCGTCTTTACATCCACCCATCCGACAGCGCACCGCGTCCTGCACCTGAAGGGGTGGGGTGGAATGAACCGGGGGGTAAGGAGGGGGACGAATATATAGAGAGGGGAAAATGGGAAGGAGGGTCGGGGAAGAAAGATGCAGGGATGATGCAAAGGGAAAGAAGTTAGCGGAGGAACTTTTACTCAAGTTAGTCTGGCAGACGACGGAGCATGGGGAACCGATCCCTTAGACGTCTCATCTTCTTCATCGCAGAAATGAGAGCTGTTCAGTGCATGTTAAATTATGTGAAAATGGTAAACGAAGCCGCTATATTCTTCTTAAAGTAGACCAGCTTGTAGCTTATATAAGAGACGTGAAGAGCGATGCGGTATAGAAAGCAGCTCTTCAAAGTGGCCTATTTGAGCCTTGTGTGAGATCATTGGCATACAATTCTAATTAAAACCAACAGCATGGATGCTCTAAGCCCTGGGCCCTCTTCCTTGTGTCATATTATTTTTTCTTTATCCTTCCACATATGGCGTCTAAGCAAACACACCAGCCCAATGTCAAAGAACTGGCTCTTTGGAGCTTCTAAAAACAAATGGATCAGTACGGATTGGGTTTCATAACCCACTCTGAGATTTTCTCCCCTCCTATGAGATGCTGTGTTATAGATAGCCTGGTTACATACTGAGGAGCGGCATCATTTCTCAATGCTGCAGTCAAATCCTGTAAGACAAAATGAAAAAAAAAACAGGAGTATCTCCACTTTCACTGGGTGGTCCTATCATTCGGTGTATAATAAATGGAATAACTGAGGAAGAAAGCGTGTCTGGTTAATTGTGCATGAGATTGAGACATTGTTTCCCTCGGTTCCCTCTGCTTTTAATCCATCCTCAGTGATGTTTGCACCCTGTTCTGTTAGTGTGTACATTGGCACCCACTGCAGCTTATTCCAACTTCAAAGTAAAGAGCCCCTCTATGGGTCCATACCTCTCTCTACTTCCTCCTCCTCTACTATCATCCCCTGCCACGCTCTTGAATCACGCTTCTCCCCTGCTACAGATCTTTGCATTCATTTTCCCCCTCCTTCCTCATTTAACTCTATCTCTACCTCACCCTTTTCTGCCTCTGCGTCCCTTTTTTTTCCCCCTCCCCTGCAGCATGCTAATACCTCTTACGTTGCACGTGTTCATTCGCTCGCTCCTTTTCCTCGACTGATCTCAGCAGGCCGTCTGCGCCCACCGCGGTCCTTTTATTCCTCCACTGCACCTTTCAAGCAGCAAGCGCTATCTAGGAGTACTGTGCTTGGCATGTCTGTCGTTCCCCTCACATAATATCACACTTTGTAGTGCCTTTTGTTTTTGCACAGTAATGCTTGTTTGTGTTGCCCACTCCCCCCTCCTCTGCTATTGCTCAGCAGGATTTACTCTCTTCTGTCCTGTAGATTTTTCATACATTTAACATAAATACTTCCTTGATTTACTCTACCTTGATCCATGCTGCTTTTGTGCTTTAATTCTTCAGCAATCTAAGCATTTAAAAATGCACACACTCTGCAGTGCATTCATGATTTAAATGATCTGCTGCATGAAGGCAAGGCTGTGTGCACTGTGCATGCATCAGCAACAGATGGCTTATTTACAGTTAAGGGAAACAAATGATCTCCATTAATTGTAACTGGTGCATCAGTGAGTTAGCTCACAGCTAAATGAGTGTCTGTCTCAAGGGCATAACTACACACGTGTGCACAATGAGTTTAAAATGCAGCACCCCATGGGGGGGGGAAGCAAAGCCTGTGTAAAATAGACACTAGGAGGTATTAGTTAGGGACTTATCGTCTTATTCCATAAAGCATCTTCATAAGCTCCTTAAAGCAGCCTGGGATCAGACGGACAATACTCCACTATCACACTGCATTATGGAGAAAAAAGAAGAAGCGGCGGACATAAATACCATGCTAATCCTCCTCATGTCTGATCCGCTTGTGTTGTGCCGTGTCTTTCGAACTGACCCGGAAACTAACATGACATTTGTCGACACGAATCCCACCTGTCGCAGGGAGCCGGTGTCGCTAAGGTCACCGTGTGGTGCTGAATCAGAAATGTAAGAGCTTAACGTGTGTGGGATGCACATTGGAGCTCGGAGGACTCACCTCTCGGCGCATCGCACAGTGGACGGTGATGATGACAAAGCCCTGGACGGAGTCAAAGACGGCAAAGAGGACCTGGAGAAAACAAAACGTGCTTAGAAATGACTTGCATTTTCTCTAAAGACTTGTGCTCTGTATCTTTGTGTATGCAGCATTTTTCAGTGTTCTCTTGCATTTGAACACGTAACCTCTGCACGCTAGAAAAAGCTGTGATCTGACATTGTACAGACTGATTTCAGTTCTTTTGGCCTGAAGCTTCAGTTGTCTAGAACTGTGTCAAGTGCTGAGATGTATCAGCATCTGTTTGAGCTCTGTTTACACTGACAAACCCTTCCATCACTGTGCTGACAGTCCATCTTTTTTTAACTTCCGTGCATCTGGATGACACATGAGCCAAAGCATGCATTGAATTTTCCTGACAACCAGCAATTGGAAGCTCTCAGCCCATTCACAGCAGTGGTTAAACTACATATTTAAATATTGAGTATCCTAATATAGGGACATTTATTGACACCTTTTCTCTGTTTTCTTTAAAATTCAATATATTTCGGCACATTTCCTCATATTTGTGTTGGATGAAATGATTTAAAAATTGCTCAGTCTAACAGAAAACAGAGGAAATAATAAGAAGATATCTTTTATCAATACTTCAAGATAAAATTCAGCTTGGTACCTAACCAGTACCCTACAGTGTTAATTTGTTAAAGGGGACATATTTTGCAAAAAACACTTTTTCAGGATTTTCTAGCAAAAATATGTGCCCCTGGCCAATTCCCTCACCCCTCTCTTTTTCCACCTTTCAGGAAATGTGTGCTGAAATATGCCGTTTTCAGATTTTCCTCTAATGATGTCATGTGGAGAGTTAGAGGGGTGTGATCAGAGGTGGAGTCAGACAGCTTAGTAACCCTGAAGACAGAAGGGTTTTTAGACATGTCAAAATCAAATGCTGGAGTGTTTTTTTTTTCACTAACAAACTTCACAGGCATGTTTTGGGGACCTCCGAGACCAATATCAACTTTTCTTAAAAGGGTAAAATATGTCCCTTTGAAATTGTATAATATGATAAATATACTGTCAGATGATTTCTTCAACAGAGGCTTTCTCTTTGCCACTCTCCCATAAAGCTTTGACTGATGCCGACCCCAGGCTCTACAGAAGAAATGAACCGGCAACCAGCTACCAGACAAATGTCCACATCTGGTCGATTGACTCTGGTTCCCAACCCAAGCCCATCTGAGCTACTGCCAACCAGACAATGTGACATACTCAACTGTCTGTGGCCCCACCTTGTGAGTAATTTGATTTTTTTAATCTTATATCACTGTTAAACTGAAATAAATGAAATTGAAATAAATGAGCCCACTGTTTGTCTTCGATTAATTAAATTTATATGGTTTTATTCGTTTAATTTCATTGCATTATCATTTTTTTTTACTTTAGCTAGCACAAAAAAACCACTATACTAGTGGTGCTTTTCAAAAAAGTTTCAATTTTAAGCCCATGTTTTATACATGTACTCTAATTTTTAACATTTTTTGATTGTTATGCATTACATACACAACCAAATGATAATAAAAGTTTACAAACTGTGTCATATGTTAATAAAACAGTGTAATAATATGAACAGTCAAACACCAATAATTAGTGATGTCCAATATTGCATGTTCAATAATGCTGATATAAATGTAGTTCAGACCTGAAACTTCCTTTCTTAAAATACACTTTTAAATTGAAGCAATCACAACACAGGCTAGTATTTCCTCATATCAGTTTTAAATATTGGCAGAAATTTTTACATCTGCTGCTGTCAACAAATCACTTTTTTTAAGATAATATCTGCTGAATAATGCATTATTCTACTGATGTCATGCATCCCACCCAGTAATAGTTGATGATTATCTTGGGTGGTACTGGATTAAAACAGACATCAGCAATCCAAGTTGAAAACCCCATAAGGGCTCATAAAACCACTGTCCCTGAGCATAGTTCATTTCTGCATTCAAAAAGAAAAGATTAAACTTCTGTGCACCAAGGAAACAGTTTAAATACCAGTTTTAGAAACCCTGCCACCTTCTCTTGGCCCAGTCTCATTTGATATGGACTGTGGTGAAGTTGGAATCTGTTTGGAAATCCTGGAGGCTCCATTCTCTGGCCAAATAGGAAAGGAACCATCCAATTTTGAAACATGTTGCTGGCTTCAAATTCAAAATTGGCATGCAGTTTCCCCAAAATAATGAAATTTCTCATTTTCAACATTTGATGTGTTGACTTTGTGCTAGTATATTCATTCAATCTTGTTTTTATTTACATCTCACCATTTTAGGAAAGGGGGTGTTTATGTATGATTTATTTAAAAATATGTTTTACATGTTGTTTGCTTGTTGGTTCAATTTTTCATGATACAGCATATGACACATTCTATTCCCATTTTATTTTGATACTGTATTTCTATATTATAATATAACTGTGGATGTAATAACCATATCACTCATTGTTTTAATGGCTCATTCTATCTGAGTTCAGTTGCATTTACACTCATCGATTATTTAACTAGGTGTGACTTTTTAGCTGCCTATTATGTTGTGTACATAGCCAGCAATTCACATGGCAAACAATTCACCTAGGTATATTCGAAGCCACTTTAATCACCCTTCTTCCCCATTCTGGTGCTTGGTTGAATAGTGTCAAAAGATGCTACCCGTCACCATTCCGAGTTAAAAATTAACCCTCTGAGCTCTCATATATTTTTAAACTATTATGTCTCGCCTGGACTTTTTGTCTTAAAAAGCTTCAACCCTGTGGTGCACAGTTGAGCTCTAAACATCCTTTTTCTTCAGGACAACATGGGCTTTAAGAAAATGTGTGCTGCAGTCAGCTCACATGAATTTTTAAAAAAAAGTTATGGGACCATCAAGACAAAAGAAAAACTCATCGGAAATTAAACTCTATAATTTTCATGTTTTAAAAACAGTAAACACGACTTTTTGTACAAACGTGTTCTCCCATCTCTTTGGGTTTTTACAAAAAAAGTCATCGTGCTTTCGGGAATTTGAGTCTTTATTTAAAGTGCCGGGACTCTGACTATTATGGGTCATTCAGGCTCTCTTCTTCAGTTTATAAGTCCATGCACATGAGCTGTACAGCAAAGCATGACGTGACAATGGAACAGCCTGCCTTTGGTTGTCACAGCCCAGTCGCAATGCATTCTGGGACAGACAATATGGTGGTGGGCTAATCGGCTAACTGCAGAAACTATCGAAAACTGGATTATAAATGGATAAAAAGACGTCCTATATCCGCGTTACTGGAGTGGATTTAATCTTTAAAGACCCAGAAAAGTCAGCCAAGTTCCAGGCCCACAAGCAACCTCTCTGTGAAAGTTACAAAGACAGTAAAAAAGTTATTTAACCCCCAAGCGTCTCTTCTTGCTGTATGGGACAACGCTGGTCTCAGAGTTAAAAAATATGCACTATAAAATTCATCAGAATTTTGACTTAACAACACATAATAAGACAAAAAAAGCATTTTGTAAAACCTGAAGATGTGACCTGTAAACACATGCCCCCAGGATGTCCATATAAGGAGTTGTGTATTATTCCCACAGCAATTTACTAAGGGTGTGCCTGTGGCACAGATCCTTGCCGCTGAGGGTTAATCAAAAAATACAGCTTTTTTTTCAAAATAATAATATATACTAACCGCTGTTTTCCTTCTTTAAAAAAAACAAAAAAAAGACGTATCAGGAAGAAAATTGGGTCCTTGACCACTCCATAAACTTTTAAATGTAAATTTTGTCCTGTTTCCACCATAAATATGTACCATGCACACTCGCCAAATGTGTGTGAAACAATTGCCAGGGAGACAGGACTCTTGCCTCGGCACGGTAGGACCCAACTCAGAAGGACCCATCCTACAGCGGAAGGACCCTGGACACTGAGAAGGACCTTGCATGTCCCAGGAATATAAAACCTTACAGGACTGAGGAATTACTCTTCAGTTTTGTCTTTTTTGGTTGTGTAGCTTAAGAGGTCAAATTGCTGGAGTGTGCTCTTTTTTTGTCTTGGGTGAATTGGGATCGAGCCTAAAAATTGTCAGCAGTAAGTTATATTTCTGGAAGCCAGGAATGTAATTAGGCTCATTGAGGACACCTGTGCCTAGACTGACACAGTTTAGAGCTTTCACTGGGAAGTGTTTTATCAAAAATTATTTTTTCATTTTCTTTTTAAATCTGCTTTAACTTGACACGTTGAAATAGTTTGCTACTGTTTGGGCCAGACCAAGGAAGGTATAAAAAGAGAGTCAGCAATAGACTGGGGGAAATTTGTTGCTTGTAGCAGCTTGCTAGTTAATTTAGTTTGTTTGCTCTATCTTCATTTTCTTGGGAGTGTTTTTTTTAGTGCAATTTTATGGTTAATAAATCCACCACTTAATGTCTGTATTGACTCCTGCCCCTTGAACAATTCTTTAAACATCATTTTAATCAGCACCAGCGCTGAATGGCCACACTTAAATCTCATTTTGCGTGGAATTACAATCTGTAATGCTTCAGTGTCATATGTCCGCCCATGCTACATCCAAATTCGAAGCCATACATCCTTTTTAAAGCACATTTTCCATGGTGAGACACAAGTGCAACGTGCATGAGTCACGGTGTGTGAGCATCTGATGGTGTTGTGAGAGGCCTCACCTGGAAGAGAGTGGAGCGCCGGTCGGTTATGGCCAGCACGGCTGACATCCAGGTTAATGCTAGGAGAGGAAGAACGACACAGGAGCTCCACAGAGACGCCCTGTCAGAGAGAGAGACAAGACAGGCAGGCAGAGGGGGAGAAAGAGGAGGAAGGGAGGAGAGGGAAGAAGGGATTCAGTCTAAACCAGCCAGCTTAGTTAAGTCACATAACTCCGCTTCATACTCCTCCATGCACTCACACAGACACGCATGGATCAGTAACAATTTCAGTGGCGGGCAATTTGCAGCTGATTGGCACACTGAGGTTCGTATCAGACTTAATATTCGAAGTGAGAGGTGGAAGATGATGTGTAATCATGTAGATAGTTATGAGACTGACAATTGCTCACAATTACATGGTTGATGCACTCTAAGTGTCATGCTGGTGGACTGTGAGACGACAGGCAGCGGGGCCAATGGGAAGGGGGAGAAGACGGGCCATTGACAAGTACTGACATGGAGGGTTTCTGAACAGTAAATGTGTGTCTGTGTTTCTGCGCGGAGTCAGACACCAATTTAAAATGTTCATGCTGTTTGAGCAAATATTCATGGTTTTATAACTGTCAGTCTGACAGACAGACAGCTCAGAGGAACTACACAGAGGAATGTTTGTGCTCCTTGTAGGTGTAGGGTCGAAGTCAAATGTAAGAGAATAAAGGGCGAGAAGGCTGCGCTGTCCTGTTAGTGTGTGAAATTTCAAGCAGTTGTGAAAGTTCATTTTATCTCTCTGGACACAGTAACAGCTGACATTACAACTGCACAAAAAAAAATCACAATTTCATTGACATTGCAATATCAGCATGCACATAAACCACAAAAGTCTGAGCTTATATGGATTTTAAGAAAAATTGAAAAATACTTTCTCGCTCAGCATGAGCACATTTTATCTGCTGGGATGATCGCTGGGTACAATGGACATGTGTTTACACCATTCTGATGCAGTCTGACAAAGCTCAAGCTACTTTCAGCTACTTTGAGATCAGTTTAGTTGTGAAGAAAGGCAATTGTTACATTTATTTTGGATTCAGAAGAAATGTGTTGCAAAGAACAGAGTGTAAAAGAAACTGAGTTGTTTTCCCAATCTTGAAATGCAGGCCTGAGACATTCTTTGCCATGGACTTGCTGGCTTCCACGTCATTCATAACAGCCTTAAGAAGGACTTTATGAATGGAATTACCTGACTTATACCATGGTTGGTTACTTGCAAAACAAATTAAACCATTTTAACAGCTTTTCTCACAATTGGCATTCTTAACATAAGGGTAATATAAAAAACATGTTTTTTGAGTAATGCCATGTGGTTGAGCATTTCTAGAAAACCAAATAATTCAAATTAATTTAAAAAATCAATTCCAATTATTCTTAACAGGTCCAGCACCTCCTTTACCAGCATATTCATTTTTTATGAAAATATTGCAACACTCATGACTGAAAAAACAATTTTAATAAAGCATCATTACAAAAGCCCTGGGAGGACATGCATGCATGACTTTTTTTATTGTGTGAGATTAACAAGTAGGCTTAACTAATTACCTATCATTTTTTTATGAACACAGTCTATAAAGCTCTTTTGAACTGTAATGAACCTCCTGCCACTAGAGGTCGCTGCAGCTTTAGTTAATGACTGCTGCCTTCCTGTCTGAGCTTTCCCACTTAACCGAACGTAAATATGAGAAGCTTAGCGCTTAGCGTGTAGTAGGAGCAGCGCAGTATGACAGTTTTTTAAGTCATAAATGGGAATAAAGTGGTATGTATGCTGTCGAGGGTTGAACTCACTCAAACAAAGTGAAAACAGGCCACATATCAAAGAACGGTATTAATCTGCAAAGAGGAATGAAGGCTGGTGGAGCTAGCTGCTAATGTTAGCCACTCTATACAGAGTATATCAGGCTCACACCACACCTCAACATCGGTCAAACACAAATTAAATGGGTGTTTAGCCAAATACGGAAATGGATGCCTTAATTTCTTTTGAGAAACGGTGTGCAGACATTTCAGAAACATTGGCAAAAGCTGCTGCTGTTCTACTCTAGTGACATTTTACTGTGCTGTAGCTGTGCTTTAGCTTTGCTACTAGCCAGAAAGCTAACAATATTCTGGTAAGATTAAAAAAATTTGCATCAACTATGAAATAAGCTGGGATTTAAGTAAGAAATAAAGCTTTTTATGTACTTATGCTGTTTGGGGTTTGGAATCAGAAACTTTTCTGAAGTCTACAGTGCATTCAGGAAGTACTCAGTTCCACTTCATTTTTTTCTTTAATCTTATAATGTTGCAGCCTGATGCTACAGTAAAGAAATAATAATAATAATAATAATAATAATAATACTAATAATAAAAAATATATTTTCTGTTTTTACTGACAGTACCACGTTATGACATGGTGAAAACATAATTTGGGAAATGTTTGCAAATTTATAAAAACAAAAACAAAAAATATCATGTTGACATGCATATTAAGGCCCTTTGCAACACTTGTAAATGTAGCTCAGGTTCCTCCTACTTCTCTTGATGTTTGCTGAGATGTTTCTCCACCTTGATTGCAGTCCAACTGTGTTAATTTAAATTGATTGGGCATGATTTGCAAAAACCAAGCCATGGGGTCAAAGGATCCTGTATCTGAGCTCAGAGACAGGATTGATGCAAGGCACACTGAAGGTTCCCAAGAGTACATGAAAGTCATAACCAGGACTCTTTGAAGAGCTGGTCCCCCTGCCAAACTGAGGGGGAAGGGCCTTAGTGTGAGAAGCGGCCAAGAACCTGGTGGTCACTCTGACTGAGCTCCAGAGATCCTGTGTGGAGGAGTTCCATCACTGCAGCCCTCCACTGATCTGGGCTTTATGGCAGAGATGTCAGATTGAAGCTTCTCCTCAGTGCAAAACAAATGAAAGCCCACTTGGAGCTTGCAAAAACTCCATGTGAAAGCCAAGTGAGCTTTTATGTCTTTTGCCCTGGAGCTCACCCAGAGTGACCATCAGGTTCTCGACCACATCTCTTACTAAGGTCCTTCTTCTCTTTTTGCTCAGTTTTGCCGGGAAACCAGCACTTGGAAGAGTCCTGGTTGTGCCAAACTTCTTCCATTTGAGAATTATGGAGGCCACTGTGCTCTGTGCACTGTGCTTGTCCTTCTCCAAATTTGTGCCTTGCAACAATCCTGTCTCTGAGCTCTGCAGGAAGTTCCTTTGACCTCATGGCTTGGTTTTTGCTCTGATATTGTCAGTTATAAAGCCTTTTATGGAGCAATTAGTGCCTGTTAGAAGCATGTGTAATCAATTTAATTTCCCACAGGTGAACTCCTTTAAAAGTGTAGACATCTCAGCAAAGATCCAGAGAAATGGCTAAATTCAAAGAGTTGTTGCAAAGGGTCTGAAAACTTATGTCAACGTGATATTTCGGTTTTTAATTTTTCATAAATTTGAAAAAAAATCTAAAGTTCTGTTTTCACTTTGTCTTCATGTGGTAGCAAGTTTATATTAATGAGAATATTTTTTATTTATTTTTTGACTGCAGCATCAGGCTGCAACATAACAAAACTGAAAAATTGAAGGGAGTCTGAATACTGTCTGCATGCACTGTAAAAGGGTGATGCACACTGAAAACACATGATAATAATGCCATAAATAACCATATTTTATAACAGGCTATATGGATTCAGCACAGACATTGCTTGATGCGAGATCAGCTAAGCTGTGTAGAAAAAGTCAATAATGTCTCTGCTTGTTCTCAGTGACAAGTGCAAGACAAAAAAAGCCTGATGCAAAGCTGTTACTGCAAATAGGCAATCTCATCTCATTACCCTCCAATCACAGTGTCCAACGATCCAACAAAGAAGCTAAAAACAGAGTGGCTGCTTTAAATGGAGCACTCTTCCAAAACAAACACAAAGCCGTAATGAGCGATTTGTACAAGGACATAGTGAAATAAAAATACTAAGAGAGTTTGCAGCGGTAAAATAGGAGAAGAGGGTCAAATGGCAAAATACAACTATTTCAAAAGCTGGCAAGCTTTGTCAGCATTAGATTGAGGGCTACTTGAGGTAGAATGCTTGACTATTGAATGTGTAAAGAATATTCAAGTATTTTCTAACTAGACTAACGTGAAATGGGAAGAATTCTGAGAAGCAGAATAACAAGAGGGTTATGAGCTAATTCAAAGGGGAGCAACTAATTCAAACTTTCACTCCCCAACATGGGACTAAAAGTTCCAAAAGTACTGCAGTTATTTGTATCTCCCAAAAGAAATTCTTTGAATTTGTATTCTCTAAGCTCAAGTCGAGTTGGATGTCATTTCGTAATTTTTCAGACTTGACAAAGCTCTCTCCAGAGCCACAAAAGGCATTAAAAAACTATTTTCACAGGCTTCTCGGATCCCTGCACAAATAATAAATGGATTATTTCACTGATTTCTCCAAGTTGCAAGCTAAAATATCTGTAAAAGGCTCCTAACACAGACAAATTTACATACCTACAGTGCTGTGAAAATGTATTTGACCCCTTCCTGATTTATCTTTTTGCATTTGTCATATTTATGAATATTTCAGATCATCATGCTAATTTTAATACAAAAAATATAGTTTTTAAAATGATGATTTCATCCAAACCTACCTGGCCCTGTATGAAAATATAATCATCACCTAAACCTAATAACTGGTTGTGCCACCCTTGGTGACAACAACTGCGAGCAAGCATTTGTGATGACTGGTGATGAGTCTTTCTCATCGCTGTGTAGGAATTTTGGTCCACTCTTCTTTGCAGAATTGTTTTAATTCAGCAACCCTGGAGGGTTTTCCAGCATGAACGCCCTGTTTACTGTCATGCCACAGCATCTAAGTTCAGACTTTGACTAGGCCACTCCAAAACCTTTATATTTTAGTCATTGAGAGGTGGACTTGCTGGTATGCTTCGGGTCGCTGTTCTGCTGCATAACCCAAGTGCACTTGAGCTTGAGATCCCAAACTCATGGCCAGACTTTGTTTTACTGGATTTTTTGGTAAAGAGCAGAATTCATGGTTCCATCAATTACAGAAAGACGTCATGGTCTTGTAGCAGCCCCAGACCACCACCCTGCCACCACCATGTCTGACTGTTGGTATGAGTTTCACTTTATAAGATGCCAAAAAGTTCAACTTTTGTTCGTCAGTCCACAGAATATTTCCCCAAAAGTCTTGGGAATCATCTTTTTTTTTTTGCATACGTTAAATACACCTTTGTGTTCCCTCTTGATCAGCAGTGTTTTTGGCCTTGAAGGTCTCCCATGGGTGCCATTTTTGCCCAGCCTTTCTTATTGTTGAATCATGACGACTGACCTTAGCTGAGTGAAGTGAGGCCTGGGGTCTTAAGATGTTCTAGGTTCTTTTGTGACCTACTGGATGAGTCATCGATGCACTCTTGGAGTCATTTTGGTCACTTGTGGGAATGTTCAGCACTATTCCAAATTTACTCCATTTGTGGGTAATGGCTCTCGCTGTGGTTCTCTGGAGTCCCAAAGCCTTAGAAGTGGTTTTGTAACCCTTTCCAGACTGATAGTGGCGGCTGGCCCCCATGACTCTCCACAGAGCAAGGACAGATCTCAAGTTCATTGAATAATTTTGTATGAATAATCATTTTTTAAACATTTGCTTTAAATATTAATAAATTTATATGAATATAGATAAACTCTATCATGCACTGTATAAAGATGGTTTATTAAGAGATTTAAATGTGTAATGTGCAATAAATCAGTAGATCACTAATGTTTTAAGCGTTTGCCTTTACTTCCTGTTCACTCATTTCCTCCCTAGGGCGCTGGGCTTCTGCGCCCACGGCCTTCCACAGACCTTCGCTATATGTTGCTTGTGTGCATTCGCTCCTCTTCAATACAAAAGATAGGAGCTCTGTGGGTGCAACACGCGTCGCCAAACGCCAACAGGTGGCAGTAGAGGGCTATGCTTCGTAATCTGAAACACGCAGAGGAAGTCATGCACCGTCGCGGTACATCTCTGGCTTTCTGCCAGAAACTGCACTTTCATTGTTTAGCTCATCAGGAGATGCTAGGAAGACAGTTGGCAAAATGCAATAAGAAAATGCAGTCGAGTGATTAAGAATAAGGTCTTTTGAGAGGAGCACACAGGAGGAGAAACTTAGAATTAAAGAGCTTGGACCTGATAGGCTAGATATAAGGATGGAGCAACAAAGCTGTGACTAATCTTAAGAAGTAAGTAAAAAAAATCAATCAATAATAGTTTTGTGGGTTTAAGCATTTTTGCTATATTCAGGTCTGGTAAATATATTTTTTACTCAACTAGTCTCTATTAAAGCAGTGACTACTTGCACTTTATGCCTTTTGTACATTTTTCTCTTTAAAATAAACATTCAATCAGCTCTTTAACATAATTTTGTCACGTATTGAGATGATTTGTGATAATGTGTGATAAGTTAAAACTCTAAGTCGACTGTAATAAGCGTTAACTACTTGTGGCTGCTGATGACCCTTATTATAGCCATCTTATTTTAATATTTGTTCACCAACCACACAAATGCAGATGCAAATATATTAATATAACTTAACTATCAGTGTAGTAACATCTTTTGATGTACCTTACATACATAACATATGAAATTGGGATTTTGTTGTAGCCCCCCTGAAGAAAAAAGCACCAGCCGCTACTGCTGATAGATGTCATTGATGACTTTGTTTCACATCAGTTCTTGAATTTCTTTTAGAAGTACTTCACTTTGTCAGACAGGCTCTACTTAAGAGTTTTCTTGATCCAACAGGTCTGGCAGTAATCAGGCCTGAGTGTGACAAGTGAAACTGTACTCAGCTTTAAAAAAAAAATGGTAATTCAAAAATTGTTTGATGGCAGGACACATTTCAGTGGTAACTAACACATAAAAAATAAGGAATCAGTAAGGAGGCAAATGCTTTTCACCGCATCTCCAATAAGTCTGTAATTTTTTTGCATGCAAGAGCTTGCAGCGTTTAATTTGAAATATGATGCATTACCTGTTACTCAGAGATCAAAGTTATTACCTTTCACCACATGCGATAATATAATGAGACAACTTTGGACAATTACGGCTCTGTATTAACTGACACTGTGCTGCCCTGATGTGTTAAAGCCTCTCCAATAGCACACAAACAAGTTAAAACAAACTGTAAAAATGATCAACAAATAGTGGTTGACACAGGTCAGGCTCGCACAGTCTGACCCGAGGAAAGTACGCTTTGGTTCAAAACATGCTCTCATTAAACAGCGGTGGCTTGCAGTGCAGGTGTTTTCTCCTTTCATTAGTTTGTTTTCGAAGCCAGACAAGTCTGAATGTCATCCTGCATCATTACCCACAGCCAGAGATTAAAAGGATGGAGGAGAGAGAGGCAGACAGGAAGAGAGACAGAGAAACAGAGAGAGAGAGAGAAAGAGAGAGATGAAGATGGACTAACATGGCGCTGCTGGCAGTTGAGCTGGACATAGCGGTGCTCGAGATCACGCCACACTTGGAGCATTTCAGGAGCAGTCGGCTACGCGCCTCCGCTGGGACACTTTAGGACATGTGCACACACAGACAAAGGAAATACACACACCAATGGGGAGGAGAGGAGAGGGAGGAGGTGGGGATGAGAGAGGGGGATGTATATGGAAGATATGAAAACAGGTGAAAGTGCAGGTGTCATATTTGCAAAAGAAAAGAAAAAAGAGAAAAAAGTGGAGACAACAAAGAGAAGGAGGGGAAAAGAAAAAGGGGGAAGGGGGGGGGAGAAAAGAAAGAAAGGCAAATTAAAACCAGATCTTAAAAAGTAGCAGTAATGAATCACAGTCAGATTGATCCAGAGCAAGTAGAAAAGTGAAAGACGGACATTGTAATGTTAAACAGTCATGTGGAATAACAGTGACACAGACATGAAGTACACCCTGAGGGTGTGTGCCGTTGTTGTGTGTGTGTGACTGTGCACAATGAAGCTTCAAAGGGAGAAAAAGACTCCTTTGGTTGTTTACTTACAGGTGACTTCTCAGACGGAGAGAATAGTGTGTGTTTACTGTATATATAGCGCTGCAGAATGATGGGGCCATGCAAGCGCTATGCTACATTAGCGCCCTATCACAGCTCATTGCCTTAGCGCCAGCCACATCCCCACGGCTTCATATGAAAATACATTACGCTAATGACAGCCCATCCTGTTAGCGACATCGCCAGCTATTATAGCTCCCGACGTGCACACGTGCGTGGAACACGTACTTCTGAGAATCTGCCATGAAAAGTGCTCAATAATCGGATAAAACCAGACAGACTTTTCCCAGAATGAAGAAAGGTACATCTGATTTTGAGTGAATGAGTGTGCGTGGGTGTGTTTGCACACATCCAATGGTTTTAATCTCGGTTGAGTCACCGGGAAACAAAGCTAATCAACCCCCTGGAGAGCCAGTCTGAGCTGTTAACCCTTGCAGCGATACACAAATTATCAATTTCAATTTGTGCAAGAATCAGACATCGGAAGAAATGTAATGAAAGAGGGAGGTAAATAAAAATAAAAAGAGAAAACAATGAAATCAATAGGTATGGAAATGAAAGCATGGATTTTCTGCAAGAGCCAGGGAAAAACTCGGCTCTTCGGATTAGTGAAGATGATGAACAACCAGCATGAAATAGAGGTAATGTTGTACTTGGGTGCATATGCATGCATGTCTGATATGTATGCATACATCATGTGTGCGCATGGTTGAGAGGAGAAAACAGAAAAAAAATCGATACTGCATTAGGTTTTATCCACCTAATCCTGGTGTTTATATTATGTAATGAGGTTTCCATCTGCCATTGATTCCAGATCCAATGCATTCATTTGCACAGCAGACAAATCAACTTGGAAGCTGAGTATTTGTGGAATTGGTTGTGAATTTCTGGAGGATTTCACAGAGAAACACAACATAACAGATGTCTTGTCATTTTGTCGCCAAAATTGGGTTGTATTCTTCAATTGGGGCGCAGGTGTACACAAAGGTGTTTGCTCAGAGAAACAATTTCAGTTAGTCGCCATGAAATTGTCGTCTCCCCGAGATTGTGCCTGACAGACGGTGAAATTTATCTAATGCAGCAAATTTGTAGTCATTTCCCACCAAAGGTTGTGGAGATGGATGAATGTGTGTGGTGGGATTGTGTGTTTGAGTTGCACAGAGTTTAAGAAGCTAACTTACCCCGCTCGCTGCTTTTTCGACTTGTCTGAGATGCCGTCGCGAGACATGAGCTTGTTAAACACCACGATTCCAATGAGCATATTCACCTGAAAGGGAAAGAAGAGCTTGATCAGGGTTTGGATGCCAGAAGGGAATTCACTTCTTACGTTCTATAAAAGCTTTTCAATATGTTTCAGTAGATGGAAGATGACTTTTTAATTGTCCCAAAGACTCGAGACTGAAAGTTAAGTGACAGACTTTTAGCTGTCTGAGATCCCAGGCTGACGAGCTCCTATTCAGCAGAAGCTTTAAACTCATCTCAGACATATTTTACTGAAGGCGTGTATTGATTCTCTAGTTCAGAAATGTTACTTACAGTTTTTGAAGCACTTTTTACAAAAGTATTTCAACTTTTGAACAACTTTGTGCTTTAATCCAGGGCTGTGCTTCGACTTCAGAAGCACATTCAAATTTTTCAATAAATGAACTTAAATTGAGACATTCTGACAACAAACAATAACATTGGGTGTATAAAAGGGGTTTCACTTTAGGATCTTGGGTCAGATCTGACTACACTCAGGCCTGCCCTCAGAATTGGCTGGGCCCCTGAAAAAACCCAGTAAATGCCCCCCCAGGTGTGATTACCTGACAGTATCAATGCATGGTGTTGGATCAGTAGCAATGGTGCTAGCATCCTGGCTAACATTTACTTCATTTTGGGGCTGAAAAGTGTGTCAAGCTATTACTACTTTCTATTAAATTAATTTGAATAATCCATTCATGCCACTTTTTAACCTCTTTTCCTCACTGTTTTCTCCTATGTTCCCACATTTCCTTTCACATTAAATCCTTTTTATTTCCACTTGTATCTAGTGTTTGCTGCTTTTAAGCCTTATCACAACTTAGGTTGCCCATTTTAGCCACCTTTTAACTGCTTTTCACCATTTTAACCACCAATTTTTGCCACATCAAGCCAATTTTTGGACATTTTAAAACAAATTTCTGCCACTTTTTAACTGCTTTCCACAATTTCTTGCCCATTTTTACCACTTCAAACCCATTTTCCTTTCTATTTATTTTCAACCCATTTTTGCCACTTGTTTTGAATTACCACTTTCACCTTTTAACTGCCCATTTTTGCCACTTTTCAACAGCTTTTCACCATATACTGACGATTTTGCACTTTTAGCCAATGTTTGCCATATTATACTCGCATTAGCTACTTTAGCCACTTTTGCAACTTCTAACCCCTTTTATTGCCACTTTTTAACCATTTTCACCATTTACATCCGTAATTTTTTTCCACTTTCAACCCATTTTTGCCACCTCTTTACCACTTGTCACCATTTTAAACATCCACTTTATGCCAAATTTTGCAACTTTAGATCCTTTTTTGCCACTATTTCACCATGTTTTACCACTTAGTTTTGCCAGTTTTGCAACTTTTAACCTGTTTGCCAATTTTCTTATTACTATGCAATTATTTAGTTATTTTACCCTTAAGGTTATTTCAATCCCTTCTACTTTATTCATTGGTATCCTGGCATTTATGCACATCATGACTTAGACATAAAGTCTTTTACTTATTACTTTCCAAATGGTTTAATTCAGTGTGCCCTTGCACATTGTTAATAGTTCAAATATAAAGGTAATTCTCTTTTAAGAAATTGGGTTTAAATTTTGAAAATGCTAGATTTTCCTTCAGCATTACTGAATAAAATTCATTGTTTTTTGCTTTGATAGAAGTGGTTGGTAGTCAGGTCAAATATATAAAATTAATAATAATAATAATAATAATAAATAATCATCATCACCATAAGAAGAAATGTAGTAGTTGGAGTCAGGTGGGTCCATGGATGGTACTAGAAACTATTAAGCTGCTCTGAAACTGCACGTTGAGAACTTTGCTGAGCTCCATGGAAATCATCACCTTTCCTTTTTTCCCTCTGGGACACCCCAAAAAACTGAATGCATCTTGTATACTAGTGCAACTTGCATCCTGGATTTTGTGATGATTCCTTGGAGACTTAGAAGCAAGATATTGTTTTGTTTTTTAGTCTTCTGTTTAAATAAAGCATTTCACTTCCTTGTAAACTGTGACACTCTCCTTTATTGCTGCACGCTAACAAAATGTTTTCAAAGGAATGAAGCAGTTAGTGAAGTTAGTTTTGATTTGGCTTTATGGTCGTGCTTGTACTGACGGATCAAATTAGCTGTGTCAAACATGCTTAAAAAACAATCACTGTCTCATTTACCATTGTGGGCTGTTAACGTCCAATTATAGCCCTGCAGGTGCACAACTTTGACATTATAGCCTAAAAAAATCAAAGCATTGTTATGCCATGCCATTTAATTCTTGTGTGTATCGTTGATTTTGCTGAGATTTAAATAAATGTTTTCTGTTTGATGGATTAGTCCTCTCAGCAGAGCTCCCTGGAACAGTAGGGGCTTTTATTAGATGTACTTAAGAGAAAAGGGGGTATAAAAAGACTTTTTGCAACTCATCCCGGCTTCTCTTACTAATGATGAGTCCATAGTTAAGCCTGCCAAACATCTGGCCATAGTGACCCAGTGATCAAGATTCTAATAGACGCTGACGCACACGCAGATCTGAGCCAAGCTTTGCCACAAGCGAGCCTTTGCCTTGAAATCCTGCCCGTTTTGGAGATTTTCCATACTGGCGGCATGTTACTTCTAATCCTTCCAGTGTTCACTCATACTCTTTCACCCTGTATGGCTTTCTCTGTGTTTGGTTATTCATCTGCAGATGTCAGCGCTGAGGTGAACTGCAGAAAAAAATGACATTCATTCATACATATACTATGTGTTCAATGCATTTCTTTTCTAACAAGGTCCTTAAGTGAATGCCTGCCTGGATTTTTCCCTTCATCTATCACCATGAGCAGCATCTGGCTTGGCAGGAGAATTTTATAGATTCTATACACACTGGACAGAAATCCTGAAGGAAAGATATTTAAAGTCTAGCTTTCATGTGGTCAGTTGAATTCCCAGTTTTTGCAGAAGCTGGATTTATTCTTGAAGCCTATTGCTTTGCTACATCGAGAGTACGTCTGGCAGCTTTTGCAAATTGCTAAAAACTCCTTCCCTCTGATCTCCTTCCCTCTCATGTGTTCACTGCGGCCGCTGAAAAGTACTTCGGATGTGCCGGATTGTGAGAGACTTATTGTCATGCTAGTCATGTCTGGCCCCGGCTCTGTTAGTCAGCATCATCCTGCTCTGCTATTTGCCCAAGGCCAGGTTCATTAATTAGAGAAGATTCCTGTGGGAAGGTCTGCGTTTCTCTGTCCCGGCGTCCCACTCTCATTACAGCTGTTTGTTAGAGTTGGGGCCCCTGCAACAACACCAGGGGGCCAGGGACCATTACAGCAGCTGGAGTGTGGATTGTGCATCGACATTGTGGCGGTAGCAGTGGTACAAAGTTGGAGAAGTTCCAAGACACGAGGCAAAAACAAACAAAAAATGGAAACAGCTATCCAGTGATTTTTAATATAATGGCCGTGACCTTTAGACCCGTATATTCTGTATGGAGACAAAAGTATCACAACTTTCTTTTAAAGCTTCTGGAAGTTTTGCAAGAGTAAACATTTTTGATACAAAAGTGTATTGTCTTATTCAGCTTTCTGAAGCCTGCGAGCAACAGATATTCAGCGCTGTCAAACAAACTGGTTGAAAATGGCTAGTTTTGCTATTCAGACCGATCCTTGTGACTGTGTATTGATTGATATCTGCCTGGCCTCAGAATGTAGCACCACAAGAGTTCACAAAAAGCCTCAACATGTGTGACTGTCAGCTATTGGCCTTTCACATAATGCAAATGCTCTGCACACACAATGAAACAGATATCTTGTCAAGGTAAAGTTTTAGAATCAGTCAGACAGAACTCAAGGTGCTTTACACAGTAAAAAACAGCATTTAAAATAGATAAAAAGGCATTATTGCAGAGGACAATCCGTGATTTTACTACCTTTACACCATCTAATGCAAACAACACTCCTGCTGAGGCAGGCATAGTATGTGGTCAGTTGCACTGATTTGTTTGTCTAGTGCTGTAAACCTTGTCAGTTATTTCCAAGTAAGATCTTATTAGGCCTTGAAGGATTTTGTTGGACTAATTTCTAATTAGCTCAACAAATGTTTATTTTTTTTTCAAGGAAAATGGTTGGGAAACACTGCACTAGATGACTTTTAACTCACTGAGTGCCAGCCCTTTTATAAAATGGAAAGTGGCTTGTGCCAGCGTTTTTGGCCATTTTGAGTCATCTTTCAAGATCCAAAACACCAAATAGCTCAAATGAAAGAAGAAACTCTCTTTTTCATCATGGAAAAAAACATTTGTTTATAGTTTGTTCCATTCTTGATTTATCTGAAGATGAATAGAGGCTAGTTTCACCAAAAAGACCACTTTTTTTCTAGAAAGCTGAGAAAAATGCATTTTTGTGAAAGAGAGTCTGTCAAGCAGAACAGTGATTTGAATGTTATAATTTTTCCTTCAATAACATAAAAGACATCTGAAAATTGTATCACAAATGTTATTTTATTGTAAAATAAATAACAATGCTTCCAGTCACTGTCATGCCATTCACACTCTGGAACTGGACGGCCTCCTGGGACCCCCCATACGACCACGTCCTCTCCTGCTTGTCGCTGTATGCATCCAGCTGGCGAGAGGCTGCCTTATTTCTCCGACGCACAGGGAGAACCTTGCGGCATTCTTTAGCCTCTTGTTTGGCATAGACGGATGAATAAAAGCGCCGATCCCTGGACTCGCTGTCGTTAAGTTCAGTGTTGGTTTCAGTGAGTAAGCGATTTCTCAGGCAAAAGTTGAACGTTTCTTCCAGCGTCTAAGTTAGAACTTTTAGCTTAGGTTACCTCTGTAACGATCGCTCTGCTCTTTGACCCCAGGGTCTCCACCTCTGATGTTTGATCTACCGTCACTTCCGACTGTAGTGTTCCGACTACGTATCCCAGAAGCCCTAAAATTACTCACAGGGAGCGTGAGAGCGCCCCCTTGTGCCAGTCGTCAAAAAAACACTTTGACGTATATATACGTCTATGGCGCTCAAGCGTTGGTTTTTAAATGGCGTATATATACGTCAATGGCACTCAATGAGTTAAGTCTGAATTTGGACCTGATTTGCCACTTACACAGGGGTGTCAAACTCAAGGCCCAGAGGCCAAATCCAGCCCATGGAACACTTAAATCCAGCAACATCATATGATATTTCTGTTATTACTGGCCCATCAACATGCAGATTTCCTCAAGTATAAAAATGTCAAAGTATCCTTGATGATTTAAGATATCTGTGTTAAATCATAATTTCTGAAAGATGGAGTAAAAATAATTCGTAAAAAAAAAAGGAATGAGGGAAAAGAAATTGATTTGTGTTTTAATTTCATGTTTTCATTTTTTTCATCTTACAGTAAGGACTCAAACTTGGGATTTTGGTTTTTTATTTTGTACTTTGAGCATTTTAACTCATAATTTTGACTTCTTATAAAGTATTTTGAGCTTTATGATTCATATTTTTTTCATAATTCACAAAAGTCATGTTTTGACATTTTTAACTAATGATGTTGTATTTTATCACATATTTTCGACTCCTTACTTTGACTCCATAATCCCACAGTTTGACCTTTTAGACTCACAATTAAAAAATATGAATCATATTTTTACTTTTAATTTCATGATTACAAATTTATTTGTAGATTTATTTGCTTTCTAATATATTTGCCTTTAAAAACATAATTTTTCAATTTCATGTTTTGACCTTTTTGAAGTAAGAAATTTACTTTTCTCAGGTTATGAGACTTCAACCTCAAATTAATTCATCATCGGTGCAAAGTTTTTTTATGTACTGTATATATTTTATTAGTGGTGAAATGAGGTTGACAGTTTATGGTTAAAACAGTGACCCTGTTAGGCCCTCTGGTTAGACATGAATCCAGAATTCAGCCCCTGCTGTGATTGAGTTTGACACCCCTGCACTAACAGTTAAGCATCTAAGGTCTGATTTTGAGGCCTGTCCCAACTGATTATTTGTTCAAATAATCCTCAAATGTTCTGCTTAAATACTGTATGTTTATTTTATCTGCCTCTGAATGAGTTAACCTTTCGAAGCAAATGGATTTGCCAGACTCCAGGCTGTCTGTCATCAGGCAAATCCATCTTGCAAACCTCCAATCTACGTTTGTGCCAAACCAAAAACTGTTCGGACCAATCAGCATCAATTGAGGAGAATGAGACGGTAGCTACAGGAGGGGTTTAGTGGAACTCAGTGCTGATGCAATGGCTGCCACCAGTGCACTGATTAGCTTGAATCTAAGTAAAGTATAGTGACAGTTAGATCCAGGTGGGGTAGTAGGCAATGGCTGCATGTAGCCTGGGTGGCCTTTTAATCAGAACTGGACCACATTTCTTTATTAAAACAAGAACAAAGAGCCACTCTGAAAGCTTGTCACTCCTCTTTCTGCCTATTTTGGCATGAGTTTGGGATTGTTATGGGTGAGGTTTGCCGGTGTATACAATGGCTTTTGCAGTGGAAGCTATTAGCTCAGTTGTGGCTTTAGTATAGCTGCAGTTTAATCGGAACTGGACCATAATTGAGCTTACCTTGCTTACTTTTGTCGTGATGTAGGCAAGCAGCAAAAGAGGCTGGTACAAAAACGGCGGAATAGATTAGCGCCAGTTTTATCAAAACTTGACGTCATATCTTCATTAAAAGAAGATCAAAGAACAGCATTGAGTTGTTTTCTATTGTTTTCACAAAAGTCATGTACTGACAGGTCTACAGTCGCCATAGTTCACGTTATTCAGTTCACTATGGCGTTTACTCCTCTGTAGCGGCGCACCTTGGTTTGGGACTATGTCATGTGTTTTGTTGCTCTGATTGGATCGTAAAGATGTGACAGACAGAACGTTCATCCAATCACCCTCCAAGGCTCTGCCCTTTCCCAAATGCCGTCTATGGAAGGTTTACCTTGCGTGTCAGGTTACAACTGACCATAGAGCCACAGTGGAGGTTTGACTTGGCAGAGATGTTCTCGTGTGTCTCCTGACTGGCTTCAGCATGAGTTTCATTCACCAAGAGGCTCTGCTGTTCAGAAACTTTGGCAGCATTAGCCTGTCTGCTCAGGTTACTACTGGAGAAGTGCATGCATGCAACCTCATTTGTCTTGTTGATGTGATTAGCCCATAATAAATTTAAAAGACAGAGAATTTGCCCAATCACGTTCTGAAAATTTTTAAAAAGTTCTGCCCTTACCAAACGTTTTGCATGGGAGGTTTCCCAGATGGATGTAAATAGTCCATCCGACGTGTCAGGTAATGAACGAGTAGGAACCTCATAGGAATACCTCTAAAGCCAGTGAGAGCAAGCAAACCAGGAAGCGCAATCAACCTAAAGCTTTACAGCTCACAAACATGGCAGCAAACATAAACACAACTTTACTATGTTTCCAGCCAGGATTTCACCCGAGACTTTATTCTATTTTTTGTCAGGTTTTCTGCTGCAAAAAAGACAACATGTGCGGACAGCCAGCTGATGACGTAGATTGTTCTCCATACTCTTCTAAATACCATTGGGAAGCAGATGGATTTGCTGTTTCCCTTCTAAACAGTTTGGGCCTGGTTAGAAAGTGACAGGACCAATCAGCGGTCGAGGGGCAGTGCTTTCAAGCGCGGCGGAGTCATGATGTAAGCAAGCAGCAACAAGAGGCCGGTGCAACTATGACCGAGAACATTAGTGTGGATGCTGCTATAGCATCAGTTTTATCAGTACTTGATGAAATTTCTTCGTTAAAAGAAGAACAAAGAACAGCAGTGAGTTGTTTTCTGTTCAAAATTGACAAAAGTCGTGTACTGACATGTCTACAGTCGCCATGGTTTGCTTCATGCTGTTCTGTATGGAGTTTACTCCTTCAGTAGGAGTGCTACTCAGGAGCGGCTACGTCACATGTTTTGTTGCTCTGATTGGCCAATAAAAATGTGACAGACGTTCATCAGATCGTTCGACCACAGGCTCTGCCCTTTCCAACTCGCTATCTATGGAAGGTTTTCCAGATGGATGTGTGAAACAATCCATCTGACATGCCAGGTCACTTCTTAAATGAGTTTTTGTAAGATCTCGTGTCTGTGGAATCTGTACTGTAAAGTTGTTGCTTTAAACGGCAGGTTTGTGGTCTTGCAGTCTCAACAAATTCCCTCGTGAATTAAGATGTTAAAAATAGGTCAGAACTGTTCTTATATCTCATCTTTTTAAAAGAGTTTGAGATTGAAAAATCCTCTTAGCCTTATTATGTCCTATATCAACATTAGATTTTGTGAGAGAAAGCGACAACCTAGATCTTTTTCTAATGCCTTAACATTTAAATAACAGCAGCATTTGAGGACACCACATCATCATAATCATGAATATTCAGCTCTGAAGAATGCCTGCTACCTGGAGTCACTAAATGAAATGAGTCACCACTTTCTTGTCAGAAATGTACTTTAAAAACATTCATTACATCCTGAACACCTGCAATGCTGTCACACTTCTTCCCTGACATGAACCGTCCATGAAGTGTGAAAAACAAGAAAAGGAACGCCTTATGCATGAGGAAACTCACAAACACACCAACGGGAGCGACAACAGCGGAGGTAGCTCCAGCAATTACCAAACTCAAGTTTAGAAGCACATTCAGGGTTATTGGACTCAAATATGGAAGGATCCATGCCGGAATTAATTTAGGAGAAATTAGCTAATCCTGGAACACAACAACAGATGATTAAATCGCCACTGAGATGCAATCAATACAGCCTGTTTTGCAGCCGAACAATCAGAAGTACACTGAGTTTGTGTGATTTACAAGAGTAACTTAACATTTCTTTGTGTCAGAAATGGTGCTTATTATTATGTGTAGCTCACTTTAGATTCAAAATGTAAAATGCATGTGTTATAGTTTTTATTTTGCCCTAAATTGACTGTAAGTACACATAAGAGTGAGGCAGGCTTGTGCACTGCCAGGGAGCTCCTGTCTAATGGATGTCTTTCTGGCCTGACATTTTAAACTCACCGATCAAAGTGCTCATGTCATCATTTTGTCCTGGACACCCCGGGGTGAGGGGAAAAAGCTGTAGCTGCTTTTAAAGCTCTTGGCTTGGAGGCTAACTTAGCAAAATATTTGAAAAATTATGCAATGCGACCGGCGAGGGAGCGAGCTGTGTTTGGACTGACTCACCAACACGATGACAGCAGCAGGTCCAACGAAGGCATAAAGCAGCCCGCCCTCCAAGGATAACCAGCAACTAGAGCACAAAAAGAAAAAGCATTTGAAGCACAAAATACAGCAAAGTCGCATAATTACTTCAGTAGAAAACATCACTTTAACAAATTCAGGTCACTTTTCCCTTGCTGCCAGTGCCAAGTACTTAACCACAACAAATACACAACCAATTACAGGGATCACATTAACTTGAATTCTCTAAGTGAGAGATAGAGCAGCCATGTCTTTGGCTGGGTAAGCGTCTGTTTCTGCAAATATTGCCCTCAGTGCTGAGCACATTTGTTATGTACATTTCCTAAAACATGCCCTCAAATTGTAAATGGTCTTGTGAAATTTAATAGTGGAAGCTATTGAGAGTTAATGAGTTTAAATGTGTCCTCCAGTGATGTCATCAGAGCGCTACCGAATCCCCTCTGTTGTCTTAATTGCAGCTCAATAAAAAGGAAGATGAAAACACACATCCCAAAAGCTAATCTACAGCCTGTGTATTAATGGGATGTTAAATACAGTGAGAGGGAATTCATTGGTAAACATTGTTAAAGTATTTTCATTGAATCAATTATGCTTTTAACTGGGTACTACGACCCTACAGTTACTGTACTCGTATTTTCTTAAATGTTTAAGGGGTCATTGCTTGAATGTGATGCAGCAAAAATCCTAAAAACGCATGGCTCATGACATCATAAGAACTCGCTGCCATCGCTCACTCCTTAACTGATAAAAAATCTTGCATCAGAGCATTTAAAGTAGCTTACATAGCTTAGTTTTATCTGAAATGTCCTGCAAATCTAATCAGCTTACAACTAAAGGAAACTGAATTTACAGCAGTTCTTTCAAATATGAGCTTGTGCTCTTGTGCTTTTGTCCTTCTGCTGTATGCTGTGTATTATAGGCGGCAGTTTGAAGTGGCTTAGTTGGTGTAATCATACTTAAGCACCATTTAAACAGAAAAGTGGAGACAATTAAAGGGTTCTTATTTACACTATCTTGCCAGCTTTAGCACAAAATGTTCAAGGGGGAACAGATTAGCTGACTTTTAAACTGTTGCTCTTAAAGACACTTAATGATGCTTTTTCCACTTGAAATGTGTTGCTTTTTCAGAGTATTTACAGAAAATCTGACATCAGCTTTAGTACTTATTCAACAACCTCAATATGTTTCAAGACCACATTGCATCTTCAATTTCTAACCATGTGAGGCAGTTAAGTCGGCTGTTTTCTGCAGAGTATAAGATAAAATTGTGACAAAATAGACAAGAAAATGCAGACAATTTTTATTTCTGTAGCGTAAATAAAGCTCCCTTCCAGATTCTAGTAGTGCTAACATAAACAGTCTCGGTGCTCATATTACACTAGACAAAAGATTCTGACAAGCTGCATTTTATTTGAAAACTCCTGTAAAATATTTACAGTTATTTAATCTATACATACAATTAATGAATCCATTCACTGCAACTTGAATTCTGTAAGAAAGCTCAATGTGGCAAAGCTGCATGCTGTAGAGTGATCACTGTCTGGATTCCTTTGCTCATGTTTCTGGTGGATTATCATTGTTTCTGATGTTGAATACTTCTACTTGTAAAGCAGATGGATACACCCGTTTCTGTGTTTTTCACTGGCGAATCCATCTTGCAAAGCTCCCGTCTGAACAGTTTGGGCCCAGTTAGAAAGCGACAGGACCAATCAGTGATGAGGGGCAGTGCTTTCAGGAGTGGTCGTGACGTAAGCAAGCAGCAACAAGAGGCCGGTGCAATTATGGCAGAAGAGCTTAGCGTGGATGCTGCTTAAGTGCACGTTTTATCAGAACTTGACGACATTTCTTCGTTAAAAAAACAAAGAACAGCAGTGAGTTTTCTTTTCAAAACTGACAAAAGTCGACATGTCTCGGTAGCTGCGCACGCGCACCTCAGTCATGGCTACGTCATGTGTTTTGTTGCTCTGATTGGCCCATAAAGATGTGACATACTGAACATTCATCCAATCACATTCTGAGTTTTTTTTCAAAGCCTCTTCCCTTTCCCAAACGCTTGGTATTGAAGGTTTCCCAGATGGATGTGTGAAACAAATCCATCTGGCGTGTCAGGTTAGAATACTTCTGCATCATGGGTGAGCGTATCCACTGAGTTGGCCACCACCTGCCTGTGTCAGGGGATGGGCTATAGCAGTGATCATCAACTGGAGGCCCACATCATCCCCCCATGGCTGCCCATGCGGCCCCCAGAGGAAAAATAAATTCAGAAAATTTGAGAAGGAAACAATATGGCATTCTATAGTTACACTTTGTTTTCCTTAAAGATTAAATAAAACCTACAACTTATCAACTTTTCAAACAAGAGGCAAATAGGTATTGTATTTCTGTAATTCGGCATGGTGAAAAAAAGAAACCAAAAAAAAAAAAAAAAAAAGTGTTGTTCCAGTCTTGATTAAAACTGCATTTTTTAAGTCTCTATGAGGATGCAATTTTCACAAAATATCTGTTTCCTACATGTGTATTCCACCAATCATGACATAGCTTATTAGCATCAAACTCAGTGAGAGACATCAAGAAGGCTCCAGAAATATGTAGCTAGAAAATCTTAATCGACCCCTTGTGGCTGGCTTCAGTGTAGCTGATAAGTACGTAAGAGGTGATAAGTATAATACCTCACTGTTAAAAACTTTGTTCCATTAAAAAAATAATAAGAATATGTTAATATTGCTTTTATTTTAGTTTATTTCAATGTTTCCCCCCCACAGTTTCTGTCAAGAAAAAGCTGGCTCTTGAATGGAGTTGATGATCTATGGTAAAGAGGGGTAGGCTGAACTTCAACTCAGAGCATATTGCAGCTCTGGATGTGTCTCTTTGCTTCATCTTTGCCATTAGACACCTGATTTTGCTACAGGTGTTCAAAGCAAGGTGTAAATTTGTATTAATTGTGAACAATGCACTGCACCATGTCAATTAAACTTATAAGAACCTCAAAGCCCCACCCAATGTAGAAGGATTTAACACAATGTTATGTTAAAAGTGCACTTTAATGGGGAAAAAATCCACACTGTGACTGTTAAAAATTAAGACTCAGAATCTGTGGGAATCATCTCCTCAGAAAAGTTGTGCTGGTTGGACTGATGGAATCCTCACTATAGGCAGTGAGGTTGAGCAGATTAGGAAGCATCAACAACTGAATGTCGCATACTTTCACAGAATTACAGGCTGCATTGGTTACTATCTGACATCCATTATGTTGAAAGATAACCATGAAAGCAGCGTACAAAAACTAACACAGTGCACTTAATTACTTTATTCTGGACAACTGTATGGCTGTGGTATTTATTTTAGTTGAATTCAAGGCTGGAAATTGCAGCAACATCACTTCTGGGCAGCATGAAGCAACATTATTTTTTCTTCCTGTACTCCATAGTGCTTTCACACATCCTTAAATTTTTAAGATGAGCTAATAATGTGAACTCAAACTGCTCAATTTGTCCACATTAAGTTGGACTGAGCCCAAATGTAAGAACACAGCAGGAAATCTTCTGGAAAATTGATCATGAGTGAGCGAGAGAGAGTGATAACTTTATATCCTTTAATCCGCATTCTACTGATGCAATCTCTGTGCACGCAATGAAACCCTTCATTATGTTTTCTGTTTGTGTTTGATTGATGTAAAAGCAAAAACTCTCAACATAGAAAGCAACACCATTGCTCAGAAGCCCACCATTTCTTTTTTGTTTGTTTTTGTCATGCCCTGCCCTTTAAGATCCCCTCCCCCTTGTACAGAGATGGTATCTTGCTGTATGATGAAAATGTTGACAGTTACCTTGAGAGGAATCAGAGCTGCCTGGCTAAAGTTTCATTGAGACTTGGGAATGCATATGTGAAAACAGCCTTAAAAATATCTGGAATAAACTTAAAAATGTCTTTTATTTAGACGCCCTAGAGAGGGTCTGCACTGTGCATAGTACATGTTAAAACAGAAGCAACAGACTTTTGATACTAAAAGCCCTGATTAATACAACCAAACACCTTTCTATGTTTTAATTCTTTTAGACCTTAGTGCAGCTTTGGATATCACTGATCATACCATTTGTAATTAAACATCTTAAACACTGGGTGGGTATCAAGGCCACTACACTTGGCTGGTTTTATTATTTTCCTTAACTAAAAGCTTTGCAGTCCCCATAGGTAATCACTCTTCCTTTACCTCTACTTTTATCTGTGGTGTACCAACTGTTCAGCTTTAGATTCAGCTTTATTCTCAATCAACATGATAACACTTGGCTAAAGTACCATAATGTTTATCTTCACTACTATGCATATGACACACAGATATAATAGTCATCATAGGTAATCCCTGTTCTTTGACCTCTTCTATTACCTGTGGTGGACCACAGGGTTTGGTTTTAGATCCAATTTAATTTGTCTTCTCTTTAACTTGGCTAAAGTGCCAAGATTTCACTCTTCGCTGCTATGCAGATGACACACAGATATTGCTGTGTAGGCAAACACTCTTCCTCTACCTCTTCTATAACCTGTGGTAGACCACAGGGTTTAGTTTTAGGTCCCTTTTGTTTCCATCTTCATGATGCCACTCTGCTAAAGTGCCATAATTTAATTCTGCGCTGCTATGCAGATGACACACATATATATTAGTCATCATAGGTATTCACTTTTCTTGACCTCTTCTATTACCTGTGATGGACCACAGGTTCCGGTTTTAGGTCCAATTTAATTTGTCTTTTTTTTTACTTGGCCGAAGTGCCATGATTTCTCTCACTGCTATGCAGATGACACACAGACATATTGGTCATCATAGGTATTTACATATCTCATACCTCTTCTATTAGTTTGGTGTACCACAGGTTTTGGCTTTAAGTCCAATTTTATTTGCAGTCTTTATGTTTGGCTAAAGTACCATAATGTTATCTTCACTACTATGCAGATGACACACAGATATAATAGTCATCATAGGTAATCCCTGTTCTTTGACCTCTTCTATTACCTGTGGTGGACCACAGGGTTTGGTTTTAGATCCAATTTAATTTGTCTTCTCTTTAACTTGGCTAAAGTGCCAAGATTTCACTCTTCGCTGCTATGCAGATGACACACAGATATTGCTGTGTAGGCAAACACTCTTCCTCTACCTCTTCTATAACCTGTGGTAGACCACAGGGTTTAGTTTTAGGTCCCTTTTGTTTCCATCTTCATGATGCCACTCTGCTAAAGTGCCATAATTTAATTCTGCGCTGCTATGCAGATGACACACATATATATTAGTCATCATAGGTATTCACTTTTCTTGACCTCTTCTATTACCTGTGATGGACCACAGGTTCCGGTTTTAGGTCCAATTTAATTTGTCTTTTTTTTTACTTGGCCGAAGTGCCATGATTTCTCTCACTGCTATGCAGATGACACACAGACATATTGGTCATCATAGGTATTTACATATCTCATACCTCTTCTATTAGTTTGGTGTACCACAGGTTTTGGCTTTAAGTCCAATTTTATTTGCAGTCTTTATGTTTGGCTAAAGTACCATAATGTTATCTTCACTACTATGCAGATGACACACAGATATAATAGTCATCATAGGTAATCCCTGTTCTTTGACCTCTTCTATTACCTGTGGTGGACCACAGGGTTTGGTTTTAGATCCAATTTAATTTGTCTTCTCTTTAACTTGGCTAAAGTGCCAAGATTTCACTCTTCGCTGCTATGCAGATGACACACAGATATTGCTGTGTAGGCAAACACTCTTCCTCTACCTCTTCTATAACCTGTGGTAGACCACAGGGTTTAGTTTTAGGTCCCTTTTGTTTCCATCTTCATGATGCCACTCTGCTAAAGTGCCATAATTTAATTCTGCGCTGCTATGCAGATGACACACATATATATTAGTCATCATAGGTATTCACTTTTCTTGACCTCTTCTATTACCTGTGATGGACCACAGGTTCCGGTTTTAGGTCCAATTTAATTTGTCTTTTTTTTTACTTGGCCGAAGTGCCATGATTTCTCTCATCACTGCTATGCAGATGACACACAGACATATTGGTCATCATAGGTATTTACATATCTCATACCTCTTCTATTAGTTTGGTGTACCACAGGTTTTGGCTTTAAGTCCAATTTTATTTGCAGTCTTTATGTTTGGCTAAAGTACCATAATGTTTCTCTTTGCTGCTATACAAATGACGCACAGATATAATAGTCATCATAGGTATTTACTGTATTTTCCAGACTATAAGTCACACTTTTTTTCATAGTTTGGCTGGTCCTGCGACTCATAGTCAGGTGCGACTTATATATCAAAATATATATAATTTAAAATGTTTTTAAATTCATACTGACTGACATGAACCAAGGAGTAAACATTACCGTCTACAGTTGCGAGAGGGCGCTCTAGGCTTGTGACATATGCTTCTCCTGTACCACTGAAAAATTTACTGAAACGTTAATTTAAAGATTACAGAGAAAGACTGAACACAAACAAAATGCCCCCAAAAATAGAATCCTATTCTGCAGATTACAAACTGCAGGTAGTAAAATATGCAGCCGAAAACGGTAATCGAGCAGCAGAAAGAAAGTTTGGAATGAGTGAGAAACTTGTGAGGGACTGGCGAAAAGCAGAGGTTACTCTTAACTGCAATGAAGAAAACAAAGAAAGCTAATCGCGGGCTTAAAGCAAGATGGCCAGAGCTGGAGGAACAAGTCCACAGATGGGTGCTTGAACAACGTGCTGCCGGGAGAGGCTTGCCAGTGGTGCAGTTAGGTCTCCAGGCCCTGGTAGTTGCCAAGGAGACGAATATAAATGACTTTGCAGGCGGGCCTTCTTGGTGTTACCGCTTCATTCAACACAACCGCCTTTCTATCAAAGTACGGACAACAATGTGTCAGAAACACATAAAATTAATACAACTTATAGTCCAGTGTGACTTATTCATGTTTTTTCCACTTCATGATGCATTTTTTGACTGATGCGACTGATACTCTGAAGCGACTTATACTCCAGAAAATACGGTACTTTTCATTGACCTCTTCTATTACCTGTGATGTACCACAGGTTTCGGTTTTAGGTCCGATTTAATGTGTCTTTTCTTTTGCTTGGCTAAAGTGCCAAGATTTCACTCTGCACTGCTATGCAGATGACACAAAGATATTGTAGTCATTGTAGGTAATCACACTTTCTCTACCTCTACTGTTACCTGTGGGGTACCACAGGGTTCGGTTTTAGGTCATTTTTTTTTTTTTTTTTTACATCTTCATGATTCCACTTGGCTAAAGTACCATCATGTCTCTCTTCACTGCTATGCAGATGACACACAGATCAGTGATCTGTGAACAGATCAGTCATCTTGGGTATTCCCTTTTCTTATACAGTGTTTGGCTTTAAGTCCAATTTTATTTGCCATCTTCATGTTTGGCTAAAGTACCATAATGTTTCTCTTCACTGCTATGCAGATGACACACAACCATTACAGTTATCATAGGTATTCACTTTTCTTCTACTCTCTCCTCTCTTACCTTCGGTGAGGTTCCATTTTAGGTCCAGTTCAATTTTCTCTATCTTTATAACTTCACTTGTCAGTGCTATCCAGATGGCGCACTCAATGTAGTCATCACAGGTAATCATCTATCTCCATATCTGCTCTCCACCTATTACCATTGATGTACAGCAGGGTTCAGATTAAGGTCCAGTTTTACCGTGCCTTCTTTTTGTAGTTTTACTTGTAGTCCAACTTGTTTTTCCAACTGAACTCATTCTTTCCACACCCTAACCTCAACAACACAACATGGTGGCGCAGAGCATTAAGGGTAGTAAAAGCTGTGATTTTGACTTGTTTTTTTTAAACCTTTTGCTGTTTCTAAGTTTTTTTTTTACTTTGTAGACACAGTACTACCCAACAGTTGCCTGTAGTGTGTAGCAACAGTCTTGTGTTGTTGACATAGCTAATTGGCTAGCAACTAATTGGCTAATGCGAGAATGGCTTTATCAGGGATATCCCGTTTTTTTTCCAACTCATTGTGGTTGTGACATCATCACAGTTACGACCCACGACTTTACAAAAGGAACGCAGGATTATTTTCTGTCTTCATGTTGCACCTTGGCTAAAGTACCATAGTGCCTCTCTTCACTGCTTATGCAGATGACACACAGGTATACCCTCCTTCAAGGCCTGGGGACTCAAGAAGCTCAATGATGTAAACTGCTGGATGGCACAAAACTGCCCTTATCTTAATAAGTCATAATCAGAAATAATATTGTTTGGTCTGGTTGATTTCATCAGCAGCAGTTTTGAAACTTTATCCACAAACTTGAAGCTATCAGCCAGAAATGTAGGAGTAATTTCACCACAACCTCGCTTTTGATCCACACATAAAAACAGCTGCATTATCTTGTTTCTTCCGTGTTTCTTATATATTCTGATGAGCCTCTGCAGTATCATTGACCAGCTTTGGTATAAGTTACAGAATAAATAGAATGCAAATATAAATTCATGAACTAGACCTCAGCTTTAAACCCTGAGGGCACAGAGCCTATTTCAAACAGTGTAGGAAAGCTTGGGTTTCCATTAAATTCTGAGCAGTAGGTGCATTTTAAGCTGCTGTGCTATTAGCCCACCCAAACACAAATCAGAGGCAAATCAAAACAGCCTTTTGATTAAGTGATGTTATCCAAAGTGAGACCTGACTGGTTTAAGCAAGAGCGTTGTGAAATGATACTCACTAGCTGGCTGTGCCATAACCTCTTGCCCTGGTGAATCCAACTGACACTGCTACAACTAGAGCTGGAAGACCTGCAGAGAAACAGAGAAAGAAGGAGACCACAAGGGTTAATACGAAGAAAACACACCACCCAGACTCTGTATGGCTCTTCTAAATCAAATACTAAGCACGTATCAGAAAGCAGCACGCGTGATTGAAACTGACTCTCTGCTTTGTGGGTGAGCTTGGATGCTGTGCATGTACACCCTAATCATAAGAGTCTGGGCCATAATCCAAGCATTATACGAGGATATGCAAAACTTTCTCGTTGCATTGATCTCTTCCTGCAGTATGTGACCCTATGCATGAAAAAAGAGTCCATAAAAACATGAGATATAGCTTGAAGTGGTCAGTAAGTCATGCATTAATTAGCTTAATCAAGAGATTTGCACGTGTCTGCATCTGTGTGTAAATGAGAAGGAAGGAGAGTGAGACGACGTGTCACAGCGCCTGTGCCAGAAAAAAAAAGAGAAGGAAATATGCTCGGCCCCCGTAATGAGCTTGGCACTGAAATATTCATGTAATTAACAAAGCAGTGATTATGGCTGCAAATGAAAAGCAATTAGAAAAAGTCATATTAACATTAACAAATAAGATGGTGGTGGTGCTGGGAGGCTAGACTGGTCTGCTAACCAGCAGAGTTTCAATTAGACAGCAGGAACAACAGTTGAGCATTTTACAGATGTAAAATATGGTAAACGTACACCTTTACATTACAGATACATACACAGCTGCTAATCTCACGCTGATCCAGTCACACCCCAAGTCTCCTGTTTCCATGGCAACTGATTTCAATCACATCGTTTGGGGGAGAAAATTGCAGAATGGACGTGCGAAGGATAAGCTGTTTGATCTCTGCAACTCGGCTCGACGTTTCATGCATTTTATGTGCATTTGGAAGTATAATCTTCTACTGCATATCAAATACACACACATACATCCAGCTGCAGACTGTGTCGATATCTCTTTCTCTCTATCTGTGACTGTACAACAATCTATACATTCTCCCCCCTCTGTATCAGCTAAGGGCATCAGTGACTTGGCAGGTTAGAGAGCTGGGATCGATATGATGTGAAATGGACAGACCGTGAGTTCATGTGTGTGTGGCAATGCTGTCAGCGTTGCTTTTAATTTCTGTGGCTATCTCAAAGCATCTGCCCAGCTATACTGATGTTATCATATGTTTTCATTATCCTTTAACATCCTGGGAGCCTGTTGCATCAGGTTGTAGTGCACTGAAAGGACGGCACAATGGGTGATATACAGCAGAGATTACCTCACTCTGAATGCACACAGATCCCTTTGATTGAGTACATAACTAAAGATTACTGTCTAGCTTAAGCTGAATGAGCTCATATTTGCCAAAAACAAGCCTTAAATGGGTGGAAATTTAAATATATAGCAAAGGGAACTTTAAACAAACGAGAACTGAGTGCAGCAAGTTGTCAGTGCAGTAAACAATTCAAGCACTACAACATAATAATGTTTTAATTTTTTTTCATCGAAACTGCCTGCATTCCTACTCTCCATCTCCAATTTATGTCACACAACAGTGGTTCAATCAGCATCCAATTCATGAAAGTGCCTTCATTCACCAAGGAGAAAATTCTCTGGCACAGAACAGTGTCTATATTTCAAGTGACAGCAATGAAAAGAAAAACTTTTATAAGTTTTAAATTGAAGGCCAGCATGTTTTTGAACAGTAGCTTCACAAATCCAAACTTTGGACGCAGTGTAGTGACAAAAATGTTAATAATAATGAATGATAAACTCATTATCCCTTGGTAATTACAATAGAAAAGCACCATAATGCTACATCATCCAAGTAAGACTCAAGTAAACAAGATGAAGGGAGGGGTTATTAGCAAATATTGCTGCTAAATCTTCAAAAACATAAAAATGCACCTTGGGAATTGTGTTTAGTTCACTTTAAATTACAAGATAGTCTTCCCTGACCTTGCAAAGCAGACGGATAGTACGGAAGTAATGTACATGCAGCTGTCACTGCTGCCTACGGTTGTTAAATTGTTGTTCTCACTGCTATGCCTACATGAGAGACACTCTATTTATTACTCTTCGAGAGACTGCAATTACCTGACACTGTGTGTCTAGATATTAATTTGTGCACTCTACTGGTCATCGTGTGCCCAGACCCTACATTTTTGTACTATTTTAGCATGTTATCTTATTTTATTTTATTTTACTTAGCGATGAATTGCGTGTAATTATTGCTTGGTAATATTTATTGTGTGCATGTTATATGTTTGTACTGTAACTTCATGTCTTATTATGTTTTTTTTGTGCTTCCTGCTGAAACCCAATTTGCCCACTGGGACACTAATAAACTTGAACTTGAACTTGAACTTGGATAGATAGATTTCGCATCTGTCATCAGGCAGATCCAACTGAAAACAGACCTGACCAATCAGCATCATTGGATGGGGAACGAGGCTATAGCTGTGGTCGGGGTTTAGCTGTACTGAAAGCCGATAGCAGTGGCTGCTGCCAGCAAAGCATTTAACTTGGATGTAGCCATAGTGAAGCAACAGTTTTATCAGAACTGGAGCACAATTCCCTATTACACCAGAGCATCCTGATGTTTCTGCACTTCTCCCGACCAGTCTCGGCACGAGTTTTTTCCACTAACAAATTCTGCCCTTCAAAAACTATGGTAAGGACTGTCTGCAAAGCTCAGGTTACTTCCAGAGCTGTGCATGCCTTCTGTTTCATTTTGTCTTGTCACTCTTATTGGCTTGTAATGAATGTGACAGACAGGACTTTGTCTTATCTCCTTCTGAAAGTTTTTTGAAAAGCCCTTCCCTTCTTCTGTACAAAAATTTCTCAGATAAAAGTAAAATACTGTGCCTACCAAAAGTGAACACCCGCTTGCATGTTTTACCATTTTACTGATTTTCTTAATCAGTCTTTCTCAATATAATTTGGCTTTTTTGACCAAAGAAATTACAAAAAAAATCTTTAATGTCAAAGTGAAAACTAATTTCTACAAATAAATGTCAATTAAAAAAAGTAAAGTAAAATAAATGACTGCATAAAATATCCACCCCATTTAAAGTGACTAGCCTAATTCAACAGAGGTCCAACCATTTGGTGCTATTAGTCTCATATTTAGTGAATTAGGGACCACCTGAGTGAAGTGAATTTGTCTCAAGTGATTATAGTATAAAGACACCTGTGTCTGGAAGGTCCAGTCACTGGTTACCCAGTATTCATGGCTATCATTACACCAAGAAGCCATAAGAACACCCCAAGCAACTCAGAGAAGATGTTAATGAAACATACAAGTCAGGGGATGGATTAAAAAGAAATGGAAGGAATCCAACACATGTGTAAATCTGCCTCGATCAGGCCGTCATCACAAACTGAGTAACCGTGCAAAAAGGGGACTAAGGTGGGAGGAAACCAAGATGCGTATAACTACTCTGAAGGTGTTACAAGCTTCAATAGCTGAGATGGAGAGACTGTGCAAACAGAAAATGTTGCCCGGGTTTTTCACCAGTCAAAGCTTCATGGCAGAGTGGCAAAGAGAAAGCCACTGTTGAAGAAAACTCTGATTAAATCAGAAGTAGAGTTCACCAAAAGGCATGTGGGAGACTCCATGTTCAAGTGGAAGAAAGGTATTTGGTCTGATGAGACCAAAATGGCGCTTTTTGGCCATCAGACAAAATGCTGTGTTTAGCACAACAAGCGCACCATACCCACTGTGAGAACGCTGGTGGCAGCACCATCCTGCGGGGATGCTTCTCAGCAGCTGGCCTTGGAAGGGTGGTGAAGGTAAAGTGCAAAATGAGTGTGGAAAAATATAGGAAAATCTTGGCAGACAAATTTGTTCAGTCTGCAAGATAATGACCCGAAGCATACAGCAAAGCTACACAGAAATGGTTTATGGACAACAAGGTAAATGTTCTTGACTGGCTGAGTCAAAGCCCATACCTCAATCCAATAGAGAATTTGTGTTTATACAAACTCTAGCTTGCATAACATTAGAATATCTTTCAGCAAAATTATTATTGTTACCTTGATGTAGCTTTCTTTTATGTTTGTTGGGATCATTTCAGGAGAAACAGTCTATAGCCTGTAAGCATTTAAGCCTTCCCCAAAATGTTAGTTTAATGCCATTTCATTTCAGCAAAGTGTAGTCAATGCAGCTTTTGTTCTGCAGTGCAGACGAGGGTGTGTAGAAAAATACTAAACCACTGAGTGGAGTGCTCTACACACACAGTATGAGAATGTTAGGAGCTCTGAGAGAACTATTGGTGTCTGGTATATCAAGTAGGTAATAATGGAACAACAACAATTAACTGCTACATCAGAGATGCAGCTACAGCCCCAACATGTAGCATGGCTGTAATAAGAGTAAAATGTCTAGTTTATGTGGAATAATACTGGCAGTAAAAGTAAGGCTTTTTCCTAATACACTCATATATATTCTGGTCTAGAGAGGGCCTGCACACACCTGAATTTTAACAAAGTTTTGCTGCAGAAGCCAGAATTCCCACAGAAGTCGTGAACATGTGGTAAAGTGGAAAAACGTGTGTGCTCACCCCAGCCGAGGCACAGAAACCGCTTTCGAATGAGTCGTGACCTCATTTTGCCGATGACAGCCAGGTAGGACTGCCACGCCTCCGTCAGCACCCAGCAGAAGGACGCCAAGAAGAAGAAATGCAGGAAGGCAGCGGTCACAGTACAGAGGCCCTGCACAGGGACAGGAAAAAAGCCAGTGGGATAGAAAGAGAGAGAGAGAGAGAGAGAGAGAGCGAAACAGAGTTAGAGAAAAGTCGTTTTGTGAGAGGTGTCATAATGAATCATCTCTTAGGACTAGTCAGCAGAGGAAAATGAAAGCTCTGCAAAATAAAGAGGACAAAGAGGGAAAAAAGTGGAGTCTGATAAAGCACGCTGTGTAGAGGAATAGGATTTGAACCTGGCTCTGCTTTGCTGCTCATTCTGATCAATACTGACCAGCTCACTGTGCGGGGTTGCTTAGTCAGAGGACTCAGATTAGTGTGTGCCAAAAAAAATTAAGCCCACTACTTTGAGAGCTGCGCTGCTGAAAAGATGACTGAGGATGAGTCCTTGAGTGATTTTTGAACAGTTTTGTGCCTGGGCGTCATAGAAAGGGCTCAGTTTGAGCTAAAATAATCAAGATTTTTACAGGGTTTTCTGTAAAAACAGTATTTCCTATGGCAGCTCAAAGTTGACATACAGTATATGTTATCTTACTCTGTTTTCCTGTGATAAGAAGAAACTCCCACTTGTATTCTCAACGTCTCTACTTATTTATCTTGCTACATCAAGATAATTCATGCAGTTTTAATCATATCACGGACAAAAAGCATTAGAAAGTTGCAGCTACCATTGACTACTGCATGGAGCTGCAGCACCCAACATTTTACCCTGCATTCTTTCAAAACAATGGAGATATTAATATAAACTTGGCCTATCAAGCAATTTATCATGATTAATTTCAGAATTTCTGTACTTAATCAGGATCAATCTCCCATGTTTTGTATTTTGAAATTTCACTGTTTAGCATGTTAAACTGTTTTTGTTCCATTTTTATACTTATGTACTGTCTTAAACTAAGGGTAACTGACTTCCTGTTTGGACACAGGCTTTTTTATCTAGAAAGAAAATCTACTTTAGTTAGAATGAAGCCTATGAAATGGTTTCACGCCTGTTAAAGGCACTTATTATAAACTGAAAAAGGGAAAAGGTAAATGTTTGACAAAACAAAATGCAGATAACTTTGGACTTGTCCACTGAGCTGTCTGTGAATTGTTATTTCCAAGTGAATGATGACATTAAGGAGGAGTGGTGGACCTATTCTGTCACTGTGGCCTGCAGGGAGACGCTGCAGTGGCTTCACCAAGACAATCTGTCTGATGACTGTACATCTCTGACAGCCACAGCATCTCTGTCAGAACAGATGTGCCGTTATTTGCAACGTATTTCCAGTTTTAGATTTTCTTTAAATTCAACTTTCTTCCTAAACAAAGTCTGGCAGTTACATTCAGGAAATAACCACATAGTAAACTTTACAGACTGAGGAACATTTCTAAACTGAAACAGAAAACATCAGATGTCTATCTGGGATTAAATTATGTATAGACCTTTTTAAGAAGTAGTTACTTGAATTGTGGCTCGCTTTGGCTTCATTGGCTTTAGCTAAAGCACACGCAGCTATGCTAGCTGAAAAATTACAATTACTAAATGGACCATTGTAGCAAAGTTAGCTTTAGCAACATGAGCTTAAGCCAATGTGCCCAAAGCTAAAATAGGTTACATAGTTTACGTAGCTGTTTTGGGAGTTTTGCTTTAGCTACATTAGATACATAGCTACTTAAGCTACATTAGTTTACATAGTTTACGTAGCTGTTTTGGGAGTTTTGCTTTAGCTACATTAGATACATAGCTACTTAAGCTACATTAGTTCACATAGTTTACGTAGCTGTTTTGGGAGTTTTGCTTTAGCTACATTAGATACATAGCCACTTAAGCTACATTAGTTTACATAGTTTACGTAGCTGTTTTGGGAGTTTTGCTTTAGCTACATTAGATACATAGCCACTTAAAATACATTAGTTTACATAGTTTACGTAGCTGTTTTGGGAGTTTTGCTTTAGCTACATTAGATACATAGCTACTTAAGCTACACTAGTTTACATAGTTTACGTAGCTGTTTTTGGAGTTTTGCTTTAGCTACATTAGATACATAGCTACTTAAGCTACATAAGTTTACATAGTTTACGTAGCTATTTCGGGAGTTTTGCTTTAGCTACATTAGATACATAGCTACTTAAGCTACATTAGTTTACATAGTTTACGTAGCTGTTTTGGGAGTTTTGCTTTAGCTACATTAGATACATAGCTACTTAAGCTACATTAGTTTACATAGTTTACGTAGCTGTTTTGGGAGTTTTGCTTTAGCTACATTAGATACATAGCTACTTAAGCTACATTAGTTTACATAGTTTACGTAGCTGTTTTGGGAGTTTTGCTTTAGCTACATTAGATACATAGCCACTTAAACTACATTAGTTTACATAGTTTACGTAGCTGTTTTGGGAGTTTTGCTTTAGCTACATTAGATACATAGCTACTTAAGCTACATTAGTTTACATAGTTTACGTAGCTGTTTTGGGAGTTTTGCTTTAGCTACATTAGATACATAGCTAATTAAGCTACATTAGTTTACATAGTTTACGTAGCTGTTTTGGGAGTTTTGCTTTAGCTACATTAGATACATAGCCACTTAAACTACATTAGTTTACATAGTTTACGTAGCTGTTTTGGGAGTTTTGCTTTAGCTACATTAGATACATAGCTAATTAAGCTACATTAGTTTACATAGTTTATGTAGCTGTTTTGGGAGTTTTGCTTTAGCTACATTAGATACATAGCCACTTAAACTACATTAGTTTACATAGTTTACGTAGCTATTTTGGGAGTTTTGCTTTAGCTACATTAGATACATAGCTACTTAAGCTACATTAGTTTACATAGTTTACGTAGCTGTTTTGGGAGTTTTGCTTTAGCTACATTAGATACATAGCTACTTAAGCTACATTAGTTTACATAGTTTACGTAGCTGTTTTGGGAGTTTTGCTTTAGCTACATTAGACACATAGCCACTTAAACTACATTAGTTTACATAGTTTACGTAGCTATTTTGGGAGTTTTGCTTTAGCTACATTAGATACATAGCTACTTAAGCTGCATTAGTTTACATAGTTTACGTAGCTGTTTTGGGAGTTTTGCTTTAGCTACATTAGATACATAGCTACTTAAGCTACATTAGTTTACATAGTTTACGTAGCTGTTTTGGGAGTTTTGCTTTAGCTACATTAGATACATAGCTAATTAAGCTACATTAGTTTACATAGTTTACGTAGCTGTTTTGGGAGTTTTGCTTTAGCTACATGAGATACATAGCCACTTAAACTACATTAGTTTACATAGTTTACGTAGCTGTTTTGGGAGTTTTGCTTTAGCTACATTAGATACATAGCTAATTAAGCTACATTAGTTTACATAGTTTACGTAGCTGTTTTGGGAGTTTTGCTTTAGCTACATTAGATACATAGCCACTTAAACTACATTAGTTTACATAGTTTACGTAGCTATTTTGGGAGTTTTGCTTTAGCTACATTAGATACATAGCTACTTAAGCTACATTAGTTTACATAGTTTACGTAGCTGTTTTGGGAGTTTTGCTTTAGCTACATTAGATACATAGCTACTTAAGCTACATTAGTTTACATAGTTTACGTAGCTGTTTTGGGAGTTTTGCTTTAGCTACATTAGACACATAGCCACTTAAACTACATTAGTTTACATAGTTTACGTAGCTATTTTGGGAGTTTTGCTTTAGCTACATTAGATACATAGCTACTTAAGCTGCATTAGTTTACATAGTTTACGTAGCTGTTTTGGGAGTTTTGCTTTAGCTACATTAGATACATAGCCACTTAAACTACATTAACTATGTAACTTGCATACAGCTGCGTTTGAATGTTTCCTGTTAGCAGACTGCAAACTCAGCTTTATTAAATGTTTTGTAATCAAGTTTCTAACTTTAACCTTTGGGTATCCTAACCGTTATCCCTTACTTTAACCCAGTGGTTCCCAGACTTTTCTGCTGTGCCCCCCTTTGGCAGATAAAACTATTTACATGTCAACATGTAAAAATTTCAGGCACCACTTTTGCTAACATTTTCATTTGTTTTAAATTAACCATAACATGAAACCTCAAACCTCATTTTGTAAAAATAACAACAACCATGACCTTAAATAGAGTGTTTAAAAATCCAACTCTCAGAAGTTGAACAACACCTCAAAATTAAGATTTAGTGAACATGTTTAAGGTTTATACTTCCAGTCCTGTGATTCTTTCATTGACTACCGTGGGCTTTTTTAGTGCTACAGATCTTCTTGAGTCTTGTACAGCTGTGAGTCTACCACTCTCAGTTCATTTTCAGTGTGTGAGGCAGTGAGGCAACAGCATAAAAACGTTTCTCACACAGGTTGGATGTTGCAAAAGGGAAAAGTGCAGCCAGGGCTTTACTGCCTTTTAGTGGGCACTCCTTTTCCACTTCAATCAAAAATGAGGGACAATGTCTTGGACTTGAACTGCAGCCGTATCACTGAATCTGAAGTGACATCCATAAACTGCACGCCTTCCACTGTGCTGAAGTCATCAGCTAATGCTGCTTAGACTTGCCTCCCTTGCCTCGCCACCCCACTTATCATGGCACTTCAGCCCCCTGGGAGTGCAGACACCCCAATTTGGGAACTACTGCCCTAACCCAGAGCAGACCCCTCTCAGCCAAACCAAAGTGCATTGAGAAGGAATATAATTAATCATGACTAACCCCTATAAAGCTCTAGCAACAATGTTTTAATTGCTGAAATGCTAAATGAGTATGCTTCAGGCAGAACTTTGCTTCATTGATGTTTAAATAGCAATGATTTACAGAAGTGTCAAGAACGGCCAAGATGTAAATCTACAAAATTACAAACAGTTTATTGTCTTTTTGAATTGATTGTTGGATGGGAAGGGCAAGAAAATTTTCCTTATTAAAGCGATTGGCAAGCTAATGAAAGCTGAAAATAAGTGGATCACTGTCAGCTGTAAGTCAGTGTTCTGAGGCCGTATTGATAGTTTAAAGACAGTCATATTGATCATGTTAACAGTATTTGATGGCAAGATTAGGAGGCGTTTCTTCAATGCCGCAAAATTGGCTAGAAACTTTCCTTCACTCAAAAGAATAAAAGTATAACTGGCTGAAACACAAAGGTGGCAGCCAAGACCATCAGCTCTTCAATGTACAGCAGTAGGAAGCCTTTCTTGGCTCTGTGAGTCTGCAATAATGCATGAAAGCTATGAATAATGCTGGTTTTCCCTTGATAAAAAGCTAGAGTCTTGAAATCTGCTAATGAATGAAATCAGCTCATTATTGCCAGAAAACTTGTGTTTTTATGCCAAGATAACAAGAAAATACATGGATGCATGCACTCTTAGGGGTGTCTATCATTATCTCCTTACCTTGCTAAGCGTTTGCGATTGTCCCACCAAAATCAATAAATTGGAGGCCAAGATAGAGAGGCAAAAATTCACCAGGATGATGGATCTCTCCGATCGTATATACCTACAGAGCAGAGGGCGAGAGACAGCGACAGAGAGAGAGAGAAGACAGACATGTGCGATAAGTGTTAATGACAGATTGATGGACTGATCTTTTTGGACATTGCAGAGCCATTAGCTTCATTTCGCCATCTGTCATGTGTGTTACCAAAAATCTAATCACCATCCCCTGCTGCAGTTGAACCATTTGTTTCTTATTAGGCCTCATTGGAGTGTTGGCACAGCGGAGCACGACCATAAAATGCACTTTTTTATGTACTGGCAGGAGTGGCAAACTGTGAGAAAAATCACTGCTGACTGTGCAGGGGGGATGTAAGGACAGGCATGGCATCATCAAGTATTCACATGTGCATGTACCTCCAGAAGGCAGCGTAGATTAGCAGCAGGATGAGCAGAGCGGTGCAGGAGACCCCACAGCCCACCATGAGGGGCACAGAGGGCATGCTGGTCGGACCCATGTCCTGAAAGAAAGGAAAGAGCAATAAGATACTTACTAGAGGACATTTTCCCACCTTGCTAGACAAAGCCTTTTGAATTTCAACAAAAGAATCACAGGTTATTTTACAAGCAGTGCCAGTCTGAGCATAGCCACCTTCTGTCATGTGAAGTATTTCAAAGGGAAATGGAATATGTGGTGGGATAAAGCAAGATGAGGGATTTAAATCAAATCAAATCAGACTGGATGAGATCACTCAAAGTGCTTGGGCTTTGTTTTGCAGAGTGATATCTAAACAAACTCTTCCTGCTTGGATATAACTTCAGCTTTATATGTTGGGCAGGATTAGCTTTGGCCTCAAATCTCATCTGATAGAATGAAGTGACGCTAGCCTGGTGGGCCATGAGATCACACAGTGGCCATAGGGTCACGATTGGCTTACAGAAACATCACTGCAGACCTTTAAAGTCCTGGACAAGGGGTTTCACAATGACAGTGATGGATGAATTTAGGTTAAACATGTGCACTCAATGTAACACATCAGACATACGAATAAAGAGCACAGATACTTCCCAGCTGAAGAGGATGACACCTCATAGCTCAGCATTGGATTTGAATTGCATGAAGCAGCTTCCTTCTCTCCTCTGTCAGATAGTAAACAAGTGGGAGATGCACAACAGGCAACCCAAAACTGTGTTTTTAGAAGCATCCAGGACAGAAAAAACAGAGGACTTGAAAACTATTCTGGTATTGCACAAACACACACACACACAGACACACAAAAAAATAAAAAAAAATCTCAGGCTCCAGTAGGAAAGTACAAGATCTGATATTCAAAGCTCACCAAACTGTAGCAATTAAAGCCAAACAGGGTTTTATACTAACATGTGCATGCTAATTCCTAGTAGGTGAATCAATCAGCTAGCTACAACAAAGTTTTTAACTTCTGGGCATTTAGAGAGACAAATTCTACAAGAAAATCGTGTAAAAGAAAAGACACAGGGAATGAACAACCAAACAATCTTGAATTAGTAGATAAATGAAGTTCTCTGTGATAGACAAAGCACTTTAGCTCTTCTCTAACACATGAATATTATATTTTTTAAGGAGGTGAGGTTATTTATTAGTATTTCATTACCCTGCTGTATACAAGGATGCTGACTGTCTCAGCCAGAGAGACTGACCCTGGGTGTAAGGCCACAATTCCTAAAAAAAAGTGGTCTAGAATTCAAATAAAACAGAATAACAACACTTTGCACGCAGTTGACCTTTTATAATTAATTTGAAATAGAATAAGGAAAGCATGTCAAATAGAAACAGAGATCATCTATTAATTTTGAAAAAAAAAAAAGTCTGTTTTTGAAGTTAAGGCCAATAGGTTTGGGCTAGCTCATGTTTGGAGTGTTGAAATCTCAGTGTGAAACATTTCTGCCTGCTGCACAGTAATCACTGCTGATGTTCCTTTGCTCAAAGTTCTGATGGATTAATGATATTTTTGTTGTCAGACACTTCTGCACCATGAATGAAGTTATCCACTGAGTTAGTCACTTCCCACCTATGGCAAAGGATGGTTTACAGTCAGTCTTAATTTTGGCAGCTATTTTTAATTTTAGTCTTAGTTTTAGTCTTCAAATGAAATGTATTTTAGTTTTTGTCACATTTTATTCATGTCTATCCTTTTTAGTTTTAGTCTAGTTTTAGTCAACATAAACATAAAACATTTAAGTCCATAAAAAGCCCTCACATTTTAGTCTTTACTTTTAGTCCAAGCATTTATTTTCTTGCCTAAATCTGGTACCAAATCATGGTGTGTTCTATGCCCTTTGCTAAACCTGGGGTCCCTGCTTTCTACAGCTGAGGCAAAAGAGACACACTGCATTATTTTTTGACAGATTCACCACAGTGGAGAAATATCACAGATTTTGAATGTCTGACGGCAACTACATTACATTTTAGTCCAGTTTTAGTCATCTTGATGAAAACTACATTTAGTTTTTGTCAGTTTTAGTCATCACAGATCTGTTTTTGTTAGTCTTAGTCTAGTTTCAGTCACGGAAAAAAAGGCTGTCGACGAACATTTTTAGTCATAGTTTTAGTCGACAAAATTAACACTGTGGAAACCAGGGGTGTCAAACTCATACTGAGTCCGGAGCCAGATTTGCTCCAGTGAAACGTCCTGAGGCCGGACCTTGTAGGCCAAAAGTGTCAAAGTCAATCATGAATTCTGAATTAAGGCCTAACCCAAGAACCTAAAAAGGTCAACATTTAAACATGAACTGTCAACCTCATTTTCACCAGAAGTAAAATATATACTAAAAAAATTACTGATATTAAATCACTGAGATGAAAAAAGTCAAAATTATCAAAGTATGAGATCAAAACTCGAAAATGTGTTCATGTTTTTTAAAAGGCAAATATATGAGAAAGTCAAAATCACAATTTTAAAAGGTAAAAATATGATTAAGAGTTTTAAATTGTGAATCTTGTAGTTAAAATATGATATGAAAAGGACAAAACATGAAAAAATTAAAATCATGATTTAAGTCAGAATTGCAAGATGCAAAATTGAAAACGATCAAATGATATAATTTTTTCCTACCTTCCTGATTTTTTATCTAATTAGTTTTACTCTTTACTTTTTCAGATTTTTGTAATTACACAATTATAATAGAAAGATTGTATGATCTTGCGGGCTGGATTTGGCCCCCGGGCCTTGAGTTTGACACCCCTGGTTTAAAGTAAATGTTGATGTGCTGCTTATCATCTAGGTTGTGTCTTGGCTCTGCCTTGTCTATCTGCTCAATCCTTGCCAGAGGATAAATGGCTTTGCCTCAGGTGTCTAATATAAGATGGAAATCTTTATTAGGTATGAAAAGTGCATTGCAATGTGTCAATAATTTTAGTTCCAAATACGTCAAATTTATACCTGACGTGAAGAAAATAACGCAGTGTTGTGTTAAAAGTACACTTTAATGTGTAAAAAAACAACACAGTGAGTGTTACAAATTTAACCCTTTCCAAATTGTAAATCAACACTGTTGATTTTGATATGACTGACATAAGATTTCAGCTCTTCATCAGCTATCCAGGGTCTCTTCTGTTTAAATTCACCCTTTACTCTCTGTAGATAAGCTGTGGTTCCATGACTGAAAAATGAAGTCAGTGTGGAAGTGCAAAAAACTGCAGTTCCACAAGTTTCCTCTTGAAGCTCGCAGTCATAAATATCTTTGTTAAAATGCCAGCTTTTACACCAGAATAAACTTGTTTGTAGCCTGCAGTTCATAAAATGATTTAGGTCAAAATCACACACTGTATCAGGTTTAATTTTTCAAATATGACACCCAGTTTGATTTAAACATGTAAGGATATCAAGTTGCCCACAATTAGGGGCATGGCTGATATGACTGCAAGTCAGCGTAGCTACCCCACCTCTTTGTCCTGTTACTAAGTTGATCTAAAGTAGTGTTTGTCAAAATGTTCTGTCTAAAGTGCACCAAAGCTCAAGCCAGAATTTCATAATACGCCATTTAAATACCAGTGCATTAATCCACTATAGAAGTTGTTACAGTATCTTTAGTCGCTGTATAGTTGTATGGTTGGACAAATTCCCACAGCACACAAAAACTTTTCTCAAGGCACGCCAAAGCGCTTTGGAAACCACTGATCTAAAGTTAGTCAAGATGGCATTTTAAATATGGCAGCTGCAGTAGGTTGGACTCAAAAGCCTTTTTCACGACACTGATGCTTCGCCCAATATGTTCTACAGTCCACAGGTTAGACACTGCTATGCTTAAATAAGCAAAGAGGCTATGCTTTTGGCATATGTTGCTCTAAAACCTGCATATACTATTGGGCATATGTGCCATATAGACCGATGCACACCCATACCATCACTGATGCTGGCTTTTGAACTAATAAGAAGCCAGATGGTCTGTCAGTCTGTTTTTATTTACATCTAACACAGCGTCCAAACTTTTTTAGGAACTAAGGTTTTACTAGTTCATTGCTGCATGGCTGGCATGAAAAAAAAGCCAGTTGAAAACATACAGTAGATATCAGTGGGGTTAGGGTTGGGATAAATGGGGAATGAATAAGGGATAAGGAAGGAAAACAAGGGAATTTGAGGATAATTTGGTAAAAAAGTGGGGAATAAGAAGGAAGACAGAGTTACATGGTAAAAAAAATATGGGGAATTAGGGATTAATGAGGGGGGAATGGGATAGAATGGAGAATAAAGAGGCAAAAGAGAGGAATAAGGGAGGATTGTGGGGGGACTGAGGGGTTGAAGTGGCCAACAAATATGATGCACTTTACCTTTAATGGAATATGTTTTGTTTTAGAGTGGATGCCTTTCAAAGCACTTTATCATGTCCCAGTTTTAATCACCAACATTTTTTTTTTTTACATTTTAATGCTAGTTTCTGATGTACCTTGTCCTAAATTGTGTATCAGTTTTGTTATTCATTGTTTTATCTTGAAACATAAAAGTTCTGCGAAACAAATTTACTGTTGAATGTACTAATAAAGACACTTTGAACCTTAAACAAATGAGGAATACATAGGGAATAAGTGGTAAACAACTGAAGAATAAATGATACACAACTGGAACTGAAATAGGAATAAGAAGGGGGTACGGGGGGAATAAAAGAGGATTAGGTCAGGTATAGGGGCATATGGCGGTTCAGCACTTTGCACTCTCTCCAGGTATCTTCCAACACATGCCATCACCCCCAGTGTCTGAGCCAGGACGTCCAGAATGTGGTGAGCTGGATCAGGCAAAGAAAGGCACACCAGATGCTTGTTTTTGTATCAGGCAGCTGACCCCTCCCATCATCACTCTCCTGAGATGATCTACAACTCCCACACTCTCAGCATTCACAGACACTGATTCGATTCCAGGATACAAAGAATCCCCAAACGCCTGGATCTTTGTTTTCATCCAGGAATAAGGGGGGAATAGGTAGAGTTGTTCCGATTCCGATACCAGTGTCGGAAATACGTCCGATACTGCTTAAAACGCAGGTACTGGTATCGGCGAGTCCACAAGCTTATGCACAGATCCAATACGGTTTGGCCTAACTTTGTATTTTGCTTCATATAGCCATGCTACATGTTATCGCTATAAACAGGAAGTCAAATCTCCTTTGCTGCTAGAAAACACTGCATGCATGAGCTACCATTTTTACAGCAGCTAAGAAGAATCAAAGAACCAACTGCAACAACAAAGAATGGTAACTGCGTGACATTTTCTCTCTGAATGTGATCGTGAACATGCCTCCCAGGCCGGTGCTGTCGTACACAACAAGAAGTGACACAGTTTATCAAAAGTTAAACAACTTCTGTACCATAAATCAAAGCCTCTCACTTGTTTTGTCTCTTGAAGCTAGCCGTTGTACCTTCCAGTTGACGCTATTGTCGCCGTTGGATCCCCTGTGGCAGCATTTTCAGCGAGCCTGTAACTGGTGTGACTTCTGGGGACTTTAATGATTAAATCCACACCAGAAAACCTGATACTGAATGTCTTTTTATTAAGTTTAATCCAATTACAGTCTTCTAATACCGCTAGCTTGAATGCTAACCGTCACATTGTTGACCCATTGTGAGGGTCTGTTTGCCAATGCCAGGCTGTTTCCGTAATCACATCATGCTCCCTGAATAGAGCATGGTGGAGAGAGGGGGTTATTGGATTATTGTTATTTTAATATTACATAGTAAAACTCAATAATCAGCAGAAAAAAGAACAACTTTAGGGCCACAGAGATGCAGAGATGATTCTATTTTTTGAGCCATGTTCTGACAGGTCTAAAACAATTTGCTAGTCTGCACAGTCCAGAAAGTTCACACCGGCATCGAATTGGTACTCAGTATCGGCCGATACTCAACACCTTTGGATCAGACTCAGGGAGGAAAAAAAATGGTATCTCTCTAGAAATAAGATGGGAAAAAGGGGGGATAAAGAGGGTAATGAAGGACAAAACTGAGAAACAACTGGGAATAGAGGGGGAAAAAGAAGATGGAATACATGGTTAAAAAATGGGGAGAAAGGCTGGAATAAAGAGGGGGTATGAGAGGAAAACCAGGGGGAAAAAGGGGGCAAGGGTAAGCCATAAAACCTAACTGCTAGTTTTAGTGTTTGTTTTTTTTTTAAATGTGTTCAGTTCTTACCTGTGCTAATTGACATACACTATATTGCCAAAAATATTCACTCACCCATCCAAATAATTGAAACCAGGTGTTCCAATCACTTCCATGGCCACAGGTGTATAAAATCAAGCACCTAGGCATGACACACTGTTTCTACAAACATTTGTGAAAGAACAGGTCGCTCTCAGCAGAAATTTCCTCGCTCTTAAATATTCCACAGTCAACTGTCAGTGGTATTATTACAAAGTGGAAGCAACTGGAAACGACAGCAACTCAGCCACCAAGTAGTAGGCCACATAAAATGATGGTGCGGGGTCAGCGGATGCTGAGGCCCATAGTGCGCAGAGGTGGCCAACTTTCTGCAGAGTCAATTGCGACAGACCTCCAAACTTCACGTGGCCTTCAGATTAACTCAAGAACAGTGTGTAGAGAGCTTCTTGGAATAGGTTTCCATGGCCGAGCAGCTGCATCCAAGTCATACATCACCAAGTGTATGCAGTGGTGTAAAGCACGCCGCCACTGGACTCTAGAGCAGTGGAGACGCGTTCTCTGGAGTGACGAATCGTGCGTCTCCATCTGGCAATCTGATGGATGAGTCTGGGATTGGCGGTTGCCAGGAGAACGGTACTTGTCTGACTGCACTGTGCCAGTTGTAAAGTTTGGTGGAAGGAAGATTATGGTGTGGGGTTGTTTTTCAGGAGCTGGGCTTGGCCCCTTAGTTCCAGTCAAAGGAACTCTGAATGCTTCAGCATACCAAGAGATTTTGGAAAATTCCATGCTCCCAACTTTGTGGGAACAGTTTGGGGATGGCCCCTTCCTGTTCCAACATGACTGTGCACCAGTGCACAAAGCAAGGTCCATAAAGACATGGATGAGAGAGTTTGGTGTGGATGAACTTGACTGGCCTGCACAGAGTCCTGACCTCAACCTGCTAGAACACCTTTTGGATGAATTAGAGCGGAGACTGAGAGCCAGACCTGCTCGTCCAACATCAGTGTGTGACCTCACAATGCGCTTCTGGAAGAATGGTCAAAAATTCCCATAAACACACTCCTAAACCTTGTGGAAAGCCTTCCCAGAAGAGGTGAAGCTGTTATAGCTGCAAAGGGTGGACCGACGTCATATTAAACCCTATGGATTAAGAATAGTATGTCAAGTTCATATGCAAGTCAAGGCAGGTGAGCGAATACTTTTGGCAATATAGTGTAACTCCTGGTACACATCCTGTTTTGCACCTACATAATCCATCAACTCTGGCATTTCCTTATCGCTCATCCCTTTGATAGGCACTGCTAATTACTTGCTGCTAATTGTATGCAATTACCTTTAATTCAAACCATGAAATGTGGTTTGATGGAACATGGATAATAACACATAATTACACTTCTTCTGATGAAGCATGTTGACCACATTATTGTTGCCTGTACTATAGCTTCCATGTACAATCATGTACTAGGGAAAATTAACGTTTCTCCCTTGGTAACAGGCTAACTCCCCTCAAAGAGGAAGGGCACTTCTATCCTGCTGCGAGCCTATTTTATGCTCATTGTTTAATTTCACATGTACAAGGGGAAAAGCATGAGACCACGGAGGGTAATTAAACGATTTAGGTCACAACGTACAGTGCACCTCTGCTTCGCCTCTCTCCTGAGGTGCTCTTTTGAAAGGATGAGGAACAGACGAATGAAGCTACGGTGAGAGCCTGCATCCCGCCGTGTCCCAAATGGGCTAAATGTCGGCGTGCTTTTAAGTTCTCAATCACACAATTTACCTCAATTTACCTCCCAGAGTGGCTAACCTTCTCTTTTCTCCCCCAACATTAATCACTGCACCGTACAAGGTGTCTTTTACTGCAAACAAAGTGCATACTCGCACACAAAGGCACGTCCACTAAGATGCGCCAAGTAATTGAAAGTCAGACTTTAAGGTTTGCCTTTTCAAGATGAGTACAAGGCAGAGGAGGGAAAGTGAAAACAAGAGACTTTGGCAGGGAAAGCAAGCTGGAAAAAAAGGCATGATTCAGAGAGATGGAGTGGGAAGAGTTAAGGACAACTAAGAGAAAGCCGAGTGTGGGAGGAGGAAGGGGAGCAAAGAAAACGACAGCGAGTCAAAGCTTCTCTTTTTGTAGGTTTTCCCTGGCCCATCAAAGGCAGCCAATTTCTCCAGAGGAGTGTGGAATAGGCCGGAATACCAATACTGCACACATACAAACACAAGAGGGAAAAAAATGGAAGTAATCAGAAAAACCTCGCAAAGACTGAGAGATATGACAAGCATCTGATTCAAGAGAAGAGAACAGGCCCTTGAGGAGAGAGTGAAGGAGCAGGGAGTTGTTGTGTTTGATATTATGGAGAAGGGAAGGTCAAAGATGTGCAAGCATTTGTGAGTTTTCTGAGGTCTGACGGATCAAACGCGGATGATGCATGAGGGAAGACACTCTTACACAAGCCTGTTGAATCTCCCTTCCTCTCTCTTTCTCCATCTCTTTGTGTTGAATTGGACAAGCAATGGAATAAATCACACTCACTGGCTAAATATACATCTACACATTGTCCCTTAGCTCCTTATTGTGTCAATTTGTCTAACAGTGTTTCCTTAATTTGCTTGATTAGGTTATGCTTGTGTGTGATAAGATAAGGGCTCTAATTTCATAACGTGGAAGGAAATTAAAAAGTAAAGGAAACACCCACGCAAACAAACACAAACACAGCAGGCCCGAGGCTATGGTGTCACACGAATGCCCCGCTTTAGATAGATATTGTGATATTGTGTTGCTGTTAGAGAGAGGATGCTGAAAAAGGAGAGAGTACAGATTAGGAAAGAGTGTGCTGAGGCTCTGCTGTATATGGCCAGGCTCCCTTGGGCAGCTTGGCTACCATGTGATGGAGAAGATAGCTATTTTCAGCTCAGCAAGTTTAACCTACTTATCTCCTCTCACTGACACCCCTCCTCCCTGCTCTCCTACCTATCCTCCCTCTCCGTCTCGCCCTCTGTGTGTGTCTCCCATTCTTCCCACACTAGCTTTAGCTCTTACTCACATCTCAGCGGTGGGTCTTTCTGATGCACTGCTCCATGTCTATCTCACTACCGATTTAGCATCAGCTCATACATGCGCTTCTCCACTGGAAGGAAAACATGCAGATCATGGGAATAAGATTACACAATACTGCATTGCTTCTAATTATAGCCGCACTATTCTCCACTTTAAAAGAAGTACAAGGACTCAGAACATCTCAAAAAACAGACTGCATCAAGAGGAGTCTTATCTTTATGTCTCATAGGGTCTTCTTTTTTATATTATTGTAGATTTTTGAAAAGATGGGATGCTTGGAACCTGGCAGGAAAAAAAGTATTTGCAGCCTTTGCCTTAGAAAACATTCAACAAGAGTGCTATTGAACATTTCAAATCATAAAACATATCTGACATGTTTTATTCTTTTCAATGCAACGTTTTTAAATGTACTATAGCTTTGAGAAATTTACATCTGTTTCATATGATAGGTGCATAGGAAATGAATAAATCCTTTAAAAAATGCCTGCAAACTGTCTAAACTTCCAAAAATATCTTGGCAATATGATGGTGGGAAACTGATGTCTATGTTTTCTGCAAGTTACACAGTGAGTAGAAGTTTTCTCGCAAATTCTGCTCACTGAAAATAAGACATTGACCATTTTTTAACAGTGATGCTCCATTTTAAACATACTTGTATAACTCATTTTCATTCTGCTTATCCTGTTCTGGTTCACTGGAGCAGGTGCCAAGAGGCAGGACATCCTGAACCGGTCACCAGACAAGAAAATCAAGGGTTTACTTTCAATCACAACCATGGCCAATTTAGTAAGAAAGTCTTAAAATAAAATCTTAACCAGCATAATTGTTTTGGGCAGGATAGCTGAGGGGGTTAAACAGCTGACTTCGGTGCAGGAGATCATTGGATCAAATCCAAGTCAGGGCGTGAACAGCATCCAGTATGGGCCATTGAGCAAGGTCCTTAACCCCTGCAACACCTGTCTACCCGTCAGATGTTGCTTTGGATAAAAGCGTCTGCTATATGACATTGTAGCATAAATGTAAGTTGTGCAATAGTTGTGCACTTTGTCCACCTCTGCCACAAATTGCTCCCACTCAAGCATCAGTGGCATGTGAATGTGTGTGGATGGGTGCATAGGAATGGGATTAGTGACTGCTGGCTACTCTACACAGCATCCATCAGTGTTTAAATGTGGAGTGAATGGATGTGAATGGGTAAGTGTGACCGGTGTAAAACGTGCTTTGAGGAGCTGGAAAAGCCCTTCACGTGTCCATTCACCAATACCATTACCATATTAACCTATATATAAGTTAAATATTGTAAAACTTACTTTGGTGAATGCTGGATATGTAGCTAACTGTCAGTATCTGCAGCATACTAGCTTCATTTTAACTTTTGTCAGCATACTAATGCACTTCCTCCCACCAACACATGACTTGTACCATCGATCACTGTCTGAGCTACGCCGAAAATGTAGCATTGGGCAACCACTGGGCAATGTGGAGGATGTCACAACAATCAGAGGTGGAAAAAGTACCAAACTATTGTAGTCATGTAAAAGTACAGTTACTCTGGTTAAAGTTTACTAGAGTGGAAATTAAATTACTGGCCTATAAATCTACTCAAGAAAAATTCAAAAGTAAGTCATTTACAATTCACTCAAAGTGCTGAGAACTGAGTAGCTATATTTGATACCCACGGAGCTTTCATAGTGAATTATTACCGGTCATTAATGTGCAATAACAACAAGAAAATTTGAACCTCAAACCAGGATATTTATCATAAGGTGTGACCTAACCTAGAGTACAATGCAAAAGCTGTTTTGAGAAGGAATGGAATGGAATCATTCTCTCGCTATGTGCCTCTGACCGTCATGTGTTGAGAAAGCCAAACGACTGGTTGTTTTCATGTTATTGGCAGAAATCTCAGACTTCCTTGTTGTGGCTTTTAGTGTTCATTTTTCAAAAATCAGTACCTGATCCTTTTTAAAATTTAATTTAGTGCAATACTTCACGCAAAATATGCTTAAGTAACAGAGGAGATTTTCAGAAACTACTCAAAAAAGTACAAGTACACAAAAAAGCTACTCAGTTACAGTTAAATGTAATCGGTTATGTTCCACCCTTGACAACAATATGCAGACATTTAAAGTATTTAGACTGCTACGATGTTGTTTAAATACTATTTACCAACATACAAAATCAGCCTCTTGCCCTGTGACCCCCCAAGGCCCCTAATGGATAAGTGGTGTAGAAAATGGATAAACATATATAACAGATACCAGCTAAGATACCTTATTTGAATGCTGCTTTGTGAGTAACTGGTGAAATCTGCTTCAACTAAGGAGCTGTAATACATTTTGAGCCAGCTTGAAAATTATGGCCGAGCTAGCATACATGCAGGGGGTTGATTTTGTATGCATTTTTTCTAAGATTATTTTGGGACCTTTTTCCAGTTTATGGTCAGTGCAGCTTAGGAGAGACAGGAAATCTGGGATAAGAGAGTGGGTGAAAACATGCACTGAAATTGCACCAAGGTCAGGGCTTGATCCTGGAACTAGTGTGCTGAGGACTGTAGACTCACTGGGCTGGTGCCCACATACAAGGATTTGGTACATACAGAAAATTGCACACTGTGATTTTGGATTATGCTACATACTTGTGACATCAGCCTGAGTGGGGGTAATCTTTCAGGCCCACAGCCTCATAACCAGCCTGTCTGTCTCTGAAAAGCAGATTTTGTTGCAGTTTCCATCTGTATTTGTTAAAATAAATTTTTTACCTTAAATAAGACAGCTATTTTGGAGCTAATCTTGTAGGAGCAGGCAGTTTTACCGCTTCTATGGGCAATAAAAAAAAAAATACTGAGTGTCCCAAATGGTTCCAGATAGCTTATCCGGCAGGAAGCTTTATATTGTTTTCTTTTTCTTTTTTTTACAACACAATTTCTCATCTATCTATTTGTCAGGGACAATACATAAGCATCGCTGCATTTAATTACAGTGCAACCGATCCAATGTATAGAAGACTTCTAGTCATGGATAATTTGCAGTCCTTGTTAATAAAGTAACTGACAAAAATGGATGTGAAATTGAAGTTTATTGTTAAAATAAATGGTAAAAAAAAAACTCTCAGTGGATAAGCGACACGAATGTGGCACGCCTGGCACGAGACAAAACACATGCTCCAATCTCCTCAATGACAGAAAGCTCTCTTTTCACTAATAAACACTGAAGGTTTATAGGGCACTTATAGACATGACCAAGATCTTATTTATAACTCTCATCAAATATTTAGTAGTTCCCACTGATTATCAAATAGCTTTTTTTTTTATTAAACCCTTTGCCCTACATTCTATCTGCACACATTTGTGGATATTAAATACTATTTATGGTGAGTTTTTGATGTTAAGACATCCATGTAGGATGTGGGAATGCTTCGCCCCTTTTGAAATGCTGAGGAATGGCCTTTTGAAAACGTAACATATTTACCGTATGTGGTCATGTGCTTCTTTTGTCCTCTTACAGGTATAATTCATCCACACATGCAGAATGAACCACTGCAGAGACCTGGGCTCTACATCTTGCTAATAAAGTGTTTCTGCCTGTTTTGCTGTCATGGCACAAGGTAAATATTGCCTGCGATATGCTTCAACTGAATCAATTCATCCGACCCCGGAGGGTTCACCTTGACAAGCTCTGGCTTTGGTGGCCTCAAGACAGACCATAAGTCTTTCGTCAATTTGTGACAACTGGTAGAGCTGACATAGGGACTTAAAATGTAAAGTCATCATATCAAGTGCTGGCCATTTCCTTGGGAATTTTGACACATTTTGAAGTCAGAAAGCCTGCAGCCACAACAAGTACATTACAAATCCAAGAGCACAAACTGCTTCAAGGATTCCATTAAAAACAGTCATAGATGGGCTAAAAGACACCAAAACACTTTAAGATTTTAAAATGAGGTCACCACAAGAGCCCATTATTGTATAAATATTTGTTTGGGACAAATTTATTCTCCAACAGTTAAAAAAATTCCTCCACAGCCAAAACAAACCCATTTCTACTCCATTTCAAATAAGCCATTATTAAAGTAAATCTGCCACATCCCACCTACGCTCAGCCATTAAACCTCCCCAGCCGCAGACACAGCAAAATAATTTCACCTGTTTACTCCCTCATCATCTCCCTTGTCACTGACTCACCTTCAATTAATTTGACAAGGGATGCAAAGAATCTAATGTGATTCATGAGTCCCCCTCATAAATTTAAGCAGCCCTCGTCCTTTAATTACAGCTGACAGGCGCGACATATTTGCATACTGTAACCTTGTAGTCTGGCTTCATCTCGGGCAGGCCTTGTTTTCTTTTGAAACACTGTCTCCGGTTAAGTTATAATAAGTTAAAAATATGAGCTGCCATCTTGGAGCTCCTCCATCATCCCTGCCATCACTTCAAAGTCAAACAGACTCTTTGGACAGTAATAGTCTTCACAGTAACTTAAGTAATACAAGGAAGACCCACTGATATCATGAAACAGACAGGCTTAGTAAGCCTAGCAGGGGAGGGAAGATATTATTGATAAAATAGCGCGTATTTGTACTATTATTGTTGGCACTATCACGGTAATTATGTATTATCTAATGTGGATGGGTGGAAGCAGCAGCTGCCTTGGATTAGAGCCGGAATATTTTGAGCTCCCCCTGCTGACCAGCTGCAGTATAGGTCATGATTGCAGCTCCATGTTAACAGATGGGACATGAGTTAAATTATAAAGTTAAAATACACAAAAAAAAAAAAAACATGTTTTTTCCTAAACCCAACTTCTGTCAAAAGTTTGATAATATCATGCTGATTTATGTCAGAACATTGTATTAGTTGTTTTCTTTTGGATGCAAAAAAGATGGTTCAGTTGAAACAAACTTGAGGTAGTGTGGCTTGTTTGTGCTGTTGTTAAAGCTGTCAACCAAACAACTGGTTCATTACCACTGGAAAAGGTCAATCTCAGTCTGCTGTTATTTGGATTTTGTTGTGGGTTTTTTGTGGTAAGAATATAAACCAACCTCTATCTGACCTATACGTTTGGGACCAGACCAGCAACTGTAGCCAGACGAGTATGTGTTAAAAAACCAGAGGGAGACCTGATGGAGCTTTAGAAACACTTGCACAACTGTCTTTCTTCTTCCTCTGTCTGCACATGAAATATTACAAAGATAATGACCATCCAGGATTTCCCACACAGACTCCCAGGTAGGCTGTAAATGGACAATTTATTGATTCATTTTTGGGCTTGCTCTGCCCTCACTCTGACAGACATGTGGGCTTGTGAGTTAACCAACTGGTTGTTTTTCTACTCTTCTTTTAAATGCTGTACTGCTGTTAATAAACTATGTGATATGGCTATTAAATAATAAAACACATTAACTTTAAATTTTTGGTCACGTGCATGTGATCTGCAGTGTGTTGGAGTGGCACAAAAGATTTAGTGAAGGCAGAGAAGATGTCTATGACCATGAATCTTCTGGGCAACAAACTGAACAAATCATTCAGAAATATTGACGACTCAGTATAAGAATGATAGCAGATATTATCTCCATTGAGAAAGAGACTTTCTGGCAAATTTTGCATTAAAATTTGAACATGGCAAAGGTGTGCTAAAGCTGTCCCAAAACTTCTGACTTCTAATCAAAAGGAAAAACACAAGAAAATTTGTGAACATTTTTAAAGGAAGCTTAAACTGAGAACATCAGCACTCAAAATGGCTTTTAAAGCAGTTTATTTAGGGTAAGGGACAAAAAAAAGTTTATTGTTTGGAGGGTGCTCCTTTTGGCTTTTTGTCATTTTTAAAGGAAACCGAATTTTTATAGAAAGAGTGATTATATGCAATAAAAATTGGATCCTCCTGGGACAAAACGACAGCCATCTGCCACATCTTCACTAAGGATGAAGGAAGCATCACAAAGCTAGCCCAAATTCAAGGCCATGTTGATTGTTGTCTTTGACTTTAGAGTCGTTTTCACACCTGATAGTCTGGGGGTCTCCGTTCAGTTCAGGGCTCAAATTGCACTATCCTGTGGTTTGGGTCTTATTTGTGATGCACTTGGTTAAACGAACCAAACTGTCTAGAAAACGTCAAATTGTTATACGCCTCTGCACTCTTGCCCAAAACAAAGAGCAGTTAAAGAAAGAAAGGAAATGTAGAAGAAGATGAAACCAAAATTCTATCTCCTTCTGCCAGTCTTTTTTTTTACCACATAAAAAATGAAACAACACTGAACTTATGCTGGGATTGCTCTGGATTTCTGCTTTTGCCTTGGGGCATTATGAGCCATCAGAAGTGAGCTGTCCACCATGTTGTTCTTACCATAATACTAATGAATCAGTACTGAAGAAAAAGAAGAGCCAAAATGAGAGCAAGAGACTATGACGTGTTGCCATGTTGGCAGAGACAGCAATCAAGGGACTGATGTGTATTTGAGAATATTAAATGACAACTAGATCTGTAAATTATTGTGCTCTGTGCTCTGTATGCCATTTTCTTGCCTTTGGTTCACAAATAGGTCTGCTTGGAAGCAAACCAAAACCTCTGTTTTTCAGTACACTTGGTCCATGCCAGAGTTCATATAAGATTTTACACCACTCCAAACAAACCAGTAGTGTTATACTCAAGACCACACTATCCAAGACTAAGACTTACTCAAGACCAAGACTTCTGGGGGTTGAGACAGAGCCAAGACTGAGACTGAGACCGAGACAAAAAACATAAAAATCTACTGAAAAAACATGACAAAGTTAAACAGTTAAAGAGCCTTCTCTCTTTAGCTTTAGTTTTCTTTTTAATAAATTAAATGGATAAAATCTAAACAAATCTGTTTAAGTAACTTCTTGTAAAAATAAATCCCTGCATGTATTTAAAAGCCAATGACAAGTCTGGAGTTTTTAAATATCTGAAAATTAGATGTTTATCTAGATTTGTCACGTGAATGAGGCCTAAAGTAAGTGTGAGAGGTATTTCTGACGAGAAATAAGATGGACTGAAGTCCGAGTTTTTGCAGGTGTAGCTATTTGTTGTTTAAGCAAGTGCGTCTCCTTATTATCACACTGATGAAGTGGAAGACTAGCAGATCAGTGGTGGTCTTGATCGGTCTTGATGGAAAATCCAGAGTCCGGCCAGTCCAAGACCGAGCAAAAATGTTCTCAAGTCTGAAACATGACCAAGAAATTCAAAATGTGGCCTTGAGACTGGTCTCAAGTACTACAACACTACTACTACAAACCAGACTTTCCAGAAAAAACTGACCAGAGTTGATTTAAAGTGGACCAAACAGCTCTGGTGGGTTCCAGAAGGTGAATATTGATCAGCTTGATCATCCTCCCTATTCACCTGATCTAGCCCTGTGTGACCTTTTATGTTTTCCTGAAGTTTTTCTGTGCCACTCATGCTAAAGGATTGCTCATGGTGGATTCATGTTTGAATAATATAAGAAAGATTTGGTCTGGACTTATTATTGCTGAGTATCAGGACACAGATAGAGAAGACAATGCATTTAGGTGCATGTATTGCTCGGATTTGGTGTTCTTTTGATTCCTTTGTTTTCACTCCATCTTGGTGCACTCACTGCTACTTTTGTGGCTGATGGTCATTAAAAGACTAGATAAAAGTATCAGGCTGGCTGCACACTGGGTGATTCCATACATGCTTGATATTTACCATATAACATCAGGGAAGCTGCGACTCCATCATAACAATAGAAAATGTATTGGTGTGTAAAAATCGGCTGCAACTAAACCTAAATGTTGCCTCAGGTCAGAAAGAGAGAAAGCAGCCTGTTAAAAATATTGTTTTTACACATCTTACTTATGTTAACACACATAATGAGTTTTTCATTGATCTGTAATTATGACATTATTTATGAATCCCCATCTGTATGTTGTTCCCTGTCCTGTTTGTCCCTTCTGCCCTCCTGTTGTCTCCAGCTCTGCCCAGGTGATAAAAACTAATTACTAAATGAGGTGCTTAAAAGCTCACGACTGTTTCTGGAAGCAAAGAGAGGGGACTACTGTGCTACATCTCAGTCAGAGATCCGCTGTTTCGGTTATGTAGCCATTAGATGGTCTTTGTTACGCGATTTTGAAGCTGTCTTCTCTAATGCACTCTTGAAAGTTTTGAGGCAGGCAACAACTGAAATCTTCCTCGGCTGCTTGCTTAAACGTGCGCCTCACAGTTGGAGACTTTTCCCTGTCAGACGGAGTGCTCTCATGAGGCAGAACATGATGGAAAAAGATGATGTGGAAGTGAGGAAGCAGCAGAGACTGATGGTGTGATGGCAGCTTTGCCTTCGCAGCACATCACTGCAATGTCTGCATGTTCACGGTGTCGAGGAAAGGGTGGAGAATTACAACAGGGAAACAAAAGACATAACAATGCTGTTTCATTACTCTATATAGTCACTATACAGTCCATACTTGTGCACAGGGGTCAGGATGCAGTCTCCCTTTAAGGCTCTCCCTGTGTGATGATCCATAGTGTTACTTGAAAGTTCTCAATGTGCACTTTCTGTGTTACTCTTTAGGCACCATCTGCTTTCTCAGTGAGGAGTTAGCACACTCCATACTGCTTTAATTCATTAACAGAAATACCACATACAGATATAATATGGTAGTTGGGCTCTCGGATTGCAGAGATTGTTGTGAGACTCCCCGTGCCTGAGTCATACTGCCCTACTATCCCTGCCTGTCTTCAGTGTTGCCAACTCCTCAGGAAGGAAAGTAGCTACTGGCTGTCCTAAAAGTTGCCAGACGTCGCTAAATGACACCATTACCTAATTTGCATATTTGGCTGTAAACTTTTGATTGCAATGGACGCTGTAGGAGAGAGGAATAACATCATGTGACAAAAAGTGAGTGAAAAACACCATAAATATGTTTAGAACTACAAATAAACTTTCTTCTGTTGATTCCTGTTTTAATAACGTCACAGTTCCAACCCTCCTCCTTTATCTGGCCTTGAGACTGGAAAAAATGACTCAAAAGAGATACTCTAGCAGAGTTATTACAAATTCTATGTTTGTTTTTTTTATTTACTTATTATTCTATTCTATAAAAATGTAGTTTCTTAAGTTTGGTTTGGTTTCAAATCTTATAGTCCACTTAAGAGCCAACAACAGACCACAGTGAAACATGAACATTTTTAATGATGATATTTTTTTGTATACAATCTACCTCAGCAATCTAAATGGACCAAAAGGAGGTAATAGTAAACACCATCAAGGCATGGTTAATTTCCAGTCTGGAACTGGAGGGGTGAACATCTCCTGCTCTGACTGCAGCTGAGAGGGACTGCTGCGTAAGGTCTGGGCTGTCTGTGAGTGCTCTGGGACGGGGGAGGGGCCCACAACAGCACCTGCTGCTCACTGAGGCCCTGTCCCTACGGAGACGAATTCAGGAGTATACCCAGAAGTTTTTTGTCGTATCGGTATTTCATCGAAACACGGAAACAGCGTATTGGGTTACTGTCAATGATACTTATGGAAAATGGGTCCCAGAGTGCACAAATCCATAAATGACTACCATTTCGTCTTTGTGTGGACGGTCAACCGCATCTTCCCTGAAACGATTATGTCACACATAGCGTAGCTCTCTTAAGATGCCTGCGCAGGTCTGGCCAAACAACAATGGTGGACTACACAGTTGTGTTTGTGCTGCACAAGCTACTGAGCTTGTTATGGCTTTTACAGAAAAATCTGATGCTCCTTTACCACACCGCGAACAACACACACCATATGTTCTTAAATCCAACGCGGAGAACAACCAGAAGGGCAACTAGAAGAAAGTTTGTGTCAGTTTCTGTGATCTTCTTCTCTTTTTCGGTGCATTTCCATGGCAGCAATACAGCGCCACGTACAGACTTGGCATATGCACTACAGTGTTTTCGGTCGTTTTCGGTGGTTCCTTGCTTACAAGGATATTTCTTGAAACGATTCCGTCTTAATGGAAAATTTTTAAAACGAAACGGCAATTTATCGTTTTCGTTTCCTTGTGGACAGGGCCTGAGATGAACGTGCCGTCAAGTTAAGAGTCTCTGAAAGTATCCAACAACACTGGAAAAAGTTGCTAGATTTGTCACCAGTTGCTTTTTTGAAAACGACTCAATAGAGGGGTCTGAAAGCTTAGTTGGCAAAACTGCCCATCTTCCACTTACTTTTCTTTCCTCCCCTTTCTTTGGCAACAAAAAAGATAAAGAAAAAACAAAATCCCTCAGAGAATCTGCGTGGTTTGCCCTTCTTTTCTGTACAAATGTTGGTTTGTAGCAGCATGCCAGTGGAAGGGAAACACAGCTGTGCCAGTGAGATGGCAGAGAGGACGGCATTACACTGTGGAATTTTCACCTTTATGTTGGATTTTTGGATGAAAGGGACAAGAACACCAATATGGGGAAACGTAAGTGTTCTTTGTGCAGAAACCACTTCTTGCCCCCGTCAGGAGTTCTCCGCTGTGACATCATCTGCAAAGAACCTAAAAAGTGTGTCTCATGGGCACCAGTTTAGTTCAGTTGGCAGAGCAGGCTAGACTAGAGTCCTCAATGCACTTGTTTCAGGATTGACTCTGGTCTTTGCACTATTTGGTGCATGTATTTTTCCACTCTCTCTCCCCATACTTCCTTCATCTCTTCAGCTGACCTGTCATAATAAAGAGTGTCATACACCAGATTTTGGGGGTAATTTCGTCACTGTCTACCATCTGCTGGAGGTACATTTTCCTCCTGTGTTCTCACATCAGCTTCATCCAACTTTATGTAGAAAATTAGGAAAATCGTAAGAAAATCCCAAGTGGAGTAGGAATAAAAAATAGGGCAGGGGTCATCAATTACATTTGCACAAGGGCCAGATTTAGTCTTGACAGAGACTCTAGGGGCCGGACTTTCAAATAAATAAAATTTAAATACATATTTGGGTTTATTAACATTATTGTTTTAGTGTAAGTATTTTCTTTCAAAATGCAGAAATCTTGTAGGCATTAACAGTGAGTTCTATCCCTATTATCTATAACGCAGCCAGCCACAAAGAGACAGGCCTGCCTACGGAATTGGCTGACCCCTTAAAATCCCAGAGAATAGGGCCCTCCTCAATTGTGATTTAGCACCAATATTAACTCATTTTTTACATCTTTAACCCCTTTTCACTAAGTCATTCTGCCATTTCTGCAACATTTTTTGCCACTATTAAACCATTTCCTGCCAATTATTGCCCCTCTTTTACCCCTTTTCAGTACTTTGCCAGTCTATTTTTGCCACTTATAACCCATTTTTGATATTTTTTTTGCCTCTTTAACCCAAATTTGCCATTCTGAACTCCTTTTAACCACTTTTTCTGCATGCTGTATGTTCTTTGGGACATGACATTTTTTTTTTTACCACTTTTCAACAGTTTTTGCCACTTTTAGCCCATTTCTCATACTTTTTGCCTCTTTTAGCAGTATTTGGCACATTTTAACCTCTTTTTTGCCACTTTTCCTATCAGTTTTTTTTTCATCCATTTTTGCCACTCTCTAGCCCCTTTTCAACACTTTCGCGGGCCATTTTTGCAACATTTCTGCCAGTCTTAACCCATTTTTACATGCATTTTTCAAACATTTACTAATAATGACAGACGAGTGATTTTTGAAAAAAACAGATGAAAGTTAAGATTTTTTAAAACTATTCAGTAGTAATTGTTTTTGGGGAGGATTTAACAGCTGCAGACATTCAAAGCCAAAATAAACCCTTAAAACCACATCTTTCCCTCCTTTTCTGAATTTAATGATCATCTTGGGCCGGACAGGAAGTCTTGGGGGGCCTGATATGACCTTCAGGCCGCCAGTTGATGATCAGTGAAACAGGGTTTTGGTTCACGTTGCACATCCTGAAATTTTTAGGAAGTTTTCAGGAGTTTTTACACACTACTAAATTACACACTAAATGTGTCACATAATAAATCCCATGTTTTTGACTTCTCTAGGGAGTTTTGATTCTTCTGTGTTCACCCCATACGTTTGCAGTGATACAGTAATTTATTTTTAAAACGACTAGTATCTGTGCATCCTCTCCTTTCCGTGCCTGCTTCTCTTCTCCTCTTCATTGTGTGTGTTTCTGCCCTTGTTTGTGCATTCATCCACACTGACTCGATCAAGGTCTCAGCTGCTGTTTGAACCACTGACCTTTCCATTCTCTTTTCTGGTTACTTGCTTAAGCAAGCACAAGCCACGAATCCAAAGCAAGTTGGAACGGTACTTGAGAGCCTAATTGATTCCCCGTCAACACTTCTCGCACAGCAGCCACACCTGCTGACAAAAGTGAGGCGCAGAGGCAAAGCTTAATTTGTTGAAAATGTTAAATGGAGCTCCAATTTTAACTCTAAATCCCACAGTAGTCTGGATGTTTCCACAGAGTTTGTATTCCCACTGCAGTCATTTTAAGAATTAAGTGGTTTGGTTTATTGTTTGGCATGCTGACCTTACTCAATCCCATCTCTCCCTCTCTCTCCTCTGTTTCTCTAAGTAACAACCTCTGCCTTGTGTCTGATAGCCAAGGTCTCTCTTTAGACACACGCACACTCTCACGGACAGCAGGATACTCTCACAGACACATACATGGAAATCTCAGAGGCTATAGAAAGTAAACAGGATTAACTGGCTATCCCTCGCTCCACTGTAAACGGCCTGTAATGGCAGCACTGCTTCTAAATCCCTCCATCTCTTCCCCTCCCTTCCCTTTTCTATTAAACATGGAGGTTAATCCTCAGCCCTCCTTGTCCCTAGCGCCGTGGCCCGGGATAAGCTGTCAGAGCTGGGCTGCTGATACTCAGCTCTGCTCCAGCAGCCACACAGGCTGGACGCAGCATACGAATGTGTGTTTTGAGGGAGCGTTTTGACTTGTATGCACGCACGGAAATGTTGTAGTCCGTGTTGGCATGTCTGGATGTGACGGCAGGGTTTTTATGCCTTGCCAAATTCAATCCGTCTCTCCCTCCCTCCTTGTTTTTTTTTTTTTTTATTATAAAATCCAATCTCCGACTGGAACAAAAAGCTAACTCTAAAGGACCCTAAAGCTACAAAGTGCACTCAGCAGTGGCCACAACAGCTCCTGTCTGAGAGCCACAGTCACAAACATACTGACCCATACCTTCCGGGCCTCTGCATCCACTCTAATGGTGGTACCACAGGCTGCTGAGTGGTGAATCACTAATGACTAACCCACTCTTACGGACGCGAAAAATGTCAGAAAAAGTCGATGTGTTTCCTCTTTTTCTCTACATGGCCAACACGCTTGCAGCAGTGAGGGTAAAGTCAATATTGTTCAGCTGGAATAGGGGACACAGGAACCAGAAATAGCAACTGGAATGACCCTTTCAGCTTAAAGGTCGCAGCCATTGTGGGTTTCCATATAATGGAAATTAACATTTCCCCAAGTTCTGTAATAGGTACCAGACCTCTGCGGAGTAATTCAGGCTTTGAGGGACAAAATAATGACTCACTGCAGTGACTCAACTCAAGGCCATCACTTTATTGTGACCCTCCTTACATTTAATATAAAAGGAGAGCGGGTGGGGTGTTTCAGGGGAAATGGAGAAGGGAATATAAAGGATAACTTAAATCACATGTAGCGATCAAGCATCTTGGGTAAAACCCTTAGCATAGGAAGGGCATCCAGTTACAGCAAATTAGCAAGTTACAGCTCCTCTTGGTGACCCATCTTTACCTCTCTGCTGAGTCACTACGGACACCAGCAAGTTTGGCCAAGGCTTATCCAAATTTGGATGGATTAAACGCCAACGACAGGTGCAACCTGACTGACCCATCCTAGAACGATCCCCTTAAATCTTTTTGGAACCTTTAACTTTCCCAAAATACCCCTAAGTGTGCGACCTGTTTGAGTGCTTCCTGCAGTCCCCAAACTGCAGTGTGCTTCTGTTTGAAAGCAATTCTTCTTTGTTGCATTCAGAGCAAGCACAACATGTCCGACCAAATTTGATGCAAGTCGTTTGTTTTTTGGGTCTCAGCATCTGGATGTCAAAGACGCGTTTGTGCTCTGTGTACTGACAGTTAAAGTACTTTCAAACCAATCAAAAGTAACCTAAAGAGACATGGGAAGAGTGAGCATACAGTGAAAAGCTGGCCTGTATTAAATTATAATCACAGTTTTACAGTTGGATATTCTCTTTATGGCATACTTGGATTGTAATTTAGAAGTTTTGTTCATATTCTCTTGACATATGCTCTTTTATTGTTTTCTATGTAGAAATGCATCTGTTATGGTGGCCTTGCCAGTGGGCCCTGTGTGCAGAGTCTGCTTTTCTCAGGACAGGCAGCAGAGTTTGAGTCAGGCCTATTGTTCAATACCTGCATGTCTTTCCATGCTCTCTGCACAGTTTTGGACCAATGGCCTATCCTCTCTGTATAAACGTTCCCAAAAAATACAAAAGGGAAAGAGTTACATTTTTCAAGGTGGGGAGTTCACAGTGCACACAGTGCTTGGAGTCACATCTTACTGTATTGTACAGTATCATAACTTATTGAACCTGACTGCATCCTATTCTACTGTATCAAACAGTATCTGACCATATGGTATCCTACTTTGTCTGACTGAATCATATCAAATATGACCATAACCCTTCCTACTTTATCTAACAGTTTCCTATGTTACAGTATTGTATAGAGTGGTATGGTATCTAAGACCGGATTGCAACCTACTGCATCTTACCATGTCCTATCCTACTATATAGTATGGCAATGCATCATATCATATCGTTGATGAAGTTATCGCATCCTACTTTGTCTTATATCTGACAATCACATCCTGCTATATCTATAGTATTGTATCTGTATCACATACTTTGTATTATCCAGTCATAAAGCATCTGACTGTATCCCATCCTACTGTATCTTACTGCGTCCTATCTCGATACACGCTATGGTGACACATTGCATCGTATCTTTTATATTTTATCTGACTGTATCGCATCCCTCTCTTTCTTACAGTGGTGCATTGTATTGTATCTGACCTATTGCACTCTTCTGTATCTTACTTTATCCTATCTCACTAGGGCTGTGTATTGGCGAGAATCTGACGATATGATACGTATCAAGATACAGGGCTGCCATGTATATGACAATACTATGAGCAAGGCAAATATCGGATATTTTTTTCATAGTATATAATAAGTGTGCATAGTATGTATAGTCCTTTATCATCTAGCGTCATAACTATCTTTGTGCCTCTGAAGATGAGGATTTTCCTTATTTGCTAAAATGAGTTTAAATGAGTCAGTTTGACATCAGTTTGTTTATCATTACTTAATTTCAAGGTGTTTGTGGAAAGAGACTAGGAGAGACAAGCTGTTCCTCATACCCAGCTTTAAGGACTGGTGGATTGTGTTGTGGGGAGGGCATGAGGCAGCCAACATTCTTACCAACACTAATGGTGGTGGTGCATGTCCTTAAAGGGGACATATTATGCAAAAATCACTTTTTCAGGCTTTTCTAACAAAATTATGTGTCCCTGGCCTGTCCATAATCCCCTCAAGTACCAGAAAAATCCATTCCCTCTCCCCCTCTCTTTCTCCACCTTTCTGAAATTTTGTGCTGAAACAAGCCGTTTTCAGATTTTAACCCTAGTGACCTCCCATGGGGAGTAAGTACCCGCCCCCAGGTTTGGTTGGCCTTCTCCCACTTGGAGGAAAGTTCCGCCCTCCTCTACTGATCCTCTCAGCTGCCAGCTTAGATGCTGGATAGCTCAGTGGGTTACCCTGCAGACTACGGTCTGGGTGATTGATGGTTTGAATCCCAGCCAGGTCCTAAACGTTGGATAAAAGTGTCTGTAACATAAGGAGTGCCACAACCATTTCCTGAGAGGGTGCTGTCTGGGGTGGAGTCAGACAGCCAAAACTTCACAGTCATGTTTTGGGGACCCTTGAGACCGATATAAACTTGTCTTAAAAGGGTAAAATATGTCCCCTTTAAAAATGTAATTATGGCTGCATGAATGGAGAGCAGCGTTAGCCGTTAACTGTTAGTCGTGATGCTATCACTATGATGTGAGCTTGCAGATTTGTCAAGTTGTCTGAGTATTTTACTCTGGCATGAGATATCTTGCAAATGACGTGGCTCCTGTCTAAGCTTGAATTGTCTTTGAAATTTTGAAAGCCAAAATAAGTCCACATTTCTGCTTTGAATGTTGGCTGCCAACTGGTGGTCGGAGGTTGAAATTGCATCACAAACCTACCGCACCGACAAGGTGTAATTGTTAATTTCTAATATATCTATACAGCATTTTCAACTATTGATGCAGAATTGCGTCATGAAATATTGTGATATTTTATTGTATCAATATTTTCTGACACCCCTATACCTCACTTTACCATGGTGTAACTTATTGTACAGTTTTGTATCATATTGATCTGTATCACACTAGATCAAATAGCATCGTACCCAAGTGTACATTCTGCTGTATCACATCATATCTTATCATTCATGTTGTATATGACTGTATTAGATCTTACAGTTTCTTATCATATCCTATCTGACAGTATGATATGTTGTGGTAAGGTGTGTTAAAGAGACAGCAGCTAAAATGAAGCGTTTCAGACGGAGGTTAAAATAAGAGTTTTTCAGGACACCAGTGTGAGAAACATGAGGATTTTTTGAGCTGTAAACCATGTAAAGCTATTACGTGGGTATCAGAGAGATGGTGTAAAGCCTTGAAAAAAGGCATAATACCCCCACTTAAACTGTATTGCATTGTACCACATTGTATCATAGCTGCTTATCAAAAAATATTGTGTATGACTGTATCGCATACTGTATCTTGCCGTATCCTACTTTGTGGTATGGTTTGGTATAGTATGCATCACATCTCATCACACCGAACTGCATCGTGTCATATCTAACTCTACTGCATTTGACTTTATCTTATCTGATCAAATCACGTCTGACCATGTAGCATCTTATCAAATTGTATCTGACATACCATTTCATACTGTATTATATTGTATAATATAGAAATATATTATAGAATTATAAGTACCTGTTGGTTTGAGCACTTGAATGACTTGTAAGGGTTTAGAGCTCTCTATGGAAAAGAAACAATGGTGACAAGATAATTGCAACCTTCCCAAAAATAAAGGCCAATTTACTAACCTATCATCTCTCTTACAGGCATAGAAGTGTCCAAAAAATAATCTAACAAACAAACAAACAAGCAAAAACACCTAGATAAGAACGGAGGCTTTCTATAACTCCTAATTGATTAATTTTGGCTTAAAACATTTAATTTACAAGCCTTGAATTCTGCATAGTCCAGTGTTAACAACGGGCAGCATGCTGTTTAGCATATTTTGGATTGTGGATACATTTGGCAGTGTTGAAGCCATTTGTTGTTGCCAAGGACAGTGAACAAGTTTGGTACAGCTCATATTTCTGGTACTCCATTTCTGTAGTCATGGCGGCAGATGCCCTCGGGGGTAATGTAGTATCTCGAGCCATCCAACAAACACAACTTCTGAAGAAGATTTTCCCTGAAGAAAAAAATTCAAATCCAAAACATTAACTGAAAAGATAATGATAATATCAGAGTGTATCTTGTGTTTCTATGTTTCAGACTATTGGGCCTCATTCACCAATATCTGAAGATTTTACACACATTTGTTCTTTGACATTTTATAAGAAAAAAAAAACCTGTCTTATTCACCAAGCTCATCTTAAAAAGCAGACTTTCTCACAACTGTGTTCTTAAATTGATAAACACTGGAAGATTGTGCATTTCCTCTTAAATGCCCCTTTAAAGTAAACAAAAGATAGATGAGTACTCACACTAGTCAAACAGATATGCTTGGGCATCATACAGAATGCCTGGTGTCATAGTGTCATAAGCAAATGTTACAAATTTCATCAAATATCAGTCACTGTCGAAATATAATTCAAAGAATGTGTGACCAACCTAGGTACCGGTACTGAGCCTTGTGGAACTCCACAGCTTCTCGTCTGAGGTGTAATTCGGTATAACTAGTTTTCACATATTGAAAACCTGTTATGTTAAGAACTTCTTGACCAATGTTTTGTGTCATCTCTTATGCCATACTGTTCACATTTCTGCAGGAATGAAGAATAACGGATTGTACCAAATGCTTTGCATGAATCTTCAAAAGTCAAACAAAAAGTAAGGACATTGTGTGTTTGGTAGATTATTTATTTGTTGTAACAATGCTTTGTTTAAATAAATCTTAAACCGTTGAAAAGCCTATTTATTTCCCTTTAAAATGGTACCACATTCGTAGGGAACATGCATTTGTGGGATGAGCAGCAGAGCTGAGTATGTGGGTTGCACACATGAAAAATTTGCCCATTACCAAACCGCTTATTCTGCTGCTACTATTGACTCTTGTCTTGGGCTTCTGGTACCGCCAGGTGCTGACAGTCAGGTACCTGATTGGCAACTTCTAAGTTCTGCGATGAGTACAGATGGTGTGGGGCGGCATCTCCCTCCCTGCTGTAACAAGGCTTGTCATCATTGGAGGCAATCACTATGCAGAGAGATTTCAAGATGAGATTCTGCAACCAGTGGGAATCCCATATCTCCACAGTCTTGGACTGAACTCTATCCTCCAAGATGGCAACACTCACCCCCACAGAGCAGGGTTTATCAGAGACTACCTACAGAATTTTGGAGAGGAGAGGATGAAACGGCCTGCAAGTGGTCCTGACCTCAACCCCACTGAACAATTGCGGGATCAGCTTGGGCATGCTGCTTGTGCCAGAGAGACCATCAAAACCACAAATGCTGGTTGAAGAATGAGATGCCCTCCCAGAGCAGTGCGTGACCAGCATGAGGAGGAGATTCCAGGCTGTTGTGGCTGTGTATGGTTCTTCCACATGCTACTGAGGCTCCTGTTTGTCACATTAATATATGGTTACATTGCCAATATGTCTTGTTCCTTCAGACTTCCATCATTCAATCCGCCAAACACCAAACAAGAGTCAATAGTAGAATTAGCTGTTTGGCATTGGCAGAGAAGATTTGGCACAATCCCCAAACTCAGCTCTGCTGCTCATCCCACAAATGCATGGTCCTTACAAATGTGGCACCATTGAAACGAGAAATAAACAGGTTTATTATTAAGAAGCATTGCAACAACAAAGAAACAATCTACCTGGAATATCAGCACTCAAAAATGCATGAGTACTGTCAGTTGTTCTCAGATTTTGTTTTTTTTTTCTTAGAACAAATCCCTGGTAAGAGAACTTGGGTGACTGTAACAAGCTAATTAACGGCATAAGTGTATTTCAGAGAACAAATTTCTTCCTGTAGGGTTGGTGAATGAGGCCCATTGAGAATATCTTCATAAGCTGAATCAACAGCTTCATAACAAAGACACCTGCTTCTACTTAAGACTCATGTAGACGTGACTATTTTGTGTCCTTGGAGGGGAAAAAAAACTCCTTAAAACAAGCTGCAACTTAACAAAGCTGTACGGCCTCCTCGTAATATGTTTTTCCTTGATTAAAATACAGAGAGTACACAAGGACGGGAACATTGGAAACAGTAATTTATTAAGAAAGGGAAATAAGGAGAAAGGAAGCTTTATGTGGAGGCAATGTTTTACTCTGAAAAGGTTACGCAGGGATAGATGTCCGCATAAGCCTGCAGCTCTTTATCTAGGCGATGCTGGTTGTTAATGCATTATTACTTAGTGCAGACAACATCTCTCTCTCTTCCTTTCTGCCAGCTGAGACCAGTCTGCCTTTTCTGTCTGGTTGAACATTTCCTCCCCAAAATCCGCCATTCTTCACAATCACTTCCCATTTCTGTGACACCTTGAGTTCCCCTGCAGTGCTTACCACAGATCTGCTCAGTTTTCTAAACCAACGAATATAAAAGACACACAAAACTCCTTCAAAATGTAGTGCGAGACAACAATTCCAACCCTTTTCACTCCCTCATTATTTCATCGCTGTCCTTGAGGGCATTAGGTGCAAAGAAGGCATTGAGAAATCCTCAGCAGAGAAGCCAAAGGGAACATTTAGTGACCAAAGCGGTCAAGGGGAAGGTGTTAAAAAGGTGAAAAGGAGTGTGAAAGATGTGTAAAAAGCAGCATGCTAAAGAGACAGAGGATAGACTGACAAAGAGGCAAATAGGTGGAAGAAAAAAGGGGACAAGAAGGAAGAGAAAGTAAAAAACAGGGTCAAGATGTGCATAACCATGATGGCTTAAGGAGAACAAGAACTGTCAGGCCATCGAACGTCCATTAGCGCCATTCAAGAGAATGGGTCAGTGTTTCTGAACAAGCATTACCCTGCACTCTTATAAAGCCGCCTTTAATCATGTCAAACACACACTGGGAGCCACGTGGACTATTTATAGGAGCTCAGGTTATGTGCTGCAGGCAAAAATCACGCACAGACCAAACAAATCTCTTTCTATTTTTTGACGGAAGTCACGCGCCAAACAGAGTGACCTCTAATGTTTCAGCTAAAAGAAAGTCACTTAATGTGACAAGCTGATTAACATATAATTAGACAAGCTAAGAGACATTCATCAAAACAAAGTTAGAAACCAACAGCGCTCTTCAGTTGGAAGCTATTTGCTTCTTGACAGTGATGCGAGGAAAGTCAGACACATTGCATTTTAGCAATCACACAAGAAAAAGCATCCGTTTCAGCACGCTTTTTCCTGTAAATACCAGATAACATGGACACTACTTGAATCCATACAACCCAAGTTATCATTCCACTGACCTGGTCCATGGTTCGAGCAGCCCTGTTAGCTCCTGAAGTGACACAGAGTTCATCATGCAGTGCATTAGTGACTCACCGGGTCTTTAGCTTGCTGCGCTAACACGGCGTAGGAGGAGATCCTGCTGCACAGGCATTTGGTGTGGACGGTGGTAGACGCAAGCGTTTGGCAGCCTTCTGTGCCCCAGTTTTCGGCGCCAGCTTCCCTGGATAGATGGGGAGAAGGGGGAGGTATGGGTGCACAGGAGACATAAGGACAAACTGTGAGACATTTACACACAACAAACTTATCACATGGCTGAGCACGACTTGAGGAGGTTCCATCTCAAAGGGGAGTAAAAAAGGTAGAGGCCTTCTAACACAATCTTGAAGAAGATTCTCACTTTTACAAGGTAACTCTTTTAAATGGATGGCTTATGTATTTCTACTGGTGTTATTCCTTTCTTTTCTCACTTCTTGCCTTTGAGTTTTCTCAACATCATACAGTCTATGTGGTGCTTTAGCTTTCGGTTTCATTATTAGTCATATTGTCATGAGCATCCAAGAGAGACTTGGCATGAACTCCGTCGGTGAGAAACAATGGTATATGTTCATGTAGTTCAACTACACTACCCTGGAGTGTTATAGCGATGTCTCTGAATGCTGGAACCTGCTGTTACCTGGAAACTTCCACACTGGGCTGCTACTAACAGGTGTTTCTTTACAACACATTTAAATGTGAGAAATAACGGTATAAGGTCCTGTAGAAGTCAAGAACCTTGTTAATTTGCAATCTCGAAGATAAGAACTACACTACCCACAATCCTAGACTGTCACAGCGGCATCTCTGGCTGCTGGAGACTACTGTTACCCACATATTTTGGAGGTCAGTTGTGGGGCAAGTGGCTTGGGCACCGCTGAGCTTTGTGTGCAAGAAAATCTGGCACTACACAAGCCATCAGATCTGCTGGGGCTCTATAATATTATCAGCGTGTTATCATTATGGGCATACATTAGCGTAAAGAGCACATTTTTTTGTATTGGCAGATATAAAATTTTGTAGATATATAAAACTGATATTTTTGGTTATAATTAGCTTTTAGTAATGGCTGCACAGACAGATAAGTTAGTGGAATTTTAGGCTGAACTAACAGATCTACATCAGCCGAAGTCTTAAGGCCGATTCAAACTACTCAAATTTTTTAGGTTGTTCATGACAGCACCATGTCAGAGTATGCAACAAAAATCTTTTCCCCACTGGCTCCGCGACTAAGAGCGAGTTCACAGGCTGATGGGGGCGGGTCAAAGAGTGTCTGTCACTCTACAACAGAAGCGCTTTAAATGATTGTAGAGGTCTTTTGTTTGTAAAAAAGAAAAATAAGAAACAATTATGGATTGGACTAGGAAGAACAGTTATGTCAAGAGAAGGACAATATGGACTGGCTGTCCTTCAGATAGAACTTAAGGTATGCATGTAATAACATAAATAAAATAAAACAAAATTTACACATTAGTTTTAGGAAATAAAAGGGGATGAAAGTGGTAAATCTTGTAAATGCTGATGCAAAGATAATAAGCAAATGCTCTCCTGTTGGTTGACGTCAGAATTCATGTCGTTGATATCAGGTTAGGATGTCAAACTAGACGTCAACGATGTGAATCCTGACGTGAATGACGACAATGTAAGTAAAATTCTGACATGCTAGTCTTGATGAATCGTGGTTGTGGGGCGTCTATGACGTGTTGTTTATTTTGTCTCACTACAAGACTGTCTGTCTTTCCTGACGCTCTAAATCGGGCATGGGTTTTGACAATGAGCTGCGACGTTGCAGACTAGCTTAAATCTGGCTGAATTCATGTAGTCTGAGCCGGCCTTTAGTCTTTATTCATCATCATTACTTACCCTTTTGAGGACTCAAATTTGAAATTTTTTACCCCTCAAAATTTCAGTTTTTTTTTTTCGTAGGATTGAGGTTTTAGGTCTGAACTACATTTGAATATTGGTATTTATATCAGTATTGGCTAAAATTAATTTGTCAACATCAGCATATCTGGAAAAGGCCAATACTGTGCATTCGTAAGGTCCACCAGAAGAAAAGTTGATATCTTGATCCTAACTGATCATCAGTACCACTTAATACCCATATACATAAGTTTAAAGCTGAGGAAAGCATTGGTGCTGATAGGTTTAGTGCTTAAACATTTTCTTTGTGGTCTGTGCTGTTGAGAGTTAATTCTGGTTAAAAGTTGCTTCTGTTTCTTTCCCTCATTTCAGACGATACTGTATGTATATTTTTTCTTCATCTAGTGTGCACATTTAACAGGTACAATATGTTGAACTCAGACTGAAATATCTAGTTTAAGTGAAAAATTAAACTCCTGTGTAATATAGATATTTTTGTTGGTGTGACTCAAATATTTCCAATGGTTTTAAAGCCAAAAAAAAATAAAAAAATAAAAAAATAAATTTTATAGTTTTTTTTTCTTTTCTTTCTTTCTTTCTTTCTTTCTTTCTTTTTTTTTTTTTTGCTGAAGTGGCCACCATGACAGACATGATATTTTTATCTTGACATTTACATTATAGATATATTAATTAATTAATTGATTCATTGATTGATTCATTGATTGATTGATTCATATTTTTATTTGTTTCTTTATTACCTCCACCAAGGAGGTTATGTGATCGGCAGGGTTTGTTTGTTTGTTAGGTTGTTAGCAACATAACTCGAAAAGTTGTGGATGGATTTTGATGAAATTTTCAGTACCTGTCAGAAATGGAATAAGGAAGAAGTGATTAGATTTTGGGAGTGATCTGGATCACCGTCTGGATCCAGGAATTTTTTTAAGGATTCTTCACTATTGGGAGATAGGGCTAATGGTGGAGGTCTGCGCTCTCTGAGTGCATTTTTAGTTTATTTACTTATTTTTTTATTTTTTTATTTATTTATTTAGCGAGTCAGGAGAAAAGTATTTCATTACTTTAAATATTTCAACATTAAAAAAAAAAAGAAAAAAAAACATTTCATTTGATGGACCCCTTTGGAGCTGTTCATTCAGAATTACTAAGCAGTTGCATGAAATGCATCTCACTGGTAGAATTTCATCCCCTGATCACATAAACATAAGTTTTTCACCATGCACATTCACTGACAATGAATAAAACAAACATGCATACACAAAGGCATGGGAAGAGTAAAGTGGTTCCTCAGAGTTTATGAAATTGGGTGGTTTTGCAGCTCCATTTAGTCTCATGTATAGTCTTATTTATAATGAATTAATGAATAATATTCATGAATGCATTCCACCCCTGAAGGGTTTGGTTTTGCTGTTCTGTTGCTGTATTTGTGCTGCTTACTTGTAATGGACCAGGATTATTCTCTGCCATTTACAGTGCATTCTAACATCCCAGTGTTCCTGAAATCCATTCCTCCACACCCCCACTCAAAGCAAAGCATTCTGGGATCACTGGTAGTTTTGACTAGAAGGGGCACTTTTAATAGATTTTCTCCCTAACATAAAAGTCATCCATAAAACAAAAACACTGGTCCACTTTTTAATAAATACTCTTTATGGAGTTCCTGCTGTGGTCTCAAGTCATCTATGGAGTTGTTTCGATTGAGAGACCCCTGGTGGTAGGATTTGCATGCTTTGCATTTAAGAGTGAGGATAGTTTTTGTCTCATGCGTATAATTATTCAGCCCTTTGTTGCTCCAATCCAGGTAAATTACCACCATTATCCCTGCAAGTCTCATGTCCTTTTATGTGCATTTGAGGTCTATCTACCTAATCCAATATGGATCTAGCTGCACAGGCTTCAAACTCAGGAGCAGAGATCAGCGCTCACGCAGCCTGACAGGTTCATTTACTCTGCTGCCAATGTCACCTAGTTTGTCCCAGAGCCCGTACTTAGCATCCTTAAACACTCTTTCTCATCTCTTTCTTTCTCCCTTTTCCTGGAAAGACACCCTAGAAGCCCCGGGTTGCCTCAGCAAACACCAGAGAGCAGCACAGCTTAAATGCTGCATGGGGATTATTTCGTACTAAATGTTCAATTGCCTTGACATGCAACAAGTTACTAAGGAACAGAGAGTCCAGAATCCCCTGCAATAGAGCCTTGTACATTTTATTGCCCCCACCCCCCTTGCTCTTCCATGTCCCACTAAATGCCCTGAATAGGAGGTTGAGTGAGGAGGTCGATCAATACGCTTCTAAATGAACTAATTACTCTGGCGGCTCACACTGCACATTAACCCCACGTTTAACCCGGGACATCCTTCTATCCCAGCCGCCAGAGACAGGTGGAGATATCACGGGGATAAAAGAAACAGCTGCAGAGATGCTCTGATGGGGGTAAGAAGGTCAACCTCATGAATGATGGGTATAGAAAAAAGTGATTTTCAATTAGTGCTGTGATTTTTCATGAATGCACCATTGTCTGCACATGCTGAAAACAGCTTCTGTTGTTTTTCTTGTTATTAAAAGCCAATGTCACATTCCATTATGCACCATTTATGCTTATGTAACACTTGAATTTGAATTTGATGACATTTGTGGGATGTTTGGTCAAATCTGGAAAATAAACCCACACCCACAATGCCATTGTAAGGTGGATTTGGTTGTTTTTTTTTTGAGTTTGTCCTCCTAAAAAACACCTACAGATGCTTTTCAAAATTTGACTTATGAATAATGATTTTGTGGTGGGAACAAAAAAAACAATGGGCAAAGTTATATTGGCTGTTCTTTTGTGTTAAAAATCAGGGATTAGATGCTTTCAAAGGCATGAAATGCAACTTTCAGATTAGTCATCTCATGCCAGTAGATGCCTAACTATGGAGTTACACATAAATTAGTCATGAAACCCAGAGGTGAACTAGGATTTTAGCAGTTTGGGTTTCATGGTCTTGCAACCCTTCAGATTTTTTGAATAGGTAATCTGTTACCCTCAAAATTTAACATACTTCCTGTCTGTAGTGTGCAGAAATGCATCACAATATCACAGATCTACAAGTTCGTGGAGGAATTACAACAAAAAATAAAAAAAGATTCAATTTTTTTTTTTTTAATCGTATCATGGGTGAGTATATCAGGAAGTCCATCCAACCATTTTCCTTCCCTCATCTGGTCACAGTGGCAGCAGGCTAGGCAAGTCAGCCCAGAAATCTTTCTCCATAGCAACATTTTCATGCTCTTTCTGGGGGTGTTCCCAGGTCAGATGAGATATATTATCTCTCCAGCGAGTCCTGGAAGACCTCCACAAGGAGGCAACCCGGCAGCATCCTGTTCGGATGCCTGAACCACCTCAACTGCCTCCTTTCTGCAAGAAGGAGCAGCTGCTCTACTTTGAGCTTCCTCCATATGTCTGAGCTCCTCACCCCTCATCTCTAAGGCTGAGCCCAGCCACCCCCCTGAGGAATCTCATCAGTCATTGCCCAAAGCTCATGACCACAGGTGAGGGTTGGAATGAGGATCCTCTAATACGTCTGCAATACTGCAGATGCTGGACCAATCAGCTTGTCAATCTCACGGTCCATTCTATCCTCACTTGTGAACAAGACCCCAAGATCATTTAACTCCTTTACTTGAGGTAAAGACTTAACCCCCAACTGGTGGGAAGAATCCAGAGAACCATAGCCTTCTAGGTGCAAACTCTCACCAGCAATTCCAAGTTTTCTACAATGTTATGACAGTGGTGAATTTTTCAGTTGAGTCCATGCATTGTGGTGTATTTTCAAACTGACCGGATGCTTTGTACCCTCAATCTGCTCTTTGTGTATTGCCACATTTTGGCATTGATGTCAGGAAAAAGACCTGCCAGGCCTCTCAAGTCAAGCAGAGTAAAGTGGCACTTCTTGCACACGCAGAGGCCAGACTGGAGCACATACTGTGGAGTTGCAAGACTTGACTAGAAAGGGACTGGTTTGCTTCGGAGTGTGCTTTGCAAGCAGATCACTGTGTAGACAGAGGAGGAGGTGGTATGTATTTGCATACTAGATGCCCGAATTAAGTTATGTGGTAAATACAAGCTTAAGAGAGTTTACGTTTTTTTGCAATGACATTAAATGCATCTAGAAGAGCCCACATTGTGAATTTTAGAGCTTTATTCATGCCTTACTAAAGGCAGTTGATGACAAGAGTTTAACTATGACCATGCTACCACGTTGAACATGTACAAGGAGTACAAACATGGACTAAAACTTGAAATTTTAGTGGTGGTGATGTTAAAGTCAGTGGACTAAGTTAAGAAAATTGCTGTGTGCAATGGCAAACTCTGTATTCAGTTCAAAAATGATTAAAGTAGTGTTTATTTATGAAGATTATCTTGATGAATATTATCATGACTATTATCATGGATAAAAGGTGTAACCCGGGACTTCCACTGGGTCCGTCTCAAGTCTTTACCGGCTGTGTTGCCATTTGGTTACATGCCCCGTTGTGACTGTGGTTTCAGCACGCAGTAATGCCGGACTGCTTGACCAGCATGTCCAGCTCATGTAGAAATTACACAATCTTGCCCGGCAATGCAGTGCTAACAATAACACGTGAAGCTATTGCTCTGAACTGCTAGTGTAAGAAAAGGGTGGACTTGAATTTCGTTCTTTTTTTATCCTTTCATTTGGATTTTTGTGCTTCTGCCATGGGTACATAACCACATAAACATGGCCTATTCTTCTTGTCCAACTGACTTGTTGACTCCGGGTGCAGCTACGCCCAATTATGGCGCTTTGTCAATGTCGTAAAGTGTAATAGGATCTGGCATTTGTCTGCCGCCAACAAAGAGTTTTTCAATTCTGAAACCTCAGCGGATATTTTAATTTGGTTTCAGCAAAACTTCCTGCCTCTGTCGATCTTCTCCATGCTAAATTGATGCACAGCGGTCTGTCATCTGGCAAAAATAGAAGTCCCGGGAACGTGCTGCGGAGGCCTTCAGGAGCCGAGATGCGGCAGAGCTGGTAAAAGCACTCTCACTGACTAAAACTTATCGGCTCTATTGCCGTGACGGAACAGGGACGAACTGAACCTGCATCTGGTGGAATTTTGGTGCGAGTATCATAACCTTTTGCGTCACACATCCTATTCTCACCATTAATCCAAAATGCCAGGGAAAACAACAATGAACTATTTGTTGATGGAACCCACAAAGCTAACTTCAGGGTTGGTCTACAAAAATTTCCCATCCTTGCACCAAACTCTAAGACCACAACAAACCACACCGCCTCTCCTCCTCCACCCTCTCTCAGTGTTCTAACCCGGTGCTGCTATTTGTAATCCAAGGTGGATTCTAGTTCATTCAGTTTGAAATTTACGTTGGTTCTCCTTGACCTTTATTCTTGCAATGAAATACTGCCACCATGCCTCTACATAAAGCTTCCCTGGGTGGGTGAGCCTATCTCTTCCCCCACGTGGTGTCAGGGCTAAGTGTTAGAAAGGAAGTGGCTCATGTGAAAAACATGTATGGAAGATGTTTGAGCATGTAAATGAAAAATGAACATGCTGAAAGAAGCTCTGTTCAGTCTGTGTGAATGCAGAGCTAAAAAACACTTTCGGAAACCCCTTACTTAATAATATATATGATCAAAACATATTTAATATCTGCTGCACTGACATAAAATGATGCATTTATAAGAGGATTCAGCTTCTATAGATGTGAATTTAGATATAATGGAGGCAGGAAACCTAACAGAGTTACAACAAATGCTTGTCTACATTTATCTATCAACTAATCCATGTGAATGGACATGAAACAGAAACTTCACCCATCTCCATAAAAACCCTATTATCAATGTTTTCCGGTGGAATCAGGATGACATAGTCACATTTTGTTCTTTGCTGTTTTTCCTACATAAAGTTTTGTAGAGCAGAAAAATTACAATCATACTGCAGACAGCACAGTATACTCTGTTCTCTGACGCTAATGCTTTTGCAGAGAATGTAATTACCTCCTCTCAAACTAATAGCAATGAGCACCCTTAACATTAGCTGGAGAGTAACTCTAATCGACTGTTGACCATAAAGCTAAAGAACTGCACCCTGCAATGATGTGCTTAAGATTTTCATTCAAATCACTCAAGGCGAGGAAAATTTAAGAGCATTGGTTAATAATGTTCTAAATCAGAGAGCAGTTCGACTTTGGTGGTTGTTTGACTTTATAAGAGGTCTTGTCGCCTGATGTATTCAATGTATCTTTGAATTCCACATGCCTTTGGAAAATAAGAAGATCCAAAACACCTATTCTTATGAAGATCTTAAAGTAATGGAAACTTTAGATTTTGCAACTCATGGAAATCATTCTTATAAGAGCTGGACCCCGAATTTTTGTGTGTAATTTATGTATTTTAGAGAGAATTATCAAAGGAAAATATCACCTATAATTCTCATCTTTCATTAAAGGATAGCACATTAACTTGCAATATGAGCTATTATAAAAAAACATGAAAAAAATCTGATTTTTCATGAAAATCAGTTGTTTCATTAAACAAGCAATACTGTTTTACTAAGCAGAAGTTCATTTTACTTATAGAATGGAGTCCTGAGTATGAATGTCATGCATGCATACCATTTAGAAACAGTGAGAAGTAGCTACACTAAGCTGGGGGGAGTGCTATATAGAGTATACTTGATGCATCACTGCTTTGTCATGTGAGATGTGTAAAATGACTACATTGTGACCATCAGGTATAAATTACGTGGAGGTTTTAAGCCATCATCTTGCAATTCTCTTGGGAGTTTCACTTCTCCCACGGTCTCCTAACGCCTCTCTCACAGCAGACAGCACACTCAGTGTTAGCAAGAGAGGGTAGTTTGACTTGGTCCCCGAGAATAACAGCACTGCATCTGTTATCTGGCAGTGGCTGGGATTTCAAAAGGAAGATGATGAACAAAACATGGTAATCTATAAGATATGCCACAAGATTACACTGAGATCAGGGTGTCAGTACAACACATCGCCAAGGACATGGCCCCTGTAAGACAGGATTTAAAAATCTCGAAGTATGATTTTCCTGGGCACACGTTTTTTCCCATTTTTTGTCCATTTCCCAGAGAGAAAAGGTGGCCCATAAGCTTACAAATGTGACCCCCTTTCCCACAACTCCAGAACTGTGGCACAGCAAATCCTGCCTTATATCAGCCTAACAGTACACTACATCGACAACTAGGAGTCAAAAGCTTTGTGCCTCCAAACAAGCTTTATTTCCCCCAGTGGCTCCACAGAAGAGCTCCTTACACAAGGTCTGAAAGATACTCTTATGTCATGAGACTTGTCAGAAACTTGTCAAGTGTGCTTCAGCACAGATAACAGGACTAATCAAAGCTGTGAGCAGGAATCAGTGGACTAGACTGCAGTGTTCTGGACATCAGCTGCATCTTGGGATTGGTGAGTATTTGTGTAGGTTTGCCCCACCCTTAATGAGAAATATAATAATCATTTTTGAATGAATATAACAGCAAACATTTTATAACTTTCTATACACAATAAAAGATAGACCCTCCTGTAGAAATACAGAAGGGTCTTTTTTAATTATTATACCAGTGTCACTGAATTCATCAGAGAGCTGAATTAAACATTTACAGCCCAATATTAATTATAGGCCATATTCCGCGCCCTAACTTAGACAAATTAGTCCCAATAAAGTGGTGAAAGAAGATACTGTTTTGGATTTACTGTACTGTATAATGTTACTGCACTATTATTTCATTACTCTAAATCACAGTTTCCATCCAGCCATTCATTGTGCAGACCTAGGATTGACTTAGACAAACAAAGATAATAGTCAACATAAGATGTCATAAAGTCACTGCATTTGTCAGAGCTAACCTTCTGTATTTTTTATTACAATAAAGATCGCAGAAGGAAAGGATATTACAATGCCATTTTTTTATCCCAGATCTGTTCAGACTTTTCTCCAACAACCATTTTGACAAACACGGCAAACTTAAAAGTATGAATAATATGGATGAATAATCTCTCTGCAAGCATTGTGAAATCTGCACAGTATGTTCACCTTGAAGCTCTAGAATGTGTTTGCTGTGCATACTTTCCCTATCTTACCATCATGAGTCATCTTTGAGTAAAGCTCTGGATAAAAAAAAATAGATTGTCTATGGAAATATATATTTTTTTCTCTTGTGTTAAATATATAGATAAATGCTTTATTGATCCAGAGGAAATTCAAGAATTTCAATTCATTTGTTCTGCTATTTCTAGGTTTGGGTTTAACTAAAATGAAAATTGGTGCTGTCACTTTCTTTGCTTTTGTAGTGAATATTTCTTCAAACTTTTACCTGCCAGTATAAAAAAAAATCTCACTTAGGTGGTTAATTTTCTGACAAATGCTTTATATGACAAACTGTGAGGTATTTTTCAGGAACTAAAAATGCAATGGAAAAGATATATCCTCTTTTAACTCTGATAAGATTTAGCCAACTGCCATTTCTGATACCAATTTTTTTTTTTTAATTATTTTTTCCAGTTAGCTCTTTTGGTAGTAACCACACACTACCAACACTGTATGCATTTCTTGGCTGTAAAAACAGTTCTGAGTTTGTCCAACAGGTGATTTTTTTCTGACCAAAGAAAACTGTTGAATCAGAAAATCAAATATATGACATTGTCAGTGTTTAATTGATTTAGGCTACGAATGTCTAACCACCGCTTGGACAACTGTGTTTGCAGCTACAGAGGAGACTGCCAAATGTAATCTATCTATTTAGCAGGAGAGACAGAGCATATGGAATGTCCAGGGTTTCATTCAGTCTCTAAATCTGTGAGTCCACTGTTAGTGATATTATTAGAAAGTGGAAGCGTTTAGGACCAACAGCAACTCAGCCTCAAAGCAGAAGACCACCTAAAATCAGAGCGCTGTTAAAAACTGCTGATGCCCATGGTGCAACAATGTCCCCAACGCTCTGGTGCCAATAATTTTGTCCGGCCCATCTCTTGAGTTTTGTGTAAAATTATGTCATTTTGTCTTTTTCTCCTCAGATTGTTTGCGTTGCTCTGATGCACATAAAGGTAATAAACATGTGTATACCAAAAACATTTGGAACTGCAACAATTTCTGGGAGAAATGGTGTATTTTCTGGAAGAATTCCAGGGGTGACAATATTTTCGTCCATGACTGTATGGCTGCAAAAGTGGAGCCACCTCCATATTTAAGATCATGTTTTTGAATACGGTGTCATGACAGTCTAATGTTCAGGCTTCTTTTGTCCAACACTTTTCTGTGTTGGCTACTGATATTAATTATGCCACATTATCTACCAATGGGCAAAGTCTGTCAACTTGGCTGATAACGGCTGATACTAATGTTGGACTGGTGCATCCCTATTTATAACAACAGCATACCAGTCTTTTCTGAAACAGTTCAGAAATCAATATTTGGTGGAATAACCCTGATTATGCGTCTTGGCATGCTTTCCACAAGTTCTTCACACTGCTGTAGGGTCAGGACATTCTTGGAGGAGAAATTTAGCGAGGCCTTTTTAACGGATGTTGAAGTAATCAACAAATCAATACAGAATTAAGTAGAATGAGGCAGTCTTATTTTAAAAATCAACAAACACTGGAATAGAAAGGTTTCCATGCATGTGGAGACGCTGATTTAAGAAATTTCATTTCTTTAAACCTTTACTTTCTCTTCAGAGAGCATAAAGGTTTCTTTCTTTTCTAATGTCATTTGGATAAGAGGCTCATTAAACAAGTATAGGAATGAATAACAAAAATAATAAAAATCAGTGAAACTACTTAAAACTGGAAACAAAAGAAGGGACAAGAGGCCAAAGTCCTACACTCTGAGAAAAAGGAAGAAAGGAACTTTAATCGTTAGATTTTGCTGGAAGGCGTTCCATGAACTTGGGGCATGAATGGAAAAATGCAGTTTTATCAAGTTCAGTGGAAGCTTGAGGGACTTCAGTGAGCAGCAAAGCTGATGAAAATGCCATAAGGGGTGAGGGACTCCACTCTGTTGGGTTTGTGATGTAGGAAACTATAGTGAGGACGTTGTAAAGCTCTAGTGTAAAATCAATGTGAGTTGAGCCTGTCCTCAATAGAAGGCCAACCAATCTGCTCAATGTGAACACAATGACTGCCATGTCTATCAACAGTTGTAAATCTGAGGGCAGGCTCCAGTGTCCAATTTGGAGTGGTCTTTGAAAAGGGGTCCTGCATATAAGTCATACTGACCATAGTGGATCAGCATTTATGTCTTCTGTATGTATGCTTTAGAAAGAAACACACTAGATGTCTACATTTTGGAAAAAAAAAACAAAAAAAAACATAAGTCTGCTCTGTTTGCAAAAAATTCTTGGGGTTATGATGTTATATGCCTGCATTCTAACCTTGCAAAGCAGATGGATTCGCCTGTTTCTGTGTTTCTCACTGGTGAATCCATATTGCGAAGCTCCCATCTGAACAGTTTGGGCCTGATTAGAAAGTGACATGGCAACTGTAGACATGTCAGTACCATAGACTGCAGAAAGAATTGAACACACCCCATGTGACGTCAGTCATCTGCTTACGATAGGTGGACTCAAATGGCTCTTGAAGCCAATCCGTGAAGGCTTCCATTGAAATCCCGGTCTCAACCGGTCTCAATCAAATGAGATGCACCAATCAGCTTTCATCCTAAATATAATCCAAATGATTGTTGCACAAAAAAATTCACCCCCTGTACAGTGGGAGCACAATAAGACACTAGCTAATGAGACATGTTTGGTGTTTTGAACCAGGCTGTAAACCAGTTTATTTCTAGTGTCTAAACTGGCTGTTTAACATGTGTGCAGACGGGACTTTCGGTGTTCCTGCAGCCAGCCTCAAGTGGACACTCGTGGCATAGCAATGTTTTGCACTTCCGCATTGGCTTCATTTTTCATGACCGGAGGTTGCTGCTTGGTCAGTGCATGACCTTTATCATTTTTGAAAATAAAACAAATCAGTGCTGTTCTTTGTCCTTCTTTTAATGAAGAAACGTCGCCAAGTTCTGGACCCAAATGGTTCAGACGGGAGCTTTGCAAGATGGATTCACCAGTGAGAAACACAGAAACGGGCGTATCCATCTGCTTTGCCAGGTTAGGTTAAATCATCCTCTGAGAATTTTATGAAAAATCCTGCACGTCCCAGACACTTTGCATTGGAGCTTTCTGAGATGAATATGAAATACATCCATGCAATGGAAAGATAAAACAGTCTATCTGGCATGTCAGTTTATAAAAATCCATGTATGGAAACAGATCAGCTGTATTCTTCCAATGAGGACAACATTATCTGGGTGCATGCCCCCAGATTTTATTGGCTAAGACTAGGCCCAAAATCTTTGTCCCTTCAGGCTGCCTTTGATATTTTCTGAAGCTTTTGATTGTAATACATCTGCAATTTTGTGCTTTTATTTTGAAGGTGAAACAAAAAAGAAGATATTACTCATCAGGTTAGCACACAAATAATAAGTCATGTAATGGTTGATAGCGTATTCCTGTCTCTTGACTTAAGAAAAGAACAAATGCATTGATGTTGTTCCTTCTGCCGTCAATCAATTAAAGCAAATGTGCGCTTAAAGCAAACACAAACCACCCACGGATAGCAGCACGCACTCTAATGTGTCACTCAAAGACTAAATATACTTCTGCCCTGACAGGCCGCTCAAACAATGTGAGCGTGACACTTCATGACAAGAGAGAATCAGCATTAATATTTAAAAAAAGTATAAGCGAGCACAAACAGAAAACACGCACGCCATTCAATTCATAATGTCAGTAATGAGATGTGAGTACAATCCCCTGATGACAATCATCTGCACGCTGACACTTCAAAGACTGAGGATGGGAAAACGAGTCGCAGCAGTGAAGACAGCTTGACAGGTAGCAACATGGTGTGCGGCGTTGTGTGTGTTTTCTGAGAGTGTGATGGAGAGATAGACAAGAAAGGGGGGAATATGTGCACTTGTTACCTTTCATGAGGAAATCCTCAGCACTTTGAGGTATTTCTCGCCTCCTTTTTGGGTTACATTTACATTTCTTACATGAAAAAAACACGTGTGGAATCCACTAAGCCTGCAGTGATTCAGCCGATGTTACATGCATACATGAATAAAAAACATGTGAGTTTTTCCTGTGTGAACTCCCAAGAGATGTCAAGTAAAGGATTTACAAATGGCTTTGTTCACACAAAGAAAGCGTGGCCATATGGACCGCGACTACACATGCATTAATGATTGTGTTAAATGTGCAGATAGAGGTGAAATGCTGCGCTCTCATTTATGCATGTGGCTCGACTTATACTACACTGGATGCACGCATGAAAACATGCAAGTTGCTTGCTGCCACAAATAGTCTTACTACATCCACACACACTCATGATATCTAGCATGCCAGTCTGGCTGCAAACAGGAAGTCGGAGTAATGAGAAACCGTCTGACAGCTCACAACAGGGGGTTGATAACAAGCTGACGATAACACAAATGCACACAAACACACATTATCTGACCTCTTTGTTTTCACTGCTGAATTTCAAGCTTAATTGACTGCTGACCCCCATCTAGTTTAGCTGGATTTGATTGCTGGCAAAAAGACAGCTTGGACTTTTGTTTTGTTCTGGTCCAACCCACAATGTTGGAGCAGATCTTTGTTATTGCAGATACACTACAACAACACAGGCACACTGCTGCTGCGCTCCCAACTGGGCTCGTATAAGCATTAGATTATCAGTCTGACTCTGATTAAAGGATAGAACTTTTGTTTTACTTTAGCACTTGAATGCTCCCACTGCTGCTGATGCTGTCGACTCCGCTTATCGTTGAAAACAGGTACCAGATGTACAAACAGGTGTACATATCAGTGCAGTCAATTTTTAGTCTATGGATCCCAAATGTATACTGCAAAGATATCAACCTGGCAGATTCCAAACAAACATCAAGACGGGTAAATATACTCAACCCCATCCAGTTTGCTAGCATTGTGATAATCGATACATCTGTTGTTTGGTTTTGGCTTTGATAAGGTATAGAGTTTTATTTAATGGGGTGTTACATTTGGCTTCACTTTGACAGGTAGTTATCCCCCTGAGCACACATGGATTACACAGATCTATCTGTTCAACTTCAGCCAGAATCACATATATTAAATATACTCAACAGAAGTGAGTCTACAGCAATGCTGGAGCTGCTCTGCGAGGCTATAGGCAGAGCTGTGCTGGGAGCAGAATGCTTTCAAGGTTCAGAGCCCCAGGGGGCTACAGACATATAAAGAGGTTGAAGACCCCTAAGATTTAAAGGTTAATGCCCTTGTTTATCCAGGCAAGTTTAGGAGGTTCGAGGCATTGGGGGTTAACATAACATGCCAGACAGTTTCAAATTGCATTAGATATATTTAAACCATAGCCTCTTTTATTAGGCTACTGCTCAAAATCACCAGCCCATTTTCAAATGAGTATAACTCTGTAACTCCAAGGTCTATTTGAATGATCAAGGTACAATAATGAAGATGGCACTTTGAAATTTGTTCAGAAGTGTAAATATGTGTACATATGTTAGTAGGTCTGAGTGAAAAAACTTAGCACACACATTTGATTTTGGCCAAATGTTTTCACAATTTTAGCATATACAGTGCTAAACAAATTTATTAGACCACCACCCAAAGTAAGGTTCATGCCACAGCTGCCCTAAATTAACAGCAATGGTAATTACCAAAATCAATATGTAGAAGCTGTTTAACTGAAATGATATTTTTAATGCTAAAATATAATTATTGTTGTTATCCATTAATTTTCAAATTTATTGATTTACAAAAAAAAAAAACAACTCATAATTATTTCCTTATTAACATGTCAAATTATAGTTATTTACTTGCATTCCCGAACAGAAAAAAATAGTTTTAGTGGTTAATAGTGTTGCTTGATTATTTTCTGACTTCTCATTGAAGCCCAGTGAGCCAGCTCAAATTTGGGTATAAAAAGGTGAATTTAGTTTGAAATTCCTCATTCCTGTTCAAATGTTAAAACGTGGAGAGCTAACTGAAAATGAAAGAGTCCGCATGAAAGTACTTCATGATGCTGGATGGTCTCCGAGACAAATAGGGAAAGACATAAAGTGTTCTCACAGTGTGGTCAAGTATGCTTTAGAGTCAATTGCCCAAACTGGTACTTTCAAAATGCTCCAAGGAAGAGGCAGGAAAGGAAAGTTAACTGAAGCAGATGTCAGACACCTCAAGATTTGAAGTACTAGAGACAGAAGGAAGACCACTGCTGATCTTCAGGCAGAGATGAATGCTTCTAGATCAGAGTCTGAGAAAGTCTCCAGAATGACTATAAGCAGACGACTGATGGAAGAAGGCTTCATGGAAGAACAGCTGCTAAGAAGCCATTGTTGAGGCCTGCAAACATCCAGAAATGCCTCAGATTTGCCAGGGAGCACAAACACTGGACTGTTGATGACTGGAAGAAGGTACTCTGGACGGACAAATCCAAGTTTGAACTCTTTGGTCAGCATCGTCGTGTTTATGCCTGCAGAAAAGCTGGAGAATGTTTAATGTATGTAGTCTGATGCAGCCTTTAGGGTGGTTTCCCATCCTGCTGTTGCTCTTCATTTCCTCTTTGAATTATTTCAGACATCACAATGGAGTCTATTTGTAAAGACACTAGAGATTTCAATACTTTTCTTAAGTTTCTTCTGAATTGACACTAATCTGCATCATATCTACTGTGGTAATCTAACCCATACAATCTTCTTTAACAGGACCAAAATAAAAAAAAAAACATCCCTGTAAAATTTGCAGGATTTATCATTTTAGGATCATAAAAAAGTAAATTCTGAACCGATCCATGCAGAAGAGTGTTCAAATGTGGCGGCCAGACTAAATAACGCTGGCATCCCTACAGCTATTCTAACAGAACAGAGAAAGAAAAATACAGTGTCAAACATGAACTGAGCAACATATTACAATGTTTCCCATTTGTTCCCTGATTGGTATTATAATGATGTTGCAGCGGTAAGGTAAAGAAAAAAGGAAAACATCCCCTGAACAACAGCATAAATTGACCTTTTATGTCTACTGAGAATAAATTGGCACCAACTCTTGACTGAAAGGGCAGCGCTATGAAAGCCAATTGCACCCTGTTAAGAAACAAACAAAAAAAAGAGGTTAAACCTGCTTTGAATTCTTAACACTGAAGGGCTTGATGTGGGGATTTGATCCAGCCGTGTGAAAGTTAAGTCAGAGAAAAAGCAACCCACTCCATCTGGCTGAATCATGACGCGTTGCCAATGTATCTCGCTAAACGCACCCTCTTTATCCTTGGCAGGGAAATGACATAACATGAGGAAGGTAGAAGGACACAGAGCGGTGTCAGGGATGTGAATTAAGCCTCATTACAGCACAATGTTTGGAGATGCATCTAATTCCTGGCCACTTCTTAGAATTTAGATCAGTTTAACATGGGAAAACGCTGTCCTACATTACTGTCATCTATGTAATGAGGATTAACATTATCGGCTAATTTTAGCTGCTGGCAAACAGCGTCAAAAGTGATTAACAAGATGACTGCAGCCAAAGTGAAAGTAAATCAGTGAAACTGCAAATTTGCCGTCAGAATTGTATGTTATTTGCCTTTGTGTTATTGGATCAGAAGTGCATGCGAGCGATGCAGTTACACAGGAAACAGCTAACAATGTGTGTTGATTATGGCAAACACATAAAGTGCAAAAGGATGATTAAAGCATTGAGGAATTTAAAAACTAGAGGAGATTGTATCCTCAGTAGACAGAGAGTATGCTCACTTTAGATAGTCTAAAGACGACTGGTCTGACGTGTAGATCAGGATGAAATCATTGAGAAAACTGCTGCAGATACGGCTTAAACTGATGTTTTAATGGATGTTTTTAATGTCTCTTTCTCTTGATGATCACTTTGAGTTGTCTCAAACAGATGATACATGGTGTAAACAGTCAGCTTACGAAGCCGGTTGAGGGTTTGTTGTAGTAGGGAGGGATTTTAAGGATCATGGACGTAAGATGTCCTTAAGTGGCACAAACACCTGAAAGGTTAAAACTGCTAACACTTTAAGGAGACAAGAGTAACCTGCTCTTTTGATCTACTATACTATTCAACTGATGCTACAGTTGAAAGAAAATATACTCATTGATGCTACACAGTACATCATGACAAAGTGGAAACAGAATTTTATACAGTTTTGCAAAGAGATAAATGTATAAACTGAAATATTTCATTGACGTAAGTAATCAGACCCTTTGCAGCATTGCTATAAATTTAGCTCAGATTCCTCCAATCTCTCTAAATCTTTGCTGTGATGTTTCCACACCTTGGTTGGAGTTTACATTTGTTAAATTGAATTGATTGGACATGCTTTGGAAAGACACATGCCTCTCTATAGAAGGCCTCAGAGCTGGCAATGCATATCAGAGCAAAAACCAAGCCATGAGGTCGAAGGAACTGCCTGCAGAGTTTAGAAAAGGATTGCTGCAAGGCAAAGATCTGCAGAAGGCCACAAAAACACTTCTGCTGCCGTGAAGGTTCCTTAAAAGCACACCGACCTCCATAAGTCTCAAATGGAGGAAGTCTGGAACGGCCAGGACTCTTTAAAGAGCGGACTCAAGCTGAATGATCAGCCTGAAAATAGACCACATTCAAACTCAACTGCATAACTCAAAAATCAGGACAAAATTAGCTTGAAATCACAGTGCACACTTAGCTGAAGTTGCTGAATTAGATGGAAACAGTTTTTTAACCTTTATTAGTTCATTTTTAATTGCAACATATTGCACATTTCCAAAGATGTTACACATTTAATGACTATCGGTTCAACCCTTGGCTCAGTTGCTGTGTTGGCCATCATGGTATTCCTCACACAGTAGCTGTTCAGGCTCAGGGGTGTTGTATATAAACAAACTGAGGCATTAAACACAAATTCAACCATTTAAGAGCCATTTTCAAAGCCTGAGTTTTGTTGTAGTATGGTCTAGCTGGTCAGATGTCTCCTGAGGGAAAAAAGAGCCTGTGGACATCTCATATCTCTGTCTACCTTCAACATAAGCAGATTTAATCAACCTGGGTTTCTTGCATAATGGCCACTAAGCAGCTGTTTTCATTTTCTCCTTACATGGAAAGAAAAGGTCCTTGAGCTGCTGATGATGAAAGGTTTTCATAGATGGCTCACTAGATTTAATGAGACAGACTCAAACTCAGTAAAATATTAGTGGTAAAACATTCAGATTTTGGGATTAAAACTAACAAAAAAGGATTTGAAGTGCAGAGTCTGAAGTTTTTGATGCGGCCTGACAGACTGAGCATCACAACAAACCAGTATTGGTTTTCTGCTTCCAGGTTTTCCTTCAGATTCTTCAAATCTTTATTATTTTAAGTACATGAAGATATGTTACCATTTCATAGTCAAAAACATTATTTTTAAATTATCCACTATTTTCCAGCAGTGTGCTACACAGTTCTAATCTTAATTTCAGATATTACCTGTCAAAACAGCCAGCTAAAGGCACAATATTGACCCCCTGTGAAGTTTTCTCCTTCATTATGAACGCATGAAAGGCATAATGGGAGGATGAAGCGATCTCCCCCTCTGTGCAGCCACCAGAGGATGTAATAAAGGCGTGAAAACGGTTGGAAAAACCAGCAGGGTACATATTATGTACACAATGTGCTCTCTTGCGCTTCTGCAATGCCGTAATGCAACGTGAAATGACATGAAGACATCACCGTTGTGCAATCAGTGTAAATGTTTAAGGCAAAATGGAGGTGGAGCTTCGATACAGCGATTTTGTGAGCTCACACTACGAAAAGGGGTCCAGGTTCTTTGCAGATGACATCACGCAGCAGCAGAAAACACCCTCTTGGGGTGCAAGAAGTGATTTCTGATTACAAAATACCCATGAAAAGTCCATGTTACTGCTATGCCAAGCATTCAAAGTGCAAAAACATAAACAATCTTCAATCCGAAGCTACTTTTTTGTCCTAAAAGTAGTGAAATATGTTAATATGAATGTTTTCAGATGTTAAAGGAGCTCAGCTAGCCTTTTAGCTTAGTACAAGACTCTTCAAGACTCATGTCTCCGTTCATCTGACTAGACAACGCTAGACACTTAGAGGGCTGCAGGACTGAGTAATTGTGATATTTATAGCCTCTATGCCAGGATAATCTTTTAAACTGTGGTAAAAATCACTTTTTTTTGTAATGTTTAGGGATCGTACTCAATGTTTGTAGACATTTCCTGATGATAATTGCAGCATAAAGGTCCATTTAGAGCTTTAAAGTGCTAACTTTCCTTCGGGTCCTTTCACTCTTAACAGCTGTCGCCCACTTCCTGACCCTCAAGAGCGTTCAGGATCATGTGATTACCAACAAACTACAGACTCAGACTCTCTAGGATGCTATTTACTTGTGCTGAAACTGTAAGATGTTCCATCAGGTGTTTTCTCTAAGAATTTCACAGCCTATCTATTCTTTTTTTGCAACTGTCCCAGCCTTTCTGAAACACGTTGTCAGCTTTAATTCTAATCAGGAATACAAATTTTCTAAAAACAATGAAGTGCCTAAGTCTAGCTTTAATATGACTTTTTTGGGCCTTTTTCTCAATTAAATAAAGGGTTCTGATGTGTTGCATGACATCACATCCATCATTATTCACATTAAACAGACTGTCCCAACTCTTTAGGCATTAAGGTTGTAATTACTCAGTTTCTAACAATAAATCAGACAGTGTTGTGGCTACAATTAGACGCCCATGAATGCATAATGAAAAGAATGTACGATTGATGCATAGACATGGCTTCAGCCAAAGACAGAAAACAAACATGGAGTCAAACCTTTCTAAAAAATGAAGAACTTAAGGAAGTCTACGCTTCAGTAAAGCTATTAGAATTATTTTTTTGTTGTTATTGTTGAGTCTGCCCTAAATTTTGTACAACCAGTGCCATTTTTTTCCTCATATGGTTAACCTTATTGCACCAAATTTGTCATTTGAAGAATCCAGTCAACAGTTGTTTGTTGGTCTTTTTCATCTCTGTGCATGTACAGTTTAAAAGCTTTTCTCTAGGATGCCAGGAGTTTATTTCTCCGCTTTAAGCCACAGAAACACACTGAAAAATATGTGTGGAAGTGAACATCCATTTCTGCTGATGGAACCCATTCCAGTCGACATTACATCTCCAATCACCAGGGAGCCAGAATACACATTCACCAGAGGCGCCACATATTGGCCTTTTCATCTTTATACAGCTCGAAACCACTGAAGTGTAACTTTATATGACACAAATCACCTCTATTACTCAAGCTATCATCGCAGCCATTATGAGGAGCCCACGTTTACACCTAAGTATTTGACCCTCTGTTTAAGTGCACATGCGTCTGCATGTAGAAATGTATTTGACCCAGATTTTAAACTAAGCTTTACCCTTTTCTGATGTAAAGACAGGTTTTATAGGCACAAGAACATGCAGTCAGATTATCTTAAGCGTGCTTTGCAGCTCAAATTTTAAGTGTGTTAACTTAAAAGTGGAACATCAAAATCTGCATGCAAGCAAATGAGAAATGCAATGATTTAGCGAAGAAGATCAAGAAATAATGAAGTGAGAAGTTGTCACCGAGGCAGATAAGTGATGATATACTTATGCAGGATTGTGTAAACCTTGTTTATTACCCCATTATTCCTCCACCTCCTATTGATTTCTAGCTCACTTAAATACAAATTGAATCTTGAATATCTCTGTGATAAAGACAAGTCTGCCATCCTTGCTTAATCCTCCTCGGCTTTCTTGTGGTTCTTGTCATGTGAGCTTGTCACTTCCAGCTTCTTCTCTGACTCTCGTGTGAGCAGGATGCTTTGTCATTGACCCGCATGGCTTCAATCTGCTCTCTGGCGTGGCCAGTGGCTAATTTATAAGCTTCTTTCCCCCGGATTATCTTTTCTTCCCGCGATGCAAGCTAGTGTGTGGACAGGAAAAGCAGAGATACAGTGCAGGGTTCAGCCACAGCCGCAGCCTTTCATCCTGACTTTTTGCACTTTGGGTTAATGGTGTTTTGAAGTAGGAGCTCTCATGCAGAAAATGGATCATTAATCCTGATGCTTAAAAATGTTTTTCATGTTTTTGCTTTCCTTTCCTAACATTCTCTGATGTTACATCTTTTAGAGGATGTAGACATTTCCTGAGAACGTCACACAGGACCCAAAGACCTTAATGGCCTTCATGACGACTCAGACGGTCTGTTAAAGCACTAACACAGTGGCCTCTCAACCTACTTCCAAAGAGGATCATGTGCGCGTCAACAGGATAAGCATACAGCAACTGCACTTGACTTGGCGTAGCATGTAAGCTCTCTTAAGTGTGTACTTTCAGTGCAAAAACATACAATGTTAGCCACAAAACTACCCTTATGCAAGACTTTAAAGTGGCTGTAAATGGTACTTACCGATTGACTCTTAAGCTGTGCAGGTGTAGCAGTGAGGTGGTAATGTATTCCAGAGAACGTCTTCTATTCCTCTGCTGCTAATCAAAACTTCTGTTCAAATGCTAATCACTACAACCTTTCTCTAGGGAAACATCATCACTTCTGAAGTCTATCCCTGGATGCACAGTGAGAAACAACACTTCTACTGCTTACATGATGATGCAAACAGCAAAAAAGAAGAGAAAAACTTAGATTTTATAGCTGCTCTAAATAACCTCATTACCCAAACTTACAAAAAAACTCCTCTTAAGTGCCCACAGCAAACTTCTCCATGAATCCCAGAAAGAATCATATCTAAAGTTCAGACTCATCCCAGCATGTAACAGCTACTTAAAGCTACCAAAAGTCCCCTAAAGTCGCCCATCTTCTACAGGAATCCAAGCTGCCGTGTTATGCGCTCTCTAAGGACTGTTGTGATAGCTGGGGGTGAAATGAGCTGAGAGCCCGTCTACGTCCATTTACGCCCAGAGCCCACATAAGCCCTACGACCGGCCGACTCCCTCTCGCCGCTCTGTCTCGCTGTTTGACACAGTCTTGATCCCTTCTGCTCTGTCAGATGGAAAAGTGGAGCAAAGCCCTATCTGCCCTCCACCCCACCACCACCCTCCTCCTCCTCCCCCTCCTCCTCCTCCTCCTGGTGGCTACACTGTTAAGTGTGTTAGTGTGGGTGTTTTCCAGCATTTGTTTGCACAGAAACAACAGGACTTTTTTGTAAAGTTGATCCTACACCCTGTCAACGATAGCAAATAAAAATCTTACAACAAAAAATAACTTCTGCTAAAGTTCAGAAAAAGCCTTGAAAATGTATTTAAAGTGACAGATTTTATAATGTAACTCTGCTAGATACTGCATTATCTGCTACAAGCTGCAATATGTTCAGCTTTACCTTGAACAGACGTAAACATATGGAACGCTATTTAAAGAGTAATGCTCTGTCCTCAGGGATAACACTGTTTGTATAGCATCAAATTCTGAGTATTATCCATCTTTTCGGTACCCATTTACCGTGTTCAGGGTCAAAGTGAGGTAAAGTATACAGCAGAATGCATACAGCCTCTGCATCATGTATAGTCAGGATTTATCACAGTGTAGAAAACCACATTTATAAGCTGTCAGTTTAAAGACCTTCTCTGTGGACTGACTGCTAACTCAAGCACTTTAAGACCCTTTTTAGGTTGATTTTTGGCACCTTTTGAATAAAAGTCACAAGGGCATGCACCCCCTAGATTCTGGAATTTGACAGACACTTTGCAAATATCCTATCTTTATACTTCAGCTGTTATTTTGAATCATGAATCATGACATAAACCTCACAAAAGTGATTTATAATGTAGGAAAATGATTCCTTTTGAATGATGTGCAGCAAAATAATATTTTAAGTCGAGCATGTAGGTCTTTTCATGTCATAAATCCATTTATCTATCATCTACATCGCTTATCCCATTCAGGGTCGCAGGGGTCTAGAGCCAATCCCAGCTGTCACTGGGTGAGAGGCAGGGACAACCTTGACTGGTCGGCAGTCAATCACAGTGCTGACATACAGAGACGAGCAACCAGGAACTCTCACACTCACATCTACGGGCAATTTAGAGTCACTGTTAAGCCTAATGAGCATGCAGGAGAACATTCAAAGTTCACACAGAAAGGCACTGTCCCACCAGGATACAAACCAGGAACACTGTTAAACTCTGCACTACCATGCAGCCTGCACGCCTCAGAACTGTCACCAGGAAACTGACCTGGAAAAATGACTTTAAAAGGACATGTCAAGATGCAGTATTACATGTTAGGGTGCTTTAACACCTAACCTGTTTGGTTTGAATGAAACAAACTTAAGTTTGATTGCCCTGATGTGAAAGCTGACCACCAAACTCTGGTCGGTCTAAGACTGCTTAAAAAGATGGGTCACACTCTGGAGCAATTTGTCTTTGGTAAAAACACCTCAATACTGTCTAACTCAGGAAACAGTGAGCTTTTTTGGATTACATCAGCTACCGTAGCCAGAGGAATATGTGTTAGAAACCACAGCCAGACCTGAAAAAGCTTCAGAAACAACCGTGCAACTGTTTTTTTTAATCCGTCTTTCATCAGACTGCTGTCTCTGTGAGGTATATAACAAAGGTGATGGAAAGAAACCATTTCCAACACATAAACTTCACCTGGATTTACATCAGTGGGTTTACTTTTAGATAAATAACACAATACGGGGGCTGCACGGTGGCGCAGGGGTTATGCGCATGAGTGGGTTCTCTCCGGGTACTCCGGCTTCCTCCCACTACCGAAGACATGCTTGTTGGACCTGATCGACTGGCAACCAGTCCAGGGTGTACCCCGCCTCTCACCCAGTAACAGCTGGGATAGGCTCCAGACCCCTGCGACCCCCAACAGGATAAGCAGTATAGAAAATGGATGGATGGAACATGATCCAAGATCAATTAATGAACATACTCTGCCCCTCTGACACACACAATGTGCTGAAGTTCTTATCCTGTCATGACTTTAACCTTTCCACAGGGTCAGAGCCATTGTAATTATACCAGCTTATAGTACAACTAAACCCCCCCCCCGTAACTACTGCAAACTCATGCCAAAGCCAGCTGGAAGAAAAGCCAGAACATATTCCCCCTCATGTAAAACTTTTAGTTAAAACTGCTGCTATACTATGGCTCCACCCAAGCTACACCAGCAGCAGCCCTTGCTACCCTCCCCCAGTAAAACTAAACCCCGCCCCCAGCTACTGCCTCATTCTCCTCCAGTGATGCTGACTGATTAGGTCCATTTTCAGACCTTGTACAATAATTTCAGACTGGAGCTTTGCAAGGTGAATATCCCTGATGACAGACATGGAATCTAGCCAATCCCCCCCAAAATTGACATGACAGACAGTGTTAGTTTTCCACTGATATTAGAGGGAAAAAAAAAAGAAAAAAAAAAACTGCTACCGATGAAAGCACCGGAGATAGGAGACAAACCAATGACAGAGAAGCTTCAGGTCACCTGACAGGCCAAAGTTCAAAGACTTACTCTCACTTTTATTTTGCTGTAGACTCATAACCAGGAAGTTTATGAATTCACATGCAAATTAGCCCATTCAATTAAACACTGACGGGCCCTCACAGACTACCTGGAGCATTATGCACATAATAATGCACATTATTTAATGAATTAGGGTTATTTATGAGCACTGACAAGAAATAATGGCTCAAGTGAGTCACCTGAGTTGACATCAGTTCAGGCCTAAGAGAACAGGACTGAAAATGAAACAAAACCAGTGTGTGGAGTTTAACAAAAAAAAAAAAAAAAAAAAAGTTTAGTCTATTTTGTATTGTCCCTGTTTGTCTCTCTGTGGGTATATGCGACTTTACTCCAGCTTTCATTGCTTTTATATGAAATGCGTCATCAGACAGGGTGAGATCCTTGTCATAAATATTTCTTTAAACTTCAGTGAGGAGTTTTCAGCTGGAAACAAACTGAAATCAATGCCAATGTTTGGAGCTTCAAAGGCACAAGAGCCCATCATCATGAAGGCAGAATATTTCTAAATCTTTCTCTCTAATGCCTGAAACCACTAATGTAGAGTAGGTGTTAGATGAAGTGATTAAAGCAAACTGCAGATACAAAGTTGTGTTAAAAATTTCCTGGCAGAGAATGGTGCACTCGACTGTTAAAACAGCAGAATGACATTTTTGTTACAGAACACTACTTGCACATCTGAAATACAAATAAGCAAACACGTATGGGGGTTAATTTTGTCCACAGGGGGCGCCAAAATGTATTTATACCATTAAATCCTTACAGGCCCTGTTTCCATGTGTCACATATCTGCAGCTGAATGCTACATGAGCCGTAGCTAGCAGGATATGTAGCACAGACTTGGCTATTGGCTATGAAGCATTATGGGGGATGTAAATTAGGAGGAGGACATTATTAGCACCCCATAAAACATCATTCTTTTAACATTTTTCCCCATTTGCTGTCAAATAGAGCAAGGGTTGCTTTTTTAAATGCTTTTATTTTGCACACAGAAATAAATTACTTCACAAAAAAACAAAACGAGAGAGTTATTAAATTATTAGCCCCCTTTAGAACTGGCCTTTAAGTTGAACCATAGCACAAACCACTATTGTTCAATGATGTGTTTTAACTTTGGAATACTCAAAACTTGTAAAATCCAGTTTAAACTGAGGGTTATCTTTCAATTTACACAGTATAAAACTTCAGTAAGGGTTTGTGCTGTTACTGGAGAAAGCATCATGGCGAAAACAAAAGAAATCGGTTTTAACTTGAGAAAAATAATTGTTTGGGAGACAAATACAAAGTTATCACAGCTTTTCCAAATATCAAGAGCTGGAGTGAGAAGTGTCATTGAGGAATTCAGAGAGCCACAAAGTCCAGAACAAGCCTGGCAGAGGTAGGAAGAGGAAGATTCCAACGACTCTGGAAAGAAAACTAGTGAGAGATGTGTCTAAAGAGCCCAGAACAACTGCCAATACACTAGAGAAGGACTTAGCCAAGTCTGGAATTGTAGTCTCAAAGATGGCAGTCACAAGAGCCCTGCACAGGAATGGACCAAGAAAAACCCTTCTGCAGAACGAAGTATGCTCAGGTCCTGGAGAAAGATTGTGCATACTGGAAGCATGTCCTTTGGTCAGATAAGACCAAACTAGAGCTCTTAGGCCTTAGAGACGTTGCTTGTGTTTGGAGAAAGTAGTGACTACTATAACCCAAAGAGCACCGTCCCCACAGTGAAACATGGCAGTAGAGTATGTTGTGGGGATGCTATGGTGCATCTGGAACTGGAAATCTCGTAAAGGTGGAAGAAAATATGAATAAAGAAAGATTTGGGAAGAGTTTGAAAGAAAATCTGAGCAGCTCTGAGCAGTCCTCCAACACAACGACCCAAAACATTGGTTACTCCTGGTGAAGAACTATAACCTGACACGCCAGATGCATTTGTTTCACACATCCATCTGGAAAACCTTCCATAGATGGCATTCGGGAAAGGGCAGAGGCTTTGCAAAAAAACTCAGAGGCTGATTTGATGAACGCTCTGTCTGTCACATTTTTACGGGCCAATCAGAGCAACAAAACACGTGACGTTGTAGCCCCAAACCAAGGTGCGCCGCTACCAATGACTAAACTCCATAGAGAGCTGCATAATGCAAACCTCGGCGACTGTAGACATGGCAGTACATGACTTTTGTTGCTTTTGAAAAGAAAACAACTCAATGCTGTTGTTTGTTCTTCTTTTAACGAAGAAATGTCGTCAAGTTCTGATAAAACGTACACTTTAGCAGCATCCACACTAATGTCTTCAGCCATATTTGCACCAGCCTAATTTGATCACGACTCTGCCACACCTGAAGGTTCTGCCTCTTGATGCTGATTGGTTCTGTCACTTTCTAACCGGGCCCACACAATGCCAATGGGAGCTTTGCAAGATGGATTTGCCAGTGAGAAAGATGGAAACCAGCGAATCCATGTGCTTTGCAAGGTTAGAAGAACTACCCCCAGAAGACAAAAGTGAACGTTACCAACTGGCCTCACCAAAGCCCTGACTTGAATCCCATTGAAGCTCTGTGGGGTGAGCTGAAGATGAAAGTCCATGCCAGAAGACCAACAAATATGGGGGAGCTGGGGAGATTTTCCAAAGAAGAACTGGCCGGGATTCCTCAGGAGACGTGTCTGAGACTTGTTGAAAACGTAAAAAAAATGGCTGCAAACTGTTATCCAGCAAAAAGGAGACACAACTGACTGGGAGCATCTGGAGCACTAATACTTTTGACCCTGGCAGTTTTGTGTTTTTTTTAAATATTTTTTTAATGTGCAAAGTAAAATAAAACTAGGGTATTTGAGAAAGCTGTTAAAAATTCCTTGCCCTATTTAAAAGCACTTGGGAAATACTTTTAAAAGACATGAACTTTTCATAGGAGGGCTAATAATTTTCTCCTAATCTGTACTAGAATTTATATTTCTGTTTTTGTTAAGAAACTGTCAATCAGAGTCAGACTACTCATTTATACACAAATCAAGTCTTCCGAGATTGCAAATGTTCTGAAGCAAGGGCACAAACTTTGGAAGTCGGGCTTTAAATAAGTATTGATGAGAGTATTTTATTGTCTTCATCCATTAACTTGCTTGTTTGCTGCATAAGAGAGTAATAGATGGCATGTAGCTCTGCCAATATGAGAATGAAATACACTTGGCTGAGGTCAGAACTTGCCGCTATGCCTTTTTGCGAAATAAATGTGATTACATTTTGGCCAGATTTGTGTCCAGCTAGTTTTTTGGCAGCGTGCGGACTGTGCCTTTGACTTTTCACTTCATTTGAGGTTGAGACCTGCCAGTGCTGGAGCTGATAGCGCTGCCAGATCAGTCTGAGCCCAAAGCAAGCTTCAATCTACCGTGTCAGATTGAGGATGTTAGAGCGACTTCTCTGCACACCAGGCCATTATTACTCTGTGGCAGTGATGGGCGGAGGAGGAGGAGGGGGGCAGCTGGGGCGGGGTGCCTGGGTCTTTTACCACTGATCCCCGATCAGGCTGAGGACCACTGGGGATTAGAAATGGGATTAAGTGACCCTCAACCCTCCATGAGCTTACCATGCATCCATCTATAGTGTATATTACATTTCTCTGTAACTACTGGGTCAGGTTTCAAGCATGCTTTAAAATGAGATTGCTCTGTTGCACGCCTATGATGCATTTGCACAACGGCATGTCGCTTTTATGCTTCTTACATATGAACACTGAAGCTGTGCAATGAATATTCTATGCATGGAAGTAGAAAGGCAGTTTGTTCAGCAGCTATAAAATCAGTTTAGCACTTTTGGGAGTGGCACACATACAACCTAACAGAGCCACAGTAATCTATAATGCACTAGACATAAGATAAGTGCTTCACTGTACAGCGGATGTGGGCATGTCAGCAGGGGTTCGGCACAGATTTCCCATGCTGAGGCAGAGCGAGGGTCAAATCACGGAGATGCCAGAGGCAAGGTCAGCAACCATGAACACTGTTACTTTCCATGAAAGGAAGAGAGCTAGCAGGAAAAAAGTGACCAAAGCAAGTGTAGAAACATGGATATCTCAATTTAAGGTCCAAATCTAGTCATAATAGTACATTTTCTCTAAATCTCTTCGTTTTTCCAAGCTTAACATAACAGTATCTAGTCAAGCCGAGCAAGCCAAAAATGAATGAGAGTGGGTTTAGGAGACAGGCGCACAGGGGGAAGACGGGAGGGATGGCGAGCACGGCGATTTGGGTGGGCAGATGGTGCCGACATATGGGCCTGTTAGGGGCAAAATAAATAAATAAACACTCACACATAAATACTGAGATAAACTGTGAGTGCCACAAACTGTTGGCCAACTTAGCCAGCTGAGAGAGCGCGCAAATGGGAGACTGGAATCACTAGAAAAAACATGTGCACAGACCATTGTGACAGTAAGCTTTAGAGATTTGAGCCTCTCTGTGATCCCTAATCTCCATGTAAATGTACATTGCACATGTGTGCATTATAGCAATTACAGTATAGCATCTTTGCTCAACTGTAGCTGCATCTGCGCTCTAAATATAGCCTGGGTATTTTCATATACAGGACATAAATTTGCAGTTTTTTCTTCCGTATCTGAGCTGAACTTCTCTCTCCTGCTGTCTGCTTCAGCTGCTGCCGTGTTTGCCTCCCCTCTGCCTTGCTATCTATACGTTCTCCACCTCTCGCCCGCCTCCTGCTCAACCTCAAAGCCCAGGGCTCAGTCACAGAGACAGCCAGGTTGAGAGAGGTGATATCCTCCAGCAAACAAATGGCTGCTTTGTACAACATGTTCCGGGGGCCGTATCGGCTGCACGCTGGCTGACCAGCTTGAGTTAAAATGTGCAAAACGGAGGATTGGGATGCAAAACTGCACAGCCAGTGTGGATATGCATGCTTGCTGTTGGATCTCATATGCAGGTATCCTTTCCTGTCCTTGTATGCATGCAGTTAATTTCAACCATGTATCAATGATTAATCCACACAGATTTTGCATCTTATTCCAAGCTTATTTTAATTGAAGCGGAGCATTTGGCTGAGCTTAGCTGGCTGACACCTCCTCCGAGCAGCATCTGTGCAACCAAACATCATGTTCTAATGACTTAAGGCTGTTTAAACAGAAGAGGTCAAATCTAACAGTGTAAACAACCCACGAAGAACATGAAGAGCATATCCTTGAGCTGACAGCGTCAAAAAATAAACAAATTTCCTCTCTGTGATGCTTCTGTGTGGTTAAGACAGCCTCATCTGTTTTCTTTCCATGTGTTTGTCGCTACAAGAAGACGACATTCTTGGATTTGCCTTAAATCACCTTAGTCCCAGGTTGTGTGTTTATGTGCAAACAGATCACCTAATCCCTAGTAAACACATTTGGATGTTTCCCACATCCCTCCCACTTTGACTATGTTTTGTAGATAGACATCGCTGCCGTCTTGCCACTTTATATTCCGTTTGGCTCCCTGCCCTCACCATGTCTGCGAATTTAATTTGTTTGCAGCTGTAATCTGCCGGCTAGTTAATTGACTTTGCTGAGCTTTGTTCCTCTCCTACCTTGATGGAGAGGGGAGGTTTGATAAGTTACAATGTGTTATCCTCTTGCTTTGGTCACTAGAGAGTACTCCTGTAGTGCTGAATGGAATAAAATGATTAACGGGGGAAAAATGACCAGACTTTTTCTGTCAGCTATCTTATTGTCACCAAAGGAAAGAGGCTTAGTCTTATAACCCCCATAGCAATGTCAGTTCTTATCACTGCTACGTCCATTGTGTGAGATTAAACCATCAAAGTCGTCTCTTGAAATTGGTGTTTGATGACAAATAATAAGTTAAAAGTTCCTTCTTGATGTAAAAATGTCATGTAAAAGCACTGTGCAAAGTTCAAACTGTCAAATTAGGAAATTTAACTGTAGGCGGATGTTTGCAGAGATCGTTTGACTCCCGTTTCTGACATGCCCCACTGAAAATGTCAGGCAATGTTTGTATTGAGCCTCTCAGTTCCTAATATTTGTCTAATACCAGTCAATAAATGTTTCTTTGTTTGCAAAGAGAAAGCAGCACAGTCTTTTTTCTTATCCAATTAAAGTACAAAAAGTTTAAGTGTTTTTTGGAACTCTTCTTTAAGAGTTGCAAGATCAATTTCTGACTATTTCTGATAAGTTTGTAACTAAAATATAGAACTTGTTACTTTATATTTCGGAACAAAAAAGGTCAATTATAACTAAATAGAGGACGAGTCTATGATTATTCCAAATTTTAGAAAATAACGCCGATCATGCAGGGATGTTCAAATTAGAAATAATGCAATTTGGGCTTAATCGTTTTAATCAAACTCAAATCATCAATCCATTTCAGAAGCTGCTTGAGATTAACACTAAAATTGCCGTGGATCTCTATGTACCTAAAACAGCCAACGGGTCAAATTTACCTCTCATTAAAATGCCTTGATTTTCATAAATAGCACTGATTAAGGACTGTTAGTTAACCACTGACACTGAACAGTTTATTAACCACAGATAGCAAACTAAATCACTGTTGGATGAGGGTCTGTCACATAGAAAATCATCTTTGGACTGATTGCTAATCCTGAAACTTCCTCATCACCGGATCTTCTTTATCAAAAGCACTGAGATTACCTTTAGACATTAACAATGGTAAATGTCTTTTTCCCTGTTGCATCCATGTTGAAGGCCGATCTATCAACTTCTGATTAGGCACTGGTGTAATTGAGTGAAGGTATGTACATTATGCCATCTATTTATTGCTAGTGTGAAATAATACAGTGGGAAAATCAAGGCTTTCTTATGGGGTAAATTTGACCGGCATGGTAATTCTACGTATAAATGCCCATTAACAAAATTTGGGTTTAGGCAAAGATTTTTTTATGACACCAGGTGCTATAAAACAAACGTTTAGGAAAAGTCAAATACCGACAGTCTTTAAAACTGTGTACACATCAAGTAAGATACAATTAAAGAACAGCCTTGGGTTAATTTTACCCATTGGCACTCTGGTTCTGTACACACAACCACAATCATAGGGAAGACTGACTTGACAAATGTCCAGAAGAAAAATCATTGACACCCTTCACAAGCAGGGTAAGCCACAGGAGGTCACTGCTGAAAGGCCAGGCTGTTCTCAGAGACTGTATCAAAGCATATTCATGAAAGTTGACTGGAAGAAAAATGTGGTAAGAAAAGGAGCAAAAGCAACGGGGATGAGCTCAGCCTTCAGAAGGTTGTCAAACAAAGCAGATTCAAGAACTTAGGGGAGCTTCACAAGGAGTGGACTGAGGCTGGAGTCAGTGGATCAAGAGCCAACACACACAGATGGGTCCAGGAAATATCAAGGAATTTGGCTATAGGTGTTGCCTTAATAGCATCCAGCCAATCCTCAACCAAAGGTGTCTCACTTGGGCTAAGGAGAAAAGGAACTGGACAGTTACTCAGTGGTCCTAAGTTCTGTTCACAGATGGAAGTAAATTTGGCATTTCATTTGGAAATCAAGGTCCCAGACTCTGAAGGAAGAATCCAAGGTGCTTGAAGTTCAGCGTTTTCAGTCAGTGATGGTTTGAGGTGACATGTCATCTGCTGCTGTTGGTCCACTGTGCTTTATCGCATCCAGAGTCAGCCATCTACCAGAAGTTTTAGAGACCTTCATGCTTCCATCTGGTGAGAGGCTTTATAGGGATAATGGTTTCCTTTTCCAGCAGGACTTGGCACCAGCCCACAGTGAAGCCAGAACTACCAAAAACTGGTCTCCTGACCATGGTATTACTGTGTTTGAGTGCTCAGCCAACTGGTCTGACCTGAACCCCATAGGTAATCTCTGAGTAAATGGGCTTCATAACACCCCAGCAGTGACATAGACTGACCTGACATTTTTTTTTTAGATGTATCTGTAAACGGGTGCCTGCTCTACCAACTGAGCTTAACCTGCTCTTGCAAAATAATACACAGTTAATGTGGTTTCTATAAATCAAAGCAATCATTTTTGGGCCTTAATCTCATTGCAATAAAGACATTAACACTGACAGCCCTGTATGAAATATTCTGAATAGTGATTATCATTGCTTTTATATTACTATGTTGATACATGAGGATGATTTTTAATAGATGTGTTTCACCTTGGCTCGTTCTGAATCTCTGACAACACCTGCCATCATGAAAAATTGCCCAGGCCCTCCCCCATCCACTCACATAACAGACTCTTCCAGCCAGCAAACATATCAGCACCTCATGGTCATAACAGATTTTATATGTAACATGAATGCACACTGGAAAAACAGATTTCCTGTTTACAACTCCTCACTGTGTCTGTTGCACTCTAACTTAAACATTAACATAGCTGCATAGCTCCACCTTTGCAACACTGACCATTGCCTATAAACAATACTCACCCCCCTGGAGGTTTAACCATTTTATTGATTTATAAAATCAATAAAGGGTTTACAAAGTAATGACCAGTCTTAAAATTTGTGAAATGGGATCACCTTAGTGCAGTAAATCTGTTTTCAGTGATTGTAGTATAAAGACACCTGTGTCTGCTGGAAGGTGCAGTCAATGGTTAAGCAGTATTCATTGCTACACCAAAAAGTCAAAAGAAAATTCCAAGCAACTCAGAAAAAAGGTTATTAAGAAGTATAAGTAAGGGGTTGGATACAAAATAAATCCAAGGCACTCAACATCCCCCAGAGTTCAGTTAAATCCATCATCAAGATATGGAAGGCACTGGCACATATGCAAACCTGCCTCGATCAGGCCGTCCCCACAAACTGAGTGATAGTGCAAGAAAGAGACTAGTGAGAGGCGGCCAAGACACCTATGACTACTCACAAGGAGTTACAAGCTTCAGCAGCTGAGATGGGAGAGACTCTGCAGACAACAACTGTTGCCTGGGTCCTTTACCAGTCAAAGCTTTATGGGAGAGTGGCAAAGAGAAAGCCACTGATGAAGAAAACTCATTAAATTTTGACTAGAGTTCACCAAAAAGCATGTGGGAGACTCCATGGTCAAATGGAAGAAAGTTTCTTTTTCTATTGAGACCAAAATGAAGCTTTTTGCAACCAGGCAAGGCGCTATGTTTGGCAGACACCTAACACTGCACATCACAAACACACCATCCCTACTGTGAAGCAGGGTGGTGGCAGCATCATGCTGTGCCTATGATGCCACATGCATACCCTCAACACTTATCAGCCTATAGGGTCTTCGCAGATTACATCATACAGCAGTGAGAATTCCCAGTTGGGGACAGGGAACACAACCAAAAGGCCAAATTTAGAGCAGTTTAAGACTTTGCCAGGCCTTCAAAGTGCTACTTTCATGCCCTGTAAGTACTGATACATTCAGGAATAAAAAACTCAAAGACAAATGGCAGCTGGCACCAATTAAGAAAGCCTCAGTCTAAAGCCTGGATGAGTGGTGTCACACAATGCTATCTGCTTCCACAGAGTGGTCCAGTTTAGTTCAATATAGTTTCTACCCTGATGAGCTAATGAAATTCTGATCTTACCCGCGTTTTCTCAGCTGATGTCCACCTAGTCTCATCTTGTGACAGCAATTCTGCCTCTTTTAAGAGATCCAAATCATTTGGCCAAGCTCAGTAGAACTGAACTGAGCTCCTAAAAGGTGGAACTGGCTCCTAGAAGGCTCTTCATTTGGTACCAATTTGGCTTTTTAAATGTGGATTTAACAATAGCAAAGGATGTAGGAAAGAAAAATAATAAAAACAGGATCTAGTTAGTGTGGCTCACATTCAAGAGCCATTTCCCATTGTTGGTGATATTGATCACCTCCACGCCTGGTAAACGTAGAAAAAAAAATCAGTTCTGATTATAATTGCGGTGTACAGGCCCATTTAGAGCTATAATGTACACATTTTCACATGTTCCCATTCATTCCTAACGGCTGTCCTCTACTTCCTGGCCCTCCAACGGACATTCAAGATCACAAGTTTGCAAATAATCAATCCCCATACAAATTTAAAAAATATGTACGTGTGCCCCCACTTTTCAAAATGAAAGAACAAAGAAGAAGATCTCTGGTCAAAATGTTGTGATTTAGTTATGTGTTTGAGGAATTGATGTAACACTCTTTTTTTTTTTTTTTTTGTTGAGGAGCGATTCAGCCAATCAAAGAGCTCTTCTCTGATTGGCTAAGGACAGCAGTCACCAGGGCTTCAAAGAGTTGGAAAGACCACAAACTGGTTAGCCTCTCTTTATCACACTCCAGAAAAAGTCGTGACATTTTACAAAGTTGCTGCAGAGAACTTGGGTGACATATGCACACTTATAATTTATTTTTTTCAGTGCTGGTCTTGACTTTTTGTTAAACTTTAAAAATCCAAATCCTGATTTCTCATTCCCTGCCATCTTCAAGTATAATACATTTGCAGGAAATTTTTTTGAGGGTTAAACAAAAAGAGCACATTTCCATTATTTTCTTCAATCTTTTTGTCTGTTTGATAATAGCGTTTCAGTTGGTGAATTAGTTGAGTCATTTTTGTTAAGTTGACTCATTTGCCCCTCTGACTGGTGAGTCAGTGTTGTTTCCACCTGGTGCTCAAAACATACTGGTACTCGTCTCTCATGGGCCAAAGAGTAAATGGTGGAAAAGGGTTTAAAAGGCACGTTGGTATGTTTTAGCCACAATCATCTACCAACTTCTTTATGGAGGTATTTATAAGCATACTGCCTTGCTTGATGACCTTAAGATGAACCACTTTGTTTGACTGACTGCTCCTCTACCCTCTTAATTTTTTAGAATTTATTTAGGCAGAATACGTTGTTGTCCCGCTGTCATACTTGTCAGTGTTTGTACTTTATTACATCATAAATTCTTCCCCTTATCTCCATCTATTTTCAACCTGTCTCGAGTGGCTCCTGAATAGAGATCAGCAATGACTGTCAAATTTTTCAGCAGCACTGGTTCAGGAAGTAAATATCCCCAATTCAAATCATCCGTTGACATTTCAGAAAATCCTTATATCAATATATTTTTTCATCCTGGAACTGAGCCAACCAGCTTCCACAATATTCATGACTGTTTGATTTGGTATTGAAACAGGACTGTAACGGAATAAGGCAAAGATAGAAGATTATGGACATCACTGTTTTCTGGGCTACATCCTATAATCCATTGCAGTTCCCTCATGTCATGGAAAATTATAGCATTTTCAAAGACCCTACACAGGCCTTCTTTTCACACTGGTCTTCACTGTAGTCTTCATGGTGTTAATAACAACGCTGTAATATCTAGTAGTTTGGGAATATAGTGTTGTTTTTAACATTGTGTATATTGTATGTGCACCTGTCACCAACAGCTGTAGTTCCCAATTGCGATTGAAAACGTGGGCTCTGATACTTTGTGACAATAAACCATTTTTTAATATAAAAACATTACAGAATTTATATATTTATGATACCTACACATTAAAAATAACGTGATTTTTTCCCCCACAGATTTACATCATCTGGCATGGATGCAGTTGGTATCACAGACCTCCTATTTATTATCTAGCCAGATTAAGACAAGTGTCTTGTACTGAGCTAAGAGGCTAACTGTGCCTCTTTAACAGCTTTTCTACCTCAGTTTGTCATTAACTGTGTGGGGTAAGCAAGCGGGTTAGAATGTGCAGTTCGCAACTAGTCTTTTCAACAGGCCGACTCTTTTACCTGAACAACAGCTGTTGGCGCCAGTTCCCTTTCTTCCCTTCCATACTTTTTTCCAGCCAAATTGGATCTAAACGAAGAGTTGTGAGGAGGCCAAAAGACTGACTCTTATTACCAGTGTTGGGGTTAACGTGTTACAAAGTTATCTGATAGAGTACTTAGATTACTTTTTTTGTTTAGTAATCTGTAACTAAAAGAAAAATTCCCAATATCTTTTTGCTTCAAAACTACAAAAAACTACTTTCCTGTTAGCATGTTGGCATGTAGCTGCGTGCCAGGGGAAGCTAAACACAGCTGTGCTGCACTGCTAGCTTACTGAGCTACTAAGATGGCAAAGAGGAAAGCATTACACTGTGGAATTATCCTCATTGTGTTGGATTTTTGGATGAAAGGGACAAAAACAGCATCCTGTTCCCAGACTGCAGAATTACAGATTATGGGTTATAAATAAGGATGTACAATAACAGTAGGGTGACACATTTAAAGGCAGCATGCTTTCATTAAATGTCATTTTAACAACTGACAAGTGGATCAAGAGGTTAAATGGGTTTTATATTTAGTAACACAAAAGTACTCCAACAAGTTAGCTTTATGTGTAGGTAACCACAGTACTGAAACAGAAGACTTTTCCTAGTATGTAACACAGTAATCTAACAAGCAAGTTTCAAAAGCAACGCTACCCAACACTGCTTATTACTGAGCTAAGCCATTATCTCTAAATTGGCTGATTTCCCATCGCAAGGAGTGAGGCTGGGCAAACATGGGCTGTGGGAGACGAGCAAGATCAGAGTTTTCTGCACCAAACTATGACTTGGTACTGAACCAAACCAGACCATTCAGTAGAAAGCACATATGTGAGCACTGTCAAACTCTGTTCCTGCAGGCTTTGCCTGAATGTGTCACTACTTTTGGAACTCAGATGTAGCTCAAACTGTTGTAGTTTTTTGCGGCAATTTGAATGGTGGGCAGAGCTACAGACAGCACACAACTTTGGCATTTTGATAGTGCTTCTCTATAGAGAAATCACTTCCTGCCCCATCTGCAACTTATTGATGTTGCATCTTTTTACATAAATGCTGGCAACAACTACTGATGATGTGTCAGGATCTTAAAGGGTTGTTCCCTTTGAGGGGTAGGAGTAGATTTCACTACTTCCCCCTGCCTTCAAAATCAAGGGGTAGGGGTCAAAGCTAGTTATGGGGCTGAGCCATTTTCTACCTTGAGTGGTTTTGAAATCATGCCTAATAGTCAGATCTTCTATAAATGAAATGAAAGAGGCCTTTTACCTCTAGAACCACACTATTAAGCTCTGTAATTAAGTGAATTACCCTACGTTTATGGTCATGACACAGCCAGTGCAAATGTAAGGGAAACAAGTACAATGCAGAAAAATATGAGCTGTCTTTAAATGTAAAGAAATGTAATGTACTTTAAAGGGGAAGGGGCTGCATCTGTTTAGTTTTACTGCAATTCAAAGAGGATATGGGCCACCCATACAGAGTTAACATATGGGTCATTCAAAGACGTGGATGGTGATGGCGCAAATCGACCATGACCTGGACCCACATGCTGCTTTAATGGCTCTGAACGAGTTTGCATTTGTTATTGACACAAGCTAATCATTATGTGGGTTAATGGTTAAAACAGCCTGATCAGTCGTGCTAGTTTAGATTATGTAGTTCATTGGATGGTCATAATGCAATGTCAAAGAGTCAGTGGCCTACATAGATGAACGAGAGAGGGCTCATTAAAGTAAGGCTTTAGGCCACTGGTGGGATGAAACTGGAGTGTGAGGTTGAACCAAATCTCCAGGGTGGGATCCAGACTCTAAAATGAAACCTTTACTGGTGTGAGTGGCGCTAAAGAGAAGTAATCCAAAGGGAAACCTGCTGCTCGAAGGCAATCTGAGTGATGAGCCTTTTGAATTTGCAACACTAAGAGAATGCTGTTTGTTCTCATTGACTAATTTAATTAACACCAACACTGGGAACTTCATTAGACTGTTTGCGCTTCATTAATAAAATGAATCTGACCGGGCACAAGCACACATGAGATAAACATCGACACAAGCATTGCTTCACTGTACACGCTCACGCAAGAGTGTCAGAACCATTTAGAATAACTTACGGGTTGCCATAGTCCCAGACGACGCACTGAGGATCCGATGTACCCTGAAAAGATACAGAGGATGGGGGGAGAGGAAGGGAGAGAAGATAAGCTGTTATTGCCAGTGAGAGGATGAGTGAGAGCGAGGCAGGGAAGACAGAATAGCTGCTTGGCAGAGGAGAAAGAGTGATGCTGCATGGGCGATGGAGAGAGGTAAACAGACAATGAAAGAGAAGGATTGAGACGGACGTATAGGGAGGGAGAAACGGGGAAAGAGTCATTGTCACAGGACGGAGCAGTGAATCGCTGCAGCAGCAAAACGAAGGGATGGTGAGTGCGAGCAATGAATCGAGAGAGTTAAGAGACAAACAAAAGAAAAGCCATTTCATGGACAATAATACACAGCAAGTTGGGGGTCATAAACACTGTGGAGTGGAAAAGCATTAAAATTCCTTTTTAAGTACAACTCTAGTGGGAAGTAGTAAAGTAAAAGTAAATAACTACTAAGCAGTAAAACGTGCTTAAAAAGAACAAGTAGTTGTGGAGAACAAGCCTTTTGACAGGCTCTCCAAAGTAAAGTCAATTAGATTTCTTCTATTACTTCCAAGCGTTCTCATAAGTATCCTTAGAATCCATTAAAAACATGCTAAAACCCCTGAAATTGAAGCAAGACAACTGCTTAAGACAGTCTAAAAGCAGCTGAATTGCTAACTGCTTATTCTTAATCCATCATCTCACTAGGAGAGCCGAAGAGTCAATGGTTCGGGGTCGGCAAGCAGGTGAGTCATCCAGTAATCAAAGCTCAGCCATGCCTGATGCCAGAGGAAGACTCTATATGACGCAATCAGGGAATCAATCACAGGGGATTGATTTCTTTAACTGACTCATCACAACTTGTTCCACTGGTGATCCTCAGCGATCTCGGCCATTGATTACTCTTAAGAATCGTCTCTGTCCTTTCAACCCGAACGCCTCATTTGGGAAAGGATTTGATTGTGATGGGGTTAAGATGAACTCTTTAGAGTGGCTGGTCTAGATTCAAAGCCTGTGTCCTTTCATGCTCCTCACATTATAAAAGTCCATGTATCTTTTGATCATTAGATTTTAGGGAGTGCTTTGCTGGTCATGCTGGTGTCATATTCTTCTAAATGTATGAACTAAAGTAAAGATATAGGTTAGGCTCCTATTTGTGCAATTACAAAGATATCAAGAGCATAAAGCATCATTTCCATTTTCATATGAAACCAGTGTCTAAAAACCCTTCTAAGGCCTTGACCACACGTATGCATGTATCTTTGAAAATAGATTTTCCTTTGCATTTTGTCTTTTTGTCAAATGTCATTTATGGTCACACTTTTGAAAACTCCTTCCAGGCTGAAGAATTTTACAATCTCAGTGTACAGTGTGGGGCTGCACAGTAGCTTAGAGGTTAGCACTGTTGCCTCACAGCATGAAGGTTCTTCTCTGTGCAGAGTTTGCACATCTCCCCATGCATGCATGGGCTCTCTCTGGGTACTCCAGCTTCCTCACACATACCAAAGACATGTTCCTTATGTTAACTGGTGGCTCTAATATTGGCTGTATGTGTGAGCGCCTGGTTGTGTGTCTCTGTATGTAAGTTTTGTGACTGACTGCCGACCAGTTTAGGGTGTACCTGGCCTCTAGGGTTCAGCCCTCATGCAATCCTGAAAGGGATGAACGGTGTAGAAAATAGATGAATGGATGTTTGTGTGGACAGGGAAAACAGAGTTTTGGGCTTTAATCAAGCAATCCTTATTAGCATATCACTAATGACAGCCAAAACCATCTCATGACAGTTTACAAAGAGGGCAGGTCTAGACCATACTTCCTTTGCTTTGTCAGACCAAGGTTACAATAGTTTTCAATTTTTCATTAGTTTTAATTTTTATTTTGCTTTCACTTTCTGTGTTCGATTTCAGTTTAGTTTTTAATGGTTTTAGTGTTAGTTTTAGTTTTTTACAGATAGATGTTGGAGCTGAGTGAGCATCATACATTTTTAAAAACGTATTAAAACAGGCTACTCTTCACTTATTTATTGACTTAATGATGTTTGAATACAACTCAAGACATAAAACTACCACTATGTAAAGTCTTAACCAATCAGATCAGGCAATTTTACATTCCCCAGACTTGTGTGTAGGTGCCAGTCAGTCTGGTTGTGTCAAAAACTAAAACTAAGGATATTTTGTCTCCATTTTTAATTTTTTTTTTCTTTTTAGTTTTGTAAGCACACGATACAGTTTTGGTCAGTGTTCGTTTTTTTTTGTAATGCTTAGTTTTTATTTAGTTTCAGTTAACTAAAATGATTTTTGAATTTTAGTTTTAGTTATTTAGTTGGTTTGAGATAACTATGATAACCTTGTGTCAGACAGGTTCTTTTCAAGGGATTTCTTGATTCAACAGTAATCAGGTCCGGGTGTGGCTAGTGGAATAAAACTCACTTGTTTTTTTTCACACAGGTTTAGATGGCTTTTTTATCCCTCAAAAATGAAGTCATCATTTAAAAACTGCCTTTTTTATTTACTTGGGTTATCTTCGTCCGATAATAAAATTTGTTTGGTAAACTTAAACATTTAACTGTTACAAATATGCAAAGAAATAAACAGTTAGGAAGGGGGAATACTTTTTCACTGTGCTGTTCAGTGGTTAGTTCAGATTTTGATGGAAAGTCAGCTGGACCAATGACACTTTTTGGTTTTGTTTTTGTTTTTAACAGAGATTAAACTATATCTCAAGTTCTGTCAACTTCAAATAATAAGGCAGCCAAAACGCCAGTTTTTTAAGTTCAAACAACTATTTTTTTAAGTCTTGATAAACAAGGTGTTTTTTTAATAAATAATAATAACTCAGTGACAATCAACAGGCCACTGAAATGAGGTAAGAAACCTGTTAGCATGGTAACTTCTTAGCCTAAGCTAAACCCTCTGAGACTGGCATTGTTGTATACAAACATTAATAACTGTTTTTGCTGTTGTAATGCAACTATCCTAGCTCTTAGGCCCCGTTCACACGGAAACGAATTCAGGTGTATACGCAAAAGATTTTGTCGGATCGGCGTTTCATCCACACGGAAACGGCGTTTCGGGTGACTGTAAACGATACTTTTTGAAACCGGGTCCCAGAGTGCATAAATCTGCATACGACTGCCGTTTCGTCTCCGTGTGGATGCATATCCACATATTTCTTGAAACGATTACGTCACACGCTACGCTACACCCTGTAGCTCTCTTAACGCGCCTGCGCGGGTCCAGCCAAAACAATAATGGCTGATTACATGTTTGTGTTCATGTAACCTTTATATGCATGCTCCGTACTCTTCTTCTGTCTTTTGGTGCATTTCCAGGGCAGGGTTACAGCGCCACTTACTGGCTTGGCATAAGCACTACATCATTTTCATTCGTTTTCGGTGGTTTCGTTTTTACGTGGGTATTTTCTGAAACGACTCCGTCTTTACGGAAAACTTTTCCAAAACGAAACGGCAGTATACCGTTTTTGTTTCCGTGTGAACGGGGCCTTACAGAAGCTTTTCTAGTGAGCCTGGAACTTGAGTGACTTTCAGGGGGTCTATAAAGAATAAATCCACACCAATAACTCCCATATTGAACGTCTTTTTATTTATTATTCAGTCCAATATTCAACCATCTCTGCCGCTACCTTAGCATTAGCCACCATCTCGAGTTGACAAAACACATCATATGGGCTGTGGCAGCCAATGGCAGGCTGTTTCATCCTCACATCATGCTTTGAAGACAGCGCTTGTGCAATCACTTAGAAACTGGAGAAGAGCGCCTGAATGATCATAATGTGAGAAACAGACACAGAGAGGCCGTGAAGTGATGAAAGTGTCAGAGCAGACAGAAACTGTTTTGAATAATGGCACAAATAAGGCTAACACAAAGAAGCGCAAGGACTTTTTTTTGTAAATTTGTGAGTATTTTGAAGACTTTTAGTCACAGACGGATTATATTTTTACTCTTTTGTCCCCAAGATGTGGGAAAACAAATTTGTGCAAAAAATATCTTAGTAATTATTGTTTACTCTGTGTAATACATGAAAATCTGAGTTTTTCTTTAACCTTTACTGTCCCAAAACCTTTTTTCAAATTCAAGTGATATTGCTGCAGCACACATATTCTTAAGGCCTAGTTTGACCTGAACAAAAGGATGTTTAGAGCTTTGCTGTTCACCACAGGGTGGGTGTTTTATGAGCTTTTTAAGGCATAGTAAAGTCAGAGAAAAACATTTTTAATAAAAATGAAAAAGCATAGACCAAAGCACATGGGGAAAGAAATGAAAATGGACTTTATTTTTATGTGTTTGAAAGGTAAATAGCCACTCATTTTTCCTTTTTTTAACATCCCTTTCTGTATCAAATGCAATGACTAAGACCAAAAGAGCACTCTGAAGGTTTAGTCTGTAAGCACTGAATGAAAGTACCCCCACAGGCTGGTAGACACAACTGACAAGCCTTCTTTCAGGGTCCTTTAAAGCAATAGCAATCAGACTTCTTGTGTAACCTTTTATTGAGAGCCTCCTCTTGAACTGGGCTGATTCAAAGAAAAACAGATCCCTTTCTCCCTGTACTGTCTGTTGGTCTTTCCTGGGTCCTGTAGGAACGGTTTGCCTTTGAGCTCCCCCTCATGGTCAAGGGGATTATGGCATTTCCTCCACAGCCACACTGCTCAGTCCAACCCAAAGAGGATGATGCCCACTGTGAGTAGACTCACTCCAGCCTGAGGAGCATTTACAGAAATAACCTCCTCTTGAGTGAGTGTTTTCTGAATATTAAAAATGTTTAACTGAGCAAAAAAGGAGGGAAAAGGAGGTGATTCACATTAAGGTATTCATCATGAGGATTTATTCCTCCAAAGGCAAGGTCAACCCTCCTTCTCAGCACGGTTCACCACTGATCTCCCATGAATCACAGAGTCCTGGGGTGCCTGCATGACCGGGCTTGAGAGGATCAGGATGATGCAATGTGTATAAACTCCAGATCAGAGGCTAGATGACACAGATTGATGGATGACGACGCTGTGTTCAGACCATCATTAGATGTCCCTGGGGCGTGCATCAGCGTGGCGAGCTCTCTCAGCGGTCCGCTATCAATCAGCGGGCATCGTGCCTGACTGTACGCTTCTGTCGGAGTGACACCAGCGTACTCCCACAATGTCTGCCTCCGCTTTAGCGTTGGTGCGTCGCATAATGACAGCGTCTGCTCGACTGATGCCTCTCAAAGGGAGCCACATGTGTCTGATTCAAACATTATTGACACACGGTAACAATGGCATCATCCTTAGCATCTCTGCATTTTCTCTCAGAAGCAAGAGCCATTTCCTCAAGGTACTTAAAGCCATTCCCTGTATCCATTTGGTGGTAAAACTCCTAATGCATATTGCCTGTGAATATGGTAACCTAATCAAATGAAACAAGCTGATGTAACAAAACAAGACTGTGCTGCTTCAGCTTTAAAAGCCATTCAGTTAGTTTTGAAGATTATAGATTTTAAAAAAATGAAATAGTGCTTTCTGACTGATGAAGGCAAACTCAATTAGACTGAAATGACTAGAAATACTCATGGCTAATGTTTCGTAAAGCCAACCAGAGCTGCCCTTTTATAATTGAAGAGTCTAGCTAAAGGGTAGCTGGAGGAGGAGCCGTGGGAAAACCGCTTGGCATCTGTCCTACTGGTCCACCGTAACGGCACAGATCTTTCTGGCCGTCTGCTTCTTACTCACCATTAAAGGCATGCACACTCTTTGACACTCGGGGAAATGCACGGGGAGTCTGGCTGGAGCAGATGTCATCTCAGTTAAGACATGGCAGTGCAAAGAGACCCCGAAACCCCCCCTGGTGAGAGCGAAGCCTGAGGCAGCTGTTGCCGGGGTATCACATCAGTGGCAGCGTTTTTTTTTCTGCAGCAGCCAAGGTCGACACCTACTGCAGCTAAAGACCTTGTCAGGAACAGACCCTGCATTTCCTTTTGCTCTCCTGTTTTTGCTGGTTCTCATTTAATATCTCAGCGTTTTTTCAAGGAAATGAAGCGTATGCCAATCCAAGCGAGGATAAACAAAGATTAACACAGCCTTTGAAGTAAAAAAAAAATAACTTGTGCGTGCTTGACGTGTGTGGAAAGCATTGGCAGTTAGTCACTTGAATGCAATCAAACAAATTATTTTTGCAGTGAAATTTGGGTATATATTCCAAACCCCCAGAAATAAATCCTACGTCAAAGCAGTTGTGCATGCATATTTATAACAGGAAAACCAATGGAGAGAAACAGAGGAGAAGAAATGTCTTCTTGCAATATCAAAATGTGAATGTGAAAAGCATTCCCATTGAATATTAGTGTATAATAAGGGCATGGGCCAGAGATATATTAGCTGTAACTACAGATCTAGGATGCCTGCTTCAGCTTTGCACGTCCTCAAAAGCTGACGCACCACGGCTGTTAGATGCTGTCTGGTAGAGTAGAGCAGTGTGGAGGTGGAAGAGGTGTGACAGTCAGCGCAGCAGCAGAGACAACAATGGCTAAGGGTTTTACAGACAAATTGATGAACCAAGTCTACCATTATCCACATCTTTATGACGTGTTATTTTCACTACACAGAGACAAACATGTCTGTCAAACCAGCTGGCATCAAAAAATTTCTGCTTTAAAAGTGGATGTTTAAACCTGGGAGAGTAATGAACAAGGATCAGTGTTTCAGTTCAAACAGTGACCATGGAAACTGGTGACTTGAATGCATCCTTGGTTGGTTGTATTATGTGATATTTTCATTAAATGCAAATCTGACAAGTGCATTTGACATAATAACAAAAACTTAATAGGGCTGTCCACCTAATAAAATTTTTGTTGTTACCCACAAGTTATGTCACCGTTTTGAAACATTTTAAGATTCCACTGTTTTGCGTTTAAAACTGTTTCGTTTTATTTTGTATTTTTGTGCCGCAGTTGCTTGGATACAAACCTGCTTTTATGTTGAAAGAAAATCAGAAACTGCAGGGAAATCAACCATGATGGCATTAACGTCACCATGAAAAAAAATATGGGTTGGAAATCAAATGAGGGAGCAGTAAAAAGGGAAATGTTTGATATCACAAGGTTCAAATAACTTTTGACTTGTCCACTGAGCCGTGTGATTTTTTTACGTGAAATGAGACTTAAAGGAGTTGTGGTGGACTTACTCTAAATGCCGATTCAGACTCGGGCTGAATGATCTGGGAAAAATAATCTAATTGTGATATTTTTCCCCAATATTGTGATTTTATATGTGATTATTCCATAACTTCCACATCGTATGTATTTTCCAACAAACACAAGCAATAGATCATTCTATGTTACAACCAATACAATATTAAATCAAACAAGGGATGAACAATTTTGAAAAAAAATCTCATTGTGTTGATTTTCATTCATAATGCAAATTGGAAATGAACTGTTGTTTTGAAGGAGCTGATCATTTTTATTTCACTCTTATATTTACATGATCAGAAAACTGTACCAAAAAATTAGGATTTTTTTTAGACTAGTCTTAAAAAATGACACTTGAATGATTTATAATGAATAACATCTCTACAGCAAAACAAAGTTTTGCACAAATTTAAGGTTAAAGAAATATTGCATCTTATGCAATTTGAAAATTACAGCAGACCATGTTGCGATTTAACCCTCAGACCTCAAAACTATTTTTTCACCATCATGTCTCGTCTGGACTTCTTGTCTTATAAAGCTTATAAAACATCAACCCTGTGGTGCACAGTCAAGCGCTATCCATCTTTTTTGTTCAGGACAACCTGGGCTTAAGGAATATATCTAATACAGCAATGTCACTGAAATTTAAAAAGTAAAGAGGACTCTAAAGTAATAGAAAACAAATAGGAATTTGAAACTCAGCGATTTTTATTTATAACAGAAAACATTTGTGATTAAGCCTTTTGCTTTGCACAGACTTGTTCTCCCATCTCTTGGGGATGAAACAGTGAAAAAATAAACATTTTGGAACTGTTTTCAAAATATCTACATATATACAAAGAAATGTCCATGCACTTTTAGAGTAGAGTAGAGATGCAACTGGTCGACTACAACTCCCACAGTGCATTGCAGCAAACAACACGGCGATACCCTGGGCAAAAAGCCAAAGTAAGTGATCTAAAATGGATCAAAACTGGATGAAAAGACGCTTATTATCGGATCTAACAATGTGGATTCAATCTGTAAAGACCCCAAAAAGTCACAGAAGTTCCAGGCTTGCTAGAACGGCGTCCTTCACGGAGGGCATTGAGGCATTCTCTGGTGGATATTTGTCTGAGTGAGAATCAGATGAAACCAGCTGCATTTCTGATTTTTTGAATACAGTTAATTAGTCAATGTTTCAATATCAGTATAAACTTAGTGTCCATTAAAGAAGGAAACAGAGCATTTGTTTCATCTCATACCAGACATACCCAATTTGGCAGCTAACACATAGTTTCCCATCAACACAATCGTAGCCAGTGGAAATGCTCAGTGGCAAGTAACTGTTCAAAAACAAATAGCCACGGTGGCCCTTGAGCAAAAAAGTTAATGTCAAGCTGGTCATAAAGGGATGGACATGGTCAGCAACAACACTCAGGTGGGCTGTGGCATTTAAACGGTGCTCAGTTGGTACTAAGGGGCCTGAAGTGTGCCAAGAAAATATCCCTTCCATGTTGTTTATGCCAAATTTTGAATCCACCATCTGAACGTTGCAGCTGAAGTCTCAGTTTCCTGTTCTTAGCTGACACGAGTGGCACTTGGTGTGGTCTTCTGCTGCTGTAGCCCATCTGCTTCAGGGTTCAATGTGATGTGCGTTCAGAAATGGTATACTTCAGTTTTAAAGGGAGGTTATTTAAGTTACTGTTGCCTTTCTATCATCCCATTCTCCTCTGACCTCTGATATCAACAAGGCATTTTGTCCAAACTACCACTCACTAGATATTTTCCCTTTTTCAGACCATTCTCTGTAAACCCTAGAGATGGCTGTGCATGAAAATCCCAGTAGATCAGCGGTTTCTAAAGCTGTGTTTCCATTACCCCTAGAGATGCAAAAAAATGTAAAATAACACAATAAAAACTGGAAATGGAAACACCTGAATTAAACATCACAGGACGTAATGTACGGTATCACATGACCAGTTCACTCTGAGACAACATAGTGCAGTACATGTGGACAGAAGAGGAGACGAGACTTTTCTTAACATCATACTTACACCCTTTTACGTGGCTTTTGCCATACATACAGACTTTGCCTCTTAAGTATCATCTGTTGCCTTCGTCTTTTGTTAAAAACTGTCAAGGCAACGGCTGTAATCATAACTGTACCGACATGCAACAGGTTTTAAGCATCCAGCTTCCTTGTGAGATGAGTATTTATGAGTATTGCGAGGCTTCAATGGAAACACATATAAGCGCAATTGTACTTAATGAAAATGTACAAAATATTGCTTTAATTTTGTGAAAAAAAAAAAACTGGAATGGAATGGAAACCCAGCTAGAGATACTCAGACCAACCTGTCTGGCACCAACAACTTTCTTCCCCATTCTGATGCTCAGTTTGAAATTCAGCATGCCGTCTCTACCACATCTACATGCCTAAGTGCATCGAGTTGCTACCATGTGATTGGATGAGTAGCTATTTGTGTTAACAAGCAATTGAAAAGGTGTACCTAATAATGTGGTTGGTTTACTTTTGGGATAAAAATCACTGATTTTTGATATGAAAACTCCTTAAAGACCAAACTCTTCGTCAATAATGTAAGTGATATTAACAGTAATATCTGTCTTATTTAGTAGAAATAAAACAACATGTTTTTAACCAAGATCCTATTTTAAATAGATTTTATATATGGTTAGTTAAAGAAGGTTTCTCACTAAAACCTGAGTTTTTGTTTTCTCTGTGTGACATTTGAACACATCCAGAGCTCTAAGGCGTAAGAATAACAACTGATAATGTTTGGCAAGAAATCTATTCAGATTAGAAATACAAAATACAACAATTCTTTAATTTTTTCATTGGCTACCGGACATTTCAGGCTTTCTTTAATCTCTGTTTAAGTCTCATACACTGAAGAGATCAGTTTATCTGCACAGAGCACACAGTTTATCTCGCACTTCTATTAGCCTACATTAATAATAATACCTGAGCCTGAGGTATTGCAGCCACTCCCCTCTCAGTCTGGGACAGTTTTTGGGTGGCCTCCCCCAGCGCATGCTGCTTCTTTTAATCGCCACAACACACTTTTATGTCCTCACCTTAAGAGCTGACCATGTTTTTCACAACCCAAATGTAAAAATATCTATCATTTTGTAATCTGAATGTAAAGAATTATAATATTGTCATATACAAGTTATAAATCATGGTTTTTCCAACAGTGCTGTGCAGTGATTTATTTCTACATGCTGTGCTTCTGATTCCCTTTAATGCCACATTTTTGGGCTAAAAACAACATTTCCCTTTACTTCTCTGACCTGGAGACTGAAGCCATAATAAAAGGAGCTGACATATTTGCTGTATCTCCATTTCATAAACTCTGGGGGTGAGGCCGGCTGAACCGTGAATATAAAGGGGCGTTTATAGCCTCTACGTTTATAAACAGCCACTCATTTGAACATTGTGATTGGCCAGATACGTACGTTGCATAACTCAAATGTGGATCTTGTAAGATTATTTCCACACCCAAATCTGCGCTGGTTTCTATGGAAGTTTGATAAACGAGGGCCTCTGTGTTTCTGAGCCTTCATGATTTGATTTAAAAAGGGTGTGACAAGTATTAAAAGTGAGATACCTCTTTAAGAAGGATAAATATAGCATCACAGCCACAATGGGCAGAGTGCACATATGTGAATTTTCCCTGCACAGTGTCTGTCCTCAGCAGGGGCCTCAGGTTATCTGTCCAGAACAGCATGCTAGCTTCTATCAGCATTAAGACATCATCCTGTGGACAGTGTGTGAAACCTGCAGTACTTCTACTCTGCCAATAGTGTTAGAAAGCTGCATCAGAGAAAAACAAGGGGAGTCATATAAAGGAAATGCCATAATTAAGTAATGAATCAGCAGTTAGAGCAGAGATTAAGTGGCTGGGGATGGAAAATGAATACTAAGTCTTTATAATGAAGCACTGTGCAATAACTTTCACCCTGAGGTCCTGGTTGACACAGCAAGAGACTGATTTTATCGGAAGATTTCAGTATATGTTTGCAAATTTATTTATAAGTGTGTTTTTGTGCTGTCTAAGGAGATCCATTAAATATTCAACATTATTTTTAAAACTGTGCCCACCTTTGCACAGAAGAATGCCTAATGAAGTCCGCATCTTATTGAGGTCGTGAAGAGGGCCTCTCATTAAACTTGCACTTAGTCCTCTCCTCTGAAGACACCCCACAAGTCGTTTATAATAACACACTCCACTGTAATATAAACCAAATAGGCGCCAAGAGACACTACGATATAAGGAAGTCAGGAAGGTCCGCGTTTATTCAGGCAATTCAGCGAGCGCTATGGCGCTTTATAGCATGCAGCATTTTTTCTTTCATCTGAACTCGGGAATCATGGGTCAGCTGGGATACAAGAAATCCTTTAAAGCCTTAAACAAATTTAGTTTCTTGGCTAAAGCTCGCTCAGCGTACAAATAGCGCCATAAAAAATGCAAACCCTTCCAACTGAGTATTCCTCGTATGGAATAATTTTGTCTTATTTGTGCATCCCATGCTTAGAAAATAAGGGTTCTTAAAAGTGCAGAGCCGCAGTGCAGACGTTTGAAGAAGTCATGTTTTCAAACACTGATGTAGGATCTTGAAGACTCATGACCTATTATTTTGGAGTTTATGAATCCATATTAAAACATAGAAGTGCCAAATTCATGAGAGAAACTTACATTTATAAGCGGTGACAACTCCACTACCACCATGGGCTCGCTGGGCTGAGGTTCTGGCCGCACCGTCACTGTCAGGATCTTGGAGTTGATCATCGCTGGGGGACTGCAAAGATGCACACAGTCAGACATAAAAGATGTTATTTCCAGATAAGATAAAAGGAAAATGTGCCGCGCATTCCACTTCTGCTTGAACAAGCTCACAAATTTTGGACATGACAAGAAAGAAAATGGGGAGGTTTGGATGTTTTCCTGCTTCTGTTTGTTGAAAAAAAAAAATCCAGCTCAAAAGCAACACACTCAAAAACGCTCTCACTGCTCTGCCATGATTTTGATGGTTTCTGAGTGTGTTTGCAAAATAAAGGCTTACATACATACATAAAGAATAAAGATTGAAATAAACCCTCATGAGAAAAGGAGAAAGCTGGCGCCTGACTTAAAACAAATCACTGGACCTATTAGCATTCAGCAGAGCTACAGGGAGGAAGGGCTTTAAACAGATCCAGCTCATCCACAACCAAGAGCACTGACCTGAATAAAATGGCCAAGGGCCAGCGCAAACACCACATCGCTGTGGCCTTTTGACAACCTTCTGATTCCTCCTAACTTCTATTTCTGCAACTTGTACGCAAGTTTTAGGAACTATCAGGCCCCACACCTTCTCAAAGCCCACTGTACATTTTCCAAAAATACACTGACAATGCAAAAGAAAAGGAGAAACATCTAGGGAAATATACTGTTATGGAGATCCAAGACGTTTTCTGATAACTAGGCAGGCAAAAGAAAAGGAGAGGAGCGATACAGGAGACAGATGGAGAATGTGAGTTTGGAATTAGATAGAGAGAAGAAGTGAAAGAAGAAAGGGTGCAGGAATAGAAAGATATCGAGCTTAAAAAAGAAGCAATACATGGGAGATGAAAAGTTGACAGAGAATATAATGAAAAAAGAGACGCAGAAAGGTAAAAAAGAGGACAAGTCAACAAGAAAACAAGTGGAGGTGACATTTAATTTAAAATGTAAACTAGATTTCACTCCTGATGTAAGCTAGAGGAAAAACAAGAACAATAGGATGGCATATAATAATAAATATACTCACTTTGGTGCAGGGAGAATGACGCCCAACGTCCTGTACAAGATGGCTCCGATGACATAGTACATGGTGGTCTCTGTCTCCGTCTCTGTCTCTAAAAAAAAAAACACATTTTTGTAGCTAATTAGCCAAATGTTGCTTTGCTGAATGAATTAAAAATCAATTTCTTTGCCATTTTAAATGAGAAGAAAATCCTTGATTAAATGTTATAGCAGGGAGATGGCTCAATGGAGCAATATTTTTAAAAATCCATTAAGAAAATTGAAAATCCTGTCAATTTTGGGGGCTGAGAGAAATGAGGAAAGCACATGAAGTTTAACTTGAAATCCAGTGTATTCAGCACACTTTAATACCTCTTTTTTTATCTCAAAGGGTTGAGTCCAATGTATCGCTGCACCTATTAGACAAGTGTCTGAAAATTTGCTCTACATCACTGTGGATTGCATGGTTGCTTTGCTGCAGAAACAGTTTGTTCAGTGTTGCACACCAGGCTGGCATAGTCACGTTTTAACAGGTTGGGATTCTCGGGTATTAGATGGTTGCACGTCTGTTAATTTTAATCAAGCCGGACAGAAAAATCAAACCTGTCTAAGATCAGGGAGAAAGAAATGTCACAGCAATATGTGACCCCTGTAAAACTTCACTGGTCTGCCAATGAAAAAACAGGGAAAAGGTCGACTCTTTTAGTTTCGTATCATACATTTAAAGAAAACCGTGGTAAACTGTTGAGTTAATAAACCTATCGAGAGCTGAACGACTCCTCAGTTAAAGAGAAAGAGTTAAAGAGATGGGCAGCGTGACTCGTGAGCTGAGGGTCTGCACTTCACAACTATCAGCGTTACCGAGGGCTGAGACCCTGGTCCGGTTCTGGGAAAACTTGAAAATTTCCAAACAAAGCATAAAATTTCCAAGCATTTTCAAGCAAATTCCCCCTGATATAAACAAATTCTCTAGAATTTAAAAGAAATTAGCTAAAAATGTATAACATAATTTTAAAGCACCCCAAAAAAGAACCCCAAAATTTCCTTACATAATCCCCAAATGAATCAATGAAACATAATACTAAATCCTAAACATTCCCATAAAAATTTCCTCAAGAATTCCATGTAAAACTCCTGATTTCAAAGTAAATGCCCACATATTTCAAAACAAATCCATTCTAAATTTTTCTTATACAATTCTAGAGAACTTATAAATACATTCCATAAAAAATGACTGAAAATTCCTACAAACATCCAGACAAAGTCCCTGAAATTTCCATAAAATCTTGAGAATCTCAAAGGACACACACACACAAAAAAATCCCAATCAAATTCCCCAGAAATGTCAAATAGTTTTCTGAAACTTCCATGGAAAAACCTCCAAAAATCAAAGCTAATTCTCCAAAAATTCCCAAGTAAAATTCCCAAAATATACAAACACGTCCCCGAAAATCCCATGAAAATATTTTAAATTGTCAAGCAAGTTCCTTAAAGTATCCAAACAAATTATTACAATTTCAAATAACTTAAAAATGCATTCCGTGAAAATTCACCCAAACATCCAAACGAGTTTCCTGGAATTTCTATAAATATCTCTAAACAAATTCCCTTAATTATCCTAACAAATTACCAAAAATTTCTTAATAAAATTCCCACAAAAATTTAATACATTCCAAGAAAATGATGGAAATTCACCCAAACATCCAAATAAACTTCCTGAAATATCTATTTAATTTGTGAAAATCTCAGATGACACCTCCCCCTGCCCAATCAAAGCAAAATTAAAGCAAATTCCCTAAAAATGATCTAATCACATTCAAAATTTCTGTAAAAAATACTCTCAAAAATAGAAGCTAATTATAAAAAACTCAAGTCCTGAAATATACAAACACATCCCCAAAATTTCCATGAAAATATTTGAAATTGCCGAGAAAATTCCTTAAAGTATCTAAACAAATTATTACAATTCCCGATAACTTAAAAAGCCATTTGATAAAAATTAACCCAACATCTGAATAAAATTCCTGAAATTTCCACAAAAATCTCAAAGCAGTTTTCCTAAATTATCCTAACAAATTCCCCCAAATTTCCTAATAACATTTTCACAAAAATGTAATACATTCCATAAAAATGATGGAAATTCACCCAAACATCCAAACGAATTCCCTGAAACATTTCAAATGGCAGCCCTATTCCCAATCAAAACAAAATCAAAGCAAATTCCCTTAAAATATCTAATCAAATTCCAAATGTGAAAATGTCCCCAAAAAATCTAAGGAAATTTCTCCTAAAACTCTCAATGAAATTCCCCATAATATACAAACACATGTCAGGGAAATATCACAATTCTCTGAACATCACATTATTGTACAATCTGGATGATAATCTCAAAAATGATCTCATTAATTGTTATTATGTTGTATGTAATGTCCTCATATGCACATGCAGGGTATGAGGAGGGTAATATACATTCCAACTCTTGTGATTTTTAAGGGAAGTAGAAGATGATGCCCCTGTTATCATTTCTGAAAGTGTTTAAAAATATTTCGTCAGTCAGCTGCTTGATGAATACCTCTGGGCCTGAACGAGGAGGGAGATTTTTAAATCATTTCTTTAATTTGGTCTGACTCCGTATCACCCCCAGCTTGTTGACTCTACAGATTTGATTTCATTAGAAGTCTTTGAAGCCCCTACGTTCTTGGGGTAAAGTGCCTTTTAACACATGATTATTTACTCTGTGAAAAAAAAATGTCCATATGTTTATTTTTTTTAGTTTAATATGCACTCCTTCATGCAAAAATGCCCATGAATTTATCAGACTCTTGTGTATATAAATAAATATTCCACAGCAGTAAACACTGTTGGGAAGCAAACAAGCAGAGACTTCATCTTCCTTGTTAAAAGGATATTTCAGCTACGCAGACACAGAAAGGCTCTGTTGAAATCAAAATAAGAAAAAACATGGTTAATTACAGCCCCTTCCAGAAGCCAAGTAGATTAGAAAATTAGCCCATGTAAACACTTATTATGTTGAGGACGCACAATTAATTCAGGTGCAAGACTCTGGTTTTACTCTATGAATATGTGGAGACTGCTTCAGTGTTCTTGTTTGCCTTTTAGCAGCCAGCAGCTCTCATGGACATAGAGTCTCGCTTCTAAAATAAGTCCATTTGCTTGAACATGCAGTGAAATGCATTTTCCCCCTGTGACTTCTCTTTTGAATCCCTTTCTTCTCTTCCTTTTCATCTTCACCCGTCCCTTCGCATCCTCCCCTGTCCATTCTCCAACCCACTTTTCAACTCCTCCGCCCTTTTCAAAGTTGCTCTCTCCAAGCCCTTGTCTTGCATCCATCCCTTCAGTTTCTTCAGCCAAAGAGAGCCAAAGCTCCCACAGTGACGTGGAGTCCCCCTGTAAATGTCACTTTGTCTCGAGTGAGGAATGCAGAAGGACACAGTGAGGAAAAGTAAGAGGGGAAGAGTTCATGATGAGAGATACCACTCCCTCTTTTGCCCTTTTAGGCTTAGAGAGGCGATGGAGGATCATATAGGCACAAAGAGGGGAAGCGGGATGGAGCTGATGGTATCAGACGCATCGGATGACTCATCCAAAAATCTGTCTGCATGCCTGCTGCCTGAGAGGTAATACTCAGGAAGAGAGAGACAGATGAGGAAAGAGAGACGAAAAGACAAGAAGATCTCGACAGTGGGGGGAGAAAAAAGCAATTGTGAGAGTGCGAGGAGGCAAAAAAACAGATCAAAGTCAGCATGAGAAAGCCTGTGAGTTTGATGGATCCTAATTGGACAGTGTCTGCAAAAGGCATGCAAATGAGAAAGTCAGTGTATTGTGGGTAAATGGTAAATCAGTATTTGAGGGGGTGGAAGTCCTGCGCTCCAGGATGATTAATAACACAAAAGCACTCAATCACCAAACTTTAATTTCCCATGAAGTGACTTTTCGTCACTGTTGGCTTGCTGAACATCTAAATGATTGGTGGTCAGCAGTAATCCGGCAAAATGGCAAACCACCAGTCTCCAGCTGCGAACTTTAATATGCCGTTTGTCAGGGAAAGATATGCTTGGAGTTGAAGCTTCGCCATAATTTATGGTTTTAATCAAATATCGAAAGCCCCGTCCAAACAGTTTCATGTGAGTTACTTTTTACTCCCGTCTTGTTTCTTTCCTCGGCAAGTTTACAACTGAAAAACTTTTGTAGACAGCGGAGAAAAATTCTCTTGTAGAGTCAAATTAATTTCTCCTGGTTAAATAGACTGACAGAGCCATGAGCTCAACTACAGAATAAGAAATTACTTGCAGTTTTTTTCTATTGCAAGGACATTTCAGGAAAATATAACTCAGAACTTACATTATAATTTAACTGAAAAATGACAAAGTGTTTGCTTTATTTTGGGTGAATCCCTTTAAAATCCACCATTGTTGACGGTTAGACACTGAGAGAAAAAAGTTTTTTATAATACTGCTCTACCACCTAAAAGGGGCGGAGTCAGACAGCTCAATAGCATTTAAAGCCACAGACACAGAAACAGCAGGACTGAAACCAGACATGCAAAAATTCAATACTGGAGTGTTTTTTTAAGCAATAAACTTCACAGGCATGTTTTTGGGACCTCTGAGAACAATATAAACTTGTCTTAAAAGGGTCAAATATGTCCCCTTTAAGAAAAAAGCTGTTTCTTTTAGGTCAAAACTACCATAACTGTAGTGCAAAACCTCTGTTTATGGCAGTTTTTACTGTGTGGTGGCATTAGCTAATGAGCTAAGACATATGCGGTCAGCGTCTGCATAAGCAATCCCAAAGCAGAATACATGAGGCTAAATGTTTTTTCTTTCTTAACTCAAACAGTGGCTGTTAAAACTGCTGATAAGAAAGATGGTCTAATACAAATTTGAAGCAAATTGAGCTCTTCTGGTTTGTGTTCCTGCTTGAGCAATCCTGTAGAGCAGGGGTATCAAACTCAAGGCCTGGGGGCCAAATGTGGCCCGTGGTACAGTTATACCTGGCCCACTAGATCATATGATATTTTCATTATAACTGGCCCACCAGTATGAGGTCGGCAGATCTCCTTCAGTATAAAAATGTAAACTTGATCTTGATGATTTATAATATCCTTGCTCAGTCATGAAAATGAGAAAAAGTAAACAGTAAAATTAATTTGATAAAAGTCAGGAACGTAGGAGACGTTTTTGTTTTCTTTATATTTTCAGTTTTGCATCTCACATGACTAAAAGTTATGGTTTTGACTTTTTATTTCGTATTTCATCCTTTAAATCCCACAATTTTAACTTTTTATTTCATATTTTTGCCTTTAAGATCCATAATTTTACATTTTAAATCCTATTTTGACCTTTTACAGTCATGATTGACTTTAATCTCATGTTCTGACCTTTTTCAACTCCTAATTTTGACATTTTATTTTGTTTTTCACCTTTAAAACTCATAATTTTTAACATTATTTCATATTTTGACTTTTTAAACTCATGAACTTAATATTTAATCTTATATTTTGACATTTTAAAGTCACAATTTCGGTATTTATCTCACATTCTGGTTGTTAGATATCATGATTTTGAATTTTTTTCTCAGTTCTGCTGACCATTTCAACTCCTAACTTTGACTTTTAGCTCACTTTTTTTACCTCTAAAACTCATGATTTTGAATTTTCGTTCATATTTTGACTTTTAAAACTCATGAATTTGAAATTTTATCTCATATTTTGACCGTTAAAACTCGTGAATTTAACTTTAATATCACATTTTGACTGTTAAAAACCATGGTTTCAGAATTCTATCTCATACTTTGCCTTTAAAAAATATATTTTGACTTTAAATGATATGTTTTTACCTTTGAAACTTATAAGTTTGACTTTTTATCTCAGATTATGAGTTTTCAACTTATCATGATGACCTTTTAATCGGTTGACAGTCAATGGTTAAATATTGAACCTGTTTGGCCCTCAGGTTAGACCCAAATTCAGAATCCGGCCCCTGCTGTGATTGAGTTTGACACCCCTGCTTTAGAGCTAACTGTTAATGAATTTTCACATACCAGCACTGATGTATTTAAACATAATGTCATTGCTAGCGTGAGTGTACATATATGTGTGTGCATGCCTAGGAGAGACACTGTGTGATTGTTTGTGAGAGAAACTGAGAAGCAGTGGAGGTAGAAAGCGAGTTTGTCACCTCGAAAATCAGTGAAGAGCAGTCCAAGCCTCTGCCCAGTCAGGCGGTTCATGAACACATCAATTGGCTGTGTGCTCCTGCAACTGTGTACGCAATTGCACACACAAAGGTGCCAGAGGTTGTTTATGAGAATCTTTGAGCTGTCTCTCCTAGATAGGCCTCCATTATGAGCTCAATGAGCCTATCAAATGTATAGCAATCAGCCAACGGTCAATGGGAAGAGGCAGGGGGCAAAGGCTAGGAATAGTGTCCTAACTCATTCAGCTACATGCAGGATGGATGACAACATTAACCAAACAGCATATGCTTAAATGTCAATGGCATGTAGTGAATAGCATGAAAATGGTCCCGTAGTAAATGAAACACAACAAACAAAAACAGCTACAAAAAGCAAAGTAAGGTAATTAAAAGAGAAAGAGATGAGAAAACATCATGGTACAGTAATTAACAAGAGTGTAGCTAACGTATTTGTTGCCGGTTCCAGAGTAACAATCATCCTTGGAAAATCTGAAATCACAGCACCTTCAAATCTGGAAAACAACTCCAACAAAAACAACTACAGGGCATATCATAAAAAGGTTTTGTTACATAAAAGCAGCATGGATAAAAAAGAGGTAAGGTTGTGAGGTTGTGCATAATAATTACATAAATAGCGGTGTAGGTAATTTGAGGTTAGGCGCCCTGAGGTTCGAATAAAGGTTGTCTTGAACGCCAATCAGAGTCTGTGTCATCAGTGCAAGTCAGAGGTCGGAGGCAACTCTGCCTCCATCAGCCTGCAGCCCCTTTGAACTTTAATTTGGGCCGAAGACCATTTGCCAGACAGGAAGTCTGCCAGTCTAATTTCCTGTGGGATGTGACCTTTAACTTGGTTTGTAGTCAATCGCATCTGCCACAGTAATTCTCTAATCTCATTTTGCTGTTCCTTTCTAGTCTCCTATTTCCCCTTTTTTCAAACTTTAACTTCTTCCTCTCTTCAGTCATTCTTTGACGTGTGTTTGGACAGTCACTCCGTCGTGTCTTGGCTCCACTTTAAAACCTTATGTAAAAAAAAATTCACAGCCATTAACACTTAACAGCAGGTAACTTTCTTGTGCGCGCTAAAAGCGAAGACACATCTTTCAAAATGGTTTTGAGCACTTGTCGCTCTCGAGGGGAAGCAGCACAAGTCTTCACAGATGAAAGCCCTGCATCTTCTTGAAAAAGCCCTCAAGGGTCTCCTTACAGTCCGAGTTCTCCTCGGCATTACCCTCTGATGTCCTTGAGAAGCCGTCTGTCTGCTTCCATGAGACACTAGTCTAAGAGCGTGAATTCACAGCGGCAAAACTTTCTTGTTCCGACCTTGGCTGAAAAGGAGGGCTGAGTGGGGGCGATAAAAGGTCCTCCTATGTCTCAGAGTAAAGACTGGGATATAGGATAAAGTGGATCTTCACCATGACTGTGTGCTCAGCACTCAGATAAGAATTTAGGGAGATTTCTGGGGACTTCTGAACTAATATGGACTCATATTTGCTCTTTAAGTCAAATCACAAGCTTTATTTTAATTTTCATGAGGCATGCGCTTAGGCTTGGCCAGATCTAGGCAGTTCTCTAACAGGAAACTCAACAGCTCTACAACTAGTGATGCCTCTGAGTAAATCATTTCAAACCCAATTCAAATTATGCAAGTCACCTAGTCATAAGTTAAGATAACACACAGGAAAGTTAAATGGTAGTTTTGGTGATCACTGTTTTCAACTGTAGTTCTTCTTAAGCTCAAAGTTCATAGGGGAAGGAAAGGTTTGCATGGACTATTCTTGAAATCTGATTGGCCACCGCAAAATCTGAAATTATGATTGGCTTTTGCCCAGTCAGAAGCAGGACTTTAGCCAAAATCAGCATCAGTATAGGCAGTGTTGTAATAAGATGCTAGCTAGCACAGTTTTTCTAAACATCACACATTAGGTCAGGCAGGCCATGGAGTCAAACGCTGCCATATAATTAAGATCAGCTGCTCTGACGCAAACCCTCACCAGCTGATGCCCAGCTGATTCGCTCTAAGCACACTATTGGCTAATCACACTAATGCTGCCATGTTTATACTGGTTTTACTTGCTGCTCTGCAAGCCGCTTTTGCAACCCTCCTCCACCCCAGCTTCTCCTTTATTTAGCTTCTGACTTAAGCAGTATCTTTCTGTTGTCACTGAAGCCTGCTCTGGGTTTTTGGTTGTATCTCTCTCTGCCTCAGGCTTTCCTTTACTGGCACAGGAAAGGCAGGAATGTGGTGTCCTGTGGTCCTGACTGAACTGGCATTTAAAACGAGACGTTTTTTTTTTATATAGATCTTCTTTTTGAGCCTTAAGAGAATTAAGCTTAGAAGATTTAAATCCTTCTCCTCCATTGAGTTACTTTAAAGTTCCAGCTAACGATTACAGTCGGCACTCTACTAGTCAGTATCATAACTACCAGTTAAAACTAATTGCTAGGGTTGTTGCAGGCCAAACATTTTTAGTCATAATTAAGCTCAGAACTGCAATTTGGAATTCTACTATTATGAAACTTTAAAGCTGTAATGAGACATTCAGGGGAGCAGCGGTGTAATTGTTTCCTTCTGTGGCTGTAAGGGAACACTGCAGGGGCTTAGCCAAAGTGTGATGAAAAGGTCAATAAAGCATGCTATGAATGCAATTAAAAAGAAATTAAAGTGCTCATGGACTTTAATTATGTTGGGATTAATGCATCAATGCTAACAGCCCAACTAATTACTATTATTTTCCATGAATTCAGGCCCACAATCCCGCTCAAAAGCCAGGTCTAAGCTGTTATCAAGTCATCTGCTACTAGAAGACACTGTAGCTCAGGGTAGTGGCCACTGCTTTACTGCCATAATGCTCTACTGCAAAGATGTTAACAAGCATACTGAGCAGACGGCATCAAGAGCATGCTATATTAACTATGCAGTTAACTTTATTGCTGTATAAAATGGGAAAAAATAGGTTGCATGTTGGCTGGGTCAGGTTAAACTTGTTTATGACCTCTCAAATGGAGTGCAAAGAGGATCAGATGCCAGCAGTAGTTGCACTTCTTCCATTAGCAACACTAAGCAGACTGATTTCACAATGTTTACCTAAAGACGCTTTGAGAAAACAGTCTAAGCACAATTTATCTAAGTGTTTTCTCAATGTAGAGTACCCAATTTAAGGCAATTTGCATATGTTTGATTGGAATCTGAAATTAGTTGCCTTAAAAAGTCCTGCTCAGAAGTGCAATATTCACAGCACTGGGAAAAAAATCAAGAGACCACTTAAGGAATGTGTTTTTTCTCTGGTTCTATCACTTCTAACTTTAAAATACATAATCTAAAAGTGATATTTAAGAAGTTAAATGCACAATTTTTGTTTTATTTAAGGATGCACCAATGCATTAGTCTGACATCAGTACTGACTAGTGTCGGCCCTGTTGACAAACATCAGCCACTGATTCATATTGTGGCATCAGCAGATATCAGTACTCACTGTTTATTTGTGACATCAAATCAATGAAATGTTGGCATCCAATATGCCTAACTGCTGGATAAAATACAGTTTTTTACAAGGCAGAGGAAGTCACATCAGACATACCCTGCTCCTTTTCATGGAAGAGAAAATGTTTGCATACAAGAAGTGATGGGGAGGAAAAAACTTGCTTTCGGTACTGGCAGTCAACCAAATTGTTATTTAAATGCCGCTATGTTTCCCAGTTTTATTAATTTGTCCTGTCATATTACTGTATTCAACATTTTTCCCAACTTTAAAATAAAACTTTCTACTTTAGGTATTTTATTAGCAGAAAATAAGAACTGACTAAGCAAACAAACAGATGCAATATATTTCAGATTGTGCATAATGCCATACAAAAGTTATTTTCCATTTTAAACTGCAGAATATTAATGTGTTTACCTTACCATTACCTTTATGAGTTGATATATTATTATGTGAAGGAATAACCTTCATGTTTTATTAAGGCTTGAATAAATCTTAGTAAACCTCCACCTGTCTTTCCCATGGCTGTTTGGCTTTGAATCTTGGTGCAAAAGCTCTAGAAAATCAACCTTGTTTGATGGTTTTTGAGGTTATTGAGGCTTTGCTCACCAACCCAGTACCTAAACAAAGAGAATGAGGTGTAGCTGTGTAGCTGTGTATGATACTTTAGTAACTGCACACATACTTTATGCCACAGTCAGTGCCACCCCAGCTAAAACAGCTCCTGGATACACCAACACACTGCAAAGGTCTGACCAAACCTTTCATCACAGATGTCTCGTTTCGCTCTCTAACCTTCTGTCGGGTTGGTGAAGACCTCTTTAGGGATGTAGAGTTTGTCTTCAGCAGTTCTGGCCCAATCCTTCATCCCTCTCCGGCCTTTCATGGGAAAGTTGATATCACTTGAAACTGCTGACACTGGCTCTCGCTGGATGGTTATCACTGTGCAGGAGAGAGATACAGCGAAGAAAACAACACTTAAATGTCACTGCAGTGCAAGACCAGATCCAAGGAAAGAACTCTTGCAGAAGAAAAAAGCCCTTCATGAGTGAATGGTAAATGGACTTGTGTATAGCGCTTTTCTAGTCATCTAACTACTCAAAGGGCTTTTGATACCAAAGGCCACACTTACCAATTCATACCCATGTACACCTGCTCACACCTGGTGGCTGCTATGTTATGTTACGGATCAATCTGTATGAATTAATCCCATTCATTCCACGATGAGTGTCCTCACTTTTCACTAGACCAGCCTTTCCCACACTTAAGTATGCCTCGATCAAATCTGAACACTGAAAATCTTCAGGGGTCCATTAGAACTCTGATACAACCAAAATATGAGACTCAAAGTATTAACCTTAACATTCCTATTTCAAAAGTGGAGAATTTCAATGGAGACTCTGTTCCAGAGACACTAAAGCTACCAGGAAAGCATTTTCAGAGTCACCAAGTACAATTAATGAGCCGCCACAGTTTGTATTGTTTTGATCAGTTATCTGCAAAGCCATGTGCATTTTCTTTGGCAATATTCATCTCCATATTTGCAACTCCAAAAGGCTGTTCCTTGTAACATCAACGTGCCCAGAGGCACTAGAAAATTCTTATTTTGAAGAAGTGAGCAGCATTGTAGAAAGTTTAACTGAGCGTGTTCAACAATTCAACAATGGAGACGCAGTGACTCCGACCTTCTGCACATAAGTGAAACATCAAATCATAAAAGGTGACATGTAATTGACCTATGGCTAAGTCCCACCCTCAAACACGATGAGCCAATCACAGCGTGTACAGCCATTCCAATACACTTAGACATCTGCTGCCTGAACGTCCATTGAAATGTATAGGAGAAAGTCAGTTTTCATCCGGTTTTATGAATGTTTTTGAGATTTTAAGTTTAATAATGGTCAAAAGGTGTTCATGGGGTACATGCGACTCCAACACAAGGTATCCTGAGAGGCTGAGTGACGGAGTGTATTTTTTACCCTTTCCTAAGCCACATCTAAACTGAGAAAAGTTTCTTCTTTGGATAAAGTTGACCACGACATCAACTCAACGTGAATAAAATTAACAAGGATGTCTACATCTGTTCTGAGGTAAGCCAACATCGTATCTGAGGCAGCATATTGTGATTTTGCTGTAAAGAAATATAAAGTTATCTTTAACATCTCTAACGTTAGCCAAAGTTAGCCTGACGTTAGCTCCTAGCTGCGTTGTTCGTTGTGTCACGTTGTTTGTTGGGAGTTCACTGGTATTTTTTGTTCTAGTTTTTATACTTTGGTGATTGTACATCTTTGTTAGCTGTCGTCCAAAGGTCTCTAGTTAAACTAACGTTAACTTCTGGAGCTTAGCTTCATTTACTTATCTGTAATAGCCGAGATAACAAAGGTTGGCAAACGTTATGCTGAATGATTCAATGTAAATACTGTAGCACCAAACTAACGGAGAGACACTCTTGGTAAAGATGCTAAAAAGGCCGTTATATTTTTCTTATATTCTGAGCCAAAAACCTTAACTTCAGTGGCACTTTGATGCTGATCCTCTATCTTGTGGTCTGAGATTGTGATGGCAACGAGATGCGGTTTATCCCGTTTGCACTGGGACCTGTAAATTTTGGCTTGTAACTTAAGCTTTTTTATCGAGCTTCTTGACAACAAAATGATTAATATATTCCTCCAGTGCATAGTTTAGACCCTTTTGGTGACTTCTAGATGATATGTGATCTTTCTGTCTCCAAAAATCACCAGTGGCCTCCTGTGAAATGTCTCCTACTGTGATACCTGCAATAGCATCTGTCACTGAATGTTCATTGTTTGTCGGAGTGAGTGGAGGGGGCGTGGCTTAGTCATAGGTCATTTATGTTCAAGTGACTACCCGCCAGAATTGGATATTAACTTGTTCGCCTACTTGCCAACAGTGCCTGGTGGATTCAAAAATCTACCACCATTTTGCCAGCCATTTTATTCTAATGAGCAGCAGAATGTAATAAGAGTATATGAGTTGAGGCTTCAAAAATTTAAGTTATAAGCTGTCTAATAAAAAGAAGTGACTCACCTATTACAAAAAACACTGACACACTCCCTGTCTTGTTCATATACAGACAAAAGTTTACTGTTTTTGTCATTTTGAGCCAGGTTAAAGTCTCTATTGCTGTCAAGTGCTAATGCTGATTTAACTAAACCTTGCAAAGCCGATGGATTCGCTCCTTTCCCTGTTTCTTACTGGCAAATCCATCTTGCAAAGCTCCCATCTGAACCGTTTGGGCAGAGTTGTGAGATATGCAAGCAGCAAGAAGAGGCCGGTGCAATTATGGCAGAAGACATTAGCATGGATGCTGCTAAGAACTGGACGACATTTCTACATCAAAAGTAGAACAAAGAAGAGCATTGAGTTGTTTTCTTTTCAAAAACAACAAGTCGTGTACTGACATGTCTACAGTCGCCATGGTTTGTGTTATGCAGTTCTCTGTGGAATTTACTCCTCAGTAGCGGCTACGTCACGTGTTTTGTTGCTCTGATTGGCCGTAAAGATGTGACACACAGAACGTTCATCCAATCACCCTATGAGGGTTTATTCAAAGCCTCTTTCCCAAACACCATCTATGGAAGGTTTTCCAGATGGATGTCTAAAACAATTCCATCTGGCGTGTCAGGTTATCAGGGAGCATAATATGAGCTGAGCCTTCATCACCAGGTAAAACTCTGTCTCCATTTTTCAATAAATGGTGGAATGGATGACTAGAGTGCTTGACTTAATTAAGGTTAAGCATCTTGCCCAAAGATACATCAGCATGCAGGAGCAAGGGATTGAACCCCTGATCCTCTGGTTAGGAGATGACCGACTCTTACTGAGCCAAAGGTACACCACACTGAGTCACGATTGGTTTTCAAACTCATCAAAGAGTACGGCCTCTCAGAAGAGAAACTCTGTTAAATGACAAGTTGCAATAGAAGATTTGGCAGTAGTATTTATATGACAGAGATACTTTGGCTGAAACTGATGGAAAACAAATTCACACCCACATTCTGGCATAAATCGAATGCCTTTAAAGGCTGGTATTGGTGTTCAAATCTCATAAATGTCTTAAGTGGACATTATGTGACACTTACTGAGGTTGTTGGTAACCACCAGGAAACTCTGAAAAGGCTTCTGGGCTTCTCCGATGAGGTGAATAAAATCCTCTAATATCCTCATCAGCAAAGCAGCACCGGGAGCGACCTGTGGATTGAAGGGAATAAAAAAGAGTGCAGAGCATCCATCACTGTGTCATCATAATTATAATCCATGGACAACTTTCAATAAGACGCATCTTCCCGTTTGACACGTTTTATTCATTGCATTATGTAGACCACTGAATTTGTTCCATGGTGGTAAATTGTAACCCCTCAGGCTATCGGATCATATTTTCCTGCTTGTTTATTGTGTCCAGATGGCAGAGTAAACACACCTAGACTCAAGGGCATCAAGCTAGGTCGCACACAAAAGCATAAAAATGTGCACCTGTACTCCAACTCAAGTAGTAAAATTAATAGATGGCCATTGTGTTTAGGTAACAGGTGTGTTTTTATGGCTTTAATGAAAAGTAAACGTGGGATGTGGTCATATTTCACTATACACTCAAATCCACTAACCCACATACAAAATAATGCACTCAATCACAAACACAGAGGCCACATCCTGGTGCAGAAAAAGACAGAAAAGATGTAGAGATTTACCTGATGAGCGTCCTCCCATTTCTCTAGATTTTCCATGTCCAACATGTGGCTGATTATCTGGAAGAATTTCTAGACGCAAGATGAAGATGTTCTCATTACAGCAGGCCATTAGATTTGTAACCTCATTTGTATGCATGCACACTCAAGTGTTACCCTTTGTCTTGTAATTTGTAGCTGAAAAAGCTCATCAAGTGCTGCAGTTTATTCCCTGTAAGGTCTACTACTGCAGTCATCGTTGCATTGATGTAGTGTAAAACATAAAATAACGGCTGTCAAACAGGAGTATTTTGCTCTCTTACAGGCAGGGAAAAAGGGAAAAAAAATGCAGCTAAAAAATCCCTTTGAGGCCGTAGCAACTGTGCAGCTGTAGTTCATTGTTATGCACGTCTCATGCAGCAGAAAGTCGAGCTTCTACATTGAATACATTTGCAGGCTTTGCAATAGAATCTGTGTATGAGAGTGTGTCTGTGACGGCGCGTTTGGTAACGCTTTGCCACTTGAAGACGGCATCAAAAGGAGGCTCGGCGAATGCGCTTACCTGCACGTCGTCGGGAGCTGGGATGTAGGTTGCTCTTTTGAAGGTGTCCGTCACATTTCGCAGAATCTCCGTGGAAAAGAGAAGGTCGCCACTGTAGTAGCTCCTCCTCAGCAAGAGCTCCAGGAGACTCCTTACGATCTGAGACATCCCCTCCCCGGCCAGGGTCCTCTGACCCTTCGCGAGATGCTCTCGTAACTACAAAGTGTGCAAAGAGAGAAGAATTTACAACAACAATTACAAAAAAGTTGGCGCACTGTGTACAATGTTAATAAAAGCCTACGGCAATGATTTGCAAAGCTCATAAACCCTTCATTTTATTATAATAGAACAAAAAGAACAGATCAGATGTTGAATCTGAGCCATTTTACCATTTCATGAAAAGTATTAGCTCTTTTTGAATTTGGTGCCAGCAACACATCCCAAAAAAGTAGGGACGGGGCAAGAGAAGCTGGAAAAGTAAGTGGTAATTGTGAAAACAAGCTGGTGGGGCATTTTGCAGCTAATTAAGCTAGCAACAGGTCAGTAACATAACTGGGTATGAAAGGAGCATTTTAGAGAGGCAGAGTCTCTATCAGACGATCTGCCTGTAAAATTTGTTGAACAAATTCAGAAAAATTTCCTCCGTGTGAAATTTCAAAGATTAATCTACAGCACATATCATCAAAAGACTCAGAGAATCTGGAGAAATCTCTGTGTGCAAGTAGGGATGTAACTAACAACTATTCCTATAGTCGACTAGTCTGTTGGCACGCTATGGGATCCCTTAATGGCTTTAATAGCTTTTTTTTTTTTTTTTTGGAAAAGTTGAGAGTGAAATATTCCCAGACTTTCCAAGTTTTAGGATGTGCAGATGTTGCATCAGGTGCCGCCATTTATCTGTTTTTCTTTTCCCGGCGCTCACTGTTGAGCAAGTGCAGCTCTCGACAGAGATAGTATGAATATCAGCTGGCTCACTCCCAAGCATTTCAGCTTGAGAGAACAACATTTTGCAAAAACAATAGCAACATGCTGCATGAAAAAAAGTGCGCGGACGCAACAAACGAATCATTGACAAAGAAATTGTCGGGGACAGTAGTCATCATCGATAATTGTTGACAATAGCGACAAATTTTTTCATCCCTATGTGCAAGGAACAAGGCCAAAGGTCAAAATTGGAGGCTAGAGATCTTTGGGCCCTCGGGCAGCAATGCATTTAAAACAGGCATAATTCTATACTGGATAGCACTGCATCAAGTCAGGAATACTTCTGGAAATCACTGTCTGCCATTCACTAATGCAAGTGAAAGCTGTATCAAACAAAGAAGAAGCCATATGTGAGGACAATCCAGAAACAACGCCGCCTTCTCTGGGCCAAAGCTAATTTAAAATGGTCTGAGACAAAATGGAAAACTGTTCTGGGGTCAGATGAGTCAAAATACGACATTTGTTTTGGAAATCAGGCTGCTGTGTCCATTCTACCATATCACATTTGTCATGAAATGGTAAAATATCTCAGTTTCAACATCTGATATGATAATTTATGGTCTTTTGTTAAGAAAATTTGGGTGTGATGTTCGACAATCAGTGCATTCTGGTTTTATTAACATCTTGTGTGTGCACGTGTTTTTCTGCTGAAAGCTGCTGATTTCTTAATTTATGTAACCTATGTTCTATGTCCTGTTTTATTGTCATATACGTGATTGTCATGCTGCTGTCTTGGCCAGGACTCTCTTTTAAAAGAGATTTTTATATCTCAATGGGAATAAATCCTGGTTAAATAAAGGTTAAAGAAATAAAAATAAAAATCTTACATAGCGTTTCTTTTTTTTTGGAACTTGGGTTATAGTTCATGGTTGATAAAATTAAAGGTCTATTGCAGTACTTTTGTATACTTGCCCTCTTACTTGGTTGAGAAAAGTGCCAAAAAAAGCAAGACCGAACAATTCAAGATCCTTTTTTGTTATTCCGAAGAAATCACAGGACTGTTTTGGATGTGAGCCGAAGGGGACGTTCCAAGACAGGAGTATAAATATGACATGGTTGGATTTTTTTGTGTTTGTGCTCAAAATAGTTGAGCGAAATAGAGGCCTAGAGCGCTCTCAGGCAGAAATTGGATCGCATCACTTCAGAGAAAGAGATGCAGAATGCAAGACTTTGTGAATTTGAAATGCAACAAGAGAGCCAGAAATAGAGGGAGGCAGAGGGGATAGAGGGAGAAAAGCCTGGAAGAACAGAAGACAACAGCAATCACAGAAAATTAATTATTGACTCCTGGTGTTAATGAAAGGTTGGAACACAAGCTAACAGTGCAATCAGCTTTGTCATGCACAATCCCTGACCGCCATCTCCATCTGTACTTGTCACAAAGATTGGAAGAGGTTGAAGTTCATAGAGCAGGGAAACAGTCTGGCTGATGAACACATGCATTAGCTGTGTTTATTAATTGATAAGTGAGCGCAGCACTTGAATACCTAATTAGAGATGGAGGCAAGCCTTGAATAGAGATGGTCTGGATTCTGAGGAAATGTTCCAGGGAAAGTAAAAAAAGAAAGTTGAACAAGGGTACATAATGGGTGTAAAGGAAGAAAGTTAGGCAGGAAATAACTACTGATGCTGAAAGTTTCAGTAAAGGTGAGTTACAAAGTAGAGTAAAACTGTGTTTTAACAGATGTGTGTAAATTCCACCACCAATTAAATGAGAGACGATGACGAGGAGACACGCTGCCCACCTCCATAGCTTACCTCTTGGTTTGAATTGAGCACTCTGTTCAATAGACAACCGCTCTCCATGAGGTTTGTTTACTAAAAATGCCACTTTTAGTTTCTGAGAGCTGCTTTACTGACTCACACTGCAAGCAATCCCAGAATGCAGGGCAAGTAGGAAGGCTACTTTCAACAGCTTTTCTCCCTCATTATGTGAAATTCATCCATGAAACAAAAACAGTGGTTTACTGACCAGTAGCAACATACTCATTTCAAAACATGAAGTAAGCAGCAGAGATAAGCAGTGATGATCCCCGCGTGGTCTGAAAATGTCTATTGGGCCCTGTGATAAGGGTGTGGGGGATTATGCAGGGAGCATGGGTGCCAGACAGGGTGGAACATAACTTATGACATTTACTTAAAGTACTGTAAGTGAGTAGGTTTTTTGGGCACTTGAACTTTTGAGTACATTTTGAAACCATACTTTGCTTCTACTTTTAACCAGAGTAACCGCACTTTTACTTGAGAGCAACACTCTTGGACTTTTCCCACCTCTGGCAAAGGCACAGTAGCACATGAGAGAGACCAATTCCACATCACATACCGAAACAGCCGATGGCTGCTGAGGTTCTTTTGCTTATGTTTCTGGTGGGTTGTTGTTGTTTTTGATGTGAGATAGTTGCACCATAATCAAAGTTATCCACTGAACTAGGGCTCCCACCCTGACTTTAGGTGTCCCTTAGGGCGGCCACACACAACACGATTTTTAAACCTTAAACTATTTTAAAACCATGTGAGACCACAGATATGAGGAAAATTTCAAAAGAATTTTCATCTTTAATCCTCTGAACTCACACACTAGACAACTTGCCAGTCAATCACAGGGCTGACATATAGTGACAGACAACCAAGCACGCTCACATTCATGCCTACAATCTAAAGTCACCAATTAACCTAATGAGCATGTCTTTGGTGACGGAGGAATTCTTAGTACCCGGAGAGACCCAAACAAGCACAGGGAGAACATGCAAAGAAAGGTCCTGACCAGGGAAGCAAACCAAGGACCTTCTTGATGTGAGGCAATAGCGCTAACCCCTGCACCGCCAGGCAGCCCTGACTAATATGTAGACACTTTCAATGAGATAAATTGAATTCTATATGGGTTTAATTACAACTGTCAATTTTGCTGAGTATTTTACTTTATTACAAAGGTGTAACTTTCCCTGAACAACCTGGTGGGAGATTTATTTTCTAGCTACTCAGTAGTCAGTACTTAGAGTAAATTTGAAATAAGATACTTCATACTTTTACTTGAGTAGATTATTAGACCAGTACTTTTACTTCTACTTAAACTTTAACCAGTGTAACTGTACTTTTATACATAGGTCAATGGCAGATAATTGTTCATGAGGAGTCAGCAGCAATCAAACATAAATTAGAATGGCAGCTTTCAAAAGCAGCTCACACGTCCTTCTCTAGCAGTCTCAACATAACCTCCAGTGTTTCTGCAGCAACGATAATGGTGCGTCTGAGTCTGGGCAGCAGCCATGACAAGACATTATATTTACCCACATTAGTGTAATTTAGCAGTTTTCTGTGTATTCTTATTTTTTGAGGAGTGCTGAAAAAGTCAATAATTTTATTTTTACTTTAGCATACTTTAAGGGAAGTTCTGTATTTATGTTAAATTATTTAACCATTATTTAATCAGGAAACCCTAACTGGCATTAAGAATCTCTTTTTCCAGAGTGTCCTTGCAAAAAAAGGCAGAAGAATGGTTACAGACAGACAATAATCAGCCAAAACATTCAAGCATAAAAGCAAAATAGAAAATGTAATTACATAAGCAGAGATGTGTACAGATTGAAATGCAATCATATAAACCCAGCAGAACATCTAGAAACAGATTTTTCTGCCTCTAAATCATCCATCATCCTCCTAAAAGCATCCAAAGAGCACAAATTATGAAGCTTCAAGTCATTTTGCAATTTGTTGCTGCTCGCTTTGCTTCCAGGCAAAGGGAAGCAGCAAGTTTTTCCATATATATTCAATTCTGACCTTTGGGATGGACAGTAAAAAAAAACAACCTTTAAACGCAGATGATCAGCGTCAGAGCTCTTCTAATTGATGTGGGTCAGAAGGACTGAGAATAGCCTTGTAAAGAAGAGTATGCCACTGTTTTAGATTACATCTGGACAAAAAGACCACCCAACACAAGTATCAGGTCAGCAACAGCATGGTTCATTGTAAAGTTAAGCTGTGTATCCATATCTTATACATAACCTGAATAATAACCACTCTTATCAATAACCAACTATCTTATTTATTCATTTGTGTAGTGAATAGTTTTCTTAAAACACTAAAACGCTTTCATTAAAACCAGGATTAAAATGGGTTAAAATGGCTAAAATAAGGTAATAATGGCAAAAAAAATCATGGAAAAGGTGGTGAAATTGGATTTTAAAAGTAGCAAAATGGGTTAGAAGTGGCAACAAACAAAGATTGTAGTAAAATGGGATAAAAGTGGCTTAAATGGCTTTAAATTGGCAAAAATGGATGGGGAATTGGGGGAAAGGGGATAAAAAATTTATATAAACTGGCAAAAAGGATTAACTGAGACAGAAAAACTAGCAGGAATGGGTTAAACTGGCAAAAATTAGCTTCTTAAGTAGTGAAATGTGGTTAAAATGGTGTAAAATGTGGTAAAAAGTGGTTAATAGAGACAAAAATGGGTCAATAGAGGCAACGGCAGACCTGAAGTGGCATGAATTGGTTTAGAAGTGGCAAAACCAGGCAGAAAAAGTGGTGGAAAGAGTTTAAAATGGATAAAGATGTTTTATTTAGAGGCAAAAATGTGTTAAAATGGGCAAAAATGGTGGGAAAAGTGACACAAATTGGTTAAAATTTGGCAAACATGGTGTAGAGTGGCAACAGTGTAAATAAAAAAAAGTTCTTAGTTTCTTTTAGGGTATCTGGAGACCCCCTCTCAGTGTCTCATGACCCCCATGGGAGTCCTGACCCCAACGTTGAGAACCATTGGACTAGGGTCCCCTGAAATCTGATTGGCTATCTTAAGATACACCATTTTAGAAACCCATCACTTAACAATTCTTAACCTACATTAGAGTGGTTTTACTGACTTACATATCCTTAAGTTGAGGTTTATGAAAGCAGCCCCTCCATCCTTAATTCTGTTTGTTGGCCCCAGTGGAAAAGTTGGGACACCCCTGTTCTCAAGCATGTACTTTGAGTTGAGGCATGCATGCACAAAACATCTCCACAGTCCATCACTGACAGAAGTATTTTCATTAGCATACGTTAATGAGTAAAAAAATCAAAGCAAAATGTCATAAAGAGGAGGTCCAGGCTTTCCATGAGCTACATGACACTGGCCACTGGTTTCTGATTTGGGTTTTGTTGCGAGACTATAGCATGAAAAAGGCTCAGTCCAACTGAACCCCTTGCCTATACCATTAAGCCCTACCCTTAGCGCGTTTGAGTCTAGGACAATGTCCACACAGACGTAAAAATGATATTTTCTGTTTTGTTTTGAAAACTTTTCCATCACACGGCACAGTTTCAAGAAGTGTCCACGTAGGCAAGAAACCAATCAAAGCAAATGAAAACTTTGTAGAATGTGCCTGGCATGTACGGGACACTTCTAAACTAACTGTGTGGAGGGCACCTAGGGGTAAGGTGTCCTGATTCTTGTTGTTTCGCAGCGTGAAGTGCTGAGGTTACATTGCCTTTCAAATGGAGATTTTCTGGAGGTGTACTCCAAACCAAGTGTGATTAGAAATCTCCCAGAATGCCTTGGGAATCGAATCTGCCAGATTTAAAAATTACATCAATCTTGCATCCCAACTTATTGTTGCCTCAATGCAATATGGTCCTTTCTGATTTCAAACAAGTAGTTCTTTTTTAATTGCGCTTAACAGAAATTAGCAATATTGCTGTTTATGTAAATTTTGTTGACAAAAGATTTCACCACTAAACGTAGAATCTACAAAATGGGCTACAAGATGGGAAGTTTCAGGACTGAGTGATACAGCCTGGGAGGATTTTAGTCATTGTGGGTCTTCATCTGACAGTGTTCCAGTGTTCTTTCATCATCTGTGGTTAAATAACTGCTCTTGATCAGTGCTCTTTATGAGCATCAGTTCATTCAGTTTAAGGTATATAGAGAGCTACCCCGTAAGTATAGTGTTAACTGTTAGACTTCTTCTTGTTGACATTTATTAATCAAAAGGGAACTTACAGATATATGTAAATATCTATATTCAAGTGAGACGCATCTGGCGAAGCTCGGAGGACCCCAGAAAGCAACTCCGTTATTGTCCAGCATGCAACGACGACTAGCAGATCCTAAGGAGAGAAAAAAAGGTGAATTATTTACAAGGAAAGAATCAGATATAAAGATGAAAAGTGTTTCAAAAAATAAAGTTTTCACACAGTATCAATTCACAAAAACAGAACTTGCAGCGCTATAGCAGAATATCAAATACAGGAGATAAAGATGGAGGAAGAATTTCAAATTGTTTTCCTGCCAGGCATATAGGAATCTAAAGCTGAGAGGTATTCTGATTCATAACTGAGCAAAGGTCAGGGGTCCTACAGTAGGTTTCTGTTTAAAGACTTCATCAATGCCAGAAAACCCCAGCGCAGCTGCAATATTGACACTAATGTAAAGGTAAAATATAAGGTTAAGTTTCTGAATTTCCCTTTCCAGGGGCAAAGTAATCCGAAGGGTTCCATGTATTGACTATTTCATTCATAGCAGGTCTACAGCGTTTGGCAACTCACACCTGCCGGCTATTCTAACCTGGCAGCCAACAAATAAACTGGTGATGCCTGCCAAAACACAGTACTTTTACTAAGACAAAACCTCTTCTCTGGCCAAATAAATAATCACTCACTGTCTCTGGCTCTGCCTTTTTATGAGTTATATGGACATAAATAAACTGTAAAGTTTCTCTGTTAATTAAATTTATCACTATGATTTACCTTAAATGTGATGTACTTTGAGCTGTAATGTTTTCTTGGCAGGCAACCTGATGCGAGTAGACATGTTTTGAGGATTGTGCCAACACCGTAGTTTGAAAGATGTATACCACATTCATTTTTCAGGCACCACATCTGCTCTCAGCTTTAGTTCTAACGAAGAAAGTATCTAAAAAAAGGTATACATTTTTTCTTGTTGCTTTTAAAACTTGAAAGAAAAGGTCAGGAGGGAAGGCGTTAGGGAATAGTGATTCAGCATGCCGATAACTTGTACACAGAAACAGATCAACTGCACTGAAGTAGGGCAGCACGCCCAAAGGGAAGTGTTGGAAAATGCATGAGTTCAAAATGCCATAGGCTACTCTACCTTAAAACAATACTAATAAAAATTCCAATGAGCTGAGAACATAAATTCAAGCATTTATATCAATCTGTTTTTTCCCTCTTTTTTATACATAGGAGTATACTGTTGAGTAAGTTCTGAGGTTCTGTCTCACCCAATGCAGTATTGCTGTAGTTTCCAATGAATTCCCAGAGGTTCAGACCAGTAGGCTAAAGGCTGTATTTTTCTGCCCACGTGTGTTCGGCTCTTTCGTTTTTGTTTTTTTTTTCCTCTCCCTTAGCCTGCCGGTCTTACCACCTGGTAGCTAGCTTGAGCAGAAGCTAACTACCAGGTGGTAACATTAGGGGGGCTGGACACTTCCGTCTCTCCTGCTGGACATTTTGGGATGCCTTCTGGGTATTTTGTCATTTTTATATCCTTTAAACCAGTGTTACTCAACCCTGCTCAAACAAAGAGCCAAGTTGTAGAAAAATACCTTTGCAAATTACAATCTTAGTGATGAAAAGAGGCCAGAATGGCTTGAAGTAGCAATATAAATAAGTTTAAAAATGAGTGGCAAAAAATGGTCAGAAAGAGGCACAAATATGGCAAAAAAACAAGTGAAAAGTGAAAAAAAAGGGCAAAAAGCAGTCAAGATTGGCAAAAATAGGCAAAAAAATAGAAAATAAGTGGTATGTAAGTGTAAAAGGTAGCTTAAACGGGCAAAATATGGCAAAAAATGGGGAACAAGGTCAAAAATGGACAAAAAGTGGCCAAAAGATGAAGGAAAAATTTGGGAAAAAAGGAAATGTGGTATTGGATGGCAAAAGGTAGCTTATTTGGATGAAAAGTGGCAAAAAATTGTTAAAAAAAAAAAGGCAAAATGGGGGAAAAGTGGCAAAAAGAAGTTGCAAAAAAGAGATATTTAATGGCAAAAGGTAGCTGAAATGGGCAAAAATTGGCAACAAATGGTGAAAAAGGGCAAAATAGGGCAGAAGTGGAAAAAACTTGGGAAAAGGTGAAAATGGCGAAAAGTTTACCCTTCATAAGCTTGTCTGGGGGGATAATATTTAAAATTAAGATATAAAACAGCCACAAATAATCACAGAAGAGCCACACGTTGAGTATCACTGCTTTAAACTGTCTGTTTACATGTAACTGCCTCTCACTGCAGTGGCTGCTTAGAGGAACTATGGCAGCCAGGGTTAATACACTTCAACTGGCCTAGCTAAGTCCTGCCCCCTGAGCTCACCTGTTCCAAAAATTGGCAAGCAACTCAAGTTACTATTAATGGCTTGCTGTTGGATAAAACCTGTCACTCTTTTACAACAGGTAACACCCTTGTTGTATTCTCAAAGAACAAAAAACTGAGTTGATAAGATGACAGGCTTAGCTAATGCTACAAAGATGAGTTTGGCCAGAGTGTTAGCAGTGATTAGCTATCTAAAGGTAATGTTACCTGGCAAAGTTTGCTCAAAGGGCTGTTATATGTGATACTGCCAACAAAGTGCATGAAGTTATGTCCCTTTGCAGCAGACTTTGCTAACATTATGTTCCTTTACCTAATGACAAACAGACATCCTTGTTAATCTTTAAGTTGAACTGACTGTGTGGCCTACCTCATAGCTTAATTTATCGGTTTCTGATTTATCGTTGTTTATGGCATCCATTGTAAAAGAACAAAATGTTAACCTTGGTAAAAATATAATTTCCTTGTATTTTCTGTGTTTAATGTATGAACTGGACTCAAAACACGTACTTCACGCCTTTAAACTAGCCAGCACTACTTATGGTAGCTATTTAGCTTCAGGTGCTTGCAAAAATGTAGATTTTTGCTCCTTTTCAGATGTCCTCATCAAGCATTTCCTACTCCATTTAAGCTAGTTATCACTGCTTAAGGCAGCCATTTGCCTTCATACTTAGGTGCTAGCTTTAATTGTAGCTGCTAAGAAAACATTACTAACGGAGCTTTGCTAACGTACCAACCTTGCTTCAGTTTTAACTAGCTGGCATTGCTTATGGTATGCAGTTGTTATCTTTACTTATGTCACTTTTAGCATCTACAAGCTTTATTCATTCCTTTAGACATATTTTTGTCAAGGAACCACTTATTTTTTTCCAGTTTTAGCTAGGCAGCACTGCTTATGGTAACATTTCTCTTCATACCTCGGTGCTAGCTAAAATCTACTTGCTAACAGAGCTGTATTAACGTATCTTTTTGGAACTACAACCTTTATTTGCTCCTCTCAGACATACTTTGACAAGCAATGCCTAATTTTTTTATCAATTTTATCTAGCCAGCACAGCTTATGGTAACTTTTTGTCCTCATATCTAACTGCTAGCTATGATGGACCTGCTACAGTAACTTTGTTAACTTAACTTTTTGGATCTAAAAACTTTATTTGCACCTTTTAAAACATATTTTCATCAAGCATTTTGTACGCTTTCTGCAGTTTTAACCAGTTGGTACTTCCAAATATAGATGTTTGCCTCCAATTACTAGCTAAAAAGTAACTGTTAATGGGACTTTGCTAATGTAGCTTTATGGATCCAGAACCTTTATTTTCTGTTTTTAGATTATGTTAAACATTTTCTAATACTTCTCCAATTTTCAATGGAGTTAGTTTGAAATTCTTTTCCCTTTTATAGCAATCTACTGCATTGAAAACAAACCATGCTTAACTCTGAAATAAACTATTAATATTTTGTCAAAATTTCTTCTTTAGACTGAAAAAAAATAGGTTTTAATTTCTATGATCTGTGAAGATAGTACATACTAACAGCCAGCCATGCTTGCAGCACTTATTTTCCTTCAGGTGCTAGCTAAAATAAAGTTGTATAGATCTTTTTGGATCCAAAAGCTTTAGTTATTAAATTCTTTTAGATGTGTTCATGAAGTATTTCCAAACTGTTCTTCAATTTTAGTTGCCATTTATGCTTTGTAGGTATCTGCCTTAATACCCAAATACTAGCTAAAAAGTAGTTGTTAGATGACTTTGCTAAACTTTTTGCATCTGCAAACTCTATTTTCTGTGTTTAGACATACATTTGTCCAACATTTCCTAGTCCCTTTTCAGTTTTCTATTAAATAAATTTGGGCAACTTTGTCTTATTCAAACCAGCATGCACTGCTATGTTAACAAACGATGCTAACCTCAGAGTTGATGGCAAATGTGGGGCAAAAAACCTTGTTAGCATTTTCTAATGCCAGATTTTCTCTGTTCTGCATCATTGAAAGTTAATTTGACATTTTGCCAAGATCTCTACTTGAGGAAAAAACAAGTTTTAATTTATGTAATCAGTGAAGATAGTACATGCTAACAGCCAGAACGGTTTAGGATAACTTTGCCTTCAGGTGCTAGGTCAAATGTACCTGCATTACTTTTGGGATCTCTTCAGCTTCTTCAGTTTTCCATGAAATAAGTTTGAGTTTATTCATCTTATTCAGGCTAGCTAGCATTGCTATTATAGCCAGCTTTGCTAACCTAAGAGTTACAGAAACATGTGGAGCAAACAACTTGTAGACATTTTCCACTGCCACATTTTTTCTGGTTTGTATTTTCTGAAATTAATTTGATATTTTAACAAGATTTCTTCTTGAGGCAGAAGAGAAGCAGGTTTTCATTAATGTAACCAGGTGAGGTAGTACATGCTAACAGCTAGCAAATTTGGGCAAAAGCATATCTTGTTACTGACCAGTGGCGTTAGTTGGACACTTGTTGTAGACAGTTTCTCCAGCCGATGCTCTCTTCCATGCCATAGCAAGAAGGTGTTCGTCTTTACATATCTCATGAGGAGCTGTAAATGTGGGCGAGAAACACACAGAAAGTGAAATGAAGCACATTCTCGAATGCACAGAGCAAAAGAAGAAAAATCCCCACGCACATGCTCCCACAGACACATACATAGCCAGCAAAAAATTTAAAAAAAAATAAAAAAAAGAGCCAGAAAAGCACAAAAAACAAGATTCAAATCAATGTTCTCCTAGAGCGGCTCCCAATCTTATTCCCTTGTACATTGCTCAGTGCTCTCTGTCAGTGTCACTGCCTCAGTACAGTATCTCATTCCCTCTTCATCTTACTCCCTCTCTTTATTCGTCTGTTTTCCCCCTCCCTCTCTTTCATAACCCTGATGAAAAACGGGGGAGAGTGCTCTGAAGATATTCCGAGGGGGGCAGACGAGTGTTGGCAGAGGCGATGCAGAGAGATGAAGAGGGACGAAGAGCGAAAATAGAGAGATGCAGAGGGAGAGAAAATATGATATTATGTTCCCCTGCAATGCCAGCAGACAAGATCCTCGCCGTCGGTGTTACAACAGCTCGAGAGCTCCTCAAAACAAAGGGGTCATGGTGGAAGCTGCACTTTGGAGCTTATCATTTGGTGACTGAAGGAGCTCCTTGAAAAAAAAAAAAGTATGCGTGTTCCATTCAGGATTGAAAGAGAAAGTAAGCTTTCATATTCGTACACACACCCGGATTCGCTCAAGAGGGATGTTTATTAAAACACACTGTTTCCTGCAGCGGCTGACACTCTGACATTGAACGTCTCTCCCTCGATCAGGCAAAGAGAGGGAACAGAAAGCAAGCGAGCGAGATTAGTGCGACAAAAACAATGTTAAAGAGGAGAGAGATATGAGGAGAAAAGGAGTATCTCTCAGGTAAACAGAGGATAAAATGAAAGCACCACTAGACAAGGACAAGCAAAATCAATGAAGAGGTAAAGATGGATGGGTATGTGAATCGACAGGATGGCAGACAAGAGGCAGATAAAGATGAGAAGAAAGCAGTTCTAAAATTGCAATAGAAGCCTTTGGCTGTGGTGCGAACCACTGGGAATCTCTTCAATTCTGCCTGACAAATAGAGCACATATGCAGATTGGGCACACACGCAGATACAGTCTTTTATCTCTGTCAGGGATTTACTATAGAGGCATGCAGAAAAATGCAGTCACACAGAAAATAAATGAGATGAAATGTTTTTTTTAACTGATTTTTAAAGCATAAATATATATTAACTGTACAAACTGTAGTCCCTCACGCTTTCTTTACTCACACATGTCACTGACCTGGGCATTTCTTTTCGTTACAAGACCGGACCTCCTCCCCTGAGCCGTCACAGGGGTAGCCCTGTAGTCCGCTGCCCTCGCACATCCTGAAGCGACGCTGCCACCCAGAGTCACATGTTTTGCTGCAGAGACTCCAGTGGTTCCAGCTGCCCCAGTTCCCTCCACCTGGAAGAGGAACATGGGCCAAATCAGAGGAAGGTTTTGAGGCATAGAAACTGCTCACCAAATACAATCATCAATAGATGCTAGTCTTACTTTTTCATTTACAGTGTTGTAAAAAAGTAGTATTTTCCCCCTTCCTGATTTTTTTTTTTTTTACATATTGGCCATGGAGAGCTGTAAAACTCAAACCATGGTGACTGTAGACATGTCAGTACATGACTTTTGTTGTGAAAATAACTCAGCGCTGTTCTTTGTTCTATTTTAATGAAGAAATGTTGTCAAGTTCTGATGAAACTGACACTTTAGCTAACTTTGCAAAGCAGATGAATACGCCAGTTTCCTTGTTTCTCACTGGCGAATCCATCTTGCAAAGCTCCTGTCTGAACTGTTTGGGCCCGGTTAGAAAGTGACAGGATAAATCAGCATTAAGGTGCACTACTTACGGACGCGGCAGAGTGCGTGAAGTATACAAACAGCAACAAGAGGCTGGTGCAATTATGGCAGAAGAGATTAGCATGGATGCTGCTAAAGCACCAGTTTTATCAGAACTTGACATTTTTACTTTTTACAGAAATTTGTATTTTTATTTTCTATTTTTGTGGAAATTTAGGAAATATAGTTGTGATTTTTGGGACATTGATTTAAATTCTTTGGGGGAATTTGTTTTTAAATTTTTAGGTATTTTTTTAATGAAAATTTGGGAAATTTATTTGTAAACTTTTAAAAATTTTACTGGGAATTGGGGGAGGGGTTTCAATAATATTGATGGAAATTTCAGAGATGGGATATTTCCTTCATTTTAATGGAATTTGGGGGGATGTATTTGTTATTTTTAAGATTATTATAGATATATATATTGGTGGGCTTGAGTTGAAAATTTACAGGAAATTGCTCATTATAATGGGGATTTTTTTAAGTTTAGGTTTTATGAAAAAAACTGAAACACTTGAGGGATGTTTGAAGAAATTTGGGTGTACTTTAATGTTATTTAAAAACATGATCACAAATTTTCACAGAAATCTTAGGCAATTTCTTTGCAATTTTAGGTAATTTATTTGGATTTTGGAAAGGAAATTTCCCAAGAAATCCAGGACCTTTAGTGAAGATTTTGTTTAAGCTTAGGCTTAACAAGTCTTTGTGGTCAATCTGCAGTCATTTGCAGACTTCCTGCTCTGAGGCTAAGGTTTTGAACTTATCAGATCCTGATGATCCAAAATAGGAGGGAGACACTAAAAATGCATTTTAAACAAAAGCTCGGGTCTTGGGAGGCCTTAAATAGCTGTCTTGGCTAAGACTGTAAGATGTCAAAATCAAGACTTTTAAAGAAACTAAGAGTGGTTTTCAAATCAGGTCAAACAGGCAAAGCCTTGAGGAGAGTCACAGTTAGCAAGAGCCATCTTCTAGATTGTCTCATTTATACCTTTTTAAATATTCTAGTGCAGGACTCAGTCACTATCGGGGTGTGTCCATTAAAACACTGTTACTTTTGTTCTACAGAGCCAGTGGAGAATCAGATCATCAGCTAATTTCAATCCCATCCCACAAATTGCTAGCCTTGACTCATAGAATTACAGAGAACTATATAGAGATCCTTTAGATAATGCATGTTTCATGTTTGCATAATGATGTTTAAGAGCGTGAGTGTGAATACCAAGAATTAATCTGTTCGCCTTACCGCCGCAGGAAGGGTTGGTGCACTCTCTGCTCTCCTGATGTGGGCCCTTACATTCAGCCCAGCCGTGGACCGACGCACTGCAGCGCCTCTGCCTCTGCTGGGTTCCCGTGTTGCAGGTCACGCTGCACCTCGACCAAGGCCCCCACTCCAACCACTGGCCCTCAACTGCAGCAGCGATGGGGGTGGATATGAAGAGACAGGGAAAATGGATGAAAGTGGAAAGATTTTGAGAAACGTGGGTAAATTGATTCAGAGTTTTGAAGGATAGGAAGGAGGATGTGAAGGAGAAGACAGGTGCAAAGGGAGAAAAGCCAGAATAAATAAAGTGAGTGGGCTATGTGTAAACAGATCGAGAGTGAATTCGGAAGGAGAACAAATAAATAACAGGGACTATTTGATTTCCATAAATAGAAACAAACATAAGGCACTTCATGGCTCTATGGACATTTTAAATATTTCAGTGTAGGAAAAAAACCTGATTAGAATTCCTTTTATGCTTTGTTTTAAAGAGTTCACACAGAGTACAGTTGGTTGGATTTTATTCAAAGTGTTATTAGAAAAGAAACCACATTTCAAGTCCTGACTGGTGTTTGTGCAGGAATAGAAAAAGTGCAGAACAATCCGGTACAGCCTGTCAGACAATGTATGAATACCAAATAACTTCACCAAAGCTGCTGACATGCAGAGGTGTAATCAAAGCCCTTACTGTCCACTTCTATAAGCCAGCACATCTGAGGTAATTGAGTTGTCAAATAACATATTTAAAAAGGGCAAAAATAGGATAATCAAATCAAAAACAGATGTTTTATTTAAAGGTAGCGATGAAAGCTGTGAAGCTTCAAACTTTGCAATCAAATATCTCAGTGATTTGAAAGTAAAAGTCAGGGCATGGATGCAAATAATTTCAAGGCACTGAACATCCCCTGGAGTTCAGTTAAATCCATCATCAAGAAATGGAAGGAATATGGCAAGAGTTCACCAAAAGGTCTGTGGGAGACTCCATGGTCAGGTGGAAAAAAGTTCCCAAAATGTGCTTTTTAGCCATCAGACTAGACACTAAGGCCCCGTCCACACGGAAACGAATTCAGGAGTATATGCAAAAGTTTTTGTTGTATTGGCATTTCATCCACACGGAAACAGGGTTTCGGGTGACTGTAAACAATACTCCCAGAGTGCATAAATCCGTAAACATCTACCGTTTCGTCTCCTTGTGGACGGCTGTCCACATCTTTCTTAAAACGATTACGTCACACATAGCATAGCTCTCTTAAGGCGCCTGCGTGGGTCCGACCAAAGCAAAACTGTATACAGCACAAAACCTCTATACGCAAGCTCCGTAATCTTCTTCTCTCTTTTGGTGCATTTCCAGGGCAGCGTTACAGCGCCACTTACAGGCTTAGCATATGCACTACATCATTTGTAGTGGTTTTCAGTGGTTCCGTGTTTACGCGGATATTTCCTGAAACGATTCCGTCTTTACGGAAAACTTTTTCAAAACGAAACGGCAATATATCGTTTTCGTCTACATGTGGACAGGGCCTATGTTTGGCAGACAAAACAATGTACATCACCACAAACACACCATCCCCACAGTGAAGCAGGGTGGTGGCAGCATCGTGCTGTTGGGATGCTACTCGGCAGTCGGCCCTGGAAGGTTTTTAAAAGTAGAGGGTAAAATGGGCAAAATATAGGAAAATCCAAAAAGACAATCTTATTTCATCTGCAAAACTATAGCTTGGGAAAAGATTTATTTCCCAGACACTGACTTGAAGCATACAGCCAAAGATACAGTACACAGAAATGCTTTAAAGACAACAAGGTGAATGTTCTGGAGTAGCTGGGTCAAAGCTCGGACCACAATTCAATCTAGAATTTGGCTGGACTTGTAAAGGGCTGTTCACGCCTGATCCCAGTGTTCAGATGTGCAAGGCTGACTGAGACCTAACGACACAGACCCAGAGCTGTGGTTGCACCCAAAGGTGCCTCTACAAAACACTGACTGCAAGGGGGTGAAGGTTTTTCCATTTACTTATTTTACATTACATAATTTTCAAACCCCCTATAAGGAAAGCCAACCATCTATACCAACCAACCATTCTATACCGCTTATCCCATGGGGGGGAGCTTATCCCAGCAGTCATTGGGTGAGAGGCGGGGTACACCCTGGACTGATCGCCAGTCAATCGCAGGACTACTATGGAGAAAATGAATGGGATTTTTACTTCTGGAACTACAATGTTGAGCAGTGCTGTCAGATGGGGCCCCCTTAGGGAGGTTTCCTACTGTCATTGCGAACTTTGCACATTTTGACCTTAGGCCCAACAGTTGCCTGTGTCACCTGATGGCTCTGTCTGTATATCCCCAGCAGGACTCTGAGGTCTCCTAATCAGGGCTTGCCAGGGTTGCCAGGTCTGGGTGACAAATCTAGCCCAATGGCTGATAAAAACTTGCCCAAAACCAAGCCCAATACTGAAATTCAATATAAGCCAGTAAAACCTCTCTGCCACACCATATACATTGCTTGTGTGAGCGCAGGTGTGCTGCTTCTGTACGCCTATGTGCCAGAGTGGCACAGTGGATCTTTGGTTTCTGTTTTCCTGCTTCTCTGCTGGTTGATTTAGTTGCATTTAGGGTAAATACAGTTGTTCATTCTGTATACACAAGATATCAATAATGGGTCTGCTCATCCGTGGACAAAAAACTCTACCCACAACAGTTCATAAAAAGTAGGCCAATTCTGCGGGAAACCCTGGGGCTTGCTTGCTGTTTCTCCTACTGGAGTTAAAACCAAGGGCGACTGCACCTTTGAGGTTGTTGCTCCCAGAGTTTGGAACTCAGAGCTGTTAATTCTTGACATTCTCAAGAAGTAATTACATCCCCGTTTGTTTAAACTTGCCTCTTTTTTATATGTCTACTGCTAATATATTTTCAGTCTTTTATAGGGAACCTTTTTGTGCCATCTTTATTTTAAAGAAGCCAAATGAATGAATTTAATTTACTTCATTTTTCTCACAAATGTGTCTATAAACATTCTAACTGTCAAACTTTCTAAAGTATCAAGCTGAATAAAGCATTTTTAAAATGGAACAGTGACACCGAAGCTTCAGATGTCACCAATCAGTGACATTTCAACTCTTAGAGGTCTAGCACAATGTATGAAAAGTTCTGTTCAATGGAATAATACAAGCTGCGAAGCTTCATTACTACCTGCCTATCTCTATTTAAAGGCAGTTATATAGGTGAACATCTTTCTTATTCAATCAACATTAACACAAGTACTACTTCAGACTGTTGAAAATCTGCATCACCAAAAAGAACACGATGTTCTTCTGCGGTAATAGCAAATGAATGGCTTTGACATCTAGGATGATGCATTTTTTAACTTCTCTTAGTACACAGGTGAAGAACTCTTACTTTTTGAGCGGAGGGAATTATTAAACTGCGATCATGTCCACACAGGTGCATCTCACAAAGTTAGAACAGCATGTAAAAGTTCACGTTATTCCCTGTGATATACTTGAAGAAGTTAAACTTTCTTAAATTCTAGATTCATCTCATACAACTTGAAATAATTTGACTTTTTTTGTTTTAATATTGATGATTACGGCTTAAAGCTCATGAAATAAAAAATCCACTGTTTCAAAATTTTAGAAGAGTCTCATTTGCGAAGATTCCTGAGCCTTAATTCTCTCTTCTGGTTCAGTACACACAACTGCAATCATGAGGAAGACTGCTGACTTCACTTTTATCCAGAGGATGATGATCGCATCCTTCACAAGGAGGGTAAACCACCCAAGGTCACTGCTGAAAGAGTTCACGGGAAGGGACAGGTGTGATAAAAAAAGGTGAACAATCAACAGGGATGAGCTTAGCCTTCACAGGATTGTCACACAAAGTAGATTCAAGAACTTAGGGGAGCTTCACTAGGAGTGGACCGAGGCTGGAGTCAGTGGATCGAGAGCCACCAAACTCAGCAGGTCCATGAAATATCAAGTAATTTGGCTACAGGTGTGTGTTAATAGCATCCAGCCAATCCTGAACCACAGACATCATCAGCATCTCACTAGGAGAAAAAGAATTGGACTGTTGCTCAGTGGTACAAAGTCCTGTTTTCAGATGGAAGTAAATTTTCCATTTTGTTTTAAAGTCAAGGTCTCAGACTCTGAAGGAACATCAAACAGGTACAGAATCTAAGGTGCTTGAAGTCCAGTGTTTCCAGTTTCCACAGTCAGTGATGGTTTGAGATGTCATGTCATCTGTTGCTGCTGGTGGTCCACCATGCTTTATCAAGTCCAGAGTCATATGCCAGGAGATTTTAGAGACCCTCATGCTTCCATCTACTGAGAAGCTTTATGGAGATACTGGTTTCCTTTTCCAGCAGGACTTGGCATCTGTCAACAGGGAGGCCAAAACTACTGGTTTGGTTTTACTGTGCTTGATTGGCTGGCAAACTGGTCTGACCTGAACCCCTGTAGAGAATCTCAGAGGAAGATGAGAGACACCAGACTCATCAATAAGAATGAGCTGAAGGCTGCTATCAGAGCAACCTGGGCTTCATAACACTTCAGCAGTGCCGCGGCCTGATCGCCTCCATGCAACATTGCATTGATGCACTGATTTGTGCACAAAGAGCTCCAACTATTTACTGAGTGCTTAAATATGCACAATCTTCCAAAAGGTCAACATAATTTAAACCAAAAAAGTCTTGAAATATTTCACGTTGTATGAAATTAATCTAGAATATGTGGAAGTTTGACTTTTTGATTTAATTCAGAGGAAAAGATGAATTTTTCATTTCATGTCAGTAAAATTATGAAGATGTTTTTCAGCCTGTAGTGTTGGTAACCATGGAAGAAGCATTTGTTTTTCTGTTTCTTTTAATCCGCACCTCACAAATACATGTTTGAAGCAAACATTAATTAAATACCCTGAATAGTCAATTAAGCTGTTTGTTCTAACTCGACTATTGTCACACAAACGCGTACCTAGAGCAGATCATTTGAATAAGAAAACAATGCCTGCTGCTGTTGGCAGCTGTGTTGGTGGTAAAAAAAAAAAATGTTTTCAAGTCTTACACATGTTCCCTCCTGTTGGATTACCGGTGCTTCTTTTTCTCATCACTTTTTCTCAACAGAACTTGAACAATACTGAAAAAAAAGTTTGCTAACACTTTCCCCTTCAAATGTACCTGAATGTTTAATCCTCTCTCTTTAAGCCTTAAAACACCGAGCGGCATTTAAGGACAAGAAACAACCTTTTTATACATAAAAGCACAACTCTGAGCTGCTTTGCATGGAAGTCATGTTCTCACCACCTCATAAAGGAGAGTCTAATTTTCATCTCCATTTAGGCCTGTTTTGTTCTGTACCCTGTCTTGAGGGAAATGTGTGACTCCTTAGCCGTTAATTGCTCCACTGTCTCCACAAGGTGGTTGGTGTTTTGGCCTTCTGCCTTAAAGTGCTGGGCAGGAAAGGTTTTAGCAGAATTGTTTGCTTACAAAAACCTGCCTGCAGCTTAAAAAAAGGATAAAACAGGGATTTTTCTACACTAGAACCAAAACAATGTGCTAAAGACTGTTAAATACAACTTAAGGAAGCAGAGCTGGGTGATAGTCCAAAGTGGTTTATCACTTCTAGATAAACCTTTCTCATTTTAAAGTCAATAAATGATTTGCTTATTTAAAAATAGCATGGTGCATAGGGTTTAAAGCTCCTGAGGTCTGAGTCAGAGAGCCTGTTTCAGTGGCAGACTCAGGATTTTTGGGTCAGGGGCAGAAACAATAGTAGGACACCTGCTGGACGCTGTGTTGTCATACTCCGTCATACAAATGTGAAATCCTTTAAGGTTAAGATTAAATTGTTTTCATTGCATGATATTACACACAGGAGAATGTGTGAACTATTTTATTGATTTCAAAAGACAGACAAGTGAAGCTGTCAGCTTCAGTTTGAAGAATGTCCACTCTACTTGAGCAGCTGTCACTGGTGATGTGAAATATACAGTATTTTGAGGAGATGATCAGGGTAGGAGAGAGCATTTTGTTACATATTGTCAACTGGAAGGGTAACCTCGAAGGCACTTTACCATGTTGTCTTCTGAAAGACTCCAAGAGGGCATTTTTCCATGTTTATCCACTGGTAGGGTACATAAGAGGGCACTTTAACACATTTTTTTCAATGTAAAGGCACCCTAGATAGCAATCAATCAAGTTTAAACCACTGGAAGAGCACCCTTAAGGACAATTAATTTGGTTTTGTTGACTTGGCAGCCACCCTAAAGGGCCTTTATCAAGTTTTAACCACTGGAAGGGCACCCTTAAGGACACTTTACTTGATTTTGTCCACTTGACAGTGACCCTAAAGGGCATTTTATCAAAGTTGTCCAATAGCAGGACACCAAAGAGGACACTGCATCATGTTTTGTACAGTGAAATGGCCCCGTACATGGCATTTTATTTAGTTTTGTCCACTGAAGAAGGCACTTTGCCATGTTTCATCCACTTGAAGGCCACTCAAGATGGCATTTTGTCATATTTTTTCCAACAGACACCTTAGAGAGGACTTTATCCAGTTCTGTACACTTGAAGGGCACCCTTAAGGACACTTTATTTTGTCCACTGGACAGGCACCGAAGAGGCCGTTTTAAAAAGTTTTATCCACAGCAAAGGCACCCAAGAGAGGAAACTGTCTCATTTTTTCTGAGGGAAAAGCACCCAAGAGAGAACTTTTTCCATGCAAAGGAAAACCTTAAGGACACTTTATTTGGTATTCTCCACAGGACAGACAACAAAGAGGGCACTTCATCCCATTTTGTCCGATGGAGGGCACCCTTGATATTTACCCTTGTTAACTTGTAAAAGAAAAGGCACCTTGAAGTGCACTTAACCACAAATTTCCCACTATTAGAGAACCTCAGAGGACAATTTACCCATTTTTGCCTACTCAAATGGCATCTTTTAGGTCCCCGTCGAAGACACTTTATCACATTATGTCCAGTGAAAGTGTACCACAGAGAGAACTTTATCAAGGGTTATCCAGTGGAATGGCACACCAAAGGACACTTTATCAAATTTGCCCAGTGGAAGGGCACCCTGCAGAACAATTTATATCTCCACAGGGAGGGCACCTGGAAGAACACTTAACCACAATCTTTCCATCTTTCCATTGAACTTTGTTTTGTCCTCAGAAAGGGCATCCTTTGTTACACTTTTACATTTGCTCTACTGGAAGGGCACCCTAGAACACACTTTATAGTGTTTTGTCCACAGAAAGGGAAGCCGTAAAGACACTTTATCAGATTTGACCAATGGAAGAGCACCCAAGAGGAAAAATAACCCTTTTTTTCTCCAGAGGAAGGGTGCCTTTAAGGACATTTTACCACAATCTTTCCACTGGTTGGGGCACCCCTGAGGACAATTTACCCTTTTTTCTCTACTAGACAGGCATCCAGTGGGACACTACTGCATTTTGTCTACTGGTAGGACACTTTACCCTGATTAGTCCACTAGAAGAGCATCCTTAAGTCACTATATCACAGTTTACTGGAAAGGCACCCTAAAGGGCTTTTCCCAAGCGGCATCCTCTGGTCCTGAAAAATGAAGCCAATGCAAAGGTGCAAAAAACTGCTATACTGCGAGTGTCCACTTGAGGCTGGCTGCAGGAACACCGAAAGTCCCGTCTGGACACCTGTGAAACAGTTGGTTTTTACACTAGAAATAAACTGGTTTACAGCCTGGTTCAAAAAAACAAACCTGTCTCATTAGCTAGTGTCTTACTGAGCTCTCACTGTACAGGGGGCACATTTTTTTGTACCACGATCGTTTGGATTATATTTGAGATGAACCTCACTTCACGGTGATTGGTGCGTCTCATTTGATCGACAGATAGCTCGGCAGGCAGAGGCTACGTTTCTGTGACCCGGAATGCTAGCTAGCAGGCTGACAGGAAGTCGCGCTTGGTGGGGGGGCCGTTAGGTTGATCCAAAGTTTGGTTGAGACTGCGATTTCAATATGGAAGCCTCCGTGGATTGGCTTCAAGAACCGTTTGAGTCCGCCTATTGTAAGCGGTTGGCTGACGTCACACAGGGTCTTTCCAATTCTTTCTACAGTCTATGGCTCTTCCTCACATTTCTGTCCACTGGACGGGTAGTCTAAAGCAGTGGTTCTCAACCTTGGGGTCAGGACTCCCCTTGGGGGTCATGAGACACTGAGAAGGGGTCACCAGATGCCTTAAAAAAAAATATATATATTTTTTTAAATTACACTGTTGCCACTTGATACCAATGTGACCAAATGTGAATCTTTTTTTTTAATTGATTTAAATACCAATTTTAACCAATTCTAGCACATTTTTTCCACTTAAACCTACTTAAGTCCATTTTAAACCTTTTCAATCTTTTTTTTTTGCCTGTTTTTGCCACTTTTAAATCCATTCTTGCCCATTTTAACAACAGTTAACCCATTCTTGCCCGTTTACATCAATTTCCCATCCCATTCAATCTAATTTCCACCATTTTTTTGCACTTAAAAGCCATTTCAGCCACTTTTAATCCCCTTTTACCACTTTTTGTGCCTGTTTTTGCCACTTTAACCCATTTTTGGTTATTTTTGCCACTTTTAACTCATTTATGTTCTTTAAAAATCCCATTTCATCACCGTTTCCATTATTTTTTCCATTATTAACCAATTCCAGCTATCTTTAACCCATTTCAATTATTTTTTTGACATAAGTTATTTTTATTTCAAAGAAGTCTATTTCCTACACAGATGAATAAACAAAGATATTTGTTTCTTTGATAAGAGTGGTTATCATTCAAGTCACATATAAACTATGGTTTTCACAGTTTAACTTCACAATGGACCATGGTTTTGCTGACCTCCATGGGACCCCAGTTTGGCTGTGTCCCAGAAACCTCACCCTTCATCCCCCATGGACAGCCTTGTCTGCACACAACTATTCTTGAATATGCATGGCTGTATTCAACCACCCTCAGTTACAGCGGGGGTCCCTGGTCTCTGGCACCTTTGTTTTTGGGGTCCTGGGTTGAAAAGGGTGAGAACCACTGGTCTAAAGGGGGATTTAACCTGGTAGGGTACCATAAGGACAATCTATTTCAGCGCCCTAGATGAGATTTTAGCTTTGTCTACAGGAAGAGCACCCTTAAGGAAACTTTATCACACATTACCCACTGGTAGATCATTTCATCATATTTTATGGTCATTCCATACCTTCTCAGTCCACCACTGGTCTGTTTAGTCAGAGTGCTGTTAATGGCCTTCTCTGACACCTACTCTGCAGCAGAGATTATAGCTGCTTAAAATAAGAAAATTAAAAGAATCAGTCTTCTTGCTGATGGTCTCATGTGTTTGTTCAGGTCATATAAAGGTAACAGTACCTACATTTCTACACAGTAGATTTAAAGTTTGATTAAACTCTCTTTAATAAATCTCCCAGTCATGAACAAGTTATCTGTGCTTAAGATTATATTCTTACACACTACAGTGGCAGCAAGTGTCTTCAAAAATATTTGAAATAATTTAAGTTCAGGTAATACTAATATTACTATGTATGTAAGCCATAATAGCACCCACAGAGCAGAGAGCTGTCTTTATATCAGTTGGAATAACACCAACTGCAGAGGAATATGTGCTCTGAGGCACAGTTTCTTCTCTATTTGTCACTGTATTAACAAGAGTACAAATTCAAAGTGAGAACTTTGGGCTCAGAATGATGTATTGAGGCAACACATACAGCACACAGGGGCTTTGAGTGGTGGAGAAAGTGAAATACAGTGCAGTAAGTGTATTTGTCTGCGTCTCCCAAGTGGGAAAGCATTGCCAACTCTCCTTCGTGATGTGGTCAATCACGCCGTGTGCAACTTGTACAATGTTCCAACTAGCTGGAGCCAACACTGTGTTGGTTTGTTACACACAGCAGGTTTCTGAACTAGTTTCAGCTGTGAGCGTGACTTTCTTAAATTCAACCCTGAGTGAGTACAGGGACCACTCTCAAAACGCTTCCAAAACAAAAACTACCAAAACTTTGGATGTGACTGATTTTTAGATGCATTATTTTTTCTTTATTTTCAAAAATACTTGCATCAGGTCTATAGAAGAGACAATGTCTTCTGGGGGATCAACAGAATGGGAAAAAGGTTGTGTCTATCATGACAGTTATTTGAATTTTATTCAGCAGTTTCTGTGCAGCAGTGCATCTCTTTGTCTATTTTCACCATGTGGTTTGACACTATACTGGTATAAGATGGTATACAGATTATTCCCACTTAATTTTCAGTCTCCATAAAGTATACCCAGTTCCAAATCCATTGCAAATGCAACAAAAAGTAATTTAAGTGTCACTAGTGCTCTGCTTTGTAATGCATTACCCCATCACAGCTGGGGAAGATGGAAGAGTTCACTCAAAATGCAGAATCATGTAGCTGTATATGGGATAGTTGTGATGGTAAAATCTGCTCTACTTTGGCTGTTAATATCATCATAATCCCTTCTTTCAGAAGCAGCAGAAGTGCAATTTCTTAAGGCTCATTTCTAGGACACAGGATGGCCTTACATGTCCTGGTTAGGGCAGTTTTCATTTGTTGGATGGGCCACTTAAAGACCCTGTGAATTGAAAATAGATCACAAGCCCACATATTGGCCCCATCCAATTTAAATCCAACCAGGAAAGAGAACGGCCTCAATCCAAAATGTAGATCTCAGTGTTTTCACATGGTTACAGCAACCATATTCCAACATATCTAGTGTGTGAAGACACAAGTTATGGATTTCACTCTACAGAGTTTTTAAAAATGTGGGGGAGGAATTGCCACATAGACTGTTTCATATAAATATTGCATGGATATATTCCACATTCATTGGGAAAGCTCCCATAGAAAGCATTTGGGAAGGGCAGCACTTTTAAAAAAAAAATCTCAGAAGGTGATTGGACGAACATTCTGTCTGTCACATTCATTGCCAGCCAATCAGAGCAACTGGACAAAATGAGGTTGTACACAACAAACTGACAGGTGAACGCTGCCGCAACAGTGGATTATGATGTGGATAAAAAGTAATGTGGACTTATACTTATGAATCATCCGCTTTCCTGCAGCTACATTTAAGCTTGCCATTTCAGCAGCAGCCATTGGATACACCTGCTTACATCAGCCTACAACTACACCCACTCATAATGATCACAAACTCATGCCAAAGCAGGTTGGGAGGACAGCTAAAACATCTTTTCCACCATGAAGACCTATATTTAACAGGAACATTCCCATTGAGATACAAAATCTCTTTTTTTTTTGGGGGGGGGGGGGTTAGAAAAAAATAGTAGATAAAAACTTTTGCACACAGTGATCAAATGTTCCCTTATTCTAGCTTTGAAACCTCCTAAACTACTACAACGCTCAAGTTTAAGATGATCCTGTAACTCAGACCAAGATGACGTAGCAAAACCATTAAAATCTCTGCAAAGTTAAGAGTATAAATCAAAAATGAACAAAGGACAGACACACAGCTGCTACCACCTTGGACATGACGTGGTGGCTTGCATTGGAGCTCTTTGCTCTTGTTTTGATAAAAAAAATGTTGCCCATTTATGATAAACTCCCGCTATACTGTAGCTAAATCCAAGCTAGTAGTTCCACCACAACTCACAGTAGAACAAAAACAAGCCTCTATGTCATGGAAAGCTTTAGTGCTGTTCTTTGCTCTTTATTTAATAAAGAAGTGGAGAAGTGCCGCTATAACTACATCCAAGCTAACATTGGTGTAAGCCATTGCTAACGGCTTTGAGTAAAGCTAAACCCCACCTGTAGCTATTGCCTTTTTCTCCTCATATGACTCTGATTGGGTAAGTTTACAGTTTGGCACAAACGATGTGAATTTGAGCTTCTCAAGATGCCTGATGGCAGAGATGGAAAATGGCAAGAATAGGAAGAATTAAGAGTAAACCCACTCTGCAGGTGCCACTACACTTGTTAGCTGACTGATAGGTGCATCAGTCTGTAAAGTCTTAGGTTGGGTTGTAAATTACAAGATTGCTGGAGACCGGTGAAGAGATTAGCATGGATGCAGCTATAGTAACAGTTTTTTGCTTGCTTCAATCTACCACAAAGGTTCTGTTTCACTGTGACTTAATTTTATGTGGTCAACCATTTAAAAAAGTCCTGGTGTTACAGCTTAATTTTCTCTCTAACCACCCCAACATAAAAGTCCACTGATTTCAGAAGAGGTAAATAATTGCATTCAACTAATTTGAATCACCAGCAGGAATGACTGCGTGTTTCATCCATGCAGAGCAATCTAATATCAAAATTAACATAAGGCACTTTCCCTGCAGAAAACAAAGTCCCATTTAATCGCAACAGCATGGTTTTGATCAATCGCAACATAGCATGGCAGCAGGAAGGACGTTGTTTTCCTTCCAAAGCCACTATGTATTAAATTGCTCGTCATCAAAAAGAGTAATTAACAGGGTAAATGTGTGGCTCTAGCCTGGTTACATAATTAAACATGCCAATTCTGAGCTCCCTCTATGCATGTGTGCACTTTAGCTCTTGACATTAGCTTTTAAAGGTCTGAATGTGCCAACATACCTGCAATGTTAAACTGTGTATTGGCTTTTTTGATAGAGAGGAAATCTAAAAAGTCCACACACCCTTGTTAAAATGTCCCATTTTTGTGATATTTAAAAATCAGGCCACATTTTTTTTTTACAAGACACTGTTTTCCACCTTTAAAGTCACCTTTAACTTATACAATTCAATTAGAAAACAACCTTGTTTTTTTAAAGGGGAGTTAGTAAAATTAGATTTAAGAGCGACTATGCTCAGCGACAGTTTTAGCAGAATTTGACCACATTTCTTTCCTATAACGAGAGCAATAGACAGCACTGAAAGCTTTTCTTAGTGGAAAGGATGTTTTTGCTTTTATCCTGATCTGCTTTGGCATGAGTTTGCAGTAGTTCTGGCTGAGATTTCATTGTATTGTGAGCTAGTATACACAGTAGCTGCTGCCACTGTGGCAGTTCGCTTGGATATAGCAATAATAGAGTAGCAGTTTTATCAGAACTATATTAAAAAGAGCAAAGAGCCAGACTGAAAGCTTCTCTTGGCAGAGAAGATGTGGTTGCTCTGCTCCTGATCGGCCCCATCATGCATTTAAATCACCATTAAGCTCCCACTACTCATAAACTACTGCAGCACCTGTCTGTTGAGCTCAGGTTACTCCCCGAGATGAGCTTGCCTGACTACTTCATTTTGTCTTGTCACTCTGATTGACCAATCACCATCTGAGATTTATTGAGAAGTCCTGTCCCTCTCTTGTATATGAGGTTTCCCGGATGAATGTGAAATACACTATACTGCCAAAAGTATTCATTCACCTGTCCAGATAATCGAATTCAGGTGTTCCAATCACTTCCATGGCCACAGGTGTATAAAATCAAGCACCTAGGCATGCAGACTGTTTCTACAAACATTTGTGAAAGAATGGGTCACTCCCAGGAGCTCATGGAATTCCAGCGTGGTACTCTGATAGGATGCCACCTGTGCAACAAGTCCAGTGGGAAAATCTCATAACTCCTAAATATTCCACAGTCAACTGTCAGTGGTATTATAACAAAGTGGAAACGATTGGGAACGACAGCAACTCAGCCACCAAGTGGTAGGTCACGTAAAATGACGGAGCAGGATCAGCGGATGCTGAGGCGCATAGTGCGCAGAGGTGGCCAACTTTCTGCAGACTAAATCGCTACAGACCTCCAAACTTCATGTGGCCTTCAGATCAGCTCAAGAACAGTGGTAGAGAGCTTCATGGAATGGGTTTCCATGGCTGAGCAGCTGCATCCAAGCCATACATAACCAAGTGCAATGCAAAGCGTTAGATGCAGTGGTGTAAAGCACACCGCCACTGGACCCTAGAGCAGTGGAGACATGTTCTCTGGAGTGACGAATCGTGCTTCTCCATCTGGCAATCTGATGGACGAGTCTGGGTTCGGCGGTTGCCAGGAGAACGATACTTGTCTGACTGCATTGTGCCAAGTGTAAAGTTTGGTGGAGGGGGGGATTATGGTGTGGGGTTGTTTTTCAGGAGCTGGGCTTGGCCCCTTAGTTCCAGTGAAAGGAACTCTGAATGCTTCAGCATACCAAGAGATTTTGGACAATTCCATGCTCCCAACTTTGTGGGAACGGTTTGGGGATGGCCCCTTCCTGTTCCAACATGACTGTGCACCAGTGCACAAAGCAAGGTCCATAAAGACATGGATGAGAGTTTGGTGTGGATGAACTTGACTGGCCTGCACAGAGTCGTGACCTCAACCTCAATAGAAGACCTTTGGGATGAATTAGAGCGGAGACTGAGAACCAGGCCTTCTTGTCCAACATCCGTGTGTGACCTCACAAATGTGCTTCTGGAAGAATGGTCAAAAATTCCCATAAACACACTCCTAAACCTTGTGGAAAGCCTTCCCAGAAGAGTTGAAGCTGTTATAGCTGCAAAGGTTGGACCGACGTCATATTAAACCCTATGGATTAACAATGGGATATCACTTAAGGTCATACGCGAGTCAAGGCAGGTGGGCGAATACTTTTGGCAATATAGTGTATACTCATATGGTGGATATTTAAAATCTTCCATATCAGCATCAGCTTCCTGTGCACACATCTATCTTAGTGTGCATCATAAGAAACAAACCAGTGGAAAAAAATCCCAGCAAAATGAGTGAGATTTGGTACAAATGTCATCTTCAATGGTTTAACATACAGTAGCATGGACATCATAGAGAATGCACACTGGTCTAGCATATGGTCTGTTTGCAGTGAAATCCTCTCACAGAGAACACACACATAAACACGTAAACACATGCACAACCCACACAATAACACACAAATAGACTGGATCCATCAAAGCTCTATTTTCCATGCATGGCCATTTGTGCCAAAAGGCCTGCGCTGGTATTCATCATTTCAAAGACCCAATGCCTTTGAACTCCTGAAAGCACGCAGGATCTGTTGTGATATATTCTCACACAAATACACAAACATATACAGCACTGAAGACACAAATACACAGATTTCCTTAAGGCCCTTAAAGGACGAGCCCACCCTTTTTTTTCTCCAAAACCCTCTTCCTTCCATGACTGTTCCCAAAACAGCAAACCAAAACATCCTTGAGGCCATACTTTAGATTATGATGTCTCCCTCTTTGAGATGCAACTTTGCAGCTGCTTTGGCTATGGGACATTTTGGTTTTATTTAAATATTAACCTTATAAAACCTTTAGAAAACATCAAAAAGCTCCAGAATAATCATGATTAAACAAAATGTCAGTGGGGAAGTTAGGCTGCAGCCCAGATAGGCTCCCGAGACATTCCCATAGAGTTACATATCATTTACCAAGGGGAAATAAGAGGATTCTTTCCCTTAGCAATGATAAATAAAAAGCACTTACCCTGTGATAATTGCACAGCCTGTGAGTGATTACATACTATAAAAGCACACACTAGCACTTGGACTGAGATCAATTCAGAAAAAAAAAAACAGCCACCAATTTCCCTATAAGCCGTCTGATGTTTTAATGTCTGCACATCCATTAATGTCCAATGTTACGCAGAAACTATTTATATTCCGCCAACGCAGCAAGCGTTGTAGGAATTAAACCACAGGAATGAATATTCCTTTCTAATGTCAATCCTTTCAAAGTAAGTGGATTTTATAAAAGAACACTTGAAATACAAAAATAACACAGCACAGTGACAACGCATATGCCTGAAGTGTATATGAGTGGATTCTTGCAGGTTATTTATATCATGAGGTGTCAGGATAGAAAGTGATAGGCTCCAGTAATTGATGGTTAAAATGTGCCCTACTTTCCCTTCAGGGTCGGCTCCATTGTGACGCCCTTTCAGTTCTCCCATTCCACTCCAGTGGCAGCTTGATAAAGACGTCTCAGCTGGACAGACAGAGCAAGATTGGAATAAAGTCCTGAGGTAGCCTTGACACCAGAATTAGATGAGGCTGCACTGGAGACTCAGAGCTGTTCCTGACAAGGTACAGGCCTAGCAGGTAATCTCAGAGACAATAGCAGGAGAGCTCCACCATAAGGACTGCTCTGCAATCTAAACCAAGCCAACCATGGACGAGGCGTAGAAGTCCAACCTAAAGGATTTGATACGCTTTGATTCAGCAGGATGGCTGTAGGAAAGGGTTGGAAAATCGGGAATGAATTCCATGGCCAACCAGGGATTAATGTTGAACAGAAGCAGGCAGGGAAAGGAGAAGCATGCTGCATTCATGCAACTCCAGCAGAATGACAGGAATGAGGAGAAACTTTATGTACGTTTGTATTTAGCATTCAAAATTGGTAGAAAATTTGAAATAAAGGCTACACTTATTTATCTATGTTAACAAGCTAAAGTTTAGCAAGTGAGCAGGTACAAATGCACAGTTAAGCCGTCCAATATCAATCTGGACATTTTTGTCTGAAAAGGTGAATTTTTCACTTTTATTTTACAATAATTTTGTCTGTGTCACTGCAAATGCCATGATAATTTTGTGGAAAGGTTTTTTGATAAATTTTGAAATCTCTACTAAATGTAATTAATTTTACATTAGATTTACTCTGAATAATTTCACCTGAAAAATATCCACTGTGAAAAATCATTAATTAAAAACAAAATGTATATGTAATTTTTTGTTCAATTTTTTAACACGTTAATTGAAAGTTATAATCTTAAAAAGTGGGAAAATATTCATCTGTAATATTTTTATTGCAGGTTTTGTAAATGTACATTTTTGTCCAGAAACAGCTCATTAGGGAATAAAATTTTAAACCAGACACTAAAAAATAATAATAACAATATTGAGCCAAATCAGGTTTCTTGAAATATATCTAGGACTATGCTAGAAAAAAATCACACTTGAATATTTTTTTTTAAATTCATTTTCTGTATTTTTTTTTTTTTTTCATAAAAACACTTTGACTTCTTGTTGTCAAACTGGCATTTAAAGGGTTAAACCATCAAAATATTCAAAATATGGTAGTTTTGGACAGGACTGAAGTTAATGAAAATATCTAATTATAAAAAGGGGGGGGGGGTATTTGTAGATTTATTTTTAATTAATGTTTTTAGAGTGGACATTTTTGCCTACAAATTAGAGCGGTGCTTACGGATGATAGCGGCGGGTTTAGCTTCTCTGTACAGCAGCACCAAGCAGACTGAGCATAGAGCTAACAGTTTTAGTTTCATTACAAGGTTATTTAAGTAACCTTGAATGAAATTGCGATTAAAATGCTGAAAGAGGTTCACATTTGTCTTTTGTCTCTTGTACATGCTACTATATAAATGTGATCTTGATGCATGATCATGCCTACAGCAGGGCTACTCAGTTAGTTTGGAAAGGGGGCCACTTCTCTGAAAAAGCATCTACATGGAGGGCCAGTGCTTTGAAAATGTTCATAGTTATTATTATATTAATCTTGACAGCAGAAAATGATAATCTGAGTAAATACAAAATTTAGTTTTTAAAAAATGATTTCATTTATTAAGGGAAAAAGCCATTCAAACCTACCTGGTCCATGTGAAAAATTTACTGTTGCCTAAATCTAATAAGTGGTTGTTCCACACTTGGTGGCAACAAATGCAAGCAAACATTTGTGATAATTGGTAAAGAGTCTTTAACACCGATGTAGTGGAATTTTGGCCCAGTCTTTTTTGCAGAATTTATTTAATTCAGCCACATTGAAGGGTTTTCCAGCATGAAAAGCCTACGTTCATGCCACAGCATCTCAACCAGATTTAAGTCCAGACTTCATCAAGGCCACTCTAAAACCTTCATTTTGTTTTTCAAGCCATTCAGAGGTGGACTTTCTGGTGTGTTTGGGATCTTTGTTCTGCTGTAGAACCTAAATGTGTTTGATCCTGAGGTCATAAACTGATCTCCAGACATTCTCCTTCAGGAGAAGACAGCAGAATTCATGGTTCCATGAATTACAGCAGGTGGTCCAGGTCCCTCTGGTCCCACCTACTTGACAGAAAACACTGGATAGAGTCCCAGGATGCATATGCAATTCCAGCACAAACTTGGAAGCTCCTTTTTCAGAGCATTTCTCCCTCATTATGAGAAATGTATCTATGAAAACCAAATGTTGATTTATTTTTTTAAGTAAGTACGTCTTATGAGGTGATGTTTCTAATGATCAGAGTCCTCAATTTGAAATGAGAACTAGTATAGAGAAGGAGTCTGTAGAAGAACTAGGATTATTATAGATATTTAAGTGCAGAAACTATAAGTATTGTATCTTTAAGGGGCGACAACAAAGGACCTTGGGTGCCTGGCCCCACAGCTATCAATACAAACCTAAAAAACAACAGAGATTGGTTAAATGTTTGATCCATTATACAGAAATCAACCTTTCAGCCATTATTAGCATAAGATGTCTGATTAACACGTGCTTATCAGTTCATTCTTGATCAAAACTGCATTTTCAGACCTGTTTCAATGTTTTGACATAGCATATTAGCATCATAGCATATTAGCATCAAACTCAGTGATGGAGAGCAAAACAGCCCCTGAAGTAATGAGCTAAATTATATCAACTGCCCCCTTGTGGCTGACTTCTGCATAGAGACTCACTTCTAGAGGCTACAAATGGCATACATTTAAAAGGAAATGACGTTAAACAATGTTAATTAGACCAAAATGTCTATTTATTAGAGCTAATTTGTAAGTCTGGCCCCCAAAGCCTCCATCAAGGATAAAGTTTGACCTGTTATAAATTTGGCTGATGACTCCTGCTTTATGGGGTTAAAAGGCCTCTTCAGGAGCACCACTGAGACTACCTCCACATTTCTGACAGACTAGTCTAAACAGAACTAATTTACTGCATGACATGGTTAGTGGTGGTAGCTTTCTTTGTCTTCTTATTCACTTAGTGGAAGGTATCCAAGCTGTCTGAAAAACATGAGTGTATAATGAGGATTATAGAAGGTTTAATTGCACAATTGTTTCAGTCAAGTTCTCTTCCAACAGTCTGGCTCATGAATGCAGCATTGGTCCACATTTTAGCAGATGAAGGCAACACATGGTTGAGTTGTAGAGTTGAAATGGAAGAACACAAAATATAAATGCAAATGCATGTAAATTCAAGAGGTGTGACAGTAACCCAGTTGTTTTTGGTTTTGATTCATTTGGAGAAAAAGAAGAAGAAAGTCAGGCTTGAATGGACAAAGATCAACAGAGAATGAGAGAGAGAGAGAGAGAGGCTGAGTGTTTTATGTAAATGGGCATGGTACTAACCAGGACACACTGCTATGTTGCAGAGTTTGGTCTGAATCTCGGGCCGTCCGCATGCCAAAGCCCCGCCTCCGTTCACACACTTCCTGGTCCGCGTCCTGGAGCCGCGCCCACAGGTCACGGAGCACAGACTCCACAAGGACCACTCCTCCCACAGCCCATGCACTACAAACGAGCACCGACACAACATGGGGATGAGGAATGAGGGAGAGGAGGGAGGAAAGGAGAGGAGGGGGAGCAAACCATAGCAGGCAGGAAGGGGTTAGAGAATGAGAGAAACGAGATATTAAATGAGGCTTGGCACATTCCTTAAAAAAACATGAAGGAGGCGACATTTAGACCTCCACAAAAACATTCCAGTCACAAAGGAAAAGAATGAATCAGTACTTACATGTTGCTAAAGAAAATGGAGGTTAGGAGTGGACATTTGAAGTCATGCAGTTATACAGGAGGAAATGAACATGGTTGAAATTATCAGAGCTTTCAGTTAGTGAGGCAAAGGATCTGAAGACTTCAAACACTTCAAACACCACTTAAAATATTAAAAATGTTTCTCTTCTTCTTCTTTTTCGCTCCTCTTTTCCCCTTTACTGCACGTCTTATCCCATTTCAGCATCAAATGCAGTTGAAATGAATCAAAATAGAATAAATGAACTGTGAACTTGGACAAAACTTTGCAGATAATGAACGCTATTTCAGACGTTTCTCTCAATCCCGCCCTTTACCGAGCGCTACTTGGTGCTATGTTCTCTACTTGAGCTTCGTGACACAGGCAGAGGAAGAAAGATGCAAAAATAATTGCTAAAATCATTTGTTGATGTGTGACCCTAAGGTTCGTGTGAATTATGATTGCACTCGGATAGTAAGGGGAGAAGAACAGAGAGGAAATGTGCAACAGAAAACTCAAAAAAGATAAAGAGCAAGATTGGCTAATGAGGGCCAAGAAAGGGCTTAAAATAACAGATAAGCACAAGATGGAGCAATTTAAAGGAATACAAAAAACCCTCAAAAACTCCAAGAAAAGGAGTCTGAAGATGCAGGATTTTGACTTTTACCGGATCATGCTTGGTGATAGAAAGCAAGATTCTGAGAGAGGAGGAGGAGAGAGGAAGAGAAGGGAAGAAAGTTTGAGACAGTAAGATGGAGATTGCTGGTCCTGTGTTGAGCAAAGCTAAATAAATCATGGCGATAAATAATTAAGTCTACTCTGTGAAGGAAGGCTCAGAGGGGAAGGCAGAGAGAGAGGGAGAAGACGGTGGTATTAAAAAAGTTCAGAGGAACGGGGAGCTGCTAAATAGTGAGTCGGCTTTAAACGCAGGAGCACAATCGATGTTTCTTTATGCTCGTGCTAAGTGGCTATACGTTACAGTAATGTCGAACATAAAGAAGGATCTGAGGTTGTATCCACTAATTAGCATTTGTGCTGCTGATTGCTAGGATGCAGGAAAGCGGACTTTAAGCGTCTCTGAGCTCGCTAATTTGTGTGCTTAACTAAGAAAGAGTTCATTGCAACCACTGCTCTCAAATCTAAACAGACGTGGCTTTAAGAAAGTTACATAAATACAAATATCTGAGCTTTAGAAGCCCTGAGTTAGGCTGGATTTATTCACAGATGATGATGACACCTCACAGCGAACACCTTTAAGGCAGTGGGGTTCAGCGTTGGGTCAGGCCCCCTTTGTGGGTCGCGAGACACTGAGATACCTTAAATCAACCAAGAATATTTTTTTAGATAACACTTTTGCCACTTTACATCAATTTTGCCAAATTTCAACCCGTTTTCATCTCTTTCCCCCACCAATTGAGCCAATTTTAGCACATTATTGCCATTTAAAACCCATTTTTGTCCATTTGAAACCCTTTCCACCACTTTTTACTGCCTGTTTTTGCCAACACGTGCCACTTTCCACCCACTGTTACCTCTGCTGACCCATTATTGCCACTTTTAACACCTTTTCACCATTTTATATCTATTTTTCATCCAATTACACATATTTTCCACCCATTTTTGACACTTTGAAGCCATTTCAGCCACATTTTAATCCCTTTTTAACACTCTTTCGTGCCCTAGCCCTAACCCTAACCCATCTCTCTACTTTTAAAATAAAATTTTTACCAATTCCCACCCCTTTTTTTTTTGCCATTTTTAAGCCATTTCAGCCACTGTTTGATTCCCCTTTTCCACCTTTTCTGCCTTTTTTCACGACTTTTATCTATTTTTTGTCACTTTTAACCCATTTATGCTTCTGTTAAAATTGTTTTTATCCCAATTCCCCTCCCATTTTTTGCCACTTGAACATATCTTTGCCATTTTTTTTGTAATTTTTTGCCAATTTAATCCATTTTTTAAAAAACTTTGAACCCATCTTTCTACTTTTAAAATCAAATTTTACCAATTTCCCACCCCTTTTGCCATTTTAAGGCCACTTCAGCCACTTTTAGACCCCCTTTTCCTACTTTTTATGCCTGTTTTTCCACTTTAACCATTTTTGTTGTTTTTTGGGTTATTTTTTGCCTTTTTCATCTAATTGTTGTCACTTTTACTCAATTTCTTCAACTTTTAAAATCACATTTAACCAATTTACCATCCATATTTGCCACTTTGACACATTTTTTGCCAATATTTTGTTTTTTTAGCCACTTTTTTCCATTCTTGAAACATTCTTTAAACCCATCTTGCTACTTTTAAAATGCTATTTTACCAATTTTCTATTCATTTTTGCTGCTTTAAAGCCATTTCAGCCACATTTTGATCCCCCTTTTCCACCTTTTCTGCCTGTTTTCACGACTTTTATCAACTTTTTGTCAGTTTTAATCCATTTATGCTTCTGTTAAAATTGTTTTACTCCCAATTCCCCACCCATTTTTTGCCACTTGAACTTATCTTTGCCATTGTTTGGTTATTTTTTTGCCACTTTAATACATTTTTTTCCCTAACTTTTAACCCATCTTGCCACTTTTAAAATCCAATTTCACCAGCTTATCTGACTTTTTTTTTTTTTTACCTGTTAAAGGGATACTTCAACATTTTAGCAAATTCGCCCATTGCCATAATTCCTATAGTCTTAGTAATAGGTTCGTTGCCTTCAGTTGTCAGTGCAAGCTATTTTTAGATCGCCGCTGCCGAGTTTGGACCTGCTGTGCCAACTCAATGTAAGCAGACGGTATTCCGGCTTTCCCTCATCAAACTCATCAAATACACAATCCAACAACTCCAAAATGCTCTCGTGGACACGTTGTGACCTGCACATTCACCACGCTATGAAATAATCATGGAACATTACCAGACGGAGATGTTTTAAAGCTAAATGCAAAGATGGAACTTCACTCCAGACATGGATGCTGCACTGTGTCACTCCGCCCAGTGGTTTACTCAAGAAACAGTTCCGAGTATTTGCTTCACGTGTTGTAATGTTACATAAGTATACGTTATTATTTTAATGTCTTATATTATCTTATATCTTAATATCTCCCTCAATGAGCAAAGAAACAACAGTGGTGGATGGCTCCTATCCCTGCACTGCAGGACAGAAAGATTTAGAAAATCTTTCATACCATCAGCAATTAGACTTTATAATTCTAAAGTAAACAGAATAGACTCCCAGATGATTGAATTTCCCTTCAGGGATAAATTAAGTTCTTGTATTATATTGTATTGTATTGTATTCCTTTAAGCACTTTTTTAACTCATTTGGATTTAGTTTTCATAAAAGGGATTTTCATTTTTAAGAAGGCATTTTACTTCACAAGTGGATGAAAAAAAGACATTTCTTTTTTGATTTGAGTGGTTATTTTTCAGCTGAAATATAAAATATAGATACAGCTTAATTTTACAATAGACCATGATTTTGCAGACCTCCATGAACCCCCAGTTTGTCTTGGACCATGAAAGCTCTCCCCTTTATCCTCCTTATGGACGGCCTTGTCTACGCATGACTTTTCTTGAATGTGCTTGGCTGTGTTCAACCACCTTCAGGTACAGAGGGGTTTCTGGGTCTCTGGCACCTTTATTTTGGGGGTCATGGGCTGAAAAGGTTGAGAACTTCTGCTTTAAGGGATTTCTGCACCAGAAGCATCAAGATGCTGAAGTTTGTGTTGTTTATGGCTGTGCAACTTGTTAAAACAATCTTGAGCTTCTTTCAAGTCCCAAAAGTGGTGAAACATTCAGGTGAAAGGTTTAAAAAGCTCACAGAGAAACAGGACATGGATTAAAAAGCCTCTGTCCCAAAGACTGAATGAGTCATACAAAGCTCACTGTGCAGTTCAGTTCAGCACAGTTTGTTACGGTTTTGCCCAGTAAACCCTGATCTTATAAAGCCAGAATTAACCAGTTGACAATGCTGGAGTTACCTTTTTAGATTTTAAAATTATTTCATCCCAGAAGAACACAGTCAGGCTCAATTCTTTGTGAAACAATAGGCTCAACAGTGACATGAGGCAGACTCCACATCATGTCTGACAGCCCTTAACAAATACTGTACCTCACAGCCCACACCAAGAGAGGCAGGAATAAACTTCAGTAACAGTAAATGCTGTTTGTGAGGAGCTGTGAGGCTCAAAAACAGCCAGTGATGGACACCAGTCCTAATGGTGTGGTCCAAACCAGTGGTTCTCAACTGGTGGGTCAGGGAGTTGTTTTAATGGGCTTTTGGCAAAAAGTCTAGAAGTACTGAAGCCCTTCATGGATGTGCATGTTATTACTCTTTCACTGTAGCTGTGGGTAAAGTCAATGTTTTCTCAATATTTTAACAGATATACTTGTTTTCCTTGGGATAGCAAAGGTTGCTTTTCCCATGAAAGTGACAGAAGTCCTCAAGATCTTTTGGAAACTGCCAAAATTGTGCATGTTATCACAGGGAAATGTTTTATTTTTTCCTGTATCTTTTTTTTTCAATCATGGCTTTTGTTACATCTAAGGTCCAAACTGGCAAAATTTCAGCCAATCCTAGCTAAACTGGTCTTAATCTTTTTTTCAAATGTTCAAATGTTTATGTTGCCACAAAATCTGAAATTTGTAAGAAAAAACTCAATTCCAAAAAAGTTGGGGAACTGTGTAAAATGCTGATAAAAACAGAATGCAATGCAAAAATGTTGAGACAGGGCAAGAAAAATCTGACAAGGATAGTGGTTTTGATTAAAAAAAAAAAAAAAAAAGCTGGAGGAGCATTTTGCCAATAATTAGGTTAATTGGCAACAGGTCAGTAACATGACTGGGTATAAAAAGAGCATTCTAGAGAGGTGGAGTTTGGACTATGAAAATCCCACCATCTACAGCCCATAATATCACCAAAAGAATCAAGAGAATCTGGAGAAATCTGTGTACAAAAGGGACAAAAGTAAAGGTAATGGATTCATTTAGTCTTTGGGCCCTCAGGTGGCACTGCATGAAAATAGCCATAATTTTGTGCTGAAAATCACTGCATGGAGTCAGCAACACTTCCAGAAATAACTTCCTGTCAACACAGTTTGCCATGCCATCCACAAATGCAAGTAAAAGCTGTATCATGCAAGGACGAAGCCATATGTGAGCATGATCCAGAAACGCCACCGTCCTCTCTGGGCCTGAGCTCATTTAAAATAACTAAGGCAAAATGGAAAACTGTTCTGTGGTCAGATTAATCTAAATTTGAAATTCATTCGGAAACCATGGACACCGTGTCCTGAGGGCTTAAGAGGAGAGGGACCACCCAGCTTGATATCGGTGCACACTTCAAAAGCCTGCATCTCTGATGGTACGAGGTGGTGTTAGTGCCTGTGGCGTGGGCAGCTTACACATCTGGAAAGGCTCTATCAATGCTGAGAAGTATACAGATGTTTTCAAACAACGTCTGCTCCTATCTAGACAACATCTCTTTCAGCCAGACAAGACAAAGATATATCTTTGGGCCTTTAATGCTTATTGACAGAGGCGGACAGTAGACAGAACAGGAGACAGGGACTAGAGAGTGGGGGAGAGACATGCTGGAAATGGTTTCACAGGCCGGACTCGAACCAGGGCCGCTCCTGCACATGGGGCGTGCCCCAAACCACTAGGCCAGGGCTATTCAGTCACAAATTCAACTGGGCCAAATTTGAGAGTCAGAAATGTAGCCGGGCCAGACATGTACGGCGCCCAGTGAGCAGCTTGTGATGTCAAATTTAGAACCAATAAAGATTTGATGAAAAAATTTGCACTTTTTATTCATAGTCTCCCTTTTAAATTTGGCAACATGACAAAAGCACATCAAAAAGTGCATAAAAACACAACAGAAGAGCTGTATTTGAGTATTACTTCAAGTAGTAGACATTTTTTTTCCACTTAAATAAAAATCAAATAAAATGAATGAAAAATAAAATGAAATTCTGTGAATAATAATTTTGGTCACATCTTACCCAGATATATCTTAAAGAGCATAAAAACAGAATTTTCACATGTAGCTACAGACATGTTTTATACTCGGTATCTTGCGCCACTTCTGTCAGCATCGCTAGCCACGCTTCAAAATAATGCAGTGCATTGTAGTTAGACTGTTGCTAGGCTACGTGGAGTGTTGCATCCACGGACTGAAATACTGTGGGAATTTATGAAAACTTGCGAAACAGGTTACCCTCCGCATCGCTGGCTTGACCACAGTTCTGGCCCCCGGGCCACTAATTGAATAAGCCTGCACTAGGCCACCTGCACCCCAGCAAGACAATTCTAAACCACATACTGCATCCATCTTTATGATGTTACAGTAGAAGATTCTGGGTGCTGAAGTGGCCTGTCTGTAGTCCAGACCTATCACCAATAGAAGACATTTGATGTTTCATCAGTGGCGTGCACAGATTTTTTCAACGGCAGGGGCGAAAAGAAAAAAGGGCACATACAGCACGTTCTCGCCACTGAAGAGGGCACTAAGTTTATCATGTTTTTGAGGGCACTGTATACATGTTTATATGTTTTACAAATGGCACATTATATAGCCTTAAAACAGACTAACTAGACAGACTACTCAAGTTAGTTTGTAGTTAGGATCAGCATCCACAAGAACTGTGTAGATTCAACGTTGGACTGTGAAGAACACACAGAAATAAATAAATCCCTAGGGGGGCTGGGGGTCTTCCCCTGGAACATTTTCAATTAAGTAGATGCCATTTCCTGTATTAACACCATATTAGCACCACATAATCCAAACTGGTTTTGTGAGATATAGTTCTGGCTCAATATAGATCAGAAAAGGGCCAACATAAAAGTCATTGCAACAGTAGTGTTTTGCCAACCGTAAAGCATATAAGCACGCGTTTTTACCACCCAAGAGGGTAATTAAGTGTTTTTTTTTCACCCAAGGGGGCAGTTTAGTGTGTTTATTCCACCCAAAAGGGCAAAGGGGGGGGGGGGTGACTGCCCCCCTTGCCCCCTCCCCTGTGCACACCACTGCGTTTCATAACAGGAAAAATCTAGTGAAGAAGACCCAGGACATTTGAGCAGCTAGCATCAGACAAGAATGGGACAACATTCCTCTCCCAAAACTCCAGCAGATTGTTTCCTCACTTCCCAGACTTTAAATTGCAGACTGATGTTAAAAGCAGAGGCTGTACCAACTTTTATGAGATGTGCTGCTGACAGCAAATTCAACAAGAGCTAATATTTTTCATGAATGGTAAAATATCTCAGTTTCAACATCTGATATGTTGTCTATGTTCTGAATAAAATAACATACGGGTTAAGGAGATTTATAAATCATTTTTTTAATTTACATTTTACACAGCGTTCCAACTTTTTTGGAATTGGAGCTGTAGTTGCTTCCTCATGAGGAGGAACACATTACTGCAACAGTTTCTTAAAACAGAGCTGAGTACTGATGCAGCAGTCAAACATCATAATATAACTTATTTTGGTGTTTGAATCATGGTAATAATAAAATCTAACTATCTTCAAAGGGCTGGCTTTTTGTCGGTATCTGTTTCCAATTTGTCAGTCTTTCTCTTGAGACTCCACAACTTTACACAATGATGACTGGAGAAAACACTGAACAAATACATTTCATCAAGGGTTCTGTTAATGAGCACATATTCTCCCTGCATCAGTACAGGATTGCCTGTAAGACATTACTTATTCATCCAAATTGAATCTCCATCTTTCAAACTCAGTACAAGTGTATCTGAAGTCTTTACTGCGCAAAGCCAATCAATTCATCTATAAAATCAAGCTGGAAGCAGCTCTGGGACTTAGCAGCATTAAAAGGAGAAAATATCAATCAGAGAAGGGCGTGAGTGTTAAAAAAAAATGTAGAAGTAGATAAGCAAATCTGCTAATGAGGAATGAACAAAACAAAAATGTCCTCCAAATCTTGCATTAGGAGTGTATTACACCATTCATCGGTGATAAAAGCACACCCAACCTAGAGATATTTCCAGTCATAAACAAAGCATCATTGTTGATCTTGACAACAGCTACTGCATTTCCATAATAAAGCGCATCATTTTAGTCCAACTGTGCACATAAAAAGGAGCTTTTTTTCCATCAGGGTTAGACACTCACAAAGGGAGGTGAAAGAGAGCGTGTTTACAGCAGACGAAAAGAATAAAAAGTTAAATAACGAGACGATCGGTTCTGATCAAACCTCATGTGACAGATCTGGGAAAGACCCGGTCACTGAGTCAAGTTCGTGAACTCTGGAAACGCGACTTTGTGAGACGCAGATTAGAGGAGAGATGTTTTAAAAAATGGAAGCACATCACTATTCTGGTCCACGATTCTGATGCAATGCAAAATCAGAGATAAAAGAAGATAAAGCGTCTATGCTTATCTTCTTTTATGCACACTCAGACACTCAGCATACACAGCATATTAAGTGAAATAAAGATGCACGACCTCTATGCATGTGTTTAAAGTCAATGCACATGCATAGGGTGACACTTTTACATCATTTCTATCCCCTGATTTTGAAACATGCATGATTCAGAGAGCTAAAATCATCGACAGTGATTTCATCCAAGGACCCAGCACAGCATGGCTGCATTGTCTGAAACAGTGCATGTTTAAATTTGTGCTTTCAACATCTGCTCGTCTGCCATGACATCAAGCCTGCATCCTCGCATGCACCCTTCGTCTCTTGCTTGAGCGGTTACTGGAAGTGTGGTGTTGCAGCATTTGACTATGCACTGACCCAGACACGCTGTATTCATAATGCACCATTGTTCCCACTCCATGTTTTAAATGTCACTGAATCTATGGTAAATGAGCAGTAGCTAAGTAGAACAGAAGTAGGGGGTACTACTTCACTTTGCATGCTTTGGGGCATGAAAGCCTTATATATTTAGGCGCATATTCCTAAAAAAAAAGTTAATTTGCTGAAGCAATTACTGCCTAGTTTGCTTTGTCAAGTGCTACACCATTACTTAAAATTGATTATCTGTATCACCTTAATTTAAGAGTTTTAGCCATGATAAAACAGCGAGGGAAAAAAATGTCTATTTTCACTTCATTGGCTTTACGTCCAAGCTACTTTTCTTTGATGTTCCCCAACTCGCACACACACACATAAAAGCATGCACCGAGATGTGCCCAGAGACATATCCACCCACACTCACACTCATAACACACCCACGTCTACACCCCTAACTTGTGCACAAACACAAATAAATAAAAAGAAAAGCCAATAGAAGGTTTTGGCAAACACATCTTAAAAAATTAAGCATGCAGACAACTCCCCGGCTCAGGATGCTCTGGGAGAAACCGTGAAAGCTTGTGTTCACTTATGCTGGATATTTGTGAGTTTGAGTAAATGCAAATGAAGCAGAATCAAGGATGTTGTTAAAAAAAAAAAAAAAAAAAAAAAGATTTCACTTGCAGATGTATCAGTTTAATCAGGAAGTTGGCATGACTGGCAGTCATGTTCTGAGCAGCGGGTTGGAGAGTAGAAGCTCATAAATACAAGCACAGAACATGTTAGCTTTCGTTCTTTAAAAATATAAAACTAGAGTTGTTTTTTGGAGGATTTCTCATGAATAAAGCCAAAAAAGTAACACCAAATGTCAAGTGCTTTAAGAATGTGGTGTACTTTTTAGGGTTTTTTTTTTCAATGTCTGAATTGACTGAATAACTGCTTGTTTCATTTTGATTTGCTAATGTTTCTGTCTGCTTCTGTGCTTTGTTATTATGCATCTGCAATGGGCAAAGCATACATCCATATGTACAATCATGTGCATAAGTTTTAAGCATATAAAGATTTATCACAGGGCTGGAGAGAGGACAGCCAGAGTCACTCTAAACACGTCAGTACTCATGTCTGTCACTTGGCAGCCAAGGTCAAGCTCGCAGGTATCTCTTTTGTCCAGGCCTTCTCAGGGCTCTTTTTTCAGCCTTTTGCCTGGTGTTACGCCCAGAGACCACCAGCATTTTTGGGGCTCCTGGAATATCCACTGCATGACCAGGGGCTGGTGGCTACCCTACTTCTACAGCCTACTTAGGGCAGCAAGAGCACAGCCTGAAAGGATTTGGGCTGGGAACTGGAGGGTTGCCGGTTCAAACCAGGTCGGACCAAATCTGGACTTTGGCCCGGTATTCGGCGCAAGTTCAGTGAGAGTAGCAAGACCACACTCCCCATTAGTGCACGTCCATGGGGATTCTGTTTGTGCATAGTTGCATGTAATTCAGCCTATCTGTGTGTAATATGTTCAACAACGGAGTGTAAACTGAGAGTAATGAAGTATGTCTTCTTCTTCCACCCACTCGGTAGAAGGTATCCTTGGCCATGCCTACTCACCACATCCTTCTCAAACGCCAGCCTAAATGTGTAGACCTCATAATGTTCAGCAGATTTTTGTCCCATGCATCTGATACAATGCAAGGACATCCAGAGCACGGCCAGGGTTGTGCCAATCCTCCGTCATGCCCGGTGGAGTCTTCAGGCAGCTTACTCGCTACTTATGCCTTGCAGTACTGCAGCAATGCAGCCTCAACTTTAGGCCCAAACATGCTTAAAAGTTAATCACTGTGCTTTAAGTCCAGGCCCCTCTTGTGAACACTGAAGAACGCTTTAAGGGATAAACCTAGAAATTTGCACATGTCCACTCTGACTCTAGTCCAAACTTAATACATTTTATAGGCCAAAGGTCAAGGCCACAAGAGGCTTGTGGTAATCCTTTGTGTCTAGGTGCAATTTCTCAATAAAGCTTTGAGGGATTTTCTCCAAGCTTTGAATAAATGTCCACTCAAAATGTCAGGGTCATTATGCTCAATTTCTTCCTTCTAAATAATGCTTTTATGGATTTTCTTTTAAACATGCACAGATGTCCACTCTGATTCAAGGATGTACTGATTAGAATTTGGGGGTCAAGGTCACTTGGACTCATTTTCATCCCTTGCTTCCTAATACGAATTTTAATAAATGCTTTGCAGAGTAGTGCTTATTCTTTGATTGCTTCCACTCTGACTTTAGAAAAAATATAATGCCTTGTGTAAGCCAATGGTCAACTTCAATGGGGCTCATGCCCATCCCTTCCCTGTGAATGAGATATCTCGGGAAAAGAATGCGGGAATTTCTCAAACTTTGAACATGTCCACTCTGACTCTAGGATAAACCTTACAATGTTACAATGTCATTTAGTAGACGCTTTTATCCAAAGTGACTTAAACCTGGGACATGTGTTCCTGGCGTTAAGGACCTTGCCCAAAGGCCAACACTGGACACTAGTGCTCAGACTGGGATTTGAAGCACCAGTCTCCCATACCACAGTCAACAATGTAAACCATTGAGCTATCCAGCCTCATACATTTTCTGTGCCATGGGCTCAGGTCCATCCCTTGTTTTTGAAGGAGATGTCTTATGGATACTGTGAAGGATTTTCTTTAAACTTTGCACAAATGTCTACTCTGACTCAAGAATAGACCTCATATGTTTTGGAGGTCAAGGGAATCGGGCCTCATATTCATCCCTTGATTGTGAATGTGATATCTCAGGGACACTTCTTGTTTTAATTATCTTTAAATTTTGCACAAATGTCCACTTTGACCAAGGATGAACTGATTAGATAATGGAAGTCATCATCACACCAGTTCATTAC